>NC_090293.1:13722000-14922000 GCF_037392515.1 Haliotis asinina | reverse complement strand
ACACATGCATTTGTATGTATGGAGGTTCTTGTCATACCTTGTTTGGTGTCTAAAGGTATCTCAAGGGAAGGTGAAAACAGTTTACAATATCAACATCAATCAGCACTCTCTCATGTGCTCTTTGAGTCAGTTATTGGAAAATTCCGGATATTAGAACGTGTTGGACAATTCCCAGTTAGGTCTCGGAGATGAGCAGAAGTTTTAGAGGGAAAGAAATATATTTGCAGTTCGAAATCACGTTCCATCAATCCGCAATAACACGTGTTCTTTCGTGTACGCAGTAAGAGGACAGCTCAGTCCGTGTCAAGTCAGATATTACCGTTCGCAAAATAATTTTTAAAACCTATTTCTGAGCTTAACAGATCGTAAAATATGCCGTAAAATGTAGGTGACGGTGATGCTAGATATGCCAACACTGCACGTATTAGCAAAATCCACTTACTCAGGTGTTTTTAAGGGAAATGTCAGCTGTCTTTGGAAATGCAACTGTGACAACATTGCAAGTTTTCAGTGCTACAGTACAAAAGCTCGTAATATTAGTCGGCTTGTTATTCTGCATGATGTAAATGATCCTAATACACAGAATATTTTTCTTCTTTGTCTCAATCGTTTTTAATGCCCCACATACCAATATATTATGCTAGCTTGCTTACGCGTGCGCAATGGGCACGTGTCGTACCTAGTGGCCGCATGGACATCTGAAGGCGTATGTGAAATGCGGCCATCTAAACAAGAAATAGAACCCGTGTGTAATTTGTTAACACGGTATTTAGAGATTGAGAAACATATGTATGTTAATGTTTGCTCGTAAACATTTTAACTTTTCATAAAGATATTTTCTCCGCGTTTTTTCTTTTAGAAAGTCACCGAACAAAGTTAAATCACAGTCTGTCTTCATTCTTTCCGTAACGGAAACACGCATAGGGAGCCGCGACAGCGACTGTTGTTGCTTAAAACGCGAACGACTGACAATGACCATTATTTAATGTTCTTGATCAATTTTCAGAAGTAGTCAACCTGTTCCATACTCTGTATTTGTAACTGTGGAGTGAAATGGTTTCCCTGAGAGCCACATTCACTTAAAGAGTCTAGTTACACTCTGATTTTAACAACATAACAGTATATTAATGCTTGTCAGCTTTACTGTGAGGGAAGTCCGTCGCCGACGTCTACCACTTCAAGAACAAGCGCCTGTGTAAAGCATATTATCTACGGAACATGCGAGACGATCATCACAACTATGACTTCTAATAAACCAGACCGTCTAATTGTAGCTCAGCACGTCAACGCCGGACTTTCCTGGATTATGACTTCGAGCGCTTCCCCATCTCTGTTCCACGACACGACTGTCTAAAGCGGAAAGCCACTCAGAAATCAACTCTTAACTGGCACGAACAGTAGCATGTTCCTTGTTCTCAAATCTCTCACGCGCAACACGTAAATTCAAATATTGCATTCTGTAGGACGCATCTTAATGGATTGCACTCTTATACTATTGCATTCCAGATCTCATACGACTTTATACAGGACTTTGTTTAAGATTAAGTCGAAAAGGGCATGTGAAGAGCAGTGAGATATTTCAAATTGATGATTTCAGCAAGGATTATTTTCTAGAGATTTTGTTTTTAAATGTCATGCAAGGGACAGTTACAGTTCCACACTAAGTCTCTGTACACGTATCTACTGATTTAACTGTTTTTATGTAACTGATAGTTGCTCTATTGCGGACGTTATACATCGGGTTTAAAATAAAATGTCAAGTCAGTGATCACGCAGAGATTTCTCGTTGAGTCATAATTTGAACAATATTGTCCTTTCATATTATAAAGATTATATTTATCTGTTTAATATTTGTTAACATCTCGTTATAGGGAAGGATGTATATGGTCATCCACAATACATCACACTTCATCGGACTTGTATTACATCCAAGATGGAAATCCGCCTGCACTTAATTATGCATACCACTAACGCTAGCGGAAAGTCTCATTACTTTCTTCTTACTGGCAAACAGGTGAGTGTGTGTCTGCAGCATGTTAACTCTTCCGTCAATTTATTGTGCTTCATATGACAGAGTGGTGGTGATATTTCTTTATAAACGTAATCCATCATTTTACAACACAAGGAGTCCATTTCGAGCAGTATAATGGTACCATTATTTAAACATAAATCAAAGGTTCGCCAAGAAGCAGATCACCTGTACAATGATAAAACAAGAGATTGGTTTGTGCTATAATGTCATAGGTAACAACGCATGTTGACAAAAATCCTTAAATTTAACCCAGTAGTCTTTGATCGGTGCAGACAGCCTTCAGGTGCCATAAAGTTATGAATAACATCAAATGAAAATCTTTGTCAATCAACTTTCGACAGTAAAATAGATTATCTTGTTAAAACTAAACGTATACTGTGATAAATATAAATGCACATTTTTACATGAGGTACTAATTAACTTTTATCACATCTTTACAAGACTTCGACCTGAACTGAAAAAAACCCAGTCTGGCTATCTCTGGCGAAATTCAAGAAGGCACAAGAAATATACACGCATTCACAAACGCTTGTACATGGGCATCACATATCAGAAATATTATATTTCATTTTGGTTTTGATGTTTTGTGGATAAATCAAGACAAAGGAAATGAAAAAACGTTTATCTCACTCTTTAGGCAGAGATTGCTTGATTGTTTGAACCAAGATTGGCACCATACTCTTTCAACAAATATACAGACATACTCTCAATTTAAGACAATTTATCTCTAGACATTCCATGGCATTACAAACAGGTTTTAAGCCAGTTCAGATGTAATAATTTCAAACTTGCAATCAAAACAGGAAGGCATAATAATACACCCTATTGCAATAGACCTTGTTCATATTGCCATGATAAAGGCATGTCATTATTTGATTAGTTGAATACCACCTATTGATGATCTGTCAACGTTATAAAGATGAAAGAAGTGAATGTTTACATGAGTAACCCGTGTAGGGATGTAAACATTTTGATAAGTATTGCTGAGATTTTGAAAAATGTACGTAAAAATAGAAATGCATAAATCCCAGTTATTATTCTACAAACCTAGATCTAAATGCTACTTGTCAGAAGGTTATAGTGTGTCTCTGTACTGCACAAATTGTCTGACTTTTAACTTGAACTACCACTAGACACTGTGCTCAAGGTTGGATAGTTGTCCAAGGCAACAATTTATGACAGCCACTTGTCACCAGCATGAAACAAACTACATATTGGTGTTCTGGCCCTGTTTACCGAATAAAGATGTATGTCTGCCTGTAGTCGACGTAGGTCGTAGAAGAATAACTCCGTTTCACCTGTTCTGATGATGACTTAACTTGTTGACGCGTAACTTGGATGGCACTTTAAAGAGTATGGCAAAGAACAGAATTTGAAATTTTGCAAAGGGCATTGTAAAATGATAACGTCTTTTGTGTGAATTCATTACAAGTTAGTATTTCCCAAACTGGAAGTGATATGATCATAACATAAAGCTAACGTGTGCTATATTCACACTGGTTTATCACGTTGCTATTGGGGTCTGAAAATAATCATACTTCTCGATGTGCATTAATACCGTTTTTGTTTACGTTTTTTATCCGTGCGTCCATCCGAGCACATTTACCTTTTCCGGAGCAGAACTTTAAAACCGTTTACTGTTTTTTCACCAAACGTGGCATATAGATAGATCTTGAGGTGTACTGGTGCCTTTTGGTAGTTCGGGTATTCTGAAAAAATAACTTTTGGAATTTCCATTGCAACAACTTTCACGTAGACTGAAATTGGTAGTAGCGCTCTTTTCCGGAGCAGAAATCTAAACTTATTCGCTATTTCTTCAGCAAACTTAGCATATAACTTGGTCTAGTGGTGTGCTGGTGACTAGTGGCAATTTGGGAATCCTGATTAAAATATTTTGTCATTTCCATGGCAACACGTTTGACCTAGACTGAAATTGTGGTTCAGGAGCAGAAAATGAAAACCCTTTCACTGCACTCCTTCCACTTTTCTGTATACACAACAAAAGATTTGGCATGATCATAACTTCTAGACATATCCATGGAGGACATTTTTTGCCGTTGCAGGAAATATTGATGACATTATAATTTTTCAAAAACATCGCATGAGTCAGAAGATGATAACCATCGACGTTACATTTATGATTGCTGTTCACTGGAAACTCTTTCATTTAGCAGAGTTTTTAGTTGTTGGTCTGACATTTTACCTTGCTAATCGAATCGAGGAGACACTGAAGTATTGAACAGGTTAATAATATAACGCCTGAGCATGCTTATAAGGTGTGGATATGACACATGTTTGGAGGAGAAGCAATCAAATTATCCTCCTGATTTTGTCTGTAACCTGCATCTGTAAGTACGCGTAAGTCTTACGTCAATCACGATGACCTCTGACGGCCCCGTTGTTACCGTTCCCTGAAGACGTTTAAGATCTTTCAGGTAAAGGAGGTGCGAAAGAGCCGCTGAAGATCTGTGCTGAGGAGGTCAAGGATGAGACCCTTTCTCTCCGTCATACATAACACCTTTCAATGATTTAGCGATAACAGAAAAGCAAAACCCCAAGGAGTCACACTGAAAGAATATTCTATCAACAGGAATGGGTCCACAGCTGCTTCAGTATGTACTTGTAGAGTTGACTTAGCAATAATTCTCTTAGTGAGTTCAATATTTTTCAGTCATCTGAGAATGCACATGTGAGGAGCAAACACATTTTCTCCAGCATTTGCTGAAGCGGCTGTAGATCCTTGCAAATCCCACGTCTCTTTCTGCTCAGTATAAATACTATCATACATACGAGTTGCTAATATGGCTCAGTTTTCAAGTAGAATGCACGCTTTCATTTTAATGACCAAACTAACGCTATGAGGTTGAAATGAAATGTCGTTAATGAAGTTTGAAAAGCCGTCTACAGAAATGAATAAAATAAATTATAGAGATGTCTTGTAGACAAAAAAGTTCTGATATAGCAAACAAAATCACTATGTACAAATGATACAGACATAAAAAAATATTAGTAAAAATAAAGAAACGAACAATTGTAGTTTAGTCTCAAACAACATTTGGCATTCAAATTAATCTCATGTGATTCTTTGAAGTGAGTCCTTGACATACTTGCAAAGTTTTGCAAAGTCATGTGTTATACAAGCATGATTTCTTGCCATGACAAATGTTAGTCAGCGTGACTAGTATCCCTCTATGCTGCGGAATATCGATCTTCAGCAGCATACGTTTGCTATTAGACGCATTTAAGACTATTTAAACGTAACATTGCAGGAATAGTGTTGCGTACGGCTTTAATTAACAAACGATATCAATTTAACCAATGAGCTTGATAACAGACCTGCTTATACATCCATTTACACATAGAAGGCTTCATATGAACAACAGGTATATCATATCAGCAAGCTATGTGTCACTTATGGAATGCTGACTCTCACATACAATATAAGCTTACAACATGCAAATACACTGTTATATTGGTGGTGTACGAATCTCTACAAACACTCGCTTAATTTTGGCGACAAGGTATTAATAAACTTAATCTAAATCTAAATCTAAACTAATATTCAACAGACTTTTAGGAACAAGTCGGAACATCTCTGCTTCATATGTTGCTGAAACTGTTAAGGTGAACTGTGTGACACAATCTTGCAACCCCGAGCGAAACAAAACATAGAGGTCAAGCACATGAATCCAACGAATAATTGCTAATTACTTTCTAGGAAAAGTCGCTAAATAATGTATGCACACCTATTGTGTTTTTTTGCTCCATGGATTTCTACTTTGATTTTATTTCTATGTACCCAGTTTGGCGTTACATTTATTATTTATGTCGTGAGAACATGGACTGAGTAATAAATCCAGGTGCACGAGAGTTGTCAGGTATGGACACAGCACGTAATGTCAAATGGCAAGTTGACGCATTCAGCAATAACTAGGGAATACTGAGCGCTTTGTCTTTTGGTAAGACAATATGTAACAGTGTAACTCGAACTCATCTTACAGTCGAACGATGCTGGTTTTTTTCCGAAACGTTCCGGTGACACTAACGAAAATGTAATGTTGCTGTCTTCAGACGAATAAGTCAGCAGCTTGGCTCGAATGACAGTTTATGCTTAAGTTATATTAAAATATTATCAAATGTCAGAGAATAAACATTGTAAACATCGTCATTTCTTCCTGTTGATGTTAGCCATTTAGCGCAAAGACCATATTTCCTCTCGAAATGACTTATCTGAAACATCATTTTGTTTTTCGTGACTTTGCACAGCTATTTCATAAATTTAAATTTGTTGTTGGTTCGAACAATTCGATGTATTTCTCCTTACAAAGCTATTTCATAAATCAAGTCAAAACTATGTAACAGATAATTGAAAGTTTTCTTAAAGTTCCTAGCTTTTGGGTGTAAAAAAGAACAGCTCGACCTTTTTACAATCTAGTAAATAAATAATATTGTAATATCTCCTTACAGAGAAATACAGCATAATGGAATTCTCCAAAAAACATTTCGAAATCGTATGGATAACAACTTCTTGATTTAATTTTTACAGCGTTTCTGGTCAAGTTCTTCCCGCTTGTTTTGTATCCTTCTCTTTCATCGCAAAGCGTTGTTTGTTTATTTGGTCTTCGGCAACCTGTGCTTGTCACGAGAAGCGACTGACGCAATCGGGAGGTCAGCTGTACTGACTTGATTGCTGTAGTAACACATGACAAATTTTGTGGATAGCATCTTCCTGATTTATTTTTCACAAGGTTTCTGGGCTAGCTCTTGCCCATTCGTCAGATGGATAATTATACTGGTCACCATCAGTACACGGTATATGTATTCACGTACAGGGAACCAGATATGTTAGTAAGGTATATACAACAATTTTACAATATTATTTATTTACTAGATTGTAAAAAGGTCGAGTTGTTCTTTTTTACACCCAAAAGCTAGGAACTTTAAGAAAACTTTCAATTATCTGTTAAATAGTTTTGACTTGATTTATGAAATAACTTTAACAACTTAATATGTCTCTTCTCTCAATCTACATTGTATCTATCACGCCGTTTGTGTATAACCTCTTATGTTGAATAAATGTAAGTGCTATTTATGTACGTCTTATGTTGCAGTTTGCAGCCTCGGTGAAAATGAAAGACAAGTCTAACCACACCCAATCCATGATCGATGAATCCTTGCAAGCCATGTTGTAAGAGGGTAAATTTTGCCCATACATTCATTCTTCTCTCATAAAATATTCTTTGAATAAACTACTTAACTTTCATAGAAAAATTGTATATCTGAATGCTAATAATTTTCTCACGATATGTAGCGAGTGAGTCTAGTTTTATAGATATTCCAGGAATGGGCTTCACACATCGTACCCGTTACGACATTAACAATAACCCATAATAGGACACGGTCAGGCCAGTAATTTGAAAGTATATAACTAAATACCTATGAGTTAGGAGGTATTAAGGATTACTGTAAAATCATTTATTTTCGCGCGGCTTAATTTTCGCGGAAACAGAAAATTTGACTAATTCGCGCGGTTTAATTTTCGCGCATCATCAAAGTACAGAAATCACGAGAGTATAACACAGGTAACTGTAAAATGTAAAGAAAACACTGACCCTAGCTGTCGTCCTGTCACCTGCCTAATTAGCTGGGGAAACATGGGCCTTCCGCTACATTGAGACACGCAATGGAGCACTGAAGAATCCATGTTGAGATTTGCGTAAGTAAATATTAATTTCACTGTGGCATATGTAAAAGAGAAATTTTGCACTGGAATATATTTGCGTTCTGTTTCAGTGTTTAAACGACATGGCACTGTACAACCTCTAGAAGGTATCATTACTGTCTGCAAAACCTGGAAATATGAACTCTGCTATTTTGAACATTATGGCAGTTTGGCATTTGACTTTCATATTCTTAAACGACAAACAAACACAGCGCCTTGGAGATCATGTGTATGCTTAATCGGATTTTATCACGGTAGGTAATCGTCATGTCAGCAGAATCCCAGAACTGTGGGAGTTAAAAAATGTCTTAAAGTTGTTGAGTGTAAAGAGTTGTTGAGGGGATGTGTCAACTAGTGACAATTGTTAAAGTAAATGTTTGTTTTAATAAAGTTTTAAAATGTTTAATGTTATAGCTTGGGAAAATATTGACAAATACTGACAACCCTGATCAAACTGATGCTTGATGCTATCCCCATCTTTGACATGTACAGTCTCCTCCCATATGTGTGTTGATCAAACTGATGCTTGATGCTATCCCCATCTTTGACATGTACAGTCTCCTCCAATATGTGTGTTGATGAACGTCAAATTTGTCTTTGAATCGGAGACAGAATGCTACATAATCTGGCGTTTCCTATGATTGTGGAAAGGACTTTGTTACCTCTGTGTCGCGTGTGCTTGCAATGGGTGTCATCGGTGGGCCACTCATGTGTTCACCACCCATAGAGATCCTAGTTAGAATTGATCTTCAGAAAAGACTCGCTGACATGTTTGACGCGTCGTCGTATCATAGTTTCACAGATCGATGCCCTTGATGTTGATCAACATACGATTATGTGGTTAAGACACGATGATTTACAGATCGAAGCCAGAAAGGAGGTCTGGATTATTGATTAATGCGACGCTAAAACAATACGCAAATCAGAATATACATGATCATCGGTACGCTAAAACGTCCAAAAAATTATTTATGGTGACCTGTTCAACAACCAGTAGATATTTCGAATTATGTAATTTTGTAGTAATTATTAAATGGGTTTAATTCATTAGATTGTGTGTTTGATAATTGCTTGTTCCACAACTAGTTAAACAGTTACAGGAACCTGTAAAAGTAAAGAAACACTCATCATTTAGAAGCTCACTGCATGTATTTGACTCGTTGCGATGTGTAGGCTGTCACAACTCACACAAAGACGCTCTATACGACATATATTACACTTAGTGCCTGGGTTCTACAACTAATCGATAACATTTAATCACGACTAAGTCGTTCTTCTCAAGAATGAAGACAAGATGACAACACGTTGAATCCAAGTATGACTTTTCTTTCTCAGCACAACTTGTTTCCAACTGCAGTTGTTTGAACGACTGATTTGCCACAAAAGGATGGTTCACCTCACTAACACCACGGAAAAACACCTTCAGCTGCAACAAGGAAAAACCGTTAGGCATTTTCTTAGATTTTCGAAGCTCTCTTCGCGCTAACGTAGTCGTACGTTAATGTCAATGTATTATTGCAATTACGACTATCTTAACGTTATAAGATCTTCGAAAATTTAGGCCCTTGATTACAAGTACTATTGCTAGTGCTGGCGTGAATACTTTCTTAATACTGATAAAGGGTTTCGTACCTTTTCAGGTTATGAAAAATGGTGTATAAATGCATTTGAGTAGCATTTTCTAATAGTAAGATTACAGCTAATTACAGCATACAGTTTCAGGTTTCTGGAAAGTGGATGTCAATACAAATACGAGAGAACTGAACGAGAAAAAAAACTAATTTCCATTATCTACCAACAAATCACGCCAACATTGTTTCACTACCATGTGGAGTGGCGTAAAAGCTAGTAAAATGATGCAAAATACAAATATTAATGTTCTTTTGTAGATCCTCATAATACATGTTTTGCTTTAACAATAATTAGCACTCGTTTGGACTGTCTTGTAACGTAGACCGGGGATTATGTGCTAACAAAATCTATCAGGCATTTATCTGGTATTGATATCAATATCACACACAGTATTACAGATGCTGAGGTACGTGCTTGATTGGTGTGCAGCAAAACTGGACACTAATTTGGATGTTTTGTACGTTCTGACTTGATTCTAAGGAGTCGTTGAATAATCAGTCCCTGGTGAAATGTTTCTGTTATTTCTCTTTTACGAAGGGCTTGTCTGGTGTAATTAAATCTTCTTCGGGGGCCAGTGACATGCCCTGACGGATAACTTACAAGTCCTGCTTCAGATCTGACAGCGTATTGGGGTTTTATCCAATAAGAAAAAAGTAAGCCTTCTGTCCATTGTCATTTTCTGGTTACAAAATATTATTTAATTACCTTCAGGCTGACAATACGAGTTTCACTACTAAAGTCAAATGCTTAAAAGGCTTTCAATGAAGTCCTTTAGGCGGTTGCTAAAAGGGTCTTTCCTGTTAGGAAATATTTTCATCTGTTTATCATATGTTCGGAAAATAGTTTAAAAGTGTTTACGTTTCCAACATTTCGAATCTGAGAGCATATACCTACCAGTTCTCAGGCGACCATGATTTCGTGAAAACAGTTGGAAGACTGCAGTTTTTTTTGGTATGCGTTAAATCAGGCCCCGATTTCGAAACAAACTGTTAATCAAATCTGAAACTCGTTTCATAATTTGACACAGCTCAATTAAACTGCATTGTATAAATATAATTATAAAAGCCAAAATATCATCCAAACTCAAAATCTCAACTATAGGTGAGTTTAATGCCAAATTCCGTTCAAATTTGAGTAAAAACTTTAACCGAAGCCACAACTCAGCCTTAAATTTGTTTCGAGTAGTCGGGGCCTAATGGATGAAGACTCTTCTCTCAAAGTCCATGAAAAACGCTCATATGTATTATAACATGAAGACACTGCTTCTTCAACAAAGCGAGGCGAATGCTGCTTCGACAGCTCAAAGACATATCTTAAGGAGCGATGGCTATTATAGCTTTATCAAGCTTGGCCCCGAGAAATGGCATTTACCATTGTAACGTGACTGTTTCGTTAGATGCATTTGTATCGTGCGTGATGTTGGTTAACTCATAATGATCCACTACTTTGAGTGGCATTATAAGAAAATGGAGAGAAGGATACAACTTTAAGGATGAATAACTTCGTATTCAGGTGACGCAACGTTTCGACACAGGATTTGTATCACCAGCAAGTAGGTACGAATCGTATTGTGGACTGGGTTGTAAATACACTGTATATGATTAACAAGCACAGGAAAATAATTGGGAAATACAGTAATGATGTGATGACAGGGGCATTTCCAGCTAACACAAAAACGTTTGGAAACCTTTTCGGTCGACGCCTTACAAAATAAACGCATATATACATACAATGTAAGCTGTCTAAACCGGCACTCGTCGGGACTGAAGAAACAATCCAGTTTAGACAACGCGTCGCATTGTAGAGTTGATGGTAAATGTACAAGTCACGATTAGGACTGAGATTTTCCCGCCTCCTCGCACAGCAGTTAACGGGGGATTACATGTACAATACATGACATGCTATTCCACTTAGCAGAAATGTTCACAACAGTTTTCAAGTTTTCTCACAAATATTTTTGTACAGGTGTAATTTCATAACCATTAGTTTAAAGTTAATGTACATCCATGTAGTGAACAGAGACATTCCTATCACGAAAATTTAACACCAAAATGTTTCACAAACGATCTCATACATTTTTTATTTGGTTTCAGTCAAACTTCAGAAAAACCTTCGTCAGTGTCTCAATAACGTTTCTAAGACGTAGCTTTGTAGACATTTGGATTTTGTTTCTTGATAAAGTTTCAAAAACGTCACTTGAAACGTTTTCATAACATTTCCAATAACGTTTAAAAATCGTTTTAAAAACGTTATGAAACGTTTTTGGGTAAATATTTAACGTCACGTCGGCAATAAAAAAATATTTAACGTCACGTCGTCAGCCATATGCTGACGAGATCGTGGAATATATGTGTATTATAAAAACCTGTCGACAAAGGACAGTAAAACAACTAGAACATCAGAATCAGCATTAAAACTAGCGTGGAAAGTTAAACCTAATGGCATTATATGGGAAATGCAATATACAAACCGACTATAGATCGCCAACAACTGAAGGTAGATCACAACACCTCATCTCATTGAAGTTGGAAAAGTTCTGAGATATCCACCCACACAAGGAAGATGTGACATAGGTGTAAGTGGAAGTAACAATTCAAAGATCAGGTGACTAATGAGGAATTTGAAGATTTGGGAAAAGAGATAAATTCATGATCACATAAATCGCTGTGGCTGAGCGGTTCTTCTGCAGACTTTATGGAGAGTCATTTTAATACTAAATCTTTGCAAAATAATAAGCACATGTTTAAAAAAGGAGATTAAATCAACATTAGATACAGCTGTAAATGAGAAACAAACAGGTTTGTTACCTGGGAGGGGTTTAACGTCGTACTTGAGAATATTTGGCTCATATGACGACGTGCATGCGTGTTTGTGTGGCCGCTTGTACTAGCAAAGACTTTAGCTAGTTTTATAGTACTAGCCCAGAGATAGCATGACACAGTCAAGCATAAATACCCAACACATCTTACTGACTCCGAGCTGGCATACCCAGGCCACGTATGAGTGAAAATATGATTTTATTTTCAGCGATGTAGTCTTTGGGAAAGTTAAATGATCCTGTTCTATCAGTACAAACTGATGTTAACTCCAGCCCGCCAGATATATCTGTTATGAAAAAGGATTTGTCAATTTTGAAGATCTAAAACAGAAGTACAAAATAACAGGAACCTTCTACGATTATCAACATTTGTTAAAAACATTCCAATGGACTGGAGACAAATCTATAAATCAATTAAACATTAATATTGTTTACCAAGATATGATCTCAAATGTTAAACGTTAAACGTTCAAAGCTATTCTATTATAAATTGATTAATAACAACACACCCACTGAGATACTGGAATACTGTCTTTCAGCCTGATACAATTTGGAATGATGTATGTTACAGGAAATGTACAAATGGCTGTAAGCTGGCAGAGTTTCAATACAGATGCATTTACAGAATAACGTATACAAAGAAAGTATTGAGGATGAAGCTAGTTGATAATGATACATGTATGTGATTTTTGTACAAATACCTCAGAAGACATATTGTGTGTACTTGTACTGTGATTTATTTCAATTATTTTCTTAAAATGAAGGACACTGTCTAATATTTCTTGCCTAAAACATAATGCCATTTTTCTGACTGGCTGAGCGCGCTCCTATTATTTTCAAGCAAGTAACATTCTCTGTGTTTCACGCTGGCAATGCCGAACTCGGTAGGTACTTCGTGGTAATAAATCTTTATCTCGAATAACATTGAAGGTCATGGAGGTCACACCAGATACTGACATTTTACTCTGACCAAGGGGCTTTAATAGCCCTCTATGATAACCTAACACTTTCTGAATAATCCTGTTTCGGTAATTTGTAAAGTGATGATTTTACTGTAATTGAGACTTAATGTCATGTAAACACCAACACAGCATGTCATGTTTCTATTTTTGAAGTCCATATATAGATATCCTGTCCAAAGTGTCGAGATCGAAGCTCATATAATGTCAATCGAAGGAGGACATTGCCTACACTCGAATTTTTAGAAACAAATACACAGTATTATCAAATTTATCTTCACCAAATAGTTGAATGAAAAATCATTTTTACATAACATTGATGACACACCGGTAGATCCAGGTTATATGTTGTCACTGGGGTTATTGCTCAAGTTACACCATACTTTGGGAAATATCAGAATAATGTGTGTGAAGTGACTAGAAAATCCGACAGTCACATATAAATAATAGGAAAAATAAATAAATTAATAAAATGAAGTAAAATGGGATATCAGTTATATGAGATTGAGACACATATATGTTATATGACAGCCGCCTGGTTGTCTGCAGCATGTGACATCCAAATGGAAACCAGTTCCAACAGGTTCTAAACAGTACCAGAGAAATCATATTACATATTGTTTCAATTCGATTTACTGTATAATGTGCTATCCAGAATAAATGCAATATTGTAACGAAACAGATTTCATTAAAGCACTGTAAAGTAGATAGATGACCCACTGAAAGTCACTGATGACACTTGACTGAGAAAGGGTCATTATGACCCCTTGTGATAGCGTTTTAATAAAGACAATAGGTGAAGATGCTATTAAAACTATAGCCGCAGAAACTGTTAATGTAATCATATAATGTACGATAAATATGATATCACCCTAAATGAAAGCGACATAACGGTTTCTTTGTGTCATATCTCGTACACAAGACTGTCGGCTGTCCGACTCCAACTATGTCATTACCGTAAGTTTACAAATTGGTATAAAACAATCATGGTACAATGTCTTCACGGAAACTGTATTATGCCACACTAGAGAAATCCGTCGGAAACAAATACAGAGGAAGAGAAAGTGTTCGCCTGATGCCTGATGTTAAAAATAACCTGCGATACGCAAATCATGCCAGTACCTGAACTGCTTGCATAAACTCACAAATAGAGATCTGAGTTCGCAGCCGCAAAGGCCCAAGGAGCTCAGGGGTACACTGGTTTCGACTGCTGTGCGCTCGATTAGGTGCCTGATTCTGCGGGTGCGGGTTCGAATCCCAGGTGGGACGCAACTAAAAAAGTTAAAAAATTAATAATTTTCTAAGAAAGTGTTATCCCAAATATAACATGTATTGCTGGGATACACACAAAGTAATGAAAAGTAGAACACGTTTTGAGCATGAAATGGTGCAGGTTATCCATGTGACTGGGCCTTGATAACCAACCAAATGTATATTGCTTAATTACAAATTCATTGGCGTGGACATCCTCGCACCTTCATAGAGTAGGTGGGACTATTCCTTCACCCCAACTGCCGACTCATGTTTCACACACGCAAACACACGCACGCTCGCCTACGTGTAATGCATGTCAGATGAATCCTGGGAAAATCAAAGTCGGTTGAATATTTCACATTTATGCCGCGCTATAATAGTTGTTGAATGACTCACTTAGCCATATACATATTCTCTGTATGCTAAATATTACAGTGTGCAGCCCACAATGTTGTATGTACATCGACCCACGCAGTGTGGTTGTCACTGACTACAGGATCCGTTCCGTCACACTTTTGATTACCGTCCACAGGACATCCAATCCATTGTGTCGAATCACATAGTAAGCTATGTCGTCAACAAGAAACTTTATTTCCAGTGTGAAGATACCCTTAATTTCTTGTGGCTTTCCTGCACTACGGGCACCCGTGGTGAGGTGTCCTCGTGGTGGGTGCTGGGTAACGCCAAGAGCTTGCCGACACCCCCGTTGTGGACCCAGGGGGATATTTGGTTCACCAACCCGTTTGCCGTGGGTTGCGGCCCTGTGTCCGTTGAGGACGGGTGTCTTGGGATTGAGGGCTCTGGGGGCCTGTAACCGCGTTCCCTTGCTCAACACACCCCTTTGATCCCTTACTTCACCCAGTCGGGAGGTTGAATGGGTCCGGTTAAACCAATAGGCTGGTCATGCCTAGCCCTGTGCATAGATATTTATCATTGCACAAGTATGATTTGAAATTGATGTAATTTTGGTCATGGATTTATTGGCTTCTAAAACATTTTTTATTTTGAATTATGTTGTTTTGAACTTTGTCTAGAGTCTTATGCCCAGAAGGCGATGGCTCATGGGCCAATCTGATTAATTATTCATAATTCTTCTTCTGGAGTATATCATCCGGATATCCTTGGTGCTGCAAGCTGGAGGCCCGCTTGCTATAGCATTGTCCTTCTGATACTCAGTGGTGGGTGGGGAGCTCGGTTGACGAACCATATGACACCATCCATGGCTTATGAAATACCCAACAAAAAAATCCAAAACGTCCACTTGAAATTGATCCTGTTGATACTGACCACAGACCGCCTCTATCGATTGAGTATTGGCCACGTTTCCCTGTTATTGATACTCCGGACAAGACACCATTAAAGCTGAACCCTTTCGCAGTATCTAAGGGTATTCAAGGTATTCCTGGGGATGTTAAGAACATTAGACGCTTACGTACGGGTGCGCTACTAGTTGAGTGCGGCAAGAAACAACAAGCAACCAATCTGATGAGTATTGAATCTTTTGTGGGCTTTTCGGTCACGGTCTGTGCTCACAAGACCTTTAACACTAGTGAAGGTATCATCAGAGATCGTGATCGATTGTTTGCTGATTTGTCCGAACTTGACATAGCATCAGAAATGAAAAATCAAGGTGTGCTGTATGTAAAGCGCTTTTCAGCTGTTTCAAACAATGAAACAGTCCAAACAATTCGTATCTGTTTACTTTTTCCTGATCAAATGCTGCTAAATCAGTGAAGGCAGGCTACTGTAACATACAAGCTGATACCTACATCCCCAACCCGCTCAGGTGTTTTCAATGCCAGAAATATGGACACGGTGTATATACTTGCACATTGTCTGTGTGTGCTCAATATGGTGAGAAAACACATACAACAGATTGTGACAGTGATTTTAAAAAATGCACCAACTGCTCAGGCGACCAATCTTCATTCTCTAAACAATGTCCTATTTGGAAAGAGCAAATGGAGAGAAACAACATAAAGTTTACTCAAAATATCTCTTTTTCTGAGGAAAAAATAACAGGTAAAGAGGTCTGATTTTCCAGAAAGTTATGCCACAGTAACAAAAACATCACTGGAGTCTAGGTCTAAAATAACAAAATCATCCACAGGCTGATAAACTACCTTGACGTGGGTAAATTGCGACTATCCACAGCTTTTGTACCCTACTTTATGGTCCCAGACTGATGAATCACTTCCTGGTACATTAAAGTCTTCTTCTGATTACAAATCATCATCTCAGTTACACTCAAAACCTCAATCGACAGCTGATAGTCAACAAATGGTGAAAAGTAAACCGAAACCTAAGCATGATGCTTCAAAACAACAAAGAGGCAGAGCCACTAAAGGGTCCAAAGACAAAATTCAATTGTTCCATAAATATGGGTCTCTTGAAGACATGGTCGTTTCTGAAAGCGTCCATTCTAGGGCACATAGCTCGTCGCCCTCCAAAATATTGCGGGGTGGATCCCCAATAAATCCCCCCCAAAAGATAGTTTATTCAAATAATATTGTACAGTGGAACTGCAGAGGATTAAGGACTAATTTACATGAATTACAGCTATTAGTCCAAGATTTTAAACAAACAGATACATTTGACCTTCATCATTTTAATGCATATCATTGTTTTTCACCTCCGGGTGAGAGGGCCACTGGCGGATCATCCATTCTAGTCAGACTAAACGTTATACATAGCCTTGTTTCACTTATTACTAATATGCAGAACTAGTGAGAATTACTTTACATGTAGCGTTTACGCTATGCTCTCTTCATATTTCGCCGTCTTCGACGTTTGCCAAAACTGATCTTCAAGCTCTTCCAACTCCCGAAGCCCTGTATTATAATGGGACATTTAAACGGGCACAACCCACTCTGGGGTAGTGTAAATACAAACACTAAAGGTAAATTGTTGGAGGACGTTTGTTCTGATAATGATTTATGTATTTATAATGATGGCTCCAGTACATATTTAGACCCTGGTACAGAGACCTATTCTGCTCTCGACTTGTCACTGACAAATTCAGAACTACTTAATGAATTCGAATGGTCAGCCCACGATGACCTCTGTGGAAGTGACCATTTTCCTACTATATTAAAAGCTGCAACTTCTTCTGATGTTCCTCCATCATCAAGGCGGAATTTAAAAAAAGCTAACTGGGCTTTATATGAAACACTGTGTGCTGGAAAACTTAAACCTGGATGTTTTATTGACGTTCCTGATGCTATTAAATGTTTTTCTGATGAAATGAATTCCATAGCTGATGAGTGTATACCAATGTCCTCTGCAGTTCCACATATTCGAAAACCATGGTTCAGTGATGAATGCAAACAAGCTAGGTAGGCAAGGAAAAAAGCAGAACATTATTTCTGTCGCCATCCTTTGGTGCATAATTTAAATAAATTTAAATTTTGAAATGCTAAAGCGCAGCGAACTTTTAAATAGAACAAATGCCAATCTTGGCAAAATTATGTATCCAAAATATATTCTCGGACAGCCATGGCGATGTCCAAGGTATGGAACATTGTCCAGAAAATTAAATGTAAAGGTACTAAATCTACTGTCAATCATCTTAAATATGGAGATCAATTACTTACTGATAAATCAGATATTGCGAATAAACTGGGTGAAACTCTCGCTAAACATTCTTCCTCTTCTAATTATATACCTAAATTTCAGCAATATCAAAAACAGCAAGAAAGATCTTGAGAAGGCATATGACCACAGGCAAAGTGTAGCGCAAAATGGGTTGCGCAGCAGAACGAAACTGACCAGTCTTCGTATAATGCGAGCGAAGCGAGCAAAGGTTGGCAACAAACTTCCCTCGCTTCGGTCCGAAAAATATTTTTCATGTCAAAATAAAATATCGCCACCATTAAATATAGACACGCATTTACTCACAGGGTTGTGCTCTCAGATTTCCAACCTCATACTTAACAATTACTCACGTGAAATATATTTTAATCAACGTTTTAAGCGCCGCTGGTGCTCTCACAGAGCGTTCTTCGCCTCCATTACCCCTGCCAGCTTCCGGTTCAGTGGAATGAAGGAACAGGTTAGGTAACTCTGAAAACACTTGTCGAGTCGCATGTCCTCCGCAAAGTTCGCAGATGACAGTCGTCGTGCAGATTAACCATGAATGAGGAGCAAAGGGGCAATATGATGTGTCCTCTTAATTTCTGCTTATTCTTGTTCCTTCATTCCACTGAACCGGAAGCTGGCAGGGGTAATGGAGGCGAAGAACGCTCTGTGAGAGCACCAGCGGCGCTTAAAACGTTGATTAAAATATATTTCACGTGAGTAATTGTTAAGTATGAGGTTGGAAATCTGAGAGCACAACCATGTGAGTAAATGCGTGTCTATATTTGATGGTGGCGATATTTTATTTTGACATGAAAAATATTTTTCGGACCGAAGCGAGGGAAGTTTGTTGCCAACCTTTGCTCGCTTCGCTCTCATATACGAAGACTGGTCAGTTTCGTTCTGCTGCGCAATCCATTTTGCGCTACACTTTGCCTGTGATATGACACAACCTGGAAATATGGCATTTTGAGAGATGTACATGATTTTGGTTTGCGAGGTCGTTTGCCTGAATTCATAGCCAAATGTTTAAATATCAGACAATTTCAAGTCCGCGTGGGTTCTACCCTGTCTGATCATTACAATCAGGATCAGGGTGTTCCAGAAGGAATCTGCAGCTGTATCTAAACAGAATAGATAAATGGTGTCTTGAAAATGGCTTCAAATTTCCTAAATGAAAAAAAAAGGTAAACCTCATAAGGACCCACAACTATTTCTAAGTGGCACCATATCAAAGTTGTCAAGGGGGCTACGTTCTTGGGACTTATTTGTGATTCACATTTGACCTTTTTGCCCCATATTCAATGCCTAAAAGCCAAATGCTTGAAGGCACGCGATTTATTCAAGGTTGTTTCTAATTCAAAGTGGTGAGGGGATCAGATTCTGTGCTTCACCAAGGTCTAAGACTCTGTCTTGGGTCCTTCAGAAATTCACCTGTTGACAGTCTCTACGTTGAGGCCAATGAACCATCTCTTACACAACGTCGTATTAAACTATCCTAAAATACATTACAAAATTACACTCGAATGAATCTAACCCTGCATATAACTGTGTGTTCAATCCACTTTATGAGGATTTGTACGACAAGAAGTCTACTCTTGTTCCACCTCTAGGGCACAGAATTAAACCTTTTCTTTCTTCGGCAGGCATTGAGCTGGAAAACATAGCTCCCTCCAGTCTTCTTTCTTCTTCTCCTTGGCAGTTGGTTTGGTCACAAGTTGACCTAACATTAACCACATTTAAAAATCAGAAACGAATGAATTACAGCATAAACAAGAATATAATCAATTGAAACATAAATATAGCATTTATAAATCCTTATTTACAGATGGGTCCAAGGACGGGGGCGCAGTGGCCTGTGCCACTGTCACTGGATTCAGAACAATATCTCTAGATTACCAGATAATAGTTCTTTTTTAACAGAAGAAGCCAACGCCAAATATATTCAAATACACCCTAAACGTAAACAATATATAATCTATTCCGACTATCTTTCTTGTCTTCAGGTGATTAAAAATTTAGCATGTAAACTTCCACTTTTAATTGACATTATTGAATGGTATAATAATCTTGCTACTGGCCAATACGACATCGTCTTTTGTTCGTTACCCAGCCATGTAGTCATTTCTGGTAACACAATGGCCGATCTTGCTGCCAAGGCAGCACTCAACAAATCTGTGACACCACTTCTTATTCCATACACTGATTACAAAGCCAGCATTAGAACTTATATACGTGATCTGATGCAAAAGACACTCAAGTAGGTATAAATAAATTACATGAAATAAAACCGTATATTGGTTACACGTATTTGGGCTGTCAGTCTAGATTTGAAGAGGTTATATTACGACAATGTCGTATTGGCCATACTAGATGTACTCATGCCTACCTTTTGAAAGGTGAGGATCCTTCGTTTTGTATCCCTTGTGATGAGAGAGCCACGGTCATGCATATTCTGTGTCACAAGGGATAAATATTTCGATGTGAAAACCATCAAGGATATTTTTACAAACGTTAATTCTCATTTAATTATTGATTTCTTAAAAGAAATTGATTTTATGGTTGATTTTTTAAAATAATATGTTATGTAAATAGATGTATTTTAATTATCGGTAGTTTAGATTTGTAACTAGAATTGTTAGTGGCTGTACCCTCAAAGGCGGTTGAAGTATTGTAAAATTATTGTCCTCCTGAGAGGGTACGTAAATCCACAAACATTCAAAGTAAATTCTAAATTTCTAGGTTTTTAATCTTAGAATAAGTGTCTTTTTATTGTACGGCCAGATTTCCCAAATTGCTGACGGCTGAGGGGATAATGTAAATCCAGCTAGGGTCCACGCAGGTAGCAAACGTACTGTAAGTCCCCATGGTCCCTAGTATGGTGATCTGCTTTCAGTTCTTACCAATCTATAGCTCATTTTTATATTGTATTGTCCTCTATAGATAAACTGTTTTAGGTATAATTACTAGTTTTACATTCTTTTCTGTGATATTCTAGTTGTTTTACTGTCCTTTGGCGACAGGTGTTTATAATACTGATATACATTATTCATGTATTCCATTTCAATTTTATGTTCCCGTCACGATATAGCTGAAATACTGCAGATGTGACGTTAAATATTAACTCACTCACTCACTCCTGCACTACGACGTCAGCACGCCCACTGACAGCTCCTTATAATCTGATTTTCCGATGTCTGTTTGCCGGTACACATCCTTCCACGGTATTGACACAAATTATATTGTTCCTAAGCAGTTCTTTAGCTGTCAATATTCTATCTGTGTAAGGAAGAACACACCCTTAAATTACAATGCGTAGTGGGCTGTCACGAGGCATGTAAATGTTCCATGTCCTCGACAAAGAAAAGGTGACGCGACATGGTAAGAAAGTTTAGTTTTGAGAAAAAAATACATGACCTTTATGAACTGATGCTGAACCCCAATCTGCAACTCTGTTAATATATCGATAGTATGGTGACAAACCGTCTGTCGTTAACGCTTGTACAGCACAGCATGACCTAAGAATCATTTATTCATCATTAGAGCAGTGGTATGTGTCTTCTTGACTCGTTTCTTCAATGCTATTAATTTCACACGATGTTGGTGACATTTGAATATCACAGGTAAGGAGAAAATATCCCCTTCTGGAAACAGAACACGTGTAATATGATGCCAAAGTCTGACTTTTATCAGGAGTAACATCGCAAGAAACACTTATTCTATGACAACTATCTAGCAGGTACAGCCGTTACGTTTATATCAACAAGTCTGTTATGTATAATGTGTGTAAACCTAAACCATAAAAGACTCTATGATGTACAGACTTGAGATGTATTCCTGCTTACGCATTTGCTGTTATATTTCATCTCGTATTTCATCCGAAGGGATGGTGTAAATCCAGCCTGGGTCCATGCAGGTAGCAAAAGTAATCTAGGGGAATAGAACCTGGGCGTTTGGTGTGACAAGCAAATTCCAACAAGGCTACCAAGCCGTCCTGTTTAATCTGCTGTAAAGGATCTTTTTAATACTTTTAATCATCATTTTAAAAATGAATTTTTGAAGGAAATTGAAATATCAGATAAATTTTGAATATGTTTTGTACTTAAACATGGTAGTATAATTCCCTTAACTGCGATTGTTAGTGGCTGTACCCTCAAAGTGGGTTGAAACAGCATAAAATGAATGTCCTTCTGAGAGGGTGCATAAGTCACAAAACAATCAAAGTCAGTTTTGCTCAAGCATCTGTTTTAATCGTAGTATTTTTTGTTATTTTACATTCTGGCTAAATCTTTCCACCATCGCCAGTGTCTAAAGGGCTGGTGTAAATTCAGCTATGCGCCATGCAGGCAGTAAAGGTAATGTAGTGAGTGAGTGAATGAGTTAATATTCGGCGTCACATCGGCAATATCTCAGCCATATCGGGACGAGAACACTTAAATGAACACGATGGACAGTAAAACAACTAGAATATCACATTTTCAAGTACCTTTGCTACCTGCATGGACCCTAGCTGGATTTACACCATCCCTTCAGCTGCTGGCGGGTGTACAACATGCTAGCCAAACTTAAAACAACAAGAATACTACGATTAAAAACCTGGTAGATTTAAATTTACATCGAATGTTTTGGGACTTACGTACCCTCTCAGGAGGACAATAATTTTACAATACTTCAACCCCCTTTGAGGGTACAGCCACTAACAATTCTAGTTACTGATATAAACTACCAATCATTCAAATATATCTATTTACAGCACATACTACTCATAATTCAATCAATAAATCAATTTCCTTTGAAAAAAAGCATTAAATGAGACTTAACAGTGCTAACAAGATCCTTGACAGTTTTTACATTGAAATATTTATCCCTTGTGATGGAGAATTCAACAGAGTCAAGCAGCATATGCTTGACCGTGACTCTCTCATCACAAGGGATGCAAAACGAAGGATCCTCACCGTTTAACAAGTATACATGAGTATATCTAGTATGGCCAATACGACATCGTCGTAATATAACCTCTTCAAATCTGGACTGACAGCCAAAGTAGGTGTAACCAATGTACGGTTTTATTTCATGTAATTTATTTAAACCTACTTGGGTGTCCCACTTCTTTTGCATCAGATCACGTATATAAGTTCTAATGCTGGCTTTGTAATCAGTGTATGGAATAAGAAGTGGTGTCACAGATTTGTTGAGTGCTGCCTTGGCAGCAAGATCGGCCATTGTGTTACCAGAAATGCCTACGTGGCTTGGTAACTAAACAAAATATGATGCCATATTGACCTGTAGCAAGATTCTTATACAATTCAATAATTTCAATTAAAAGTGGATGTTTACAAGAAATAGTCTTAGTAGTCTGAAGGCATGAAAGAGAGTCGGAACAGATTATATACTCTTTATGTTTAGGGTGTCTTTGAATACATTTAAGAGCTGTTAGTATGTTAGCTTCAGCTGTAAAAATAGAACTGTTGTCTGGTAATCTAAAAGATATTGTTCTGGATCCAATGACAGTGGCACAGGCCACTGCGCCACCGTCCTTGGAACCATCGGTAAATATGGGTTTATAATTGCTATATTTATGTTTTAATTGATTATATTCTTGTTTATATTGTAATTCATTCGTTTCTGATGTTTTTGAATGTGGTCAATGTTATGTCCACTTGGGGCCTAACCAATTGCCAAGGAGGAGAAGAAAGAAGACGGGAAGGGGCTACTATATTGTCCAGCCTAAGGCTGGCAGCAGAAATAAATGGTTGCCAAGATGCAGAACAAGAGATGATTTCCGGTTGTATAACTTCTCATACAGAGGATTGAAAACACAGTTATATGCAGGGTTTGACTCATTGGAGTGCAATTTTGTTACATACTGTAAAGCTAATTTTATGCGTCGCTGCTCAAGAGATGGTTCATCAGCCTCGACATACAGACTGTGAACAGGTGAAGTTTGAAAGGAGCCAAGACAAAGTCTCAGACCTTGATGATGGACAGAATGTAATAGTTTTAAGTTGCTTTTGCAGGCTCCACCATGTACGACGGAGCCATAGTCAAGCTTCGAACGGACAAGTGATCTCTATAATTGTAAAAGGGTGGCTGATCACCTCCCCAGTTAGAATTAGACACGACTTTCAATAAATCAAGTGCCTTCAGGCATGTAGTTTTTAAGTATTTGATATGTGGAAGAAAAGTTAAATGTGTGTCGAAAATCAGACCTTAGAAATTGGCCTCCTTGACAACTTTGAAGGCAGTGTCATTTAAAAACAGTTCTGAGTCCTTATGTGATTTATATGTACGGCAAAAATGTATGCAATTAGTTTTTGACTCAGAAAATTTAAAGCTGTTTTCAAGACACCATTTATCTATTTTGTTTAAACATAACTGCAGTTATCGTTCAATAGTATGCATATTTCTCCTACGACAAGAAATATTAAAATCATCCACAAATAATGATCCATCAACTGAATCCGCTAAAACCTTTGATAAACTGTTAATCTTGATGCTAAATGCTTTCCAGATTTCTGCATGTTGTTTATTAATTAGAGAGTTTTTAACAAATGATTCTGAACGCACTAAGTGATCGACTGTACTTCTGTTTTTACGGAAACCACATTGAATATCTGTAATTAAGTTTTTGGTTTCCAAGTTATTGGTTTCCAAACAGGTCGATTATTGATCATGCGTTCCGTGGTTTTGCAAACGCAGCTGGTAAGGGAAATAGGTCGATAGTTCGAAGGATCGGTATGATCACGTCCTCGTTTAGGGATAGGGACAACGATAGCATCACGCCATGAACAACGAAAGTTTCCAGAGGTCCAAATATCATCAAAAATGAGTCTCTAAACATGATTCCGGTAAGTGTTTCAGGAGCTGATAATGTGCGTTATCACCTCCTGTAGCAGTATCATGAGTTTGTTCCAGAGCAGTGTGAAGCTCATGAATAGAAAACATTTCATTGTAGTCTTCCCCACTATCTGAATTAAAATTAATAGTTTTCGTTTCCAGTTGTGTTTTATATTTTTGGAATTGAGGTACACAATTCGATGAGGAAGAGTGTTTGGCTAAAGTTTCTCCAAGTTTATTTGCAATATCAGATATACTAGTTAATAATTCGTCTCTGGCTTTGAGATGTTTAATGCTCGTTTGAGAGCCCTTACCTTTTATTTTCTGGGTCATATTCCGTACCTTTGATATCGGTGTTCGGGAGTTTATTTTTGACACATAACTGTGCCAAGATTGGCGCTTACTGCGGTTGAAAGTAGACCGTGCCTTAGCGTTTAAAATCGTGAAATTATTCAAGGTACGGACCATGAGATGGTGACGGAAATATTGTTCAGCTTTCTTCCGTGCCTTCCCAGCCTGTTTGCACTCATCGGTAAACCATGGTTTTCGTATGTGTGGGACTGCAGAAGATTTAGGGATACACTCGTCAGCTATAGCATTGAGTTCATCAGAGAAATTCTTTGTGGTATCAGGAGCATCTGTAAAAAGTTCAGGTTTAAGTCTTTTAGAACACAAAGTTCGATATAATTTCCACTTAGCTTTTTTAAAGTTCCATCTCGAAGATGGGGTAGTATCAGATGGGTTTCAAATTCACCCAATAGTTCAGGGTCTGTAATTGATAGATCAAGAGCTGAATATGTTCCCGAGCCAGGATGTAAAGATGTGTTAGAACCGTCATTATATAAGCACAAATCGTTATCTGGTCAGAACTCTTCCAATACTTTACCTTTAGTATTAGTAGTTGTATCACCCCCGAGTGGGTTTTGGCCATTCAAGTCTCCCATAATAATACACGGTTTGGGGAGTTGATCGCATTGGGTTTGAAGGTCAGTCCTCTAAAGAGCTGTAGAAGGTGAGACATACAAAGAGCACAATGTGAGCGTAACGTGTAAAGTGAGTCGGACGACAACTGCTTGACGGTTAGAAGTGAGTGTAATTGGGCTATGGATAACATTCTGTTTGACTAGGATTGAAGATCTTCAAATGGCTCTGTCACCCTAGGGTGAGAAACAATGATAAGCATTGAAATGACGTAGCTCAAAAGGATCTGTCTGCTTTAAATAGGTCTCCTGCAGACAGATTGCGACTGTTGACGGCGTACAATCCTGAACCAATAACTGTAATTCATTGTAATTAAGCCTTAGTCCTCTGCAGTTCCACTGTACGATATTATGGGAGTAAACTATCGTTTCTGGGGATTTATTGTCGACCTACCCCGCACTTTTTTGGTGGGCGACAAGTTGTGTGTCCTAGAATGGATATTTTCGGACAGGTCCATGTCCTGAAGTCATCCGTATTTATTGTAAAGTTTAATCTTATTTTCAGACCCTTTTGGGGCTCTGCCACTTTTTTTTTTTTTTTTTTTTGGGGGGGGGGGATCAGACTTACGTTTACGTTTGCCTTTAGTAATTTGTTGTACGTTACACAACTGAGACCTTGTGGTAGACTGAGATGACGCATTATGATCACGATCAGACTCTTGACTTTGAGACGTGCCAGGGAGTGGCCCAGCAGTTTGGATAGATATTGCCGTTGTGGGGAATCAGTGTTCACCCACGTCAAATCTGTTTGACAGCCTGAAGTTGACCTGGTTGCTGTATTCGTCTCCTCGGATGATTTCTTAGCTATTGAAGTATACGTTTGTGTTAATTCTGATCTCTGGACAAGTTGTTTTACTAAAAAAAATAAAAACAACTAATATTTTGGGCGAATTTGAGTTTGTTTATCTCCATCTGCTGCTTCCATATCGGACATTCTTTTGAAAAAGAAGAATGGTCTCCTGAACAGTTAGTACATTTCTTTTAACTACTGTCACAATCTTCTGTTGTGTGTGTCTTCTCACCACAGTGAGTACGCACAACAGACAATGTGCAAGTATTTACGCCATGCCCATACTTTTGGCACTTGAAACATCTCAGTCGAGTTGGAATATACCTTTCCACTCTGATATGACGATAACCAGCCTTTATTGATTTAGGAGCAGCCGGAGTAGAGAAAGAAAACAAATAGGTGTTTGTTTGTTGGATCTCAAAGATGTACTTTAGATAGATCCAGTCATGATAAAAATCAGTGAGTTCAGTTTTCTGCAGCATTTATCAATATACCAGCAATGTCACGGCAGCAGTATCACACATTGTACACATGTAGGCAAATAGGATAAAACGAAGTTTATTGCACGTTTCCAAAGATGCCAGGCTTCTGTTTACAATGTTCGTGAATCGTTTTCTGTATCTTGCACTCTGATTTCATAGTGCACAAACACATGCATGCCAAGTCAATTACTTACCTTTAAATCCGTAGATATATGACACAGGCCAAATTTAGACATTGTAAAGGACAGCTGACATGGACGGAAATGAAATCTGATTCAAGTCAAACGACTTATATAATTACATTGATCACTCTATCTGCTGAGTGAGTGATTGAGGATTAAGGTCGGTCTGAGCCTAGAGTTCGGTTGTAACATAGCGCGTTAGACTGAGGAAAGATCAAACGGATGAAAAACTTCGACTTTCACCATTTCAATCACACGAAAACAGGTTCGACTCCAGCAGACCTAAAAACATGATTAAATCGAAACGTGAACTCAACCCCACAATCTTTCTTTTCTCGTATCAGTTCGTGCCCTGGCTGAATAAGAGCTGATAAATTAACGAGCCTTGGATGTTGTAGCCTGTGAATTGAACACTCTTGAAATTGTGAATCTTCACAAGGAGAACACGCTCATTTGTGCCTCAAAAGATGTGAAGAAGTGAAGTTTACGTTTCGAATAACAGGGCGGAATAGACTTCGTAGTATTTGCATAATACTTTATGCATATTCTACACAAAACTTAAGAATTCAAGAATGGTGAGTTTACAAGTGGGTTTAGTTTTACGCCGAACTCGGCATTATTCCAACGCTATGGCAGTCGTCTTGTAAATAACCGAGTCTGGACCAGACAGGCCATCATGCGCATCGAACTGCACCATTTGGGTTACGATGACATATGAAAATTGAGGTTGAACTCCCGATCCTGTTACTTATCTCTCACGACAAGCATGAGTTACTCGCATTTGTTTCCATACTTGCAACAACAGGGGACGTTTATGACTGTATATTCTATCCAAGTCTTACGAACTGATGAATATCAGGAATATTCCAGCTACATGGCGGTGGTCTGTAGATAAATCGAATCTGGACCAGACTATCCCGTGATCAACAGTGATAGCCTATGTCAACCAAGTCAGCAAGCATCACCAGCCAATCCTCTTACAAGCATAGGGTACTGGAGGTCAGTTCGAACCCGTGCAACCTATACTTTCCATTAGAGACGAACTGAATCAGGTTGACACGGACCTAGCTGGTTACGTGGCATTGCACTCTGACAGCGTGACACATTGCTCATGATATCAATTACTGGTCAAGCTGATCGAAGCGTAAATCGTTCCCAGATTTTCATTGTACAGTTTGGTAATTCCAAGGGAGATGTTTAACACCAGCCTCAAACGCAGGACATGAAGGAACGTGACTGACTGCCATTTTCACAGTACTGCACACCATACTGATCTCCACACGGACTTGAGTGTGTTTGGAAAGAGTTGGCAATAGTGCATACTTCATGTGATCCACCGGTTCCTGTTAACACGGTGAAACATGCCTGGGATCTGGGGTGAAATAACAGTATCATTTCTTAGTGACGCTGATTATTAGTAATATATCATGCCAGACTTCAGCACCACCTTCAAAACATATCTGCATATTACTGATGAAGATGAAACTCCAGCCCTTGTAAATATGACAGACAATACATATATGCCGGTATTAGAAGCTGCAATTTTAGAGTGTCGAAACCTTTTCCATAGGAAAAACAAGAAATAGAACAAGTTGTTACACAAGGGAGACAAAGCCTCACAACGGCAAAATGTACCGGGTTTTAGAATTTGTTAACGATGGTGAATACATTTCTCGCACTCGCAGGCAACCAGCTGAGCAGAAAGTCCGTCTCAAAGAAAAAAAAACACCCCCCCCTCCCCCAAACAAAAAAGCAAAACGTACTGGCTAAAGTGATTTGTTATTGATGGTGACAATGCTCCTCACACGCGCAAGCAAACAGATGAGCAGAAATCAACATGCTAAATACAAATTGCTAAGTATTGTCCAATCAGCTCCTGATAGTACTTAAATATAACCTTCACTGATAGTATTTGGCAAACCGTCAGATTGCGTTACATGGCATAATGTCCTCATTGTAGAAGTCGAAGAAATTCCCCATCACTGGAGAACTTCATTGTACTATGTCTTACATGGCTCTGACTCATCCACGAGGAATTGCCGCGTCTGTTTAAACATAGATACAGTACAGATCTTTAGTCAAGAGCCCTAGTCTCCTTGTAACCAGAGATTTCATGGGCACTAACATCCCTGTTAGATGATATTCACTCTTCAGAGGATTTCAGTGTTATGAGTTTCGCGGCCTCCCGGTTCGATCATCCTATCTTATGTTTGCCTTTTGTGCAAATGAGCAGGGGCAACCAACACTGTACACGCCCTGAGTCTATGTTCAATTCTGTTGGACTATGACAAACGGCATATTGTGAAATACTGGAGAATTGTCAACATCTTAAATTATCCGGGCAGTGGTATCTCTAAAAGAACTTCACGACATGGAGTTGCAGTGTGCTATTGGACCAGAAAAACGGACTGCCGTAACATGGGTACAAGTCGGATGTTCTCCATTGATGACTGCTTTCTGTGGTCATCGGGTGCTCAGCATAACTATCGACTTTGATGCCACAGGTAATATGATTCGTCTATCTATGACGTACCTAGGAGACAAGATACAGAGTACATGTCAATCAACACGTCAAGCAGATGACATCTCCCCCCTGAAAGCTTCTGGTGAATCACCCATCTCAGTTGTTCGAAATAGGAGATGGTTCCAGTTTGAAGGTTTAGTAGTGGAGGATTTGGACGTTGAACGACACACACTGTTGGCCCAGTCAAACATCAGGTCATACTGGGCGACGGTACTACTTACCTGTACAGCTAAATCAAATGAGTCGCCTTCCCATTAAAAGAACATCGTCTTCGTTCCCCTAGCGAAAATACAACTATTTGGCCAGGAGAGTTCATGGAAATTGATCTCCCAGAGGAAAAGAATTAAGTCCCCATCTAACTCAGAAGAGATATCAGCAAGAACTCCTCATGTGATCTTCCGTGGCCTAGCTCTGACAAGGTGACTTGTGCAGTTATGAATAGCAAACATGACGGACAACCCCTTGATCATCAAACGACATGAGCACTTTTGCCAAGTTTGTGCACGAGTTTTGATCTGGTAGCGATTTCTACCTGGCAGACAGTTCCGGTTAGACGAAGATGTGAAATATAATATATTTTTCCAAACGTAGAAGATTTAACTATACTCTGCACTCACTGCTGTGTATTTCCATTGCTCGTGGACAGATCTATCAGCAAATGTTTCTTCTGTTGTTTCACGTCCTTTAATGAAACACATTCTTCTCGTTCTTTCTGTGGGCATTCTATCCATCCACGGTGATTAAGTAGAGAGATGTAACCAAATTCTTTCAAATCTGGCCATTTAACCACGGCTAGGGCGACGTCTTTAGGATAACGGAAACAGACTGAATACACTGACTTTGGCAGTTGGGTACTTGGAAAGACTTCCAGCATATTTCCATTTGTCACTACTTTACTCAGAGAGTGAAATCCAGTTAATTTGTCTGAACATTCTTAAAGAATAGACAGCCTCGAAGTTCAAATGTATTAGTTACAATAAACGGAAAATAGTAATGGGTTATAAGCTGATGCTCGACCAAAGCGCTGACATTATTACTCAAGTCAGTGAATGAGTATGTACTCGAATGTCTTTCTCAGCTCCCTTGGGAGAATGCACGCCGAGCTACCGATGAGATGATTATAGTCAAACCAAATCCTGGGTTCGATTCCCACATGGAACAATGTGTGAAACCCATCTCTGGTGCCCCTGCCGTGATATTGTTGAAACATTCCTAAAAGTGCTGTAAAACCATACTCACTCACTCGGTACCCATTCAGTACTCCAAAGACGCATATTTGCTTGTCACTGGTACATGTAATAGAGACATCACGTGTGCTCTACGTGCTTCGGCGTAGGACAGGACGGAAACCTTAGAAATTATCAGTGACAATAAATGGCTCGTCCTTTTCCACTAACTTTTCTATGTGATTGTGAAGTTCGTGAATATTTTCAGAATTGAAGGTTTGGTGTTGTAACACTTCTACTGATAACCTTAAGGCTGTGTTCTTGTCATCGAGATACGGATATGAATACGGGGCATTGTATAGCCATCGTGATCAGTTTACGACTCAGCGTACGTAGATCATAGATCGAGAAATGAATAGTGAGAGCGCATGTCCACATTGTGTTAATTGGCCTGTGTATTCATATTTTGCAGATACATTCATATTTCTTCATCAACACAGATTGACTCATATGACTAATAGTTAACATGCGTGTGACCTTGCTCTCCGCCAATAGTTAATGACCGGAATGATATCCCAGGAGTGAGTGAGTGAGTGAGTTTAGTTATACGCCGTTTTTAGCAATATTCCAGCAATATCACGGCGGGGACACCAGAAAATGGGCTTCACACGTTGTACCCAGATATCCCAGGAAGACATATGAACTATAATTTCATGTTCTGTGTGTTATGTTGGGAGTAATGTTGTTCCGGTAATTGAATAATTTATACCCCGGGTGTAGTTATCACAATTACACAAACTTGATACACATACATACATGTACATCAAAATCGTTTAGATGAATGTACGTTTCTTCTTCATGACACTGTCACCTGATAGTAAGTTCAGAAAATGAATGATGATATTGACGCGTTGTGAAGTATGTAAAATGATCAGGACTTAGTTGATGGTAAAGGTAATTAGTGGTTTTTGATATTTTACTTTTCGTTTCACATTTGTAATTATCCTCCACTTCCTCATCCTCTTCTTCTTCTTCCTCATCATGTCTGCCGTCAGTGTAGATGTTGAGGTTGCCATTCAGTTCCGTTTGAAAGGTGCACAAATTCACCATCATCGTTTTGATTTACACTGACCGTGTTATGCCAAAATACTTTATAAGATGGTTCTTGATGATACCCTGCCTGGTGTACAGCAATAATGGGATTGAAAAAGGACTGTTTGACGGGATGAGTATACTGTATCTGAGTTGGGTATTCATGTCAAACAACGGCATGGTACCTTGCACGGACTATAAAACGTATAAACACAAACAAATACGCTCGCATGACACGCACGTTTTGCATCAGATGTATATTGCTTCAAAATGGTGAGTGGCTAGAATTGTAAATGTGTCATTTAACGATTTCTTACTCGGGAAAACAGTAACAAATACTGAATGTTGGAACACACCATACTGCGAGAACAGGATATTTGGCAATCATATGAAAAGTTTTTCAGTTAGGCTTGAACAAATGAAAATAGCCCCTTTATCGCATTTGTACAATTTGTCATTCTTATTTTCTTGTTCTGTCTATATTATGTTCTGTTCGCCAAGACCCGCGAAGGTCTGGAGTAGAATAGGCCTTCAGCAACCCATGCTTGCCAGAAAATGCGACTCAGCTTATCGTGAGAGGCCAGCAGCGGGATCTGGTGGTCAGTCTCGCTGGCTTGGTTGACACATGTCATCGGTTCCCATATGCGCATATCGATGCTTATGTTGTTGATCACTGGATAGTCTGGCCCAGACTCGATTATTTAAGACCACCGCCATATAGCTAGAATATTGCTGATTGTAAAGTAAAACTAAACCCACTCACTCTGTTCGTCAAACGTTTGTGAGGGCGTAAGTGAGTGAGTTTAGTTTTACACCGCACTTAGCAATGCTCCAGCTATAACGCCGCGGTCTGTAAATAATCCAATTGGGGCCAGTCTCAACAGCATGAGCACCGAGCTACGCAACTGGGAACCGATGACATGTGTCAAGCAAGTTACCGAACCTGACCACCTGATCCCGGCAGTCGCCTCTTATGACAAGTATAGGTTGCTGAAGAGCACTTTTTACCCGGATCTTCACCGGTACTTGGAATTGTGACAACAAGACAGTGTCACACACATCATTCAATCTCGGGCGTTCTGTTTGAAATACAATTTCACATTTCAGTGAATGCACTTCAGCCTTTCTTTGTAAGTGTCATGTAATGACTTTAAAGTTGTTTGCAAGGGAAACTAACATTACAGGGTATCTTCACCCATCCATGGCCATTTCGACTCATTCCACAAGAACATCTCGTTCACTTGTTAGTCTCCAGGCTATATACTTCACGTCAGTCTAGGAGCATCTTTCGTAATTTCTGATGACACAGTAATACAGTGTCATACAGTGCGAGTAACTGGGCAGGGAAACACCTGGTATCACTGCTGATTAATAGTACTCCATTACCACGATAGCAGTAAAGACAGACCAGCGCAACGTACTCGCAGTAAAACTTTCTTGTGATTACGTCAATAACATTTTCGTTTTCATTTGTCTCTTTTTATATCAAATGTCAAGTAATCTATATTCTCCGAATGTTCTTTTTTAATTTCCTCATACTACACACTACTTTACTGTTTCCCAGTTAAAATATCATTCTATGACCTCTTCTGGAAGTGACACGTTTGGTGGTCAGGCAAAAAGTGACGATCAAAGATAAAGACGTCTAAATGCTTTGGGTCTGTTCCTTTCTGGGCGGAAATATTGACACAGCGTCTGACAAAATATTTGTTTTCAACGTAGCTGTTTTGTAAAACAGCACTGGGTCGACACAACCGTCATAATAGGAACACCCCAATGTCGACAATCACACACCGATATTTTTTGTCAAAAAACAAAACCTCTATTTGACTCGATGTTCTTAAACATAATGTGTTTTAGGTGTAAACAATTCTTTTATGTCTTTTTTCACATCAAAGGATGTGTTTCCAGACTTGCCGTTTTCATGTTTGAATTACATTTGAGTGTTCAGGTTTGATATTTTAAATGATTTATATTCACATTACATGCAGCAGTTTCCATTCCAGTTAGTTATGTTCATGTTTCTCTCGACCTAATCAACAACTGATTTAGATTATCGCAAATTACACTCGCTGGGATTCGAGCACAAACACAATGAAATACAGTACACATCCGTACACACCCAGGGTACTGGCCTTCAGTAACCCATGCTTGCGGTAAGAGGCGACTAACGGGATAGAAATCATCAGGCTCAGCCCAAATGACGATGTGTAACTATTAACCAGCGATTTTAAACAGATCGCTGTCATATACCCGTAATATTTCCGACTGTGGCGTTGAACGACAAACAAGCCTTCCAAGAAAGTACAGTTGTTTTGATTGTTTTTGCGTTATATTTCATTTCAAATGTCATCACATTCTGTCACGCGAGCTATCTAAACGGAGTCTGCAAATTTATTGCATCATTTTTTTTTGCAAATGCCACAGACATAGGTACTTGTAGACAACATCCTCCTTGACGCACTAAAATGCTAATGTATAGTTTAACCATCTATAGCTGCTGAAATCCTGGCATATGATAGAAATTTGAGTTAGTCAGCACGTGACCTGATTAGTGCCTTTGTTGTGGAGAGGCAAAGTTTAGCAAGTTCAGTTTGTAAATGATGTAACTGGACTCTGGTCAAAAATGGTATAAAGTATATAGATGGGACTGGACTGAATCAAAATGTTTTAAACATGTTTGTTTTGATTAACATTTTGAAAAAAAAACGTGTTTCACAGTAAATGTTTATTTGTTTGCCGAGCACTTTATACAGGCGGGAATATCTGTTCTTAATTTTCTGGGCAAGTATTTTTCGATTATTTTCTTCATTGTTATTGATCAGGGTAATCCCTCTCTCAACGCCACAAACACGAAGAGAGACAAATGTCATCAAGCAGGGCTCCGTCTCGCCGCGTGATCTAATCGTTGCACTTTCCATACGACGTGTGTGTACGGCGCCTAAAGGGAATCCGAGGTGTCACATTCAGGGACGAGTGTCGGAACTGGCACGTTTGGCATTAAGTTACAAACATCATGAGGTCTAAACATCTACAAAAAAAAACATGAGTGCGCAGAAACAAAAGTGTTTGGTCAAATAAAGAAACATTACAGAGATCACATAATCTTTTTCTCCCAGTTAAGGATTTTCAAGAATGCATACACAGACTTCCAAGATTTATCAAATGTATTTATTGCAAATCTTGATTAATTTTCAAAAACTTCGAGAGACAAATATCATCCGATGACTTCTTATCGTGATTAATATCTCTCAAAGACGTAACGTTCCTTTTTTAATTCAGCATTATACGTGATGCCCAAATAGGACGCGTTGGTTCATGAAATTATGTTTCTATTTCTGCTTACCAATGTTCGTTTGCATTAAAAAGCCAAAATATCGCTGTTTCTAACGCTAAGGACATGTGGGCCTTCCTCCGCTTTAAGCTGACACGCGAAAACATAGGTTGAATGCTGTCTGGACGTCTTTGAACACAACTCACTCCTCCGTGAAGAATTAGGGATGAAATGTCAGATAAACAGTTTGTCGGTGATGTAAATCATGTACGACAGGTAAATGGTACAACAGACACTATTGATGCTTTATGTAGACGTTGACCACTGTGACGAAGCAGTTGTCCATGAGTTTGGTGGGGAATCAAACTCAGGTTTCCGGCGAGAGGTGTGATAGTTGTTGCCACTAGTCCATACGGGAGACGATTACACAATGCCATTTAGAAAGTGGTCAGAACTACCATATGTTATATTTGGTATTACATTTTGTTGGTTAGGTACAAATTCCAGTACTTTTTTTAGTTGAGTCCCATCTTAGGAGATATCGCTTTGACAGTAGATTTTGCGCATTGCCCTGACAATGCTATGACATCGTTGCACTGCAAATCTAACGCCAGTGCTGTGTTCAGAGATGTACATTTTTCATTGAAAACTAATGAAGAATGATTTTGGATGATAAATAGAATCTCACCCTCGTGTCTACTGATATCAGTTATATCAACACTCATTGATAAAGGTGAAAATATCCTGGGCAAACCTCGGATATTTGTTACTTAATCAACTCGTGTTGATATATTCGATATCAGTAGACCCATGGGTGAGATTCTCTATTTATTTCTTTACTACCTCCATTATGAAATTGGTGTAGATTTCACTGTTCGCCGAAGTGCCGTTTTGAGGTATCGAAAACAACGTAAAACCGTAACTATTGTTTTTGCATTTTCCATTTGGAAAACTAGATACGTTACTCAGAGAGCTTCACTCGCTTGAACCGCCAATTTTCTAGGCACTGGCACTAACTGGCGATAGGAAATTTCACCTGACACAACCTGCCACTGAAGGGAAGGTTTTGTCACGTTTTCAAGCAGAGAAGTATCACATAGGGTCTGGTTGTAATTAGATTGGGGTCACCTGGCCCTCTGGATTCAATTTGTCATTTATAATGTTCTGAACTTTACAAATATTTTTAAGGAAAAAGATCTCCGTTTTTGCTAACGATGCATTCAACTGACAAGGAATTAAAATTTCATCCTTAAGTCAAGTTTAGTTATGATTAAAACTAGCTTACCCATACGTTCGTCAGCAGAGAGAAATCGATTTTCTGAGGAACATGTTGCGGATGCCATTTCCTCTGCGAGTTGGAGAGTTTTCTTGAGTAAACAGAAATGAAGACATTGGCTTGCAACTCAGACAGCGCTTCTTCAACTTGCGAAAAATATACATGATAAATACATTGCAACTACGTTTATTTGAAGTCCAATACAGCATGTTTAGTGTGCTGAGAATGTTAGTGTTGGAAAGTGTGCATTCATTACAGTGGGCGAGCAGTGTTGTCGCAGTGGAATATGTTGCTAGTTCTGTGAGCATTTCTCATCTTTTTCTAAACAGACCTATTAATATCAGTTTAAATCCTTAAACAGTCAGAGGGGGTAGCTTAATGGTTAAGAGTTCGCTCGCCACGAACGTTTCAATTCCACCGTATTGGATCAGTGGATGAAGCCAATTTCTATTCCCCCCCCTCCGTAATGTTGCCGGAATAATGCTATATAAGTGAGTGAGAGAAGTATGTTTGCCGATACTAGCAGTATGCAAGTATTGTCACTGCGCGGACACTAGAAATGGGCTTCAGACATTGTAACCATGTTGGAAATCGAAGACGTGCCTCACGCCCGACAGGCGGACACTTCAAGCATTTGGCTACCCCAAGGCCCCTGAATAAAGCGCCGTATAATTCAATCCACTCATTCGATTGAATAGTGAGTGAGGGAGATTAGTTTTACGCCTCACTCAGCAATATTCAAGCTATATGGCGGCGGTTTGTAAATAATCGAGTCTGGACCAGACAATCCAGTCATCAACAACATGAGCATCGATCTGCGCCATTGGGAACCGATGACGTGTCAACCAAATCCGCGAGTATTGCATGCACCAAATTTTGAGAAGGCTTATAAGTTGCAAATTGATGCAAGTTATGTTGGTGCAGGTGCTGTCCTTATTCAAGAGGATGATGCAGGGATTGAACATCCCGTTTGTTATTTTTCAAAGAAATTTGACAAGCACCAAAGAAATTATTCTACCACTGAAAAAGAGACATTAGGTCTTTTGATAGCTTTACAGTATTTTGATGTGTACCTTGGTACTACCACTTTGCCATTTGACGCTTTTACTGATCACAATCCCTTGACTTTTCTTCACAAAATGAACAAGAATCAAAGACTTATGAGGTGGAGTTTGACCTTGCAAGGGTTCAATCTTGTGATCAAACACATTAAAGGCAAAGACAATGTTTGTATGATGCACTTTCCAGGGTATAATTGTTTCGTGACTTGATGATGCTGTATGTATGTATCTGCATTTTGTCATAGTAATTCTGCAGGAAGTTTTTTTCATATTACTCATAGTATTACATGCCATGTTATTATGTTATTATTGCTATGATTGTAACAGAAAGTTTCTGCGAAACTCTCTTTTCCTCAAGGGGAGAGTGTTACGAGTGTGTATTTTCTGTATATTGTGTTATTAATTCAATAATAATTATTACTAGGTCAATACATTTAGTGTTTTAAATAATAATTATGATGGGTCACATTTCGTTTTAATAGCTGGTCAACACTTTTAGGATTGTGGTTTTCCGCAATCTATCTGCTTCTAGTTTTCTACGTTTTTACTTCCGGGAGACTTAGATAGTCGTAAGTGCCCGAACTTTCAAGAAATGACTTAGTATATACATATAAAAAGGCTGGTTGCCGTGTTGGGGAAGGGGTGGGGGGTGGGGGGGGCACTCATTCATATTTGCTGGCGTTACATCACTGCCAACGCTTGATCATCAAAACCCGTCAACGCCTGACCTACACTATCTGCTGTCAGACCGGTCGCTGTGTTGACATTCTGCATAGTTGATTACCTCTCGTACTCGACTTTAGTGAGTTTGATATATTATCTTGTGATCCATTGACTTGGATTTTGTCTCTCTTGAATTGTATTTGTAATCAGCATTCTTTCATTGACTTGTGACTTTGTATACCTTGCTCTCATTGCATAATAATACATTATTTGAACGTGTATGACTTGTCTTTGTTCTGTTTTGCTGGTTCACAAGGGGATTCTTAACCGTAACAACAGCTTAACTCAACGTGAATTCTCGCGTAGCTGAGACCCTGTAAACTTTCGAATGTTGGTCCATGATAAGCTGTTAGTCTGACATGGGTTAGTGACAGACAGTAAATTGGTCTTTTCTCGGAAGATGATAAACTCTGAGATGGAATACTTAAGCGGGAGTGAACTACTCAGCAATATTCCAGCTATATGGCGCCGGTCTGTAAATAATCGAGTCTGGACCAGACAGTCCAGTGATCAACAACATGAGCAGCGATCTGCGCAATTGGGAACCGATGACGTTTCAACCAAGTCAGCGAGCCTGAGCACCCGATTCCGTTAGTCGCCTTTTACGACAAGCATAGTCGGCTTCTACGGCAAGCATGGGTTGCTGAAGGCCTATTCTACCCCGGGACCTTCACGGGTCTGATCTGGAAGGAACATCAGTGAGGAAGTGACCATGGTCTCAGTGACCAGCAGCTTTGCACAATGCACGCTATCTGCTGAACGCTCGAATTGGTCGTGCTGCTTGCTTAGAAAATGGTGATGGATGTTTTTGATTCGTGGTAGCTCTCAATACCTTTGCATTCTCTGCCGTGCGGCTTTCGTCCAGTAGTGAGTCGAGAGCCTGAGAGACTTCAGGTTTCAGTGAGGCCACAGTTTGCGAGCGCAGGTCTGTACCATAACGTTGTTCAGCCAACTTAGGCAGGTCGACACGAATTAGTCTCAGCTGAGTGGGAATGAAAAGTTTTCCATTAATGGTGACAGCTCCTCAACTTCGTCCGGTGAAGTGACAAGATGGGGATGTATTGACCTCCTCAAAGGCCACGAGTATATCTCAGTGTGAGTGAGTGAGTGAGTTTAGTTTTACGCCGCACTCAGCAGTATTACAGCTATATGGCGGCGGTCTGTAAATAATCGAGTCTGGACCAGACAATCCAGTGATCAACAACATGAGCATCGATCTGCGCAATTGGGAACCGATGACATGTGTTAACCAAGTCAGCGAGCCTGACCACCTGATCCCGTTAGTCGCCTCTTACGACAAGCTGAGTCGCCTTTTGTGGCAAGCATGGGTTGCTGAAGGCCTATTCTACCCCGGGACCTTCACGGGTCGTATATCTCAGATTGTTGGGCTCGAGGTTAATGTCTGCGAAGTCAAGGAAATGACCACCGGTGGCCTGAAATCCAACGCGGGGCTATATGACGTCCCAATGGACGTAGAGGTCTTGATAATAGTACTTATCGACATGAGTGGGCAGAAATGAGGAATTTGACCATGCATTAGTTCTAAACTGCTTACTCTTTGTTGTGCGGTTTGCCTTTGGGCTAGTCGGGCGTCTTCACCATGGTCTGTGGGGAATTGCACGCGTTTTCTTCAGCCAGGTAGCCCCGTCACTAAATGGGACGACATTTGAATCAAATGATGAAGTGTACAACAGGGTTTGCCTCCAACTTTCAAATGAACTCACTGTCTCCGCTTTGCTAAGGCACCACTGTTTTGGTGCCCGATGATCGTTTGTAATAATGAATGGGTCGTCACACGCGTTATCCGAACGGTTTCGTTTGACCCGTCAATCACATTCAGTGAAACACAAATAAGACAGTCCTATGAGACGCTTGCTTCGTTAGACGCGAGTCGTATCTCGCTGCCACCATTTTAGGTGGGAGGTGATGGACTCAAAGAACTCTTCGTTATGTGTTTTATTCATACTCAACAAGGCAAAAGCAACAGGGAAGAGCTAGGAAAGGGAGGTAACTCTCTCGCCTTATAAACACTGCCAAGCAACCCTGCATTGGCGATGACCAGAATGACCCTGTCACACTGAACAGTGGTGACCTCGCTGCATTGCTGGCCCAAACAAGGGCAACATCCGTCCAAATATGTGGGCAGTTATTGTGCAGACCATATCAAGTCACATCCCAGGTAACTGCATCAGATCAGCGTGATGTACCCGACCAGAAAAAGAAGTTCTGTATTCCACTTCTTAATGGGTTCATAAGTGGAGGCTGGATAACGACACTGAGATGACCTTCACGACAGCGTGGTATAATGGGGATCTAAAAATGTCACCAGGATAATCTCAGTGGGTATACCCAAACCATTTAGCACACCTCTTCCAATTCCCTCTTTACTCGTATTGTGTTATTGTGAAAACGAATCAGCTGACAAAGACACATAACCAATGACCCATATATACAATGTTTTACTTCCCATATCGCCTTCTTAAACGCTCAGCAACACAAAACGTCTTTACTCTTGTTTTTCCCTTCCTGAAGGCACAACGTTCAATGTGTTTTTAGATATTTAACAAAGAATTGACACAAAAGGGTTTCCATTCTTGTTTAGTTTTAGGAAAAATGCTATCATTAAAAAGAGAGAATAGTATAACACTAGTGATCAATGGTTAGTTGGTTGGTTTGTTGTTTAATGCAGCACGCAACAAAATTCCAGGCATATGGTCTCTACATAACCTGGACCAGAAAATCGTGATTAATCTTAAGCATCGATCTACGCATGTGACATCCAATTGCATGTGTCAGTGTGCCTGACCACCAGACCAGTTCTAATCCGGATCTTCATGTGTGTACCTGGAAGCAGACAGATTTAACACCAACACCGAGGGTCTGGCAACATTTACTTATCTCAGGTCTTTGACGTGTTTGGTATGATGCCCCGGGAATCGGACCACAGATCGCGACCATCAGCTCTCATAGTAAGCGCACTCTCAGGACCAGCTGGGGGTGATGGGAACTAAATGTAATCCGGAATATTCACGAGGCGAAATGCGATTTCTGCCATATTGAATAGGTTTACAAACTTTCGCTTCACTATACAAATTCTGCAAAGCCTCATACCTTACAAGACGTCTAACGGGATCGGGTGTTCACACTTGCTGACTTGGTTGACACACGTTATCGTATGCCAGTTGCGTAGATCGATGCTCGTGATGCTGATCACTGGATTGACTGGTTCAAACTATTATTTACAGACCGCTGCTTTGTAGATGGAATACTGCCGGTTGCATCGTGAGACAATAGACAAAGAAAACACTGCTGGGTAACACGTGCACTATGCTAGTTTGGTAAAATGTTCAAGACTCGCCGCCTCGTGCTATAAGGTTTCCTAAAGCCTCCTATAAAATGTGACTATGCTTGTCGTAAGAGGTGACTAACGGGATCGGGTGGTCAGACTAGCTGACTTGGTTGACACATGTCATCGGTTCCCCATTGCGCAGATCGATGCTCATGTTATTGATCACTGGATTGTCTGGTCCAGACTCGATTATTTACAGACCGTCGCCATATAGCTGGAATATTGCTAAGTGCGACGTAAAACTAAACTCGCTCGCCTAAAGCCTCCTTTGACTAGTACAAAATGCATCTACCTGGAGAGAGTTTTCTCTAATGATGGCAAATATGGGATTTGTTCCTCGTCTGGCTTGAGGTTGGTTAGCTAGTTGTGCTTGTTTATATGGATGTTTAACGCCATACTCTGGGTCATAAGAACGTTTTGACAGCGTCCTGTAAGAGAGATATTCTGTTAATCACATTCCAGTGATTGACGTCATGAGATACACCAACAGAGCTTGTGTTTATGATTTGCAGCCAAATAGTGATGATATTGAGTGTTAGCGAAATGTTGAGCGAATTCTCCTCCACTGGTTGCACCCATCATAAACCTTTGAAAGGTTTAGTCACATGTTCACCTGAAATAATTTGGGAACTTATTGTACAAATTAAAACAAGGAATAACATCGGACATCATTTTGACACCAAACATTTGTCAACATCAGCACCAAGGTTTCACCGTACTATTGCAATCATCGGCATTTTCCATAAATGTATTCCAGTGAGATTTGGTAATCAAATTCGTTGGATGATAATCGACATCTTGTTCAAGTTGCCCAAATCAAAGGAGGACATTGCCAATGCTCGATTATATAGAACCAAATACTACAAAGTATTCATTTGGTTGCGCTAATCGATTATCAAGAAGATAAATACAAAAGACTTATGTGTCATGGATCCAGGTCATGGATCACTGGGGTTATTCCTCAATCTAAACCATACCTCAAAAAGCCTCAGAATAATTTGCGTGTATTCACTGAAAAACCTATTAGTCAGATTCCGCCGCAAACAGATCGGATAACACGCTGGCAGGATGTGAAGACATGCTAGTTTCTACTAGACAGAACTTAGGTTTACACTTTGATTTTGAGACAAAACCAATCAGACAAAAAGGAAAAAAACGGAAAAAAGGAACAGGAATTGGTTGCCTGCATTGTCTGACATTCAAATGACTGCCAGTTCCAGTAGGTTCTAAACAGTACAAGAGATCATATTGATCTTGGAAAGAGCCTAGTTTCATCCATTTCGTCATGTAGTGTCATTATAATTAGATCCAATCTGCGCTCATCACGAACAAGACTATGTAAGATATGGCGATGTAACTTTTTGTCGAGGATATATGCAGAGCATCTACTGTCTAATGTTCTACATCTCATAAAAGGACTGTAAGGTAGATAAATGAACCACTGAAAGTCAACATGTCCTCACGGTGATAGTATTTCATAATTTGGTTAAAGACAAAAGCTGAAGATGCGTGGTGAATAAAAACTGTTGCACAATAATTTCTTACAGTAAACTAATAATGTGCTATTAATATGATGAGAGTACCTCCATTTGTAGCTCCCGAACAAATTCATGTTACCATAAAATTCGTTTTTCAACCACCATTAGTCATGATTGTACATGAACAAAGAAAATAATTTGTTTCTTATGCATAACCTTCTTTTGTGAACATATCTCTGACAAACATAATTATCGAATGAAAAGTGAGATCGTAAGCATCGAGTGGAAAATTAGTGGTTATGGTGCTAACTATGATTTGTTGGAATATCCATCACCTATCACTCTATTAGTCAACTGGTTCGGTCCTGTTTGCATTTCCCCAAACATCTCATTTGAGTCGATTCTTTGAAATGCAGTAATTTTCCATCCAAATAAATAGGATTGTGTGACTACTTTAGTCAAATCAATATACATCTCCCAGAGGATCAATCGGAAGATTGCAGGACATGTAACATCATGGTCCAGTCTGTCCTTCAGAGTTATCAGTATTTAAAGTATCTTAATTACAACTGAGTATAGAAGTTCTGTGTGACGTTGGGTGGTGCTTGGGATGATATCAGTTCGTCCAATCGTGAATGTTCCTTTCATGTGGAGCAATGTACCATTAAGTGTTCATTATACCGCGTACACTTCTCGCGTTCGTTAAAGCCGTATACATGCGTGAAGTCAGTAGAATCTGAGCGCATGGACAATTGTTTTAAATGGCCCAAACAGGCGATTATAACCAAGCATCCTTTCCATACAATCTAATAAACTACGGATCGCATGTTCAGGTGCTGCGAAGGCACCAAGCTATAGGTTTGTTTCGTTTTCCGAACTGACCTAAACCTAGATGTATTAGGAATTTAGGTTTTCCTGACAGGGCAACGCGTCAAATGGTACATATTAGGCAGTCTTGCCTTGCCGCGAAAGCCACGTTTCCTTGTATATTAAGCGAGGGGTTTAATAGTTCTCTTATGGGAAAATACGTGACCAAGTCGAAGGGTTTCACCTGGCGTTGGTGCTAGATTTAGCTCTGAAACGTCGTATAAAGTATAATACGAAGTTGTTGTCATGAATTAATAGCAGAAACTCTTTTTGATACGTTTGCCAAGACTGGTTCTGCCAACCACAACAATCATTTATTTAAGAGCTCTGTGACAGTTAGATTGGCGGTCTAGTCATTTTGACTTTGGATTATCTCCACTTGCAAGTAAATTGTTACCCAATTACATCTTCATTTTTGTTTTTGTTGAAATCAGTAAAATATATTTCGCGTACCATTTTATTTTTTTTGATTTTCAATAATATGCTGTCTGTTCGTACTTAAAGAAAACAATGTTGGTACTGCTTGATTAATGCTCAACAGTTACAGACAGACAGATATTTTCAGCGAAGCGTTCCAAACAGCATGGTCCAGTCATCCTCGGCACATCATGGTGGACACCGTTTACCTAACTTGCATGTCACTTCACAAATTCGTGAGAGCGCCCTGTTACAGGCATATATCACAAGCCCATTCCAATGAAGGCAATAGTTCACCTCAGTTTCACAATTACTGAGCCTCATGTAAACAGTCGTAGTTATGGAAATCATGTCAGTACCTTAAAGGCTTGTAGAGAGCCCCACAAGACCCTGCAAGGGCGCACGGAGCCCGTGCTCTAGAACTGTTCTCGACTGCTGCGATACACGTTGCCACAAAGTAACGATTCGTAGTCCATATCCTGAACATGACAAAGGTGCAGGTTAGACTTGACACTGGTGCATGACGTTAATAGTCAACCAACAGTAAATTGTTTGATTACATCGTAAGGTTAAATAAACTCCTCCCATCCCCTCCCCTCCCCCCACCCCCATCATTTGAACTGACACAGGAGTACAGTAAATCTGTTTCAGAGTGAGTTTATAAAGGGAGGGGTTCCTCGTTGTACCTTTGCAGTGAGAAAAATTACCTGAGACCTATTCAGTTCACAAAAAAGGAATATCCCGCTTGCCAATTTGTTATGTGTTGTAAAAGAACGAAACACGTCTGCAAGTTGCATATTTTTTAGACCGTCAGGTTATCAAATTCTCGCCTAATTGCAATTGGCGAGGCATAAGTACAAAAGAAACCCGTTGCCGTTTGCAGAATGAAGAGGTCTGTTGAGTAAAAGAAACACCCCCCATGTGTTCTTTATCTGTTTAGCTTAATTACGCTGATCACACGTCGCGGTGGCAGCTGACAAGTTGCTAAAGACTACTGCCCATGACATATGTCAGCCAATTATCTAACTTTAATTTAATGGCACAGGCAACATGACTGACATGTTCTCAACCAGTTCCTTGGTTGACAGTACTCAATCAGTGTGTGAAAAACAAACGAAATAATTGAAAGCCTGAGTGGTTCAAACGAATACTGGGCTGTTGTCACACGGATAAGCACACATCAACCTGATGTATGCTCTCGCCAAAGAACATGTGTCGCATCACTGATAGAAAGTCTAGTGTTGGGAAAAAATACACGGCCTTATGAACTGATCCTGAACCCAAGTGTGTGAGTATGTTAAAATATGTTTCTTAAAGGTCATACGATCGATGTTGGTGGCATTTGAATAAACATCACAGGTAAGGAGAAACTGTACCCTTCGGGAAAAAAACTATAAAGGTTAGTGTTAATAAAATGCCAAAATCAGAAATAACATCGTAAGAACGAACATGTATTTTGGGGAAAAAATCTAGCAAGTACAGTAATTACTTTTATAATACCCCCCAAAACTACAAGAAAATACAAAAAAATAATAAAAAAGAATCAGTTAAGTATTGGCTTGACATTTATGTCTGTAATAGCATCTGCTAGTCAAGGCACAAAGATGAAATACAGTTCGTGAAATCAAATATATTAGAAAACCTAGAGTGGAAAAGACCAAACCCCAAAGCAGTCAGTGAAGTGTATGTCAAGCAATAAGGGAAGCTTATGGTCATATAAGTGCACATTAATTTCAGGAAGATGAGGGTGCTTGAGAGTGACACCACCATCAAGGGGTTGTTTTCAATTACATCTGGCATAACGAGCAAAATGAAGGAGGCTTCTCCTTTAGATGGTTATCGGTAGAAGAAGCTGTTAATGGCTTCAACTTCTACCTTTAGACAGAATTTATAGGATCCATCACGATCTCTCAAAGCTATTAGCTAACTTATCATCAGAATGTGGTCAAATTAATCATACATGTCAGTGTCATTAAGTTCACTTAATATATCGAGGTTCGCGACATCTGCTTTTCTACACACCTCTGGAAATATTAACTGGAAATATACTTGCCTGTGAACATATGAAGGACTGAAAGAAATATGATCACATTTCATTCTGTTTTTATTTGGAAGGCTACGTGTAAATTTATCTGTCCAGGCTGCTAACATTGCCAGCTCCCTTCGAAATATTACATATGAATAATGTAATTCTGACACCTTTCAAAACACGGGCCCTTTCTTCATGTCTTTCAGCTGCAGTGGATCTCATACACAGTACTAGTTACCATCCCTAAATTCTCAACATCACTGTCACCACATATACGACGGATCAAGTTCTCTCAATCAGAGAGTTTATGTTTACCCGCTTTTAGCAATATTCCAGCGACATCACTGCAACAGTATCATGTGGGGAATCAAACCCGGTCGTTTGGCGTGAAGGGTGAAAACCCCGGCGCCCTTGTTATCAGTTAAAGCAACGAGACTTTTCCGAATATGTCAGGAGCACCTGATTATGATGTTTAGCGTATCCTGGCACATTGATAACACATCACACGTCAATTATTCATCTCAAAATGACGGGAAATATGATACATCTGTTTACGATGTTCGTGAGACCTTTTGTGTATCATGGCACACTGGTTTCATGTGGCATACATACATTCGTGTTAAGTCATGATCAATTACTCACCTGGAAAACACGTCGGAATATGATACAGGTCAAACGAAGACATTGTATTGGAGATCAAAGGAAATGGAAAATGAATTTGGTTCGGCGAATTATATCATTACACTGTGATTGAGGATTAAGGATGGTCTGAGCAATAGTTTGATAGCAGCATGGCGCGTCAGGTTGATATGGGAGGAAAGATCAAAGGGATGAGGATGTTAATCATTTTAATCACACGGAACCCAAACAAACGTAAAAATGTGAGCAAATCGAGTCGGGGATGTGACACCATGATCTTTAATTTCTCTCGTGAATGAGAGACACTGCTCTAGCGCTACACAGCTATTTGCGCTCACTGCACGGTAAGTCAATTCCTGACCCGAGAGAATGAGTGCTTAAAAATGATGTCTTGCATGGTGCAGTCATTTGAAGCCATTTCTTAATGACACTGACAGTTTGATATATACAATACTAGACTTGAAATCTTGAAACAAAGAGAACAAGATGAATCGCGTCTCAAAAGTTGTGCAAAAAGAAGGTTTCCCTTTCTAGTGCACGAAGCATACTACGATTTTCGGCAAGACGTAATTGCACAATATTTGCATCAGTACTTGCATCAGTACTTGCATCAAGAGGTAAAATTCATGTATATTCAACCCAAACCTAAATTATTTAGGATTACTGAGTGAAACAGCTTGCCTTTACGACTCACTCAACGTTATTACAGCTATACGGCGGTAGTCGAATCTGGACCAGACAGTCCCGAGATCGCCAGCATGAGCAGAGAGACCCGACTGCCATTAGTTGCTATATTCTGAACATTACAAAGGTGCAGGTTAGACTTGACACTGGTTCATGACGTTAATAGTCAACCAACAGTATATTGTTTGATTACATCGTAAGGTTAAATAAACTCCTCCCATCCCCTCCCCTTCCCCCTCCCCCCACCCCCATCATTTGAACTGACACAGGAGTACAGAAAATCTGTTTCAGAGTGAGTTTATAAAGGGAGGGGTTCCTTGTTGTACCTTTGCAGTGAGAAAAATTACCTGAGACCTATTCAGTTCATAAAAAAGAATATCCCGCTTGCCAATTTGTTATGTGTTGTATAGAACGAAACACGTCTGCAAGTTGCATATTTTTTAGACCGTCAGGTTATCAAATTCTCGCCTAATTGCAATTGGCGAGGCATAAGTACAAAAGAAACCCGTTGCCGTTTGCAGAATGAAGAGGTCTGTTGAGTAAAAGAAAGACCCCCCCCCCCCCCCCATGTGTTCTTTATCTGTTTAGCTTAATTACGCTGATCACACGTCGCGGTGGCAGCTGACAAGTTGCTAAAGACTACTGCCCATGACATATGTCAACCAGGTATCTAACTTTATTTAAATGGCACAGGCAACATGACTGACATGTTCTCAACCAGTTCCTTGGTTGACAGTACTCAATCAGTGTGTGAAAAACATTAACGAAATAATTGAAAGCCTGAGTGGTTCAAACGAATACTGGGCTGTTGTCACACGGATAAGCACACATCAACCTGATGTATGCTCTCGCCAAAGAACATGTGTCGCATCACTGATAGAAAGTCTAGTGTTGGGAAAAAATACACGGCCTTATGAACTGATCCTGAACCCAAGTGTGTGAGTATGTTAAAATATGTTTCTTAAAGGTCATACGATCGATGTTGGTGGCATTTGAATAAACATCACAGGTAAGGAGAAACTGCACCCTTCGGGGAAAAAAACTATAAAGGTTAGTGTTAATAAAATGCCAAAATCAGAATTAACATCGCAAGAACGAACATTTATTTTGGGGGAAAAATCTAGCAAGTACAGTAATTACTTTTATAATACCCCCCAAAACTACAAGAAAATACAAAAAAATAATAAAAAAGAATCAGTTAAGTATTGGCTTGATAAGTCTGTAATAGCATCTGCTGATCATGGCACAAAGATGAAATACAGTTCGTGAAATCAAATATATTAGAAAACCTAGAGTGGAAAAGACCAAACCCCAAAGCAGTCAGTGAAGTGTATGTCAAGCAATAAGGGAAGCTTATGGTCATATAAGTGCACATTAATTTCAGGAAGATGAGGGTGCTTGAGAGTGACACCACCATCAAGGGGTTGTTTTCAATTACATCTGGCATAACGAACAAAATGAAGGAGGCTTCTCCTTTAGATGGTTATCGGTAGAAGAAGCTGTTAATGGCTTCAACTTCTACCTTTAGACAGAATTTATAGGATCCATCACGACCTCTCAAAGCTATTAGCTAACTTATCATCAGAATGTGGTCAAATTAACCATAAATGTCAGTGTCATTAAGTTCACTTAATATATCGAGCTTCGCGACATCTGCTTTTCTACACGTCTCTGGAAATATTAACTGGAAATATACTTGCCTGTGAACATATGAAGGACTGAAAGAAATATGATCACATTTCATTCTGTTTTTATTTGGAAGGCTACGTGTAAATATATCTGTCCAGGCTGCTAACATTGCCAGCTCCCTTCGAAATATTACATATGAATAATGTAATTCTGACACCTTTCAAAACACGGGCCCTTTCTTCATGTCTTTCAGCTGCAGCTGCAGCTGCGCCCTTGTTATCAGTTAAAGCAACGAGACTTTTCCAAAGATGTCAGGAGCACCTGATTATGATGTTTAGCGTGTCCTGGCACATTGATGACACATCACACGTCAATTATTCATCTGAAATTGACGTGAAATATTTATACATCTGTTTACGATGTTCGTGAGACCTTTCGTGTATCATGGCACACTGGTTTCATGTGGCATACATACATTCGTGTTAAGTCATGATCAATTACTCACCTGGAAAACACGTCGGAATATGATACAGGTCAAACGAAGACATTGTATTGGAGATCAAAGGAAATGGAAAATGAATTTGGTTCGGCGAATTATATCATTACACTGTGATCGAGGATTAAGGATGGTCTGAGCAATAGTTTGATAGCAGGATGGCGCGTCAGGTTGATATGGAAGGAAAGATCAAAGGGATGAGGATGTTAATCATTTTAATCACACGGAACCCAAAGAAACGTAAAAATGTGAGCAAATCGAGTCGGGGATGTGACACCATGATCTTTAATTTCTCTTGTGAATGAGAGACACTGCTCTAGCGCTGCACAGCCATTTGCGCTCACTGCACGGTAAGTCAATTCTTGACCCGAGAGAATGAGTGCTTATAAATGATGTCTTGCATGGTGCAAGCATTTGAAGCCAGTTCTTAATGACACTGACAGTTGATATATACCATACTAGACTTGAAATCCTGAAACCTTCGCAAAGAGAACAAGATGAATCGCGTCTCTAAAGTTGTGCAAAAAGAAGGTTTCCCTTTTGAGTGCACAGAGCATACTACGACACAAGACGTAATTGCACAATATTTGCATCAGTACTTGCATCAGTACTTGCATCAAGAGGTAAAATTCATGTAATTTCAACCCAAACCTAAATTATTTAGGATTACTGAGTGAAACAGCTTGCCTTTACGACTCACTCAACGTTATTACAGCTATACGGCGGTAGTCGAATCTGGACCAGACAGTCCCGAGATCGCCAGCATGAGCAGAGAGACCCGACTGCCATTAGTCGCCTCTTACGACAAGCATGGGTTGCTGAAGGTCGGCCCTAACCCGGATTTTCACGGATTAGCATTGGTTCCACATAACCCATATTCTGGTCAGGATGTCAGTGTCCGAAGTGATTGCATGGCATTTCACACTGATGGCTTGGTACATCTCATATCAATCACTGCTGACTGAACTTGAAACTTTGACGGGTTGCCTTTATACACTTTGCTAGTGCCGAGGGGGGTTTTAAACACCAACCGCAAACGCCGCGTGTAAAAGGTACGTGACTGACTGGCATTCTCATGACACTGTTCTGTATATTGATCTCTATAGGGACACTGGGATCGTTGGAAAGACGTGGCAATATTTGCCTGGGGTAGTCTGTGAAACATTAGTGCCATTTGGTGGTGACACAGATAATTAGATGTGTACCATACCAGACTTATACACCACCTCCATAACTAATCTGCATATTCCTGTTTCGTGAAGATGCCATTTTCGATGTGACGCTGCTATTAGAAACTGCGTTATTAGTGCTGTGACAGCCTCTACACCAGGAAAAAGAACGGAATATATCTTGAAAGACGAGATTTTACACAAGCGAGACAAAGTCTTGCTCACAGCAAGAAAACGTCCTGCCTTAGACAGCCCCCTACATAGCATGACTCAACTAAATGACTGTGGTAAAGGACAACAGAAAGTTCCCAGAAGAATTCCTTCCAGTAAAAGTTGTTTGCTATTTCCTGACCAGTTAAACATCCACGTGTTTCTCACTCCCAAGGTCTCAGATGTCAAGTTGGTGGCAGTGTGCGTTGTGTTGGCAACCGTGAATAATCATAATGGGATCTTGTTCGTGAAACTGACCCTGTTGAAATACTCATTACTATTTCTGTGCTTATCCTTTCTTTTTGCTTGTTTTAGCACACATTTTCTTCTTTCAAGACTGCAGTCAAAACTTTTGGGTATTTTTTTTTGCGATTTATTGGGGTGTATGTAAAGAAATAATGAATACTAATGATAACAATACATACATTTACTTGGCGCTGCAATTCCCAACTATGATGTGATATGTGATGCAGAGAATTCATTGCTGGAATTTGAAGCATGGATCAAACGAGTATGTCTATAGCTGTGGTGGGAAGGAAGAGACAGTGGTAGTGGTTTGGGTAGTATCTGGAACATGGTTCCAGTTGGACGCAGCTGTGAACTGAAAAGATATGTTTCCAAGAGCAGAATATGTAAATAAAACAAAACCTCTACACACATTTCAGCAAATGTTTCTGGCTTTATTTGACTTCCTTCAATGAAGCAGAACAGAATCTCATTCTTCTGTGGCCATTCCATCCAGTGATTCAGAAAAGAGACGCAACCAATCCTCCGAATCAGTGGCATAATCTAGTCATTTAACCACGGCCGGAGCGACGTCTGAAGGATGACGGAAACAGACTGACTACACTGACTTTGGCAGCGTCTTTTAATTTGTCATTACTGTACTCAAGAGAGGAATCCAGTTAATTTGTCTGAGAATCCTTTAAGGTGGACAGCCTCGGAGGTCATATGCATTAGTTACAATATAGGGATAATTGTAATGAGTTACAGGTCATCCGCTGACGCTTGCTCAAAGTGCTGACAACATTATTACACCGGTCAGTGGATCAATATGTACTCGAATTTCTTTCTCAGCTCCCTTGGGAGAATACAAGCCGAGATACCGATGAGCCGGGTTCAAAACCGCACATGGTTAGTAAAATACAGCTATTATGTCTTAAAGCATCCGTTTGAAAAGGAGTATCTTTGGAAATGCTAAAGGCATATCTACTTCTATTCCTGTAATGTTGAAAGTGTCGGATATGCAGGGATATGCGACATTTGCAGTCTGTTCAATGAGAAGGATTTTCCAGCTTTTTGCAGACAGTTATGACAAATTTTATAGGATCTACACTGCCATTTACTTTTAGCTGAAACAGAACGCGGAATATATATCTCAGTCTGAAACATAACTTTGCTAATTATTCTTGATATCGGAACGTGGGTGATGGGATAGCCTTGCAGTGAAGTGTTCTGTCGTCACGCCGAAGACCCGGGTTCGATTCCTCGCACGCGTACGATGTGTTAAGCCCTGTCGCGATATCGCTGGAAAAATGCTAAAACACTCCGTAAACCATAACTCACTCACACAATATCATAAAATATACTTATAAGAGTTTAGATCCGCGAACTTTCTATGAATGTTAAGTAGTTTATTGAAACATTTTTTTTCTTTTATGTATTTATTTATGTTTTTATGAGTGAGGAATGGGTGTATAAGCGACATTTACCTTCGTATAGCAGGACCTGCAATGATCCATCAATCGTGGGTTGGGTGTGGTTAGACTTGTTAGTGCCACACCCGTGTTCTGGATTACACATGTGAGTGAGTAAATATGTCACATCGGCAATATTTAGGCTATATCGTGACGAGAACATGTTTCACACTGAAATGGAGTATGTATTTTATAAAAACATGTCAGGGGACAGTAAAACAACGAGAATATCAACGTTACAATTAAAACTAGCGTGGACAGTTAAAACCAACAGCACCATTTGGGGAAAACAATATAAATCACGGGCTATAAATCGCCAACAATTGAAGGTAGATCACCATGCTAGGGACTATGGGGACTTACATTACCTTTACTGCCTGCATAGAGCAGAACATGTTTGATACTGAAATGGAGTATGTATTTTATTAAAGCTTGTCAGGGGACAGTAAAACAACTAGAATATCAACGTTACAATTAAAACTAGCGTGGACAGTTAAAACCAACAGCACCATTTGGGGAAAACAATATAAATCACGGGCTATAAATCGCCAACAATTGAAGGTAGATCACCATACTAGGGACTGTGGGGACTTACATTACCTTTACTGCCTACATAGAGCATAGCTGAATTTACACCATCCCTTCAGACGCTGGCGATGTTAGAAAGATTGAGCCAGAATGTAAAATAACAAAAATACTACCTCTAAAAAATATGTTTGAGCAAAACTGACTTTGAATGTTTTGTGACTTACGTACCCTCTCAGAAGGACATTCATTTTATGCTGTTTCAACCCACTTTGAGGGTACAGCCACTAACAATCGCAGTTAAGGGAATTATACTACCATGTTTAAGCACAAAACATATTCAAAATTTATCTGATATTTCAATTTCCTTCACAAATCAATTATAAAATGATGATTAAACATTTTAAAAAGATCCTTTACAGCAGAGTACTCAGGACGGCTGGGTAGCCTTGTGGGTATTTGCTTGTTACACCAAAGGCCCAGGTTCTATTCCCCTACATCTGTTCTATGATAAACGCATTACTGGCGTAGTCCGTCGTGAAATTGCTGGAATATTGGTAAAAGCGAAGAAAACCTACATTGACTCCTTTAATACGCCTTAGTCGCTAATCGGACACGCCGTGATAGTACGGAATAAGTTTTGGGTGGATGGCTGGTTTGCTGACATACTCAGCAATATTTGTGAATAACTGAGTTTGGATCCGACAATCCAACTGCATCAACATGCCACTGACCAAGATCATGTGCATCGATCTGGGCAAATGTGATGCGGTGAAATGCGTCAACCGAGTCAGCAAACATGACCACCCGATCGCGTTAGTCGCCTCTTACGACGAGCATAGACTGCTGAAGGCTAGATAAACAAACAATGCAGAACGATGAAAGAGAAGGATACAAAACAAGAGGCAAGGACTTGCACAGGAATGTTGTGAAACATAAATCAATAAGTTTTTATCCAGACTATTTGCCTTGTATTTTATACACCAACTTCTAACGTCTTTGAAAAATTCCATCATATAGTCTGTCTCTGTAAAGGCACATGTACCGAACTGTTCGAACCAATATCAAGAGATAAATTTATGAAAGTACGGTGTAAAGTTTTAAAAATGATATTCTAGAGAAGTCAGTTCAACATTCTCTCACAGTTGATAACATTTTAATGTAATGAATGAATAAATTCTCATTCGAGCCATTCGACCTCTGCTGAGGTATTGGTGTTAAGGCAGCAACATTACATTTTCGTTAGTTTCACTTGCACGTTTCTATAAAACCAAGATCGTTCGACAGCAAGATGACCTGGATTTACACTGTTACATATTGTCTTACCAATAGAGACAAAGCTGATACGACCAGGAGTCCCTGGTTATTGCTGAAGGCGTCAACTTGCAATTTGACATTAAGCGCCATGCCCATATTTGCCCACTCTCATACATTTGGAGTGAAACACACGCAGTTATTACACATGAGTTCAAACGAAAATAAAAATATGAATCCGTGAACAAAAACATAAAAATAGGTGTGAATACATCATTTTAGTGACCTTTCCGAGAAGGTAATTAGCAATTATTCGTTGGCTTCGTGAGCCGCTTCATGACTGCGGGCCATGGACCAGCGTTTCGTCTCTCAAAGGATTGCAAGTCAGAATTGTGACACAATTTGCTACATTTTCAGTTACACATCAAACAGATATGTTCAAATTCAGTTCTCAGACTGAATGTTTCCTAAAATTGCGTTAAATAATTCTTGTGACTTGGATTTGGTTTATCAAAATCTTGTCACCAAAATCAAGGTATTTTAAAAGGTTTGAGCACTAACAATAGGAAAGTGCTCAGTTGCAATGTCATACGATCATACTGTATGTGTGAGTCAGCTGATGTTATATATTCGTTGCATATGTGAAGCATTCTATGTGTAAATGGATGATATAAGCACACATGTTATCAAGCTCACATGTTAAATTTATATTTGATTTTGTTCTTTAATGTCCTACAATATCCCTGCAATGTTAGATGCAAATAATATTAATCGCTTTTTATGTCCAAGAAGATGGTGTCTTCCCATTATGACGATCCCTATGTACTTTCTCATGAGCATAAACATATAATTAAAGAGCTCTACACTAAAGAATGTACTGTTTCTCCACTCTTTGAAATTAGTGAGACTGCCATGTGATCTTTCCTTGCTTGTTTTGATATTTGCCTACAGTCCAGTTGCGTGCACGCAGGTAAGATGCCGAAACAGTATTTGTAATCTCCCTTGAACTCTTCCACAATAATGGCCTGAAGTAACCGGACATGTTATTGTCATTACGACATAATTATATTTGTTGTAATCACATTCAAATGTTGTAGTAGTTTAAGTATGCATTGTTATGCAGTTACCTGAATAAGTATTGCAATATTCTGGTGCAGGTGTAATTGCTTTGTATACTATGCAGTAGTCTGCCTTATGGTTCGTGGGGAACTAGTACTTAAAATCAACTGGAACAGATTGTGTATTGGATGGGTGGTGAAATTTGAAGTAATCATAACTGGAGTGATAATAATTGCAGATAAATACTAACCGGGATATTCACAACATATATCATGGCCAGAAATCGTGTGGTGTCTTTTCTCCAATAATAAAAGAATTTCCTTCAAAATATTTTAACACCCCCACCCCCCAAGAATGGATTGAGGTTATATCATGTATTTCAAGGATTCACTTCAAAATAATATCAAAAAAATATCACACGAAAACATAGCTGAATGTCAAACGTTATCTGAAAATAACAACATATATGTTTTTACCTCCTAAATATACCAGTGGTTTACTGTTCTTCGTCAACAGGGTTTACGTTTCTGATATTTTTGGTATGCAATGTAATTTTTAATTGCTCTCGTCACGATATGGATGCAATATTGCCGAAGTGACGTTAAACCTTAACTCGCTCACTCACTATTCTAAATATACTTTCTATCTGTATCATTTGTTCGTGGTGATTCGCTGTGTCATATCAGAAATTCTTTGTCTTAAAGACATATGTATGATTTCTTTTATTCGTTTCTGCAGACGGGTTCTAAAACGTTAACGACATTTCTCTATTCTACATTATTTTGGTCATTAAAATCGAAGTGAAAACAGAACTATATTAATAACTTGTATGTATGATATTTACACAAAGCAGAAAGAGACGTGGGAGTTGCAAGGATCAATAGCAGGTTAGGAAAATAATAAGATATTGGAAAATGTTTTTGTTTCTCACCAAGGGATTCTGAGATCAGTGGAAAATATTGATCTCCATGAGTGAATACAAGTCAACAATTAGTCCCGTTTGTGGTGATTTGGTGATGAACGCAACTCTACAAGCATCCACCGGCGGAGTAGCTGTAGACTTCAGAAACTATTCCTATTGATAGAATGTTGTTTCAGGGTGAGTGTTTTGGGTCTTTTGTTGGTCACTAAATCATTAAAATGTTCTTTTGTCTTATTTCGCTTTTTTAGGTATGCACAGAGGTTGACATGTAAAAGTATACAGTTCAATACACACATATAGGGTCTGTAATACTTGAGTATAATTCTACAACAGTCAATAACATTGTTACATGTAGATCGAAATAATGTACCTACACAAGGGTTCCAAGTATCACGTGTAAACTGGACCGTAGAATATAAGTAGGCTTCTTGGCCAAGAATATAGTATATACACATTTTGTGATATTATAATTTCGTATGATTTGTCTCTTGATGTATATTTGGAATAAAACGGTTCTTACTACAGTTGTATATGATATTCCTAACATAATTATCACATTTAATGCGTATTCATTCTTTGAATGGTAATTTGGAAAATTCAATTCTATGCCTACAGTTATGGGGCTCCTTTCACAAAGCAACCTTTACTAGGGTTAACCTTAAGTACCATTCTTCAACACTACACTAAGGTTGCCCACGTCTATGGTATCCTTAGTGCACTGCTAAGGATTGGGAGTTAAAGTTAATGTTGGTAAAGGCTGCTTTGTGAAAGGAGCCCCTGAGCCATATTTTCATTCCAGGTCATATACTTTCCTCCTTGTTACCCTCCCAGATGACATGAGAAATTGTTTCTTCATTACCGTTTGCAGAAGATGCAAGATTTAAAGCTATCTACATAGCTGAATGGAATATGCTGTGATTGGTTCTGTACTGTAATTCTTAACTCGGAGTACATTAATTTGCGATCGCGTTGAAAAATTTCAGTCCAAGTCCGAATAGTGCGAACTAGTGACATGTTCTCACTTTTCATAGCAAGGGAGTTTAACATGTTTTCTGTTTAACAAAGAACAAAGGTAAAGGTCTTGGCCTCCTTAGCTCAAATCTCCAGTATCTTTACGAATGATCTTGATGCAGATTACAGACAAACATCAGGATAATAATCTGATAGCTCCATTGAGCACAATTTTTATGAGTCAAACCAATACTTTATTGCAAGAGAGCTGCGATACTGCCAATGTGACGTTAAATTTCACCTCTCACTCACTCACTCATTCAATGTCCTCGGTTCTCATGCTGTGTTTGAGGCTCAGAAAAGTAAAATGTCAGATCGTCATCTGATCCCGTCGGATTATTCTCAGTGAACAGTGAGTGAGTTTAGTTTTACGCCACAATCAGCAATATTTCAGCTATGTGGCGGCGGTCTGTAAATGATCGAGCCTGGACCAGGCAATCCAGTGATCAACAGCATGGGCATCAATTAGGAACCGATGACATGTGTCAACCGAGTCAGCGAGCCTGACCACCGGATCCCGTTAGTCGCCTCTTATGACAAGCATGGGTTGCCTATTCTAGGCAGAACCTTCACGGGTCTCTCAGTGAACAGAGTCACATTGTATTCAAGTTATGTACATACAGAGACACCGCATGTAGTATAAGAACTATCATTTTAGTGGGGATGTTTTTAAGTTTTCCCGTCGTTGTAAAATAGTGACATTTCCATAGGCTGGGAAAGGAATGGATTCCATTCTACTTTAACATATGTTTAGTTTCAACATATGTCAATATGCTGCTGGAGAATACTGTTCAACGAAACTAAACGTCATCTAAATGAAAAAAAACCCAAAACTTTCCAATGAGCAGCAATTATAAGTAAACTTGAATCGTTATCAGCTTCTGACTAATGCCATGTATTTGGAGCTTGAATTGAAAAACATAGGGAGAATAGATAATAATATACAAGGAATAGTCATCAATATTCTCTGACCCATTTAGCAACTTCTTCAACCAACACGACCATAGCATCATAGCCACGTTAGTTTTATGTTAGTATCGTGATATTAATTTCGACATGGGAAATAATGTGTAAAGGATTCTCACAAATGACGTTATTGTTTCTTTTATTCCCAAAGGCCTATAAAAAGTTTCAAATCAGGCTTTTCGCCATCTCATCTTACATTTTAACGTGGACGTAAACTGAAGAAGCAAATGAAAATGTGACCAGTTTGCTTTTTCATGTGGAAATCGGAACAAAAGGAGCACAATATATTTCAATACGTAAGACAGTTTTCCAATGGCAGTAGCATTATACGCTTCCGATTACAACATGGGAATTTAACAATCACAATCAAATTCTAATAAAACGACGTGATCTCGAGAATGTTGAGCTTCCTCTCTCCCCTCCCCCGGCTGCACATATCACAAACACATGTAAATGAGAGTCAGTAAACACAATTCTGACGATGTGCCGAGATTGCCGCCGACCATGTAAACTCAGCAAAAATATATAAAAAAAACCACTCATTATTTTTCAAATAGTGTTTTGAAACTTTTTATGAAAGAGTTCTTGTTGTGATTATGGTTAAATATATTGTCATTGTCTTACGTCATTTGCGTAATCGGTTTGTCACTGCCACATCCACTGGAAATGTATTGTTTGAAGGTCGAGTGACTGCCCAAACCATTCGAAATCGTCTGCGCTCTGCTCGTCTTTATGCACGGCGACCATATCGTGCGTACAGGAAGTGGATCGATTTGGTAGCGTTATGGTTTGGGGTGCTCGCTCCCGACGCATTGTCATCCAGGGAAGCCTTAATGCGACAGCATAGATGGATCAGGCGCTCGTTCCAGAGACCTCATACGGCCAGTTTAAGAACGAATTTCCTCAGGAATGAACATCATGGAGTGGCCCTCAAGATCTCCCGACCCCAACCACATAGAGCATGTGTGGAATGTGTCAGGCAGGCGGCTCCGACAAGTAGGGAACCCTCCACAGAACTTGCAGGAGCTTGGTGCCTTGTTGGTACAAATATGGCGACGCATTCCCCAAGCTGTGTTCAGACACATCATCCAATCCACGAGGAAACGTTGTATCGCAGTTGTGAACGCCCATGGAGGACACACCCGATATGAACATGATTTCATTAAGTTGTGACTCACAGTTATTTTTATCATGGACATTGTAGTCGCATTTCCGGTGGAACCGATTCCATGACAAACATGACCTGTATGCTACTGCATCTTTAAAAGTTTTATTTTTGTTGAGTTTATTTTCGACTTTTCCGTTGACATGGTGTACTCCTTCACAGTCTGTTCACATCTATTGAGTTTATGTTTCTTTCGTACATCATTGCGCTCTGCTACATGTACATGTGTTAATACCTCAAGACGTCTAACTAGAAATACAGGACTACACTTTAGAGACATGCCTACTATGATTGAAAGTTAAGTCGTCTTTTTGTAGACGACATAGCACTTCTTTATAATTTGGAAACTCTACTCCTCATTATACGCTAGGGTGACAATAGTAATCGTAATCATGATGGAGCATGGTTGCCAATGCGTCGTTCTACTCAGATATAGGCCATCTTACTTAAGCGTCAACAAGTTAAGTCATCTGCAGAACAGGTAAGACTGTATTTCGATCCTTTTTCGACCTACATACTTGTGCATTTTCACTGTACAGTTCATAGCATGCTGATCAGCCACCGCTTAAAATGTGATCAAAATAACCCAAGAGTAATGTGCTTTGCTGAATTCGCTTTCACTCCTTCGCTCGATTTTTCTAAGCATTGATTACATGGAATTGTGAATGCATGTTTCCCGTTCGAGATGGCACCATCCATGCCCTACACACGGAGGAATAGCCAGACTGCATTTATAGTCCTGATCAAATTCTTGTTAAGGTGTATAAAAGTTAATTGGCATCTCATTTATCGTATGCATTTATATTTTTACATTAAAGATTTAGTTTAATGAAGATCTATTGTGCTGTTGAAAGTTGATTGAGGAAAAAAATTTAGCTTTCATTTGATATTCACCATGCGTATAAGAAATGCAAAAACATGGCACCTGAAGGCAGTCTGCTTTGATCAAAGGGCAGGGGATTGGTGGTTTTTGAAGTTGTTTTGTCAACTAGGACATGATATCAGAAACTATTAGCGTGTTTTATCATTGTACACGTGATCTGCTTCTTGGCGAACGTATGATTATACTGAATGAATGGTATCATTAATACTGCTCGAAATGGGGGCTTTGTCTGGTAGACACTTGTTCACGTATATAAAGAAATGTCACCTCAGCTCTATCACACAAAGAACAATGTAACTGAAGGAAGTGTTAACAGGCTGCAAGTCCCAGTCATACTAGCCTGTGTGGCAGTGAGAAGAAAGCAGTATTGTCGTCCACTGCCGTGTGCGGTACTCATGATGAAATCGAGGTGAGACTCCCACCTTGGATGGAAATATATCTGATGAAGTGTGGTGTATTGTGCACGTGGATGACCACATACATCCTGCCGTAAAAAGACATGTTAACAAATGTTAAACCTATAAATGGACAATATTTTTCACACGTATAACGTCCGCAATAGAGCAACCAACACTTATATAAAAGCAGACAAATCAGTAGATAAGTGTACAGAGACTCCCATTGTGGAACTGCCCCTTGTTTGACATTTAAAAACAAAATATCTGCAAAGCAATCCTTGTTGAAATCAACAAACCTGAAATCCCTTGATGATCTTTGTATGCTCATTCGGCTTGTTCATCTTGACCAAAGTCCTGTATAAAGTCGTATGAGATCCGGAATTCAATAATATAAGAATACAGTCCATTACGATGCTTCCTACGGGTTACAGTATTTGTATTTACGTGTTACACGTCAGAGATCTGAGAACAAATAACATGCTACTGTTCGTGCCAGTTATGGCTTGGTTGCTTAGTGGCTTTCCGCTTTAGACAATTATGCCATGGAATAGAGATGGCTGACAGGGAAAACTTCAAGTTATAATCCAGTAGAGTCCGCCGTTGACGTAAAACAACTTTTCGAGCTACATTTAGACGGTCTGGTGTTTAAGAAGTCTTATCTCTGATGATTGTTCTCAAAAAGTTGTTTTACGAAAGTGCTCATTGTTGAAGTGGTAAACGTCGACGACGGGCTCCCCTCGCAGTAAAACTGAAATGCAGTAATATACTGGTGTACTGTTGAACTCGGAGTTTAACTAGACTCGTAAGTGAATGTGGCTCTCCGGGAAACCACTTCGCTCCACAGTAACAAATACAGAATACGGACGAGTTACAGTTGTTATTGATTATTTCTGCAAATTGATCAAGAACATGGTCATCGTCACTCGGCACTCTTTCCCTTTTCAAGCAACAACTGTAGCTGTCGTGGCTCCCTATGCGTTTTACGTTACGTATAGAATGGTTATTGAGGACAAACTGTGAGATGGCTTGTTCTCTCACTATGTAACTGAAAATATCTTACCTTTAGGAAACGTTAACCGGCTTGCGAGCAAACTTTAACATACAAAAGTTTCTGAATCTCTAAATGCTGTGCTAACATTGTACAGATGGTCGCGCCTTCACATACGCCTTCTCATGCCCACTTGGCAATGAGGAATTAAACTCGCTTTGGTCTTTGCAAACATATTATATCGACGTGTGGGGCACTGAAAACTACGGAGACAAAGCAAGAAATATATAGTGTGTATTAGGATCATTTGACATCATGCAGAGTAACAATCTGACTAATATAACCAAAGTCTTTGCATTCTAATGAGGTCAAATAAAAGACAAATGGACTTGAGCACTGTAATTTTGAAATGTTGCCACAGTTCCATTTTGAAAGACAGCCTGATTTTTCCTTTCAGAAACAATTGAGTAACTGGATTTTGCCAAAATATGCAGTGTTGGCATATCTCGCATCACCTTCACCTACATGTTGCAACACGTCTTAATTTCTTTTAAGTAAGGTGTGATATATGGCTTGACATGCTGATCTGTCTTCTGACTATGTACATAAAAGCACACGTGTTATCCCGGATCGATACTGCGTGATGTTTAATTGCAAATTTACTTCCTTTCCCTTTCGAAGTGCTGTCTGTCTCAAAGACCCAACAAGGAATTATCCAACACATTCTCCTATCTTGTGTACATAGCATAGGATCCAATGGTCAGGCTCGCTGACATGTTTTGCACATGTCATCATATGGCGATTGCGTAGATTCATACACACGATCACTGGATTGTCTGGTACACACTCGATCATTCAAAGACCACCGCCACGTAGCTGCAATACTGCTGAGTGCGGTTTAAAAACATAATCAACAGGCATTTACGACAAACATGTTTATCCACACTATCCAAATGTTCAATATGGCCTCAGTATCAATTCGTGCACTTCTGAACTGTAAGTATTCTTTCATGGCGGCATTGCTTTTAGTGACATGCTGATGCAAGCACAGTAGTGTGACTTCAATGTACATTGTAAACCACCTTGGCTTTCAATTATGGTTGTCTTCTTCCTTACACACATGGAATGCTAAGACCCAAAGAACTGCACGAGAACGGGAGTCATATCAATCATGCTGCTTGTGCCATTTAACACGATATATGTCAGGTGTAGTGGTCTTCAGCAGCTTGTTAGCTTTCACCGTGACATATGATCAGTGTAATTAAGCCAAACAGATAAAGCACATGTGGTGGAGGTTTCTTTTACTCAACAGAACTCTTGAGTTCTTTCATATTTTAGCCACGAAAATATATAGAACTTAATCATGTGAACGGAAAAGCGGTGCTTTTGTGTTTATAAAGAAGAATAGAATCGTTATTAACACGATCGATATTATTCCATGTTATCTGAGTGAGTGAGTTAGTATTTAACGTCACATCGGCAATATCTCAGCCATATCGTGACGAGAACAGTTAAATGAAATATATGCATGTGGTAGAATCTGTCAACGAAGGGCAGTAAAACAACTAGAATATCACAATTTCAATTAAAATTTGCATGGGGAGTTGAAACCAATATCACTACTTAGACAATGCAATATAAAAACAGGCCATAGATCGCCAACAACCGAAGGTAGATCACTACACCAGGGACCATGGGGACTTACGTTACCCATATTATCTGAAACCTGGATTTTTAAAAAAATATTGTATGTATTATACAACAAAGTTAGACTAGACTGTATTTGTTTCTTTCATGATTATTGTTATGAACATAAAATCCAAAACCCTGTAGAAATTGACAAGAAATGTTTCCTGTTGCTATATCTATTATGTGTTTGACAATAAATCAATACCACAGACGGATGTAAACCCGCAAACACTTTCCTAAAAGTACAGGTTTCTGTCAGCGGGTTTGTTGTCTGACTGATTAGGAAACAAAACCTCGTTATTACCTATTAAAGCATGATTCGCGAAGATGCCATAGATTTCGCCTGGACGGTGCTAGTAAAGGGCGACTGAATACATCTGGTTGTCAGATACACTAACGTGTTTAATACGTCCTCCTATCCGAAAGGGCGTGGATCGATGCGCAGGGTGGTTTGTGTGCTACACACTTTGATATTAGTAAGTGAGTATAGTTTTATACAGCTTTTAGCAATAATCCAGGAATAACACGGCTGGGGACACCAGAAATGGGCTTCACACATTGTACCCATGTGGGGAATCGAACATGGGTCTTCGGTGTGACGAGCGAATGCTTTAACCACTAGACTATCCCACTGCAATATCAACATACCGCGTCACACAGAAATAATATTACGGAGTGCATCCGAAACATCCAGCAAAGCATACCATGATGTTATTATCTCACCGAATCTGATTTCGCCGGACGCGTTGGCATTAAGTACACTCACATCAGGAGTGTGCATGTACATATGCGTGTGCGTGTGCGTGTGCGTGTGCGTGTGCGTGTGCATGTGGGAACATCTTTGTGCGAACGCTAAGTACTAGAAGAACATGAACGATCATAATCGCTTGCAATCTTCCTGACAAATAAATAAGCCATTTCTGTGGACCAAGCTCCATCGAGCAATTGCAACATTGCCTCATCTGACAAGCACTGAAGCATATGAAATGTAAGCAGCTGATTAGTGACCTCACAGGTGGGGATCAAATTAGAGTTTGTGGTATATATTGTGGAAATGTTTTCACCGAAACAACAATATCGATCAGTCTATTGTTCACTCTTTATCATGCATACATGTATCTCTAATATTTAGGCATGACGATTTCTGTGTAATAACTTGAAAACTGGGAGTTATTAACATGCTGAACAACTAATTAACGTCACACAGATAGAGGTTTCTTAAGGCACTCTTAAATTTGCTCTAAGTAACAAACAAAACGTAGGACCGTGTTCAAACTTGACGATTATGGTTATGACATTCACAGTCATATTGTGTCGAGTTCACACAATTAAAATCACTAAAAGTAATATATATCATCATGAAGATACCTCAAAGTGAGTATGGTGTTTGGCTCCATGGGCATCGATGTTGGCGTTGCATCGTCTGTAAATCGTCCGGTTGACGAAGGTCATAGAAACTTGGATCAGTTCTGTGTGAAATGCCTGATCGAGTCCAGCCGCAGTTGTCAGCCTTTGTAGGAGGTCAGTCAGCCTTCTCTGCATCCCGCCCCAACCGTGTTCTACTGGACATGGGGAGTGAGGGATTGCGTCTGGTGTGAGTCTGGCATGCGGTTTCCGTCGCATTTGTAAACGATCCTGCAGGTGATTCTACACTGTTGTTCTTGACGTTGTGATGTTATTGAAGGTCGTCCACTGTGTGGACGGTTGTGGTTTAGCAGACTAATAACGCGCTTGCAGTCAATAGATTGTCCTAAGATGAATATGAAACTGTTTGGCGATCTTCCGTGCTGTTTGGCCAACTTGCAGTCACCCCAAAGTTTTCATAACATTGATTTTGCATTGTCGTTTGTGACAACTTGCAGTTGATAGCAATGTGTAGCGTTCTTGGTACTCGTTCAGATTTATGCTTAATGTCTCCAGTTCGCCAACCGCCAGTTATTTTGAAGTGTGCCACACAACCTTTCAGTGAGCGAATGACGCAAGGGTGCAGCCTAAAATGAACATTACCCTTTAAATGGCACATGTACCCAGATAACCCTGTGTATGTCCTGCACAAGAAACACATATAACGCACGTCAGCAAATATATTCAATACTGACTGACACTAACAGTCTTCTCGTTACAATTAAAGAAAAACATGTTGATTGTGATAAGTAGCCTCTGTCACATACAAAGCTCATATTGACACCTATGCGTCTGCCTGCCTGCCTGCTAATGACAGCATGCACTACACAACTTCAAGCATCTTGAGCATCTATCAGGCTATACGCCATAAACAAGAGTCCTGAGGTTATCGACAAATGAACCAGCCATTAGAGTTCGCACGACCGCTCTGACTAGTTTCGAGCGCTGTAAACCCAAGCACAAAATGTTACACTTTTCATTTGCGTTTACACGCTAATACAAACTTTTTTTTATAATCAGTAATAATTATGTATATTATAAGCCCCGAGTACATGATAATTATGTTTCAAATATGTTTATTTGTTTGGCTGCATCCTAACTTTAAGGATGGTTCACTGTAGACTACATATCTCTTAATAGTGTTGTAGAAAAAACTTTACACTTAGATACAAAAAAGAATTAGGGAGTAATCGTATGTTAGATTAGACTGGTTTTACTCGGGTATGGACATATCTGGTTACGTGTATATAAGTGCAGTCATCAGAATTGCCTTTTGTTCCACGTTTCTAAATGCATAATGTTTTTTTTATGTCTTGTATTTCGAACGGCAAGACACCACTAATCGAAACGTGAAACGTTTTTTTCACTGTCGTGCACATTCAAATGGAAATAGTTATAGCATTTCTATAATGCATATCATTTTCTTGTAAAATGTAAAAGACATATTTTATATTTTATTTATATTCACTTCTCCTGTTTCAGAAATAACAGCGAGGCACTTGAAGGCGGTCTGATTGTATTTGTTATCAATGTACATTGTTGCTTAAGACATTATATGAGAAAACCTTCTCATGTTTTATCATTGTTCACGTGATCTGCTTCTTGGAGAATCTTTGAATCATATCGACTAAATAGAGGCACTAACTGCGCCTTGCTAGAGAAAATGTGGTTCTCGTTTATTAAAAGAACATATCACGGCACGCAAAGCTATCAAACAGACCACAATGCACGTGAAGGCTCAGTTAACTTGCTACAAGACCCAGCCACATACTCTTCCGGTATGGCAGTTGAGAAGAAAGTCATTACGGTCTTCCGCTAGTGTATGCGGTACACATTAAGCACAGGAGAGACTCTTATCTCGGTTGAAACACTTTTACCGCAAAGAGCTTGGTATTGCGTGTGACCACATACATCTTGCCTTCATACATGTTACAAAATATGAAACCTTTATTTTGTCTTTGAAAGGACGATATTTTCCATCGAAGAACTCTAGAAATCTGGACATGACCACTGAGTGAAAACTCAGTTTAATCCTTGTGAATAGCCTCGACAAAAGTGTAATACCATCATGTTCCAACCATCACACAAATCACTAGGTGTGAGGACAAATGTGGCATTTGACATCTGGACAAGTTACAACTAGTGCAAACACATCTTCAAGCTTATGTCGCAGAAAGATAACATTCACAAAGAGCCACATTTGAGACAGCACGTCATGTTATCATTTAACCACGAACAATCCATTGACGTGTTCTGTGTACCTCCGAAAAACCACAAACATTTACAAATCTGAACTGCAACTTGATCGGTATGAAGAACCATCAGCCCGTACATCAATGTATGAAACCAGAACCATTAGCAGAGTCATGCATGTCAAGACATCTCGTATATGGACAGCTTCCGTGTCAAAACTTAGATTAGTTCTTGTATTAGGAGTTTGCGTTGTAATGTCTATAATTTTGTTATTATTAAATTTATTAGCATGAGAGACTCGGACATAAAATGACGTACAACTCAGATGTCTATAATTTGGAATTTGCTTCAAGGTATCTTTGAATGGATTTGCTTTCAAACGGTTTCGCGTTATGCGAAAATCTATATTTTTTATGGTTTTGAAAAACAACTCACTTCGGTTTCACTGTCATTGCAAAAGTCATGTATACAGCCCTGACAAAGGCTACATTCGGGCTGTACATGTGGTGAGGGAAAGTTCACTTTGCCAATGCCACAAGGATGGTGGTGATGCATATTAACTGTCTCGTGCGTTATGGTGCATAGCATATGTGCATAAAAGTGCTAGCCTAGCATATGTGCAACAATCTGTCTTCTTTGGACAAATAAGTGCAACCAGATGGTTTAATTTGGACCGTCCCGGCGGTGTAGGGGTAAGAGCTTTCACCCGGAGAGCAGAAGCTCGCGGATTCCATACCAGACAGCGTCATATCAGCAAATACATAACATATCGTACATGTTGGTCCCTGTCTGGCGGCTCGGCAGTCAGTATACTGTGAGTGGGGTTTTCATGCTTAACTGCGGCATGCTGTTTCTGTGAGCTAGCACTATAGAACAAGGTTATGTCTGGACTAGCCAGTCATACATACATGCCGTCATATTATATTATCATATCTCATGTGCGACGTTAAACCCCATTTCATCTCACCGTTTTTAAATTACTTGAGGTCATGTCAATACCTTAGCACCATAATTTGGAAGTGCTGGCCCAGTGCCATTTTCAAACACAATCTGAACTTTACCTTACAATTGCTTAAACAATAGCTCTAAAACTATGTTTTGTGGGAAAACACAACACAGCACGTGCTATCATGGATAGAAGAGTGGTGCCATATCTCAAATCCATATGCTTTCCTTTAAAACTGTTTTTCTTCTCTAGGACCCACGGCTTAATAGTTTAATGATTAAGAATAATTGATGTAAAGAGCACAGTGTTGGCATGACTGAATCGTCTCCGATATTGAAAATATATTTAACCTTTTGTTTAGATACATTTGAACATTCATTGAACAACATGTGACAGAAATCTTCACACGTGTGAATATATGGTGACAAAATACAAAATAACCCCCATGAATTTGATCTGTACCCATAAGTACATAAGCGGGGATGGCTTTGTGCCATTTGTGCCAGATGTCAGCCATATCAAGGCACACAGAGTATAGGTGGAGAGTTGACAGATAGAACACGACCATCTTTTCACAGGTTCAATCAAACATCTGGCCGTGGTAAGAGGATCCGAGGCTATACTGTTATCTTTTGGCATTTGGTTATAGATTAAGGAATTGCTTCGTGACACAAGTACAAGGTATAACGTTATCAACGTTGCACCCACACGAAGAGCGCTTTATTTCACATTTGACATTGGAGAGCTATTTAAGCACTTAAAAAGCGGAATGTATTTGTGGTTATGATTGGTATTTCCCATCAGATTTCTAACAGAGCATCTGTATTAACATAGCAAGTCCGTGGATATCCACTGAAATCCCCTCTCACCACAGATGTTGAGGTGAAGGGTACAAGACCGATGTATCCCGAGGTCAGCTCTAACAGGACTGGTTACTTTTATCTGAACCTTTGAGAACAAAAAATGTAAGTCGGACAGAGCATCAATGTAGTAATTAGACATGACAAAAAAAACCCAAACAAATAAAAAACAAACAAAGAAACAAAACACAACAACAATAAAACCCTTTCCATGATCTCAAGAAATGTCTGCTGCAGGCGGAGCACACTGTACGATTCCGACTATATTGTATGAATGTGTAGAAATATCAAATGATGATAGTATCAGGTGTTAGCAAGAGAGTTAGCGTATCCCGTACCGGTGGCAAACATCACAAACACATGCAAAGGAAAACACAGGGCAAAAAACAGGATTTGTACATGACATAATTTCTTCGCCGAATCGGCCATTGTGAACGTCCTCCCTATAAAGGGTTACGTCAACGTTTCAGACTTTAACTGCTGAAACCATAATCAAGACCATTTGAGTCGTAATTGAAAATATAATGCAAGCCAAGCCTTTGGGAGCAAGAGTCTTATTCCAAATAGTTTTGAGTGAAAGAAGTCAAAGTCAAAAGGGTTTGTTCTATTTAAGGCCGACTCACTGCCACACAATGACAGAATTTATATCTCTGACATCAACGTGGATGCTACGTAAATGATAACAACAATAGTCCATCCTATCAAACAGTGATGATAACATCGGTAGCACCAATCAAAACTCCATGGAATATAGGGATAATGTGACCATTGCAGATTTCACGTTCCATAACATGTATACAACCCATCACTTCAAATCTATATTTGGGCTGCTTAAGACATAACTCTCCCCGCGATATGGTGAAACTGTGGATATGGACTCTGGTCAAACATCCCTTGAACAGAACTTGTATCAGCTCTTGCAATCTGCGAGCGTAGGGTGGACCGACTAGAGTTCTAAGTCGTTAGTTTTCTTGCTCTCGAATTGACGGGCAAGTTGCCAACTTACAGCCCAGTCAGTCACTCACACAAATCTACTTGCAGCTGCTCTATTAGGAGAGGCCATGCGGATGGTAATATGTGTACATATGACTGTGATCTCGCGGGCAACTGTGAAACGGAAGGAATGTTAAAAAAAGTTCTCTTGATTCTCTGAAACTTGTTTAATAATGTCTCCTAGTTTGTAATGGAAATCGGAACTGAAAACAGTTTGATCTGATTTAATTTCAGCTACATTTTGCCCACGTTGCACATATTCTGAAGTAATAGTCGCTTCCTGACGTCATCCAAACTGACAGAACAATGACATTGTTCTTTTATGAAAGCAATTACTGTCTTTGCAAAGAATATTTAATTTGGTAGGTAACAGAAACAACACACCTAATTCGATCTATGAAGTTTAGCTTTAATCGACAAGAGTATTCCGACCCTCGGAAATATTGCATAGTACGAAAGGTGGTGGCAATTACAGGAATGAAAAAGTATTCACACCGGGAGGAGTTCGACCATGGCCTGCAGTACCTGTAACATTTGTTTTCCTGATGCTGTACATCAGTGCACCTACATTCGATGAGAATTCTTTTATGTGACGTTTTCACGCTGGTTCGACAATTTCCTCCAAGACAGCGGTGTGTCAATCAATGTTCAGTATGACATGTTCTCATGGAACAGCTGACACAAAAAGTTCATTACTAATGTTGAAAGCATTAGTGGTATTAATTATTCATTGCGTGATTTGGGGCAGTAGAGAATTTGACATTTGGCAATTTACGATTACAGTTTTCACATGATGCACGAGGTCTTGAACCAGTACTTCAACTGGTATATATATGTATATAATAGCGGGATAGCAAGCGATCGTACATTTAAGTGGAGCGAATCTATTACCATCATGTAACTAAAATGTGCAGTTCGTGATTAATGTGATCCAAGAGAGAGAGAGAGAGAGAGAGAGAGAGAGAGAGAGAGAGAGAGAGAGAGTGTGTGTGTGTGTGTGTTTTCTTCAATCCCGGAGTTCTGAAGCGGCTTAAATGAGTTATGAGAATGAAGTACCCCTGCAATTCGACACAGGGTCTAGTGGGAAATTTGGAAGACTTGTGGCATCCACAATTCGATGAGCCAGTGGATGGGAGTGACGGATAGGTGTGAATGCATCATTCAGGTGTTCTTGATTTCTTTCACCAGAAATCAGTTGTATGTTTCGAAATACTAACTGTATTACTCCGCTTTGGCACTTGCTGTGTGGGGCATGGCGTTGGAAGAGATCCCGTTGACGGTCAACAAGATGGAGGATGTGCGGACGGAGAATCTGGTCGATGTATCGATTGGCCGTCAGATTGCCTTGGGCATGCACAAGTTCCGATCTGCGGGTGTATGAGATCTCATCCCACGCCATAACACTCCCCACAAAGAATCTGCCCACTTGTCTGATGCAGTTAGGAGCAAAACGTTCATGACGTACCACCACGTCGCCTGAGGAGATAGCAGGATTCATCGCTAAACTACATGCGCCTCCAGTTTGCCAGGTTCTATGGCAGCACCGTGTTACACCATCTCACTCGTCGACGTCGATGTAGTCGTGTCAAGGAGGGAGCAGCGTTTGGACATGTGGCATGTTTTCCTACTTCTTGGAGGCGGTCCTGATTGTCTGATGGGACACTCTTCCGGCTCCAAACAGTTGTGCTGTGTCCCGGGCGGTACGATGGCGGTCACGTAGGTTGGTTACCCGGATGTACCGATCTTCGAGAGGTGTGGTGATCTAGGTCTTCCTGATCTTGGACGGTCATTTGTCTAATTTGTTTAAAGAAATAGATGCCACAATCGAGTTATTATGCTGGGATGAACGTTAAAGGTCCTTGCGACTCACTCTTTGATTTGCCAGCTTGCAATCGTTCAATTGCCTGATTTCGATCGGAAACGTTTAGACCTCCCATTTTCATGTACACTATTTGCAAAGAACGTGGATGAAATTGTGAGATTCATTTGGTTCTCTTATAGTCACATGCTGTACTCATGCTTCGCATGTGAGAAACATTCATTGTACCTGATATTCGTGCTCCATGACATCCACGCACATCATGACAATCCTGATTAATATAACCGTTCAAAATCATTTTTGGTTGCACTTGGTCAAGCATGATCTTCTAAAACATTCCAGAAACAATGTGCAATCCTAGAAAAATGCTTCAGTTTACATATGTGTACAAAATTGTAGCTATCACTTTTAAATTTCATTTTAAGTTTCATTTTTTTAGAGAGTGTATGACATGGCAAATAGGTTCTGTATGTTTTCCTATTTTCCATTATGCGCATATTACTGATTCAGACCCACGAGGGACATTCTTCAGACTTTTCTAAATTGCCTTGTCAAAAGGTGAGAATGTAATGGAACGAGTATCTGATTTGTCTTTGAGTTATTATTTTTGTCGCAAATGTACTGAAGCAATTGTACAAGAAGAATTCATGATGACAAACTGCTTGAGATCACAGGGATGTATCTGCCGTCGATATAATTCAATGCGCTCACTAGAAATAAACATTTTCCAGACATGAATGCCATTTTTTTTTGTGTGTGACATGTGTGTATAGTTTCTTTGATCCAAACGCGAAAATATCAATTCTGTTTCGTCACCATCAGATATCTAAACCACAACAACATTTTACATTGATTAGAAAAGACCTCCAAGATTTTTCTTCGCACACCGACTGATCTCCAAGGCACGAGGTCTGTCTCCTATGTGTTATGTGGAAGTGACATATCATTAACTTTTTCTTCCAGACTATTAGGGCAGTGATTGGCTTATATCCCACGATAACTCCTGAAAGAAAACATGGACCAGAGCAATGAAGGTTTCGGGTCGGAGGCTACTAGTTTTCGTATAATGACTTCATCGTGTGTAGACATATCTTTTGTTTTCCGAAATTCTTCTATACTTAATTTGACCTCTTTGTAACCTTCTGTTATATTGCAGTGACAATTCTGTCTAGGTCCACGAAGCAATCATTGACGCTAGCAGGCGTCATGGCTTTTACCAGACGAGGTCATTATTGATTGTAGGACGAGTCAGTATCCTTGGTGACTCCAGTAAAATTACTTGAACACACGTTTAGCAATCAGGCCTGATTGTTAGGTCAGTATTGGAATGTGTCGTTTCTTCCCGTGGCACGAATTAACAAATGAAATTTTAAAATATGTGATACTAGTGTCACGTTCAATCAGATAAGTTGGAGGGGGTTGAAGGTTATCTGTCATCCATTTGGCAATGCAACAGGCATCACGTGATCATGCTGTACAGCCATGTTGATGATTAAGCTTCTTTTCGAAATCAGATCTAGGATGTATAAATGGCTTCAGTGTCAGATGAAGCATTTGAATCTAACCAAAACAACCCTGCCTATGAGTATTGATATTTGCTCTTTGTGATAAGTCACGAGTGCCTATGTGTTTAAGGTTTCAGCAGTTACCTCTGTGTATCCCTCATCAGGCATGAACTGGCATTCGCCTCAAATTTGTGTCCGTGTCGTAATCGTTTGATTAACTAAAACCATAAGCACATTATAATTATCTTAGTCATCGTATCTTGGAAATCAATATACGAAATATTTCACACCAACTGACACGTCGAATTTGGTAGTTTTTGGTTCTGTAGCTTCAAATTTCTTCATTGAAGACAAGTGTTTATAATAAATACCCCAAGTCTCAAGTTTATTTTTGATTATTGTTTTAAAGTAACGAGTAAATAGGCGTTTACAACATTTCTGTCTGCTTCCAAGTACAAAACTCGAAACAAACGTTGAAACCTTCCTACCGCATTCGTGTCTGGCACGTGACGTTTCATTCAAAAATGTCCTCTGGAATCTCCACTGCATGAACCTCGCCTAGAACAGATTGGTCAATTTTTGTAAATTACGGCATGGAAATCTGGAGGTTGTGAACACTATTGTCCCTCGTAGGCCAGAACTAATGAAAGATATATAATAGAAAATGTCACACGTAGTTTACAAAGACAAGATGATTGGCTTTGAATCACTTCAAAACATTAAACGTCTGTCTGCCTTGTCATTATATGCCTCTAACGTCCCGTTAGGTTTGAACATCCAAATTAAGAAAGGAGCATTCCAATAGTTATTCATGGTATGTATATGTGACCTGAAACGCTCAGTCCTTCTCCATCTGATCACAGTGAAAAGATAGATAAGATATCACATAGATTACTTCATATGTTGTTATGATGCATGGCGCGTCGTTGCTGAGTTCGAGTCGGGTAGGACTGTGCACTGCAGATCAGTGTATATGTGCATCAGTTATGAACTGGTGCGATGAGACAGTCTGAAGTTGAAAGCGTTCGTTTGCCACAGATTCGATTCCCCACGTGGTATAGTGTGTGGAGCCCATGTCTGATGTCCTGGCTGTGATATGGCCTAGAGGCGGCATAAAACCACGTTCACTCAAACATGGATTAATAGAAACAGCATAAGGGCATGGGTAACAACAACGAGGACGAAAACATGAAAACACGGAAATGATCACAGGGGACAGATGATGACGACGCAGTTTGTTTGCTTCACGCCAGAAGACTGACGATTTGAGGTCAAATAGGTAATGAAAAAGACAGGAAAACATACGACGGATAAACGACGGATAAAAAATATTATTGATGAAGCCGTTATGGTCTACATTACACGTTCAGACACACAAAAAGTAAAACTTAACGCATTGCATCATGCGGATTGTAAATGTCACGTTGCAAAACATTTTCATGAGAACCAGTTAATTCAATACCCGAATAACTCTACATTTTTGTACATGCTCACAAGCCACTGGCACCGTTTTACTTTAGTATATCAAGTTACGTGCAGGCAACTCACATAACATCCAGATTCCCCCAGGATATGATATTGTAAGCTAATACGAACAGCTCTCAAATCAGTCGTCCTACTTTTTCTACGTGGCACCATTTGAACCGACAAATTCGGAGTGTGAGGCACTGGAGACTCTACTCTCGATGGCGTTGAGAGAGGTACTGGAAGAAGCGCATCAAACGCTGAGGGTGTGTTTCGCTGTTTGATCATAGTGAACTGAACTAATAAGTCACGAACTGATGATACCGTTGACATAATAGCAATAGACACGTCTTACTTGAATGATGTTCGCTATTGATGGTATTGAACTACCGCCTAGCTTTTATGTGAATGTGGGCTAGCACTCTTGAGTAGAGAAATCTCAACATTACTCTAATTGTGTGACTGAGCACTGCAGTTGCAATCTTAGTGTCAACGCTCACCACGTGTAGATACATAAATCGCTGGCTCACACAACGTGAAGATTTTCCTGCACAAGAGCGAAGGTATTGAGATTTAATTGTTTTTGGACTCATTTTCTAATTATACTTTGCAGCGTGATAGATAGTAAACCTAATACTGGCGTTGAAGATGGACCTTGTATTAAATTCAATACATTTCTTGATATATTTGAATACCATCACTATTCCGTATTAGTAACTTTTACAAGAGTGAGTGAGTGAGTGAGTGAGTGAGTTAATATTTAACGTCACATCGGAAATATCTCAGCCATATCGTGACGAGAACATTCAACAATGAAAAAGAGCATATATACATCATAAAAACCCGTCAACGAAGGACAGTAAAACAACTAGAATATCAGAAATTCAATTAAAACTAGCATGGAAAGTTAAAACTAATAGCACTATTTAGACAATACAATATAAAAACAGACTATAGATCGCCAACAACAGAAGGTAGATCACCACACTAGGAACCATGGGGACTTACAGTACCTTTGCTACCTGCATGGTCCCTAGTTGGATTTACACCATCCCTTCAGCTGCTGGCGATTGTATGAAAACTTAGCCGAAATTAAAAGAACGTGAATACTACGATTAAAATCCTGGTAGACTTAAATTTACTGTGAATGTTTGTGGACTTACGTACCCTCTCAGGAGGACAATAATTTTACAATACTTCAACCCCTTTTGAGGGTACAGCCACCAACAATTCAAGTTACTAATTCAAACTACCAATCATTAAAATGCATCTATTTACACAACAGAATTTTCAAAATTCCACCAAAAAATCAATTTCTTTTAAAAAACCAATGATTAAATGACAACTAACAGTCTTAAAAAGGTCCTTGATAGTTTTGACATTGAAAAATTTATCCCTTGTGAAGGAGAATTCAACACAGTCAAGCAGAATATGCTTGACCGTGACTCTCTCATCACAAGGGATACAAAACGGAGGATCCTCCCCTTTCAGAAGGTACACATGAGTATATCTAGTGTGGCCAATACGATATCGGCGTAAAACAACCTCTTCAAATCTGGACTGACAACCCAAGTGGTTATAACCAATGTAAGGTTTTATCTCATGTAATTTATTGATACCCACTTGGGTGTCCCACATCTTTTGCATCAGATCACGGATATAAGATCTAATGGTGGCTTTGTAATCACTATAAGGAACAAGAAGTGGTGTCACAGATTTGTTGAATGCTGCTTTAGCAGCAAGGTCAGCTAATGTGTTACCAGAAATGCCTACATGGCTGGGTAACCAAAAGAAGACGATGTCGTATTGGCCAGTAGCAAGATCATTATACAGTTCAATAATTTCTATTAAAAGTGGATGTTTGCAAGAAATATTTTTAATAGCCTGAAGGCAAGAAAGAGAATCGGAATAGATTATATATTGTTTACGTTTAGGGTGTCTTTGAATATATTTGTGAGCTGTTAATATGGCGTTAGCTTCAGCTGTAAAAGTAGAACTACTATCTGGTAATCTAGAAGATATTGTTCTGGATCCAATGACAGTGGCACAAGCCACTGCGCCACCGTCCTTGGATCCATCTGTAAATAAGGGTTTGTAATTGCTAGATTTATGTTTTAATTGATGATATTCTTGTTTATATTGTAAGTTATTTGTTTCTGATGTTAATGTTAGGTCCACTTGTGGCCTAATCAATTGCCAAGGAGGAGAAGAAAGAAGATGGGAGGCGATATACTTTCCAGCTCAATGCCGGCAGAAAAAATAAATGGTTTAATTCTGTGCCCAAGAGGTGGAACAAGAGAAGATTGTTTGTTATACAAATCCTCATAAAGGGGATTGATCACACAGTTAAAGGCAGGGTTAGATTCATTAGAATATAATTTAGTAATGTATTGTAAGGACAATTTTATACGACGTTGAGTAAGAGATGGTTCATCGGCCTGAACGTACAGACTATCAATAGGTGAAGTTCTGAAAGACCCAAGACAAAGTCTTAAGCCTTGATGGTGGACAGAATCAAGAAGTTTAAGGTTGCTTTTGCAGGCTCCACCATATACGATGGAGCCATAATCGAGTTTCGAACGTACGAGTGATCGATATAGGTGTAAGAGGGTTGCTTGATCCCCTCCCCACTTCGAGTTGGAAACAACTTTCAACAAGTCAAGCGCTTTCAGGCATTTAGTTTTAAGGGACTTGATATGAGGCAGAAATGTTAAATGTGAGTCAAAGATTAGGCCCAAGAACTTGGCCTCCTTTACAACTTTAATGGGAGTGCCATCTAGAGATAGTTCAGGGTCCTTATGTGGTTTATATTTTCTGCAAAAATGTATACAGTTATTTTTGGATTTAGAAAATTTAAAGCCGTTTTCAAGACACCATTTATTTATTTTGTTTAAACAAAACTGCAGTTGCCGTTCAATAGTATGCATATTTTTACCACGACAAGAAATATTAAAATCATCCACAAATAACGATCCATCAATTGAATCGTTTAAAACTTTTGATAAACTATTTATCTTTATGCTAAAAAGTGTGACAGACAGAATACTGCCTTGTGGAACACCCTGATCCTGATTGTAATGATCAGACAGGGTAGAACCCACTCGAACTTGAAACTGTCTGTCATTTAAAAAGTGGGCTATAAATTGAGGTAAACGACCTCGCAAGCCGAAGTCATGTAAGTCTCTTAAAATACCATATTTCCAGGTTGTGTCATATGCTTTTTCGAGATCAAAAAAGATAGCATGTTGTTTATTAATTAGCGCATTTTTAACAAATGATTCTAAACGCACTAAGTGATCGACAGTACTTCTGTTTTTACGGAAACCACACTGTATATCAGTTATAAGGTTATTTGTTTCCAAGTACCAAACAAGTCGATTATTTATCATGCGTTCCATGGTCTTGCAAACACAGCTAGTTAACGAAATCGGCCGATAATTGGATGGATCGGTATGATCACGTCCAGGTTTAGGTATTGGTACTACTATGGCGTCACGCCATGACGGAGGAAAGTTACCCGATGTCCAAATATCATCAAAAATATTGAGAAGAGTTTCTAGGCAGGATTCTGGTAAGTGCTTCAGGAGTTGATAATGTATGTTATCAGCTCCTGTAGCAGTGTCATGAGCTTGATCAAGAGCAGTATGGAGTTCATGAATAGAAAACGTTTCATTATAATCTTCCCCATTATGAGAATTGAAATTAATAGTTTTCTTTTCTTGTTGTTTTTGATATTGCTGGAATTTTGGTACATAATTTGAAGAGGAAGAATGTTTAGCAAGGGTTTCACCCAGTTTATTAGCAATATCTGATTTATCAGTAAGCAATTGATGTCCCTGTTTAAGATGATGGACAGTAGATTTAGTACCTTTACCTTTGATTTTCTGGACCATGTTCCATACCTTGGACATAGGTGTCCGAGAATTTATTTTAGATACATAATTTTGCCAAGAGTGGCGTTTGTTCTGTTTAAATGTACGCCGTGCTTCAGCATTTAAAATCTTAAATTTATTTAAATTATGCACCATAGGATGGCGACGGAAAGAATGTTCTGCTTTTTTCATTGCCTTCCTAGCTTGTTTGCACTCATCGTTGAACCATGGTTTTCTTATGTGTGGAACTACAGAGGACTTTGGTATACACTCATCAGCTATGGAATTCAGTTCATCAGAAAAGCATTTAATAGCATCGGGAACGTCAATAAAACTTTCAGGTGTAAGTTTTTCAGCACACAGTGTTTCATATAAAGCCCAATTAGCCTTTTTAAAATTTCGTCTTGATGATGGAGGAACATCAGATGGAGTTACAGCTTTTAATACAGTAGGAAAATGGTCACTTCCACAGAGGTCATCGTGGACTGACTATTCGAATTCATTTAGTAGTTCAGAATTTGTCAATGACAAGTCGAGAGCAGAGTAGGTCCCTGTACCAGGATGTAAATATGTGCTGGAACCATCATTATAAATACATAAATCATTGTCAGAACAAAAGTCCTCCAACAATTTCCCTTTAGTGTTTATATTTACACTACCCCAGAGTGGGTTGTGCCCATTTAAATCTCCCATTATAATACAGGGTTTCGGGAGTTGGTCATAGAGAGCTTGCAGATCAGTTTTGGTAAACGTCGAAGACGGCGAAATATAGAGCGAGCATAGCGTAAACGCTACATGTAAAGTAATTCTCACGGCAACAGCCTGCATATTAGTATTTAGTGAAACAGGGCTTTGAATAACGTTTTGTTTGACTAGAACGGATGACCCACCAGTGGCTCTATCACCCGGAGGTGAAAAAGAATGATATGCATTAAAATGACGAAAGTCAAATGTATCTGTTTGTTTTAAATATGTCTCTTGGAGACATATCGCTGAAGGTGTAAAATCCTGGACTAATAGCTGTAATTCATGTAAATTAGTCCTCAATCCTCTGCAGTTCCACTGTACAATATTATTGGGATAAACTATCTTTTGGGGGGATTTATTGGGGATCTACCCCGCACTCTTTTGGAGGGCGACAAGCTATGTGCCCTAGAATGGACGTTTTCAGAAATGTCCATGTCTTCAAGAGACCCGTATTTATAGAAGAATTGAATTTTGTTCTGTGACCCTTTAGGAGCTCTGCCACTTTGTTGTTTTGAAACATCAGGCTTCGGCTTCGGTTTACTTTTCACCGTTTGTTGACTATCAGCTATCGATTGAGACTTTGAGTGTGACTGAGATGATGATTTGTGATCAGAAGAAGACTTTGATGTACTAGGAAGTGATTCTTCAGTCTGTGATGATATAGCAGGGTACACAAGCTGTGGAGAATCGCAATTTACCCAAGTCAAGGTAGTCTGGCAGCCTGTAGTTGATGTTGTTTTAGAGCTAGACCCAGATGATGTTTTTGCTACTGCAGCATAACTGTCTTGAAGATCAGATCTCTTTACCAGTTTTTTGGCCTCGGAAAAAGAGATATTTTGAGTGAATTTTATTTTATTGATCTCCATTTGCTCCTTCCAAACAGGACAGTCTTTTGAGAATGATGAGTGTTCCCCGTTACAGTTAGTGCATTTTTTGACATTACTGTCACAATCTTCTGTTGTGTGTGTCTTTTCACTGCAGTGAGCACACACAACAGACAATGTGCAAGTATTTACACCGTGCCCAAACTTTTGGCATTTGAAACACCTAAGAGGGTTTGGAATGTATGTCTCAACATTGAGGTTACAATAACCTGCCTTTAGTGATTTTGGTGCAGTAGGTAGCGAAAAATAAAACAGATAGGTGTTAGTTTGAATGGTTGTGCCATTTTGTCGGGATGAGAAACGTTTTACATTAAGTACACCCTGATCTTTCATCTCGGAGACGATATCTAGTTCTGACATGTCGGCCAGCAATCGCTCACGATCTCGAACAATTCCCTTGCTCATATTGAGGGTCTTGTGAGCGGAGACCGTAACGGAAATGCCAACAAAAGTTTTGGTGTTTAAAAGGTTAGTTGACTGTTGTCTTTTGGCACATTCGATCAGCAGTGCACCAGAACGCAATCTTCTAATACTCTTCACATCGCCGGCAATGCCTTGGATACCTTTAGACACAGCAAAAGGGTTCAATTTTAATGGTGGCAAATCATTTGTCTCCATGACAACAAATCGTGGCCAGTAATCAATTGGTTTGGACAGTCTGAGGTCGTTGTCAACAAGGTCATTTTCAAGAGGACGTTTAGTCTTTTTGTTTGGGGTTTCGTAAGCGATGGTTTGTGTTTTAGATTTCATCATCCGAGCTCCCCACCCACCACGGAGTATCACAAGGACAATGCTAAAAACAAGTGGGTCTCCAACTTGCAGCACCAAGGATACTCGGATGATATACTCCAGCAGAAGTGTTACAATTAACAAATCTACCAGATTGGCCCATGAGCCACCGCCTTCTGGCATAAGACTCTAGGCAAAAGTGCATAACATCATAGTTTAAACTGTAAACATCTTATGGGAACAATTTTGCCAAGACCAAAGGTTCACATTTTCAAATAAAATTTGTGTGATGATAAATAAATAAAAGTCCACAAACAGGGCTTGGCGTGACCAGCCGATTGATAGAATCGGGCCGATTCTACCACCCGTCTAGGTGAAGTAAGGGCCGAAGTGGTGTGTTGAGCAATAGGGGCAAAATGGGTCAGCTTCCTACTGCCCTCAACCACCAGACTACCGTCCTCCACCGACACGGGACGCAACCCACAGCAAACAGGTTGCCCAATTTGGTCGCCTCTTACGACCAGCAATGGGGTGCTGTGGACACATTCTGTCCCGGGTCCACACGGGAGAAGAGCACTTAGCATTACCCAGCACCCACCACGAGGAGGTGGCTCTTCACGGGTGCCAACTTTTACAAGATTAAACTCAGCCATTAACCCATATTTGTCAGATGCTTCTGTGTTGTAGACACAGAGGCATGAATAGTTTATGGTGATGAAAATAGTCTATTCGTTCATATTTACATTGAGTGCGTGAGTTCGCTGCAGGACCTCTATGAAATGAAAGCCAAGTGTAGCTTGTCTCTTGGCGAACGAAGTGCATCCCACAAGATGCTGATAACACATACAAGTACATCATTTTTGATAAAATACTTGCCTTATATCTGTTTGAGACAGGTGCTATATATGGGTGGCAAAATATGTTAGCCTTTCCAAACACTACACGATAATGAGTCAACAGGCCGTTTGGACCGGAAAATCTGCGATAATAACGTTTAACAGATTAAACGCAATCATCAAACTATATTTATCAGATACTTGACAATCAACTAATGAAACAATACGAATGATGTAGATGTAGGCTTGTAGGGTAATAGTAAAGTACCTGTTATAAACTTCATACAAGCAAACGGAACATAACAGGTCTCTATGACATTCCAACATTGCAGCTTGAAGGTGTTTGTGGGATAAACATCTCTGATTTACAATATAATGACAATCTTGCCATTCGCCAATACCAAAACAATCGATGCATAGTCCAAAGTAAATGCCTTGGACATTTTCTGCCCACGAGAAACAGTGAGTGTGAGGTTATGATGCAAATGTGATAGAACCTGTTCTAATAATTACAGTACTCTAGACGATCTAACTGCATTAACCCATCAGTACGTCACCACAAGACGCACCTGGATTATCACTGCTTGCCTTTCCCTAGCAAGAATATAGCTGCCCTCACATGACAAAGCCTTTGTGTAAGGCGGAGATAATCCCATTGTCACTCTCCAGTCTACACAAAGCTGAACATGCCTTAGTGCAGTCTTTGTATGAAATCCCCGACGCGAAAACACATTTAGCGGACAATGTCGTCATTGTTGTACCTGAATCCTATTCTGAAATGACTCCCTATTGGGTTGACACGATGGGCTATGGCGGACATTCGTCTTGTCAAACATCGCCAATTTAAATTCCACTGTGTGATTGGTAAAAGTAGGGATTAGCGAGAAGCCATAGTATTTTCCTGGAACAAGGAGACTGTGTTTCGTAACGGACGTGATTGTGGTTACGGGATCCAAGAAAAATGGCTTATGAAACGAGAATCAGACAGTCAACTGAGCCATAACGAGGAAACTAGACTGATTACAAATGATTTAAATCCTTGCTTCGAGAATTAGTGTCTATAAACAACGTTTTTGTAGCTGTAGTGAATGCGTTGTTTTCACGTCCACAGTCTGTCATTAAATGTGATGTCACTGATATTTCCTCAACCATTATTCGTTAATTAAAATATATCAGTTAGAGCACATTTGTGGATATGAAATCTTATTATTAACCAAGCAAAACCCAGTTTACCTCTTATTATCTCTAATTTTCTTAATAATAAGAAAATTGATCTCAACGAATTGCACCATGCAGCACGTACAGTCTAATGGTTCTGGTACATGACAATGATGTAATGTTAGTCACTAGTGACTATTGTGGTCGTCTGGTCGTTGATTTATGAATACAAATTTATCTCAGTAAGCAAATCCGGTTTATAAATTTCCTTTTTCAAGTTCAGGTGGAACTACGTTGGTGCATTTAAAGTCGGTTTGAGAAAATAATATCCAAAATAAGAAACCACCCCCACCCTCCCGAAAAAAACAAAAACAAAAACAAAAAAAAAACAAAAAAACACGTATACATGTTTTGCAAGGTTTTCCATGTTGTGAAAAAGTGAGTTGAGGATTAGAACCGGGATGGAATAGCTCCATTTACCGAAACGGGTCTTCCCGACTAAATGGTATTTTGTTTTTCCTCACACCGTGAATTCTGGCCGCAAGCAAAATAGCCCCAGACTTTTGAGAACGGGGTCATGCATCTGTAAGTCAATAGTTCTCCGAATTAACACATTAACATATAAAGAGGAATGATTTATGTGCATACATGGGCTCTGAGTTTATTATTTAACAGGGAATAAGGACGGAACCCTTAACAGGGAAACGCGTCGTTCTTGTCGAATTGGCCATGAATGCTCAGTGACCTTCAGAAATGGAAAACATATAATCTCGTATTACTCTAAATTAGGATCAGTGGCTTGACCATGCTATCGGGATTTAACTATTGTCGACAGCAGGATGTTATGTTGATAATTGCAAATGTCAAAACGATATTTTGGTAGGAATGAAGTCAGTTACACTTTACAAACAATAACATGTTTACATTAAAACAAAGATCAATGAAACATCAGCCCTTCGGCTTGTGAGATATCTATCACTGAATCATTAGCTGCTTGCATGTATCGAAATCGTTGGAGTGTAGCAGTATTTAGGCAGTACGGTTAATCTGTAAATAACAGAGCCAGATATAACCCTCAGACTACCATGACGACCTGATAACCTTGAAACATTCTATGACATCCTCACCTTGTCCGTTTGCTATAACCATTCACACAATGCATCCGACTTCAGATCAGACTTCATTTGAATCCTGGAACGGGGCGCGGAAATTAATGGACATTGTAAGAGTATTATGGTTTTAAAACGTTAGTCAAGAGAGGTCAGTATGTTCATATGTCATCGTACTTACCTGGCACGATACTTAATCTATAGAGTGGGCCGAGATGTTAAAACATTTCAATGTAGAAGAAGCAGAGCTCGTGAACCTGTAACCATGAGACATAATCTAAAATTTACCTACGGTTTTAGGCCTGAGAGCAGGTTCCATCTTTTAGAGCCAGACTCTAAAATACAGATCTATGTGTGTGGATAGAGAATCTTTGACCACCTCAAACCTCCAAAAAGCAGAAAACACATTGTACGGTGAAACCTTGCAAAAAGAGAGGACAAAACCAGAAAACAACATCTGCTACTTACTGCTGGCCTTTATGTCTCCTCAAATGTTTCTACTTTAGTAACATGTTTTATCAACAGATGCTTATTCTTTCCAACATGAAGATCGCTGATTTTAATGCTTTCTCTTCATTCCCAGCTTAATTTCGAATCATGATATACTTAAAAGGTATATTTCATGTTCTGTACGGTAAATCACTAATATATAATATGTAAGCCATTTTAGGTTTATTGAATGTAAACGATATTTTCGCCATATCACTTGAAATATGAAGCACGAAGCACATTTCCAGTAACCCCTTTTTATGCCACTAGAAATGTCAAGCAACTGAAAACTTGGACACATTGTTGTAAATATGCTAATGTGTTTCTCTCGCTTGCGCATGTTTAATTCAAGGCATCATTGCGACCACAAGAAAATGTCAAGTAGTGGTACCAGGTTGTGATATCAGGTGAGCATGAGCACCAATCCATCGCTGCATGACTGGTAATGAGGTAGGTCACCTACGTGGAGCACCAATCCATTCAGGTGTTTCACACGAAGTAACAGGGAATCCCTGCGTCCATTACGCAAGAGCTAAGGTGTGTTCTTTTACAATGCTTTTGAGAGTATTCCAGAAATGGAAACCACGCATTGGTTCTATGGTTGGCAATGAACCTGGACCCTCACATGGCGCTCCTCCTCATTACAGAAGGCCCTGGATGAACTGAGGTAAACACGCAAAGTTGTGCAAGACTGCTTGTGCAAATAGCCTTGGCCGTTCGTTCGATCGTGAGTCAGTAAGTTAGAATATAACGTCACATCGGCAATATTGCGACCATGACGAGAAATGTTGTAGATACACAATAAAGAAGCAGTCATCGACGAACTGTAAAATAACTAGAGTATCACAACAAGAGTTAAAACTAGCTAGAATGCATATGTAAAAGCAGAACACTATATTAGACAATACCACTTAAAGATGGGTTGTTGATCACCAACAACTGTTCGTTCGAGAGAGAGAGAGAGAGAGAGAGAGAAAGAGTGAGAGAGTATTGGCTGAAATATACAATTACGTTTGATAATCTGTCAGGCATGTTCATAGATGTATATTTATAGTCATGCATAAGTTTAAGCGTGGTGAGGTCATTTATTCACTAAGGTAAATACAACGTCTCTGCTTAATGGGCACGTTAAAGGCCATGTTAGAACATGCTGTCAAACAACTTAGTCAAAACTGATTTACTTTGAATGAAATGAAACGTCAAAATCAGTGGAAAACAAGGGCGGTGAAACACAAAGCAACTTGACTTAATCCAATGCCCAGACACGACAGGCTAGTGCATGAAACCATAGTCGGACCTACCTTTCCGCCTTTGTATCTGTCGCACGAAGTTGCATTAAGAAATGTTACGGGGAATCTCGACAGTATGAATCGGATCCTTGCCCACAACAGAACAGTCAATTCTTTGTAAATTACGTCACGGTAATCTGGGGGTTGTGAACTCTGTTGTCCCTCGTGGGCCAGAATTAATGAAACATCTATAATGGAAAATGTCAGTCATAGTTTACAACGAAACATAACTGGCTTTGAATTACTTAAAAACATTAAAAGGTCTGTCTGCCTTGTCATTATATGCCTCTAACGTCCCATTAGGGTTGAACATCCAAATAAGAAAAGGAACATTCCAACTGTTATCTGCGTTTTGTGTATGTGAACAGAACTCATCAGTATATCTTCATCTCATAACAGTAAAAGATAGATACTATATCACATAGATTTCTTCTTTATGTTGCTGTGATGCGTCTTTTATCGTTGTTGAGTAACAGTCGAGTACGACAGTACAGGCCGGACTACTAAATATGCGAATCAAATTGGAACTGGAGCGATGAGATAGCCTACGGTTTAAAGCACTCGTCGGTCGCGCAGAAATCCTGGGCAACCTTGCTAAAATCGATCTTAGTACTACAATTATTGTAAACCCTTGTTGTAAGCTACAAAAACCTACAATTGAACCGAACCCATTGCAAGGTTCGCTGTGCCATATTGTAAAGCTTATGGAAGATTTTTAAGGAGAGAAGGGTTTTCCGAGACAGAACCAAGCAATATTCTGTGACAAGGATCTGTATGCATGATACATAATGCCTCGTTTGTCGCTGTTTCAGTTACTTGACAAAGTACGTCCATCAATCGTGCACCCCACAACAAGGTCGCATGCCCTTGCCATAGTTTCTTTTAACGATAAGATTTTTAAGTAAGGGTGGGTTTTTGATCGAAATGGGCGACCACAACGCAATATACCAGTCCAACGTATCGAGTTGTTTCCACAGAACAGTGTCTGCATTGATCAGTGTGCTGGAGAATATAAACTTTCCCGAACCTGCGTCATTTCCCATATAATGTCTGATTTACACAAAATCGGTGATAAGCTCCGAGTAATAGGTGCTGGTGATGGCACACTTATATCTATCACAAGATGACGCCGTCTACGACGAATCGGCGTATGTGTGCCGGAAAGATTTCCACGTCACCAACGTCCAATTCGTGTGTGATGCAGACCTCAGGTAAGAACACATAATTATTTTTTTAAAAACTAAAACAAACAAACAAAACACCTCCAAAAAAACATCCGTCTTATGCTAACAGTTGTTATCGGATGTTTCCACTAATGTGTGAAAATGGGTTGTCACGCCCACTTTACTACACTGAATTGCACAGTTGTTCAGTGTTTGCCTTGGGATTGACCAATCACAGGTCGAGGCCTTCAATTGGTTACAAGAGGCACAAATGGAGATGAAAAAAGGTTTTGGCGTGCGACTATCTTGATGAATAAAGTAACTGAAGTCTTTGATTATATGTCTATGCGATGACAATAATGTTTTTGTGTTTTTTATGCAAAAGAACAAAACGTCACAAATAGGTTTGTACTCATGCATGTAGCAGTCTATGACACTACACCATAATAAACAATGGGATACCAAAACATTTTGAAGCGCCTGTAAAATGTACAATGTAAGTTTTATGGGTTTTTTGTAATTAAAACATAACACCAGGAATCCTTAATACTGAAGTTGTTTATTTTGAAATACAGTAATATGAAATTCAGCTATTTGAATTGAAGGCTTACAGGTCACGTGCAACGTAAAACACAACTTTGCAGATTCTGATACCTTTTGGTATGCACTTACCGAAAGAAATCATGAAAACTGGCAATTAAACCGATAAAGTTGAAAAAAAAAAGCGACGAAAAAAAGCCCGCCAAATCGGAGTTCAAACGATTCACTACTTTTCCCCCAACGTGAACCAGTGGCCAATGAAAAGGCTTCGTTAGACTTGGGTGCACGCCAACTGGGTCTGACTTGATTCGGTATCGCGGCTAATTCGTTTCGAGGTATGTAAACTCAAGTACAAAATATTGAACTTTTGATTTGCGATTATACGCTTATCATTTTGTTTATTTGTTTTTATCAGCAATGCATTTTATATATCACTATTAAGTGTAAACTGTGTTTTAATTATGCATGATTTTCTGGATGCATGTGACCTTTAACAACATGAATAGGTGAACATTTTTGCAATCGCACATCAATGGAAAATGGAGTACAGAAGGAATTTTTTCTTATAATGCCAATTTGTTGCCGCAAAGCCTTGGTATTGCATGAGATATAACGATGTTAAGCGGTGTATATTTTTCCAAATACTATTAGTGATGTTCATCGAACTAATTACATCCTAAATTATTTCACCGAGGTTCAGTAATGGTGTTGCGAGATCCTTAGCAACAGCCTCCTGGGTCAGTCATTTGAATCATCTCCTCCATTTGAATGACTTATAGGATATTCTGGGTTGGTTTATTCGTTATTATTGAAAATCCAAATGCTTACGAAGTTATAAAATTCCATAAGTATCTAATACAACACATATGGCACCAGTCTCGTGCTTTAGAGTCACAGGAAGCCAACTTATTTCACAAAAATACTGCACAAGTGAAAAGAATTCACACAGACATTACTGTTAAAGTGAAAAATTAGTTGACTGATTTTTATCATTTTAGATATGCATGCAGGTAACGGCTCCTAACACCCACATGGAAACCGCATGCAAGGCCAAAACAGATATAATCGTCCCCACAAGAATACCCGAAACACCATTGAAAGGGCATTTGGTGCTCTCGTATCAAGATTCAGGTCAAGAATTTTGGAAAACAAATATGAAACCATTCATTAACTTGTCTGAAAGGATCTAGTATTGATATCTTAGAAACAATGAGATGCATTCAGCTTCTCCTTTAGATGCATAAAGACACACAGTTATTTCTTGTCAAAATAATAACAAATGTTTACCATATTATTAATATGCACTATGAATAAACATGTTTCTCGTTTCTTTTAATATAAATTACCATGCATGAATTAGATGCATACACAAGTCATCAGGGTGCCTTCAGTTTACCCCCATAAATGTGCACAGATTATTTTGTCAGTGTCTAAACTCCATAGTTTGTACCTAGATTCAAGGCTGGCCCGTTCTGGAAGATGAACATACCCCAGAAAGTGAAATTGTCTACCATGTATTCTGAATGACGGCCACTACATAAGGAAGAGCTTAATTCAGAATACATTTGCCTAAATGCTTCATCAATCTTCATTGTATATATAGCTGGCAGTGAATTTGACTGTGTCCAAAATGTTCTAAAAGCACCTGAGTATGAGGTTGTATATATAGCTGGCAGTGAATTTGACTGTGTCCAAAATGTTCTAAAAGCACCTGAGTGTGATGTTGTAAATATAGCTGGCAGTGAATTTGACTGTGTCCGAAATGTTCTAAAAGCACCTGAGTATGATGTTATTTCTTCAAATTATGCAGTAACCAATGTCCTATGAATGGAAATGTAAAAAACAATTATATTTAGGATATGGGCTATTTATGTGAATTTTGTCACGGGGGACAGACTGAAAGGTGAACTTATAGATTTGCTTCATAGCAAACTCAAAATTTTATCATTGAGTGCCAGTCTCTTTTCTTCAACAGCCTGTCTTTTCTCCTCAGTGGCCTTTCAATTTGAAGCCTCAGCGCCCTTTCAATTTGAAGCCTATCACTCCCAACACGCAGTACTGTATGCAGTACTTCCAGGTTCTTCCTCTCCAGATCGACTACTGTTTGAAGCTTTGGAGATTTGGACTTGGTCATTATTAAGGACAAGAAATTAATAATCCATTGTTCACAATGAATAATACATTGACTAATAAATGCAATATTATGATACAATTAATGTACCATGAACACATTTGACATATGCTTAGATTTAGTGCTGATACATCACTTGCTAGGAGTCTTCTGTATGTCTTCTAGAAATTGAAGATACAACCACTATGTCATTAAATATTCCGTAAGGTACACTTTATTTATAGAGTGTTTAAAAATGTGTAAAAGACTGATTTTTTTTAAATTTCCACCTTTGCAAAATTTGTCTATACAGAAGCATTACCTTTAATCGGAAGTAACTGAATACGCTTTGTACATTAAGCTGATATATTTGAATCAATAACTGATATTTGTCTGATTTAACTGTGACATACATGCTATTAATGAAAATGTAAATATTCAACATAACAACTGTTATTGATGCTTAACTTTCAATGTCTGCTGATATGCTTGCACTACGGTCAGATTCAGATTCAGATTTCAGATTCAGATTTCAGATTCAGATTTCATATTCAGTTTATTCAGTATTTAGAGCCTTGAGACCTACATTACAAATACAGATGCATTTTGGTTTGATGCTCACAGATGTTCACGTGGTATGGTTTACATTTCTTGCATTAAAAACAAGTTTTAAATATATTGCGGTCGATTTAATAACAGGACTGTTTCTAGAACTTATAAGATTGGACAATGTATGTTTATCTGTAACAGGCAGTGGGAGAAATGGCAGATATTTAATTCTTAAATCGGAATACATTGTACACATAAACATTATATGAAATTCATTTTCAATATCCCCTAAATTACAATTGTTACAAATAGATACACTTAGGTCAAACAAATCCCTTTTAGATTTACGTACGTGATTAACTCTACGATCACGAAAACCTATTCTTAATTTACAAAAGGCCCTCAAAAGACCTTTATCTTGCAAATGCATGATATAGAATTCAGGCTGTAACAGAATTTTATTGGAAGAATAATGTTCTAAAAAATGGAGCTGTTAACTGACATCAACCATTCCTGTATAAAAATATCTTCAAGGCGTTACTTAAATATACATAGAAAACTCTGTTCATTTCCAACGTCCTGCGCTATCCATGCCCACACATAAGAGAAGCGAGTTGCAAAAAGTAATTGTCTAACCTCTGATGTTCAATTTAGCTTACCTTTATGATCTTGCATTTTTAAGAAAATATAGCCTTGCCCTGGGTGTCTAAACGATTCCATGTTCAATAATTTAGAGCAAAATTTTATTACTCTTATTCTACTTAATACAAATACATTACAACGCCTGGTTTCACCCAAAATAGCCTTATTGGAAGCAAAGTTTCCCAGATTTAGGAAATGTTTAAAACATGAAGCCTGTACCTTTTCTAAACAGTGAAAATATTTTGTTCCCCAAATGTCAGACCCATATAGAAGGATAGGTAAATTTTTACAATCAAATATGGTACAAGCAGTTTTGAAAGAAATATAGGGATTCTTTTTAAAAAGCTGGTAAACAGATTGTGTGGCCTTAGATGCTTGATCCGCCAAACTTTTACAGGCTGTTGACCAGTTCAGTATAGAAGAGAATATCAACCACAAATATTTATTATATGAAGCACATTTAAGCTTGTTTTACCATAGTACCAAACTTCATCTTTTTAGTACATCTCCATCTCTAAATACTACAATATTAGTTTTCTCAATATTAACACTGAAACCTCCGGCTGTACGAAACTGATGTAACACATTAAGCTGCTTCTATAAGCCAACACCAGTGTAACAGGAAAACATGTTTACATCATCAGCAAATAATAACATCATAATATCATCAATGTCCTGTGATAGAAAAACACCATGTTTACAAGATTTACACATTTCTGTACTAAGTTCATTTATGAAGAAGATGAAAAGAATTGGGCTTAAAATACAGCCTTGGCGCACCCCAGAACTTGTAGAAAACATATCAGTTCAGTAACAATTTCCAACTTTCACACAAGATTTTACAGATGAATACATACTATGAAGAAGATTGCATAATTTACCATGGCAACCAGACTCGAGTAATAAGTATAAAAGTTTGGTTCTATCAACAGAATCAAAAGCCTTTTTGAAGTCATTAAAGGCACAAAAGTATCATCCTTTAGGTTTTGATAAATACTTAGAACATAAGGTCTGGAGGGTGAGTATGTTGTCTGTAGTAGTGTACCCGGGTCTGAATCCAGCTTGTGCTTCTATGAGATTATCATTCAGTTCTATACATGCTCGCAGACGCTTATCCGGTAGTGATGTAAATATTTTCCCTGATTCATTCAGAATAGGTATACCACTGTAGTTGTTTTTCCGAATGACTATAATAGAGGTATAGTTAAAGCAGAGTTCCAGGAATCCGGTAATATTCCAGGGTCAAGTATTGCGTTAAATAGAGGTTTTAGGAAATCTAGTAATGTAGACTGACCAGTCTTAAAAACTTCTCGGGGAATGCCATCTTCCCCCAAGGTCCTCAGTGTAAGTCTCATCTCAGCGTAAACATGTTCTTCACAAACGTACATAACAATAATTCACAGCATTAATATAATATATGAATTACATCATTCTGATTCAGTAAGTACCCTTTATATGTATAGATAGATTTGTACTTTCCAATGAGAGAACGATAACATGTTTTGTACTTACTGGCTCATAGGCCACTTTCAACTCCACCAAGATTGCCATCTGTGTGATAATCAGGCATGAGATAGATAACCTGAAATAAGATTTGCAGGTAATGAATGGGTTTGAAACTTAGTGGACAAAATAAGATAGGGATATTGGCATTTTTATGACTGATACTTTATCAGTATGTCGATGAATAAATGCATCATTATTCATCATTTCAAAATTTACAAATATCCCTAGCTATTGTTGTCCAGTATATTAGAAGTGTCGCGATAATATAACTATTTGAAGATGCTTAAATTCTCAAACACTCTATTTGCATCATATACAAATATAAAATATTTTGAACTTACCTGGACTCCACATTTGAGAGTGGAGTTGGGGCAGGGCCTCCTGTGTTCTTCATTTTCCGTACTTGTTGTTTGTGCCCTTTTCCTTATTTGACATCTACAGTAATAAAATAATAAACATTACCTCGTTTTATGTTCAAATATATGTCTTGATGGCTTAAACATGATGTAGTGCCTTGTATGTACAGAAATCAGGTCGTTATGGTTCATGATAAAAGCAATGTATTAACTATTAGAGATGTCTGGTAAATGTGTACCTCTTTGAACTGTAATTTCAGCTGTGATGTTAGTGCTTAAAGGAATTCTCATGACATTGTGAGCATGTTCCCATAAATAAGATTTTCTCTAAACTTCATACCTTCGTATTTTTAAGGGAATCTGAATTAAACAGCATCTGCTGTCATCACATTTCTCAGACTGATATTTATGACACTAAGCACTGGACCTTCGTGTTCTCACATAGTGGTTACATTAAATGCTGTCGGTATAGACAGCTTTCACTGTTCATTTTTAATCTACTTCATTTCGTTCCGCTTCTTCCTAACATCCGCCCCACTTCGCCTTGTCGAGCTGACGGCAGTGACCCTTTAAAAATGTACACACTGCGCTGTAACCACTCGAAACATGGAAACATAGTGGTAACGAATTTTGTTTCAAGCTCCTTAATTAGAGGTGAATACTTGCAAACTCGGGATTAAGAAGTCCTACTATCGAGGAGAAATACTATCCATCTATTAAATGGCATACAGAACCGTCCTATTTCCGATTATAAATGGTACATTTGCAAATTTATACTGTTGTTAGTATTGGACTTACTTTCCGGCCATTTTCCCAAATGTCCGCCTTTCGCTTGCTCGTCACTATTAGGGAGAAAGGGAGAAACAAGACATCATTACAGTATGTCACTTCATCCGTTAAAAACGGATAGCTCTTGTTCAGTAAAATTACTACGACACACTATCTTCTCTGTTGATTTTTTGACAAGTTGCAACAATGTGGCGTCTGCCGATACGACAAGGGAGGTAACTCTATGTAACCATTGAAGCTTGACTGTGTTTATCTCAGCTAAGTTCGCGATCTTAAATTCATGCCGTCTTACAATCGCACTAAGATCGACTTTGTGCAAATGGATTAGGGCAATTGCATGGTGTTTGTAAAGTTGATTGCAGAGGTCTAAGATTGACTGTAACTAAGGTTGCTCTGTGCAAGTGGTTTAGATTCCTCACACGGTACATTTTGCAAAGCTCATTTCTCGTGTCTCCGCCTTTCTGCGGTTTAAATATAATTAAACCATGCTCACTCAAATTAGGATGAACAAAATCAGCATAAAGGGTATGAAAGGATTGCAACAACAAAGAGGGATAGTGATTGACTGATCTAGTCACCTATTGATTCGAATCCCCGGCTCAAGCCCTCAACCAGAAACCAAAAATACCTTAACCTTTAATTTGTGAGATATGGAAATACAGAAATACACCCAGCTGACCGATGGTGATGTCTCGAAAGGAAATGGTAAAGACACAAAGATAGCAAATATACTGATCAAAACTATTTTGGTCTCTATTTCAGCTTCACAAACAAAACGTAAATAAACAGGCTTGCAAAACATTTTCTTGAGAACTAGCTCCCTTCAGGTATGCACAATGTTGCAATATATAATACCCGAATAACTGTATATTTTTGTAAATACTTACAAGCTACTGGGACCGACTTTAAGAGTTACATGCAAGTCACACAGCATCCGGATTCCCAAAGGGTACGTTCTAAAGTAATGAAAGCATTGCCCAAACCAGTCGTCTCAATTTTTCTTCGCTACGCCATTTGATCTGACATATACGGAGTAGTAATCATTTGTGATTGTACCTCGGAGTCTCGATGGCGATAAGAGGAGTACTGGAAGAAGCAAATCAAACACTAACGGTGTGTTTGGCTGTTTGATCAGACAGAACTGGGCAAACAAGTCACGAACTGATGATACCGTTGACATAATGGCAGTAGACTTGTCTTACTTGAATGAGGTTTGCTATTGAAAGTGCTGAACTGCGGCCTAACTATTATTTGAATTTCTCTTAGCATTCCTGAGCAAAGCAATCGTAACTTAATCATAATTGTCTATTTGAGCTACGGAAATGGAATTTTAGTGTCAACGCTCACCACGTGCACATACATAAGTTGCTGGTTCACACAGATGCCAGAAACTGACTTTTATTTTGTACCACGCTCAAGGTAATAAGAGTTAATTGTTCTTGGTTTCATCCTTTAATATTACTTTGCCCAGTGACTGTTAGTAAACTGTACGGACTCTGAAGAAGAACTGTGGATTAAATTCAATACATTTCTTGATATATTTCAATACCATCATTATTCTGTACAAGACACGTTTAACTCAACCATCAAACTGTATTTCTCAGATGCCTGTGTGTTGAAGACACAGAGGCGAGACTAGTTTATGGTGATGAAAATAGCTACATCTACAGTCCGTTTGATTCCATTTGAGACCGATGAACTGCTCACTAACACAAAATCTAACCATTGCAACAAACCCAAATTTTGCACAGCCACATGAAATCGACAGACCAACTCTGATGATTTGTCTCATAATTTGGGACAACCGAATAAAAGTTGTTTAACAAACGATAATCATTTTCCTGTCACCTTTCGCTATTTTGTACGAGGGGGTCCACTTGCTGGTAGAACAGCCAGGTAATCAACAAGCGTGTTGTGAAGATGTGCTCATCTCCAAAGTCGTTATCTGGTTACCACTTGAGATGTTCCATAGGAGACAGTGTTGCCAATTTCAGAAGACGCTGTCGTCCGAATCGGTGTCGCTGTCGTCAGAGTCTACCTTGATGAAAACTGACTAGATGGTGGCATGGTCCAGTCCACTTTGTTCCCAATAATGTCTTTCTATTTCATTCTCAACTTTCTCTGTGCACGTTTGCCATGTTTCCTGCGTGATGGTGTCTATTGACTGCTGAACAATCATCTGTACATCCCGAAGTTTGATTGTTACAACTTTTTTATTCGGGTGTCCCAAATTATGAGACACATCATCAGAGTTGATTTCATGTGGCTGTGCAAAATTTAAATTTTGTGTTAGTGAGCAATTCCTCGGTCTCAAATGGAATCAAACGGACTGTAGATGAGGTATATCTGTGATAGAGCTCATACACCCAAATGAAAACATAACAAATCTGTATGTCATTACAACATTGCAGCTTCAGAGTGAATGTGGGATAAAGATATTACGCTACAATTTACAATGTGATGACAACCTTGTCATACACCAATATGAAAACAATCGATTCTAGACCCAAGTGAATACCGTTCAGCCGATGAGGTCCTATACGAGGTTATAATGCAAATATGAGAAAATCTCATCTAATATTTACAATACTCCAGACGATGTAAATGCATTAACCCATCAATACGTCACCACAAGGCACAGCTGGATTACCACTGCTAGTTTTTCCATCGGAAGAAGATAGCTGCCCTCACGTTACGGAGATTTTGTATAAGGCAGAGTTAACCCCCTTGTCACTCTCCAATCTGCCCACACCTTAGTGTAGTCTTTATACCAAAACCGCTGACGTGAAAACACATTTAGCGGACTATGTCGTCTGAAATGGCCCCCTGTTGGGTTGACAATGTCAGCTGTTATGGACAAAGGACTTTTCGAAAATGACCAATTTAAATGTCATTTTGTGATTAGTAAAAGTAGGGATTAGGGCGAAGCCATTTTATTTTCCTGGAGCAAGGAGAATGTACTTTCTAACTTCCAAGATTGTGGCTACCGGATCACAAGAAGGGTTTATGAATCGAGATTCAGACTGTTTCCTGAGCCACAACAAGGAAACTAGACTGATTACAAGTGATTTAAATACTTGTTTCAGTATCCATAATCAACTCCCTTATGGATATGGTGAAGGCGTTTGTCTTATGTCGACAGTGTGTTATCCAATGTGGCGTCAAAATGTACGTCACTGAGTACCGGATTGCTCCGTATGTGATATTAAGAAATGCCGTTTATGGAAAAATAAGAAAGATGAGTCTTTCTGACAGATGCGATTATTTGTTGTTTGTCGTACATTAAAAGATATCATTCAGATGATGGGATATAAAATTCCTATTTATAAGATTCTTATTGATCTGCCTCAAAAAAACATAATTCATCTCTTATTTCTTCAAGTGGTAATTGATCTCAGCGAAGTGCACTAGACAGCACGTACAGTTTAATGATTCACGAACATGACCATGATCTATTGTAAATTACCAGTGGCTGTTCATCTGGCCATTGATATTTGAATACAAATTGTCCCAATAAAACTTACACATCCGGTTTATAAACTATTTTATTCCACGTTCATGCGGAACTATATTGCTGCATTTTAGAACTGGAATTTGAGACAAAATCACGCATGCATGTTCAAAAGCACGTATACACTCATTGGCTAACGAAACTATACCAAACTTTTGAAAATTATAATTTGTGTTTGTGTACTTCGATATTTTGAGGATTTATGGCTAAACACATTGGACCAAATGCAACAAACGTAACTCAAGGAAAAACGATGCAAGAGCAAAGCAAGAAGCCTGAAAAGTGAACTGTGCTCGTGCACACATGACACACGTGACAATATTTGGTACAAAGGCACATGATAATCCGTGAGTCATGGTATCAGCCGGAGTACGGTGTTCAGGAGACTTGCTCAGCATGGTATCCGAGCTGACAGACCCTATAGCGGTGCAGCACTGAGGTGTCTATATCGACGTGATACGGATACGCGCCAGACATGACTCTTTGGCTATGCATCCACATATAGAAGCAGAGATAGTGTTAACACATCACTCTCTGCCTATCCCACTGAAGCATAGTTGACCCAATGCCACTATCACACTTCCGATCACTTTCGTTGCCTGAATGCAACGAATACCTCATACGCAACCCCGTGTGCATTCCATACATGTTCCAAAGTGGTACACATCAGACGAAATACACAATGTATGTATACAAAAGACGTTGAAACGCTTCTCTAGTCCATATCTCTTACATCTGGCAAGGCCAAAAACACATAGAAAACGCACAACTAAGTGAACGTCGTATGAAAGCAAACTCGCGACACATCCCTCAAAGTGTTATACATCACACTCGAAGATCTACTGAAAACAAAACAAACGATGACTTACATGAACCTCACTATGAAATCATAGTGGCTATACGAGAGTGGACAGCTGACTGTCGGCCAAGGGGACAAAACACAGTGCTATACAAATCCTATAAAATGCTTAAAGGGATTTCAGGCTTTCACGCCGAAGGTCAAAAAGAAAACAGTGTAAAGAAACTCGTACGTACAGAAGTAGAACATGTATGCGACGACGCCATAAAGCGTAAAAGTCCAGTCATTGAAAAACTATTTTACAGTGGATGTACTGCTGTCTTATTAGCTGATATATGTAAACGATGGGAGACTATTAGTCATACAATGGAGCAAACCAATCTGACATATTCGATAAAAATCTTTAACGTATCATTGTATCAACACGTCACTCTAATGCTAATGAACATTCAACACGATCAGGAATCAGATCACACGTACACCATATCAACAGTCGCCGGGGTCTGAAGGTATCACTTGTACTTGATATGTTAAGAATAGGCACTTGTAGTAACACACAGACACCTATCATATATACGTTTTATGGATGTGAACTCTTCCCAGACATATACGGTGATGAGCATGAAATGATTGAACGCACTCAGTGCTACTTTACTCAACTCAGCAATATGCCAGCTATATGGCATCGGTCTGTAAATAATCGAGTTTGGACAATCTAGTAATCACCAGCTTCACAGTCGTGACAATACAAGAATAATCTCCTACATACTGCTACACAATAACACCAGCATAGCAAGGAATATATACTTGGGTTCATTCCCAAATATATTAACTTGTCGTTTTATTATAATCACATGTCTGTTGGAGATAAACAAATCTGGATAAAAAGACTACCGCAGAGACCGGAGCTCTCACGAAACTGGAACATATACACACGATTACAACTACATGTCCTGTATTATGTGACCCGTCTCTGTATCCACATTTACGACAACCTCTACGACTTGAACCAAGAACAAAAGTGTCAAAAGAATGTAACTACAGATATCGACATTGCTATTTTTATCCAGGTACGCAAAGATGCATCAGGAGAAGGTTAATGTGTTTTTGTCTCAATTTTAGGAGTCAAATTCGTTCTTTCGAGACGAATCGATATACATGATGTACATGTATAATGGTAAAGGGCTTTCTTTCATGAAACAAACTCAAAGTGCCAAGTGCCACCATCAATCAATGTTTATACTGCCATGACAACAGCTCAGTTTTCGAATTTCGAACAGACGAAATTTGTTCCTTGCTAAAATGGCCAAAACGATTTACCCAGAGCTAGCAATTTGTAAGTTTTCCAGGTCAAGGGATAGTTTGTTGGTTGTTTTGTGATTTTTCATTGTCATAAAATAGATATTAATGGAGGCTGGAGATTTCATTTGAGAAATAGTATTTTTCGTAGGTATCATTAGGTTTTACTCTGTAGGGGATACCTAAATGCTTATTTTATTTTTACACAAGAACTATATGACATATTAGAGACACGACAAATTGTTATGTTTGAAGTTTTCAATTGTGAAACTGACATGAAGGATGTGTCCAGTCCAGACTAGTGTAAGAGTTACTGAGTGAGTGAGTGATTCAAAGAGGAGGGTGTCATGCCACTTTTAGCAGTATTTTTGTATTCAAAGGATACACCGGTCAGCTGTGGGACAAGAGCTCGCGGAGATGTAGGTCTCATTCTTTCTCTTTTGGAAAGCACACGAAAACATTGAAGCAAACCAATATTCGAGCCCAAGAAACGCAGATCAAAGTACGGGGTCTTGGACAACTGGGCCATTCCTGCCAGTCGTGCTGACACATACTTTGTTACTAACGAATCACGCCGAGATCACCTAACCAGGTGACTATTTCAATCTCAGAGGTGCATTTTTATGAAAACCCTTTGGAAGTTGAATGCTGTGATAATTGCATTCCAGATCTTGTCGTTAGATAAATAAAATGTGTTAAATCCTATTTCACTGTCTTCGCCTTGACATAATGTGTTATTGTTTTCTAACGTGGAAAGAACAGATGCAATATTGTTCTTCGTGACATTATTTATTGTGGAATTCAGGCATACTGACAGGCACGGAGGTACGCAAAGTATACGTGCATTGCAATGTAAGCGCGGACAATGTATGCCAGACACATCACAGTGACTTAGACAACAACGAACGCATGCGTGACGTGCAGCATCGCCGTAGGACGTACACCTTCGTTTGACTTCAGTAGTACCTGGCAGTGCTTGGCCCTACTGCATGGAACAACAGAACAGCAACCTAGGCCTTTAATTGTATATGAGGGAGACGGTTAACAATAGTAGTTTCAGTAAAAAAACAAAAACAAATTAAAACAGAACAAAAGCATGACTAGTGTTCATCAGTGTTGTCAATTTCAGATCTCTAAAGTAAACAGCTTTTTCGAGACGTTAATATATCCTAGACAGTTTTGTTTCAGTGCAGTACAAGATGGTGTTTGTCACTGATGTTATCTAGTCAGTTAATGCGTACAAATTAGCTCTTGACCCACAACATTCAATAATTCTACTTCATAAAAACGAGCATAAACTCTTGTGCCCTATGGTCATTCATTTGTAATAGCCTGGCGGGAAAGTCGAAATAACTGATAGATCGTGCATTGTCCCAAACTGTTGGCATGGATGGTCATGATTGTTCTGTTGTATCTGATTTTAAGACCAGGCGGCTGGGCTTCCGTCGAAAAAACAAGAAGAAAAAACGCCTACTCACTGACCGATTGAAATTTCCCAATGACAGTGCCCTCAAGTAATAGTAATGCAACGCCTTCAACACAAAACACAGTGTATTCATATATATATATGCCCCCAACACACACACACACACACACACATATATATATGTGTGTGTGTGTGTGTGTGTGTGTGTTGGGGGCAAGGAGGAATATGTGCAAAGGGCTGTGCTGTTGCTAGTGTTGGTATGCAATAAATCCATGTCCCGCGTTACAATTTACTTGGAGAATAATGTTAACACCCATTCCACAAAACCCATATCACCCAAGGATAAGTAGACGTCTTTCAAAGGAATTGTTTTCGACTGTTATTCACTGCAATATCCTCCTCAAGTTAGACATGGTGATCTACCTTTAGCTGTTCAGTCTATAGCTCATTTCTATATTGTATTGTCCTCTATAGTTAAACTGTTTTAAATTTAATTACTAGTCGTAAATGGATATTTGTGATATATACTAGTGGTTTTGCCCTTCTTCGTCAACAGGGTTTTAGTTTCTTATATTCATTCATTCTATAATTACTTCTCATTATTACTTGTTCTCGTCACGATATGGCTGCAGTATTATCGATGTGACGATAAATATTAATTCACTCACTCGCCCAAGTGAGACAAAGACCCGAAAGAAACTGGAGAGATAATTAAATAACGCAGTGGGTGAATATGGTTTTACGCCGCATTTAGAACCATCCCAGCAACACCACAACGGGTAAGGCTAGAAATAGACTTCACACATGCTATCCATGTGGGGAATCGAACCCGGGTCTTCGGTTTAACGAGTCAATCAATGCTTTAACCACTAGGCTACCTCACCACCAGATAATCAGAGGCTCTGTAAACGACCGAGTGAGTGAGTGAGTTAATATGTAACGTCACATCGGCAATATTTCAGCCATATCGTGACCAGAACCTGTTCACAAAGGACAGTAAAACAAAAAGAACATCACAATTGGCATTAAAACTAAAGGGGGAAGTTAAAATTAATATCATTATACGGACAATGTAATATAAAAATAGGCTATAGATCGCTGACAACTGAAGGTAGATCACCATACTAGTGACCATGGGGACTTACAGTACTTTTGTTACCTGCATGAACCCTAGCTGTATTTACAGCATCCCTTTAAATTTAGCCGCTGGCGAGTGTAAGGAATGCTAGCCAAAATTAAAATAATAAGGATACTATGAATAAAACCCGGTAGACTTAAATTTATATTTATATCCTCTCAGGAGGACAATGTAGCAATACTTCATCCCCCTTTCAGGGTACAGCCATTAACAATTCTAGTTAGTAATCTAAACTACCAATCATTAAAATACATCTCTCTACAGAACATATAATTCAACATTGAAACAATGAAATCAATATCATTTAAAAACCCATAATCAAATAAGAACCATCTGTGTTAAAAATAACCTTAACTCTTTTAAGGTAAAATATTTAATCCTTTTGATTGAGAATTCAACACAGCCAAGCAAGATATGCTTGGCCCTGACTACCTCACCCCAAGGGATACAAAAATGAGGATCCTCACCTTTTAACAAGTATGCATGCGTATATCTTATGTGACCAATACGACATCTTCGCAAAATGACCTTTTCAAATCTGGACTGACAACCCAAGTAGGTGTAACCAATGTAGTGTTTTATTTCATGTAATTTATTTATACCTATTTGAATGTCCCACTTCTTCCACATCAGATCACGGATGTAAGTTCTAATGCTAGCTTTGTATGGAATAAGGAGTGGTGTCACAGATCTGTTGAGTGCTGCCTTGGCAGCAAGATCGGCCATCGTGTTACCAGAAATGCCTACGTGGCTGGGTAACCAACAAAAGACGATGTCGTATTGGCAGGAGCAAGATCATTATGCAATTCAATAATTTCTATTAAAAGTGGATGTTTACAAGAAATATTTTTAATTGCCTGAAGACAAGAAAGAATAGATTAGATCCGAATAGATTACATATTGTTTATGTTTAGGGTGTCTTTGAATATAGTTAAGAGTCGTTAACATGGCAATTGCTTCTGCTGTGAAAATAGAGCTGCTATCTGGTAGTCCAGAAGATATTGTTCTGGATCCAATGAGCGTGGCACAAGCTACTGCGCCACCGTCCTTTGACGGATTTGTAATAAGGATTTGTAATTGTTATATTTGTTTTTCAAATTGATGATATTCTTGTTTATATTGTAAGTCATTCGTTTCTGATTTTTTAAATGTAGTTAACGTTAAGTCAACTTGTGGCCTAACCAACGGCCAAGGAGGAGAAGAAAGAAGACGGGAAGGAGCTATATTGTCCAGCTCAATGCCGGCAGAAGAAATAAATGATTTGTTTAATTCTGTGCCCTAGAGGTGGAGGAAGAGAAGACTTCTTGTTGTACAAGTCTTCATAAAGGGGGTTTAAGACACAGTTATAGGCAGGGTTAGATTCATTTGAGTATAATTTAGTCTTAAGCCTTGGTGGTGGACAGAATCAAGAAGTTGAAGGCTGCTTTTACAGGCTCCACCATATATAACTGAGCCATAATCAAGTTTGAGTGAACGACCTAGAATGTATACAGGGATGTTTGACTTAGCTGAAGCGTAAACAAATAAGAAATGATTATCCCTGCCGATGTGTTTCGAAGAAAATGTATCTTTGAGAAAGGTTTTGTTTCATATATATGGTTTAAGTTTGTGTGAAACGATACTAAAATAAACTTATCCGTTAAAAGGCCTACCCTACGTTTGGTATTTGTCATAACCATTTTGCCTGAAATATCTTTGGACAATAGAGAAAATTCTATGGCGTTGATGTTCCTTTGTACTCCTGTCGATGGAAAACAGAGACTTCCTTTACACGAGGTTCACACTTCTGAAGGTCACGTGTAAGTCGCTTAGACAAAGCCATTCCATAAAATCAATGTAACCTCATTCTCCGGATGAAAACAAGACAAACGGATGGATGAGACAACAGAAGCTTTAGGTACTTTTCAGAAATCGTTGATTTGATAACGTCGTTGGACATCTGATAAGAATCTGAAAGCACCTACTAGGCTGGCTACCTTGATTAATCAAACGGGAAATAGACTAAATGGTGACTGCCTCTAATCTCTGTATTGTATACACCATCTAAGCTTGGTTAGGAGATTGTCGGTTTGTTGTCTCTTGAGTATGTAATACTTATCTACATTTCTTGTTTGGTTTATGAAAGATGAGACACAAGCGTAATTTACATTATTGTAGAAAGGTCGACTAGTGCATTCTGATCAATAATCTCTAAGCACCTTAATATTTCGATTTTAATCACTATTAAAGATAACATACGTCATTTGTCATGCATACAGCAGGTGGTATTTTTCGTATGTCTTTTCTTCTATTTATAGATCTACAACCTGTGCGCATGCGTAGTCTTGACATATCCTATCACTTGGTACATGCGCAGCTCCGCTCTAGATTCTGCCATGTTTCTTTCGTTGTAGTGCTTCAGAAACACGCATATCGGTCTCTCTTTGCAACCGTCCCCCAGCCGGTCTGACTACGCAGCAATATGAGGACCTGTACACGGCAAATCTACGACCGGAACAGGCCTCGAGCTCTCGTCCAGATACGACAGGAAGTGAAGCGAACACGCAACAGCCAACATGCCATGTTGACAGAGACGGTCAGATCACTGCAACCTATGGTCAGTCTTCTCGCTTCTCAAATTCAACGAACCCTCAGTGAGACTGTGACTTCAACTCAACTATGTCAACTATCCCATACACGGTGGGAGACCAGCTACACATGTGGATAATGACAATAATCATTGGTTTTCGCTATGCACGTCAAAGTTTGCCAGTGATGACCCTATGGCGCTGTGGGGCAACGCTCAAGCCACCCCTTCACATGCAGACATGCACAATGAACCTGAAGTGGAGGTTGTGTTAGCAACTCTCAGAAAGCACATATGGGAGGGGCGAGATGTGAACTTAGCTGTACTTCTCATCCAGGATGAAGTTACTACCGCTCCCCGCACAGTCCAGCCAGACAACACACAGGTAGTTCTAAAAGCACCTCAGGATGTCCTTTATCCATGCAGATGTTTGTTACCTCTTTAGCCGATATAGAGACATTATGACCCTTCGCTGGCCACAGAGAAGTAAAGAACTAGACAAGTACCAACGAAATATTGTGGAAATGCATGAGCAGTATGGAGAACAACATTTCTATCACTATCACCGTCGTTTCTCGGCAAAAGCAGCAGCATTGTTGGAACAACAAGATTGGAAGATGAACTGGGAGAAGATCGATGATGAAATTTATAGTATAGTATTCACTGGACTTAGAGCCAAAGCATGTCGCCTATGCAACGACATCGGTCATTCACCAGACTTCTGATCATTGGTTCTTACCAATGGAACAAAGATTCCAGAACACAACAGCGAAATAAAGATCGCTAAGGGCGGCCAGTAATTTTCTATTAGGGTTCCCGGTGAGCAACAACTACAATGCTGTTGGATGTGTACACGAGAACTGTCGTTTCAAACATGAGTGCAGTGAGTGGCTACAACCCCACCCGGCGTACACATGCAACAAGAGTGACAAGTCCCAGAAATATAGAAAGACTAAGGATAAATAACTATGTGCAATACAACCCCCTATTCACATGGATAAACTAGCCAACTTTCTACACGGACACCCAGATCGGTCTTTTGTACATTCGCTAATTAGGGGTCTATCGGAGGGATTCATGACTGGAATCACCCCATCCTCCGCTACAATCTACAGAATATAAGAGGCTGAGATCTACAGAAAAAAATGCCTGACGATGTTGCAGCTGTCCTTGAGGATAAAATCAAGAAAGGGTATTCGATAGGACCTTTCACACAGTCACCATTTCCAATACATAGAATTAACCATCTTGGTGTAGTCGAAGGAAGGTACTCTAAAAAGAAAAGGCTTATTGTGGACAAGTCCACATAATGATGACAATCATCCAAGTTTCACTGCTTTGATTAACAAAGAGGAGTGTTCACTTACTTACGTCAAGGTAGATCATGCTACAAATATCATCAAGTGTACCGGCTCAAATGCCCAGTTATGTAAGGCTGACATAACAGATGTATTCAAGCTTGTCCCCATCCATCCATCAATATGGCATATGCATTTACTATAGTGGAACAAGGACCTGTACTGCTATACAAGACTAGTATTTGGGTGCCGTTCAAGCCCCAAAATATTCGACTCTCTCTCAAGAGCTATATGATGGATTGCTGTTGAAGTGTTTGAAATTCCTCACACCCTCCACCTGCTGGATGACTTTCTCACCATAGACACCACCTGCCACAATATACAAACAACCATGCGGAAATTACGTGACATGTTTCAATAACTGAATGTCCCTCAAGCACACCAAAAGACAATTGGTCCTTCCACATGTCTTGAATATTTGGGGGTCATATTGGACACGCGCAGTAAATGGAAGCACTCCTCTCTCAAGACGAAGTCCAACGAATAATTACCTTGATCACAGACATTCAAGATAAGAGAAAGATTTCAAAACGTACCATGCTAAGTGTGCTTGGCCACCTCAATTTTGCAATGCAGATCATCCGTGCAGGCAGATCGTTCATCAGCTATCTACTATCTCTTGCCCACTCTGTGAAAAAAACTACATCATAGAGTGACACTAAATCTGGACTGTCGAACTGATTTCAATATGTGGCGATCATTCCTGACCCAGTGGAATTGTAGGTCTTTCTTCGTGGATGAGGAAATTATAGCACCAGATTTTGACCTATTCACAGACGCCACATCATCAGTGGGCTATGGGTCATATTTTCAAGAGGGATGGATCGCACATCAACGGCCGAACATTCTATTTGAAGAGAGGGAACCACCGATTGCCTTTTTGGAACTGTACCTTATCGCCATGGCAGCAGCGCTGTGGGGTTATCTGTGGTCAAACAAGCGCATCCGTTTTCTGTGTGATAATACCACTACAGTGGCAATTTGTAACAAAGGGCGTTCCAAGTGTCCCTTAGTAATGCAACTAACCCGGAAGCTAGTGTTAACAACCGCTCGTCGCAACTTCGTGTTTTATGCTACTCATCTGCCAGGGAAACGACACTCAATTGGAGATGCTCTTTCTCGTTTGCAGCTCAGCAAGTTTCGACGTCTGGCTCCAACAGCACAGAAAGAGCAGACACCTGTTCTCTCCATGGTAGACATCACATACCCCCCTCTGCAGACTTGAACCATCTCTGGGCATCAGCGATATCACCACGTACAGCAGCTATCTACATCTCTGGTCTCTGAGCGTTCTTTTGCGAATCATTGAGTATGAGTGGTGTGTTGTGTAATGAGAAGAATCTCCCAGCGCTCTCAGAGCAAAGTCTGTTAGAATTTGTATCTCATTGCCAGTACAAGTTGTGTATCAAAATATGGTACCATCAAAGATTACTAGTGCAGGATTAGATTCAGTTACATCTGTAGAGGCGTTACGAATCCTTGGACTGCTAATAGTACACTGAGTCTTGAGACCCTACTAAAAGTTGTTAAACGTCTACAGACCACCAGTGCTAATCGTCGCTTTCCTATCACCATATCAGTCTTGAACACTATGAGTCAGTCTTGAACACTATGATGGCTACAGTTAACCTAGGCTTGTTTCCATTGTTTGAAAGTGCTATGTTGTGTGCGACGTTTTCGACAGCTTTCGTCGCCTTCCTCAGATGCGGCGAATTCCAGTTCGACCCCAATTTCCATCTGTGTGTTGATTCTGTGGTATTCAAGGATTCACCCTAACGTTAAAGAGCTCCAAGACGGACTTGTTTCGGAAAGGCGTGACCCTAACACTGCATGCTATCTATGGCAAGCAGTTTTGTCCAGTGCTAAATATGCGGCGCTACCTCAACATGCGTACACAAAATGGTGCTAAATGTACGCATCCCTTATATATCAACGCGAGGGGTCGGCCTCTCTCCAGATATGAGTTCTTAAACAAGCCGAAACATGCATTGCAGAACGCGGATTTTGACCAGACGTAGTTCAGTGGTCATTCGTTTCGGATTGGGGCAGCTACCTCGGCACCCACGGCGAAAGTACCAGACCAGATGATAAAGACTATGTGTCGGTGGTCACCAGACTGTTATATCAGATGTATTCGGGTACAGCAAGCAGAAATTAGCCGTGCACAGCTGGCCATATCACAGACAGCAACACATGAACACTGTGGTTGAGTCACTAGCTCTTCCTTATATTGACTAGTATGCATGCTTGTGTTCTTCGTTATATTTCATGGGGGAAATCTCAGTGATCATCTTGGTCAGTTCCCATGTTCAATATAACCAGTAAACATACTTAAGCTCAAAGCTTTCAGAAGTTTTTGAACCAAGTACAGTTTACAGTATATCGTTTTGTCGGCAGTAGCCTAGCTGTATATATCCTGATCATCGATTGTTTGTCGGCAGTAGCATAGCTGTGTTTATCATGATCATCGAATGTTCTCCTAATGCTCGGGAGTCAACTGCAGTATGCTCTAGCCTGTCATGAGGATTCCCCCTACACCCAATACATACTTCCAAGAAGTACGTTAATTCCTTTATCTACATGATGTCTTGTTGCTCATTAAAGCTTGTGAAATGTATTCCTGTGTTGTCAACTCTTTCATAAACTACACACACACACACACACACACACACACATATATATATATATATATATGTGTGTGTGTGTGTGTGTGTATTCGTGAAAGTTACTTTGTTTTCTTACATTGTTATACATTCTGATTGTGTGTATAATCTTGTGTCATCTGAAAATAGAAACTGATCTCCTTGGTTTGTAAGAAAAAAACAATCATGATATTAATGCCATTGCCTGTTTGACCAAAGTCACGTTACTGTTCTGCAGGATGAAATGTCCTTATGTAACTGTGAGTCATTGAATCTTCTCTTTGGCATTCAAGATATACATTGGGTTATAGTTATTGTAGTGGCCTGCCGTCTGTTCATGACCTACTGCTTGTACAAAATCAAGAAAGACAACCGCTTAAGAAGCTATACTGAGACGTATAGTTGTTATTCAAAACCATCATAGTAGAAATGACCACTAAATAGTAAACAAAGGGTGTTGCCGTAATCCCATCAACATCAACTCTACACTAACATTTTCTTGTCAAAGTAATTGCCGGGGAAACATTTACAGGAGACAGTGTAGCTGACCAGGTGGTGATTGATGTGTCCAACGGCTAGCAATTCACTGTGATAACTGTCAATATTGATTAAAAAAAGTATTAAAATGAGGGTTTTCATCAACGGTTTGGTTTGACAGACATCCTTGAGAACGAGAGTTGAATTTTAGAAGGATACTCAATAACAAATGCGTTTCTTGTATGTATAATGAGGGATTCTCCTAGATGCCTTCAAGTAGATTAAGACATATTTTCTACAAATGGACGTAACTACTGAATGGCTAAAGACATGCTGTTTTGTTTCACGTTACTATTAACAGTGCAACTACTCGACTGCGGAACGGACACACCAGAGTGATGTGTTAGAGTGCATATTCATAATCATTTGCTATTTACTTTTCCAAAAGGTAGGGATCACTTTCACTTCCTTATTGGCGTGGCAGTCTTTTGTTGACAAATGAATCTCCAGCCAATGATAGTCTCACGTCTTAGGGCCGATTTCACTCCTGATCAGTTGTAGTGCATGTTGTCGTGTCCCATTCACAAATTTGTGAAAGGACGTGTCACCGGACAGGACTATCAGGATAATATGCAGACAAACATTTTGTCGTGTTAGCAAGGCTTGTGGATCGTTTTGTTTAACAAAACGTAAACCTGAACGCCCTTCCTCGTAGTGCAACTATTCTCATCATCATATATTGCCAATAATACACCACGGCCTTCCTCTCATTAAATATGTCTGGCACACGGTAAAGAGATGTGTTCTGTAACGTCACAGGTGTCCATCTACTGTGGAGGTAGTTGTCCAGGCACTGCATGAGGAGAAGAACTGACTTTCGCGTGAGGTGGTAAAACCCAAACCATGATGAATCACGGATTGGATAAATGTTGGATAAATCAGTGAAGGTATCGCGTTTTCCCCAAAAGAAACATTGTAGTATTCATGATACATCATATCTGATAAATATGCAGAGGAAATAATGCCAAACGCGAGCAAAAGCAATGAGCAAAAGCAACCAGACATGTACACGCATAGCGGTAGCTACAGATAGGGGAAATGATCATCACACACTGGTAGTCTTCTAATAACTTCACATGCAATGTTTGATGTGGTGAAACAGCTAGCTTTCTTTACATAACCATTTATATATCTAAACGAAGTTTCAAGAAAATAAATTCGATTGGACAGGATGTGATGGAACCCTCTACGACTGATATGTATGAATGTCACAAATGTAACCACCAGGAAACAGACGCTCAACCACAATATGAATTATACACGAAGTTAATAATCACGTTGTCGAAGCTCCTGATATGATTCTCTCTACACATACAGAATTTTAAACGTCCTTTTGTCGTTTTGTTGTTATGTATAATGAAGGTGTCAAGTGGTCCTGTTTGAATTCTTCTCTACGGGTTTCCTGGCATCTAAATGACGGTTAGGCATCATTGACCGAGATACTACAATGACGCGAGAAGTGTAGTCAGGATGCTCTCATTTCTTCGTCAGAATCTGGTGTATTTTCTATTTGAAAGAATGTCTTCTTGAAGATATTTCGCACTATTGCGTTAACGGTGTTGCAGCTTATATTTACGGATACAGGTATGGGAATGATCTCAGTTAGAAACACAAATACACAACGGCCTATTATATATGTACATGTTAAATGGTTAACCAGTACATTTGATCTACACCGCCATGATGTAGACAATACAGAAAAGAAGTAGTTAATTCTTCTGCCATTTAGTCTATTTCATTGTGTCGTTGTTTTCACATGTGTACCGCTCCGACAAGGATGACCAAGGGAACACAGTCTGTATTCGGATTTTAAACGACTGTGTTCTTACGCGATGCTAATGGTGGGCACTGAGTACTCGTTCATCTAAAATATTAAAGACGTCGTGTGAAAACGGTGACGTGCGCTTATGCAAGGTTACATGGCGGTCGTCCACAGAAGAATTTTGAGAGCTTGATGCTGTTATACCTCTATTCAGAATGGTTATATTACCTTGGTTAATGCATATGAAACAATAGTTTCCTTTATTGGCTAAGAACTAGAAACGGAAAACCCAAACACACATATACGCCCATGCGTGTACAGGAACACAGGAACACAGAAAGTTCCCATGTTATCGCCTGTACAAAAGTTGTTTCACAACAGGAAAAGACGACGTGAATGATTTGTGGACAATTGATATGGACGTGCGACATTTGTGAAATGTTTTCGTACATGCCTAATATGTTGATGATAGTGCGCTTACATATACAATATTCTTTAGAATGAAATGTTTGCATCCAACCAAGTTTGCACTATCAAAACACTTTATACATTACAACACCGATCTTCACACTTATATGAAATGAGACCCAGTAGTTTACCCTTAACACACAAAGATACCACTCGTCTTCGTTCAGATGTAATCAAAGCATTCAGATAACATAACATAGTGAATTTATTCAGAACTGAGACCTAGCGGTGGTATGAGACACACGTTTCGCCTTTTATTAAAGTGCGAGTATAAAACAGATTAGCATGAGTTCCTGAAACTGCACTCTTGGGTGTTTCACACATAAATACAACAGTAGCTAATGGACGTATTGTGTTTTCAGTCCGAGGTCTGACTTACCGTGTTCTGAAACGTAATGGAAGAAATAGACTGAGTGTGTGTTCTGCAATAACGTGAGACGGCAGCAGAGATCAATATACGTTTACAGTATATTCCTTCAAGCAATGTGTGAACGAACTGGAATTGAGCAAAATGTTACACTCACGGCGATTGTCACTGGGAGAATACATTTAGTGTTTGGATAAATGCTAGGTAAATATTTTAAAATCCGCGCAGGTTTTTGCAGGTTTCAAAGTGGATATTGGGCATAAGATGAAAAACATTGAACAGGCTATTTGCCACTACGCTACATTTCATCAATTGTTCCGGATACATTACTAACAATTTGATCAAATTCATTTGTAGTTTCAATGAGAAGATGTTGGGCAAGTGGATGAATGTATCAAATTTCGTTGTTTCAGTTAGTTAATGGAGAAGACCTCGTGCCATTACTGATTTCCAAGTAGTTTGTCCTTTGTGCGCAGTGGAATCTCTTTCCACAATTAATACAAATTATTCTCTGGAGATGATGTATCGTATGTTTCTTGCGTTAGGTCACTGAGACTGACTTTTTTGTTGATGATATTGCATGCTTTTTGTCAAGGTCCCTGAGAAGTGTCTTATTTATATTAACCTACGCAGCTACTTTACAGTCAACCTGCCATCCCCGTAAAGTGGCGTTTGTCTGGAGGTCGGAATACTGCCATGAACGGCAGTTGTTCCTCCGGCCTTTTCTACGTTAGAAAACAATAAGCATTATGTCCATCTTATATAAGCATTATGTCCATCTTATGGAACATCAGTTAAATAGGATACAACTCCAGAATCCAACTCTTGAACTTACAGCTGTAAAACTACCAAAGACAGCTGCAGCACTCACCATGTATGAATACCATTGCCATATATGGTCCAGTCGTCTAAGCTCCGTAATTCGCAGATCTGCGTACCTTTGGTTGGAATATAGGTTCGCCTTGATTACGTTTCTAGATTGGTCACCAAGAAACTGTAATCGTGAGAAAGTCAGAGACCTGTATCTCCAAGAGCGTTCGCCCCACGTTCAACTTGTCAGTTTATTATTTGAATACACGAACTGTTAAAAGGGACATAAAACCTTCCTTTTTCACTGACTGTCGCACCCGAACTGGACTCATCCTTCATATGAGTCTGGGAAACGAACATTTCAAGCATACCTATTCCTTGTGTCTCCAGTATGATCTGGAAGGCATTGTGTTAAAGGTAAAAAAAGGATTTAGCTACAAAAACAACTCTAGAGATATGAATCCTACGACACCTTGGATATCTCAGGAAAACGACAAAATCCCACAAAACAAAGCATCCCTTGACCTGAAAAACCTTCAGTTAGCCGGTAACTAACTGACTTAAGCTTTACGCAATATTCCAGCTATATGGGTGTGGTCTGTAAACAATTGAATCTGGCGCCAGTTTGGGAACAGATGTCAGGCGTCAAATACGTCAGCGAGCCTGACCAACCTTTCCCCTTAATCGCCTCATAAGACAAGCATGGGTTACTGAAGACCAGTTCTAACACTGATTCCGGGGTAAAACACATAGAGCAGACTCGTCTGTTTTAAAATTAGGCATTTGGTCAATGAGTGAGTGAGTGAGTTAATATTTAACGTCACATCGGCAATATTGCTACCATATTGTGACGAGAAAAATTAATAGTTACTTTGTATGACAAGAAAATTTGAAACCCCCTAAAACCCTCTTGGCGAAGAACAGTAAAACCACTTGTATATCACAGATATCATTTTGAAACTAGTACTTACATCTAAATAAGTTGAACTATTAGGGACAATACACTATGCAAATGATGTTTTGATTGCCGATAAACTGAAAGTAGATCACCATACTAGAAATCATGGGAACTTACTGCACATTTGCTTTGTGCATGGGCCCTCGCTGGACTTACACCATCCCTTCAGCGACATCCATCCCTTCAGCTGTTAGCAATTTAGACATATCTACTCATGGACTAAAGATACACATATTTTACGATTAAACCTTAACATTTAGGTACCCTCTCAGGAGGACAAGACTTTAACCTCACTCGTTGATACAACCACTGAGAATCTATGTTTCTATTTTAAACTTTCAATCTTTATATATATATATATATATATATATATATATATATATATATAGAGAGAGAGAGAGAGAGAGAGAGAGATAGATAGATATATATAGATAGATATATATAGAGAGAGATATAGATATATAGATATAGATATATATAGATATAGATAGATAGATAGATATATAGATATATAGATATATAGATATAGATATAGATAGATATATATATATATATATATATATATATACACACACACACACACACACACACACACACACACACACATACACACACACACACACATATATATATACACACACACGCACATATATATATATATACACGCGGCATTTAACAAATGGAAGTCTTTTGAAAATGCAATAATATAGTGAGAACTAACGTTATTTGAACGATCCTTCATGGCTTGTGATTTAAAAAAGTCATCCATTGTGTTCAGTATTGAATATTTACACACACCAATGTAGATTATAGCTATTATAAACGCTCTGTCATAACGACTGCAACTCAGTAACGAAAGATTTATTCTGTGCGGTTACAACTCCCCAGTCTCCTGTGTATAATAGTATTTGTAGCAACTCCTAGATACCACTACGGAAATGCTGCAGTTCAGTCCCGAGTATATCAGCTTGCGGTCTATTATAATTATACGTCTCTCGCAGAATGAACAAAACATGCGGAAGAATAGACTAGCGCAGAAACCGGATGTCTCACACGATTACAAATGCAGGTCTCGTATTATCTGATCTGCCTCAATCATTATTTAGGACAAACCTTGCAACTCTGTCAAAATCCCTTCAAGGGCGAAGGTGTGAAAAGAATATAATTACCAAATTATTATTATCTTGCACTGTGAACCTTTCATGTCCGATTTTTCATCCATTCATATATACTCACCCTCAAGGCAACTGGAGATGCTCAGCAATTTACATAGCGTGCCACATGGAAAAAGGAGCCATGTTTTGTCTGCTTCTGAATCATATCATCTGAATGAACTTGATTTAAGTGCACCCAGTTTCCATTCCGAGCTGAGTTCAAAAGATGAGAAATGGATTTGACTGACGCGTGACTTCTTCATCTCGTATACGCTGCCCACGCGAGCTAACCCAAATGAAATTAAGCAACCCAGCTTTGTTCTTCTGCAGATTTACTTACAATGCATGAAAAAAAAACGCTGAGCGGTTACAATGCATATTGTAGTGACAAATTGAAAAGGTGTCTTCAAAGCATGTCTGCTCGTTAGGAACGTTTAAGAAGCACAAATATGCCACATCACGAAAATGGACATTCGTTTTACGACACAAACATGAAACTTTTTTGTAGTTATTATCTTTTATGGCTTTGTCATATGCATGGATACATCGGCACGTGTGTACTATATCACACATGCTTACATATTGAACACATGACTTCACTCAATGTCACCAAGAACACATTGTTACATGAAATTAATGAATATTATGAGACCTATATTACCTTATTCGTGTGTGACATGAATGCCGTTGCATGCATTATCTTTACCATATGTAAATACTTTTTCTCTACTGTGAAAAATCAGAAACCGAACTTAAAAATAACATAATGAAATATTATGGTTAGCCACGTTGAACATGTATATGCATCAACCGAAGTCTACTGAGAATAGAGCTATGTTACAATATTGTTTTCTTTATTTCCCAAGCAGAGCAAAAATAAGTTTCTATTGCATGCGGGTACTTACAGATACACCAGGACAAGGTTAATGAGTTTTTTGTCTCGAGTTTTCTTATCCAAATTCGTTCTTTCGCGACGAACCGATATACAAGATGTATAGTGGCAAAAGGTTTTCTTTTCTGAAACATATTGGGTAAGTTTCAAGTGCTCCCATCAGTCAATGTACACATTGTCATGACAACGGCCTGTTTTGAATTTAAAGTTTTTGAATTTAAAGAGATTTCATTTGAGAGATGGTCATTTCTCGTTAGCCTTGTGTTTGTTGTGAGAGGTATACATGGTGCGCATTTGTTTAACACAATACCTTTCACAACATATTAGAGATACGATTAATGGTTACGTTCAAGTTTTAATTTGTGAGACTAGACTGACATGTAGGATGTGTCCAGTTCAGGCGAGTATGTGCTTGTGTGAATGAAAGGAAAATGATACGTCACTTTTTACACTTGTGTATTCAAATGATACACTGGTCAGCTGCATGTGGGACAATAATCTGAGGAGATGGAGATATCAGACTTCCTCTTTGGGAAGATCCAAGATAGCAGGATTGTGTTGACAAGATTTGATAATCGAAACAACCAGTGTTCAAGCCCTGAGTCTGGACCACACAATCCAGTGATCAGCAGCATGATTAGGAACCGATAACCTGTGTCAACCAAGTCAGCGAACCTGGCCATGCGATACCGTCAGCCGCCTCTCACTACAAGCATGTTCGGCTTTAGTGGCAAGCATGGGTGGCTGAAAACCTGTTGTATCCTGATGTTCACGGGTGTTCACGGTCACAGTGACCTAAATAAAAACTTACACATGCAGGAACTACAAACTCATGTGACTTCAGTAGCTCAAGGGACATAACTGTGTATACTCTTGATGAAAAAGAATCCGGCCAAAACATCCTTTCCATGATCAGTCATTAGTAAACATTACTCCATCGTAGACTGCTTAGTTATGACCAGTGTGCATCAATGTGGTGAATATCATTTTTTCGAGACACTTCAAATAATTGTTTCCAGACAGATGTGTTTCCGTGCAGTACAGGTTGGTGTTTGGTATTGAGAGTATCCAGTCAGTGAATGCCACCACCTCCAATAACTCGACTTGAAAACCAAGTAAATCATCTTACTGGACGTGTGTTTAATGTTTATTCATTTATAATAACCTTGCGTGAAGGTCGAAATAACTGCTACATCGTGCATTGTGCCCAAACTGTTGGCTTGATCATACGTATTCTGCTGTGTCTGATCTTGTTGCCAGACGGCTGTGCTGCTGGCGTGAAAAAACACCCTACTCATGAATGGATTGGAAAATTCTCATTGATAGTAACTTTTCAGTGGATGCTAATTCAATGCCTTCAACACTTAAAGTGTGTATTCAGTCATGTTGAATTGATCCCTTATTCCCCTCCAACTACTATAATCTGCGCAGTTATGTTTTCTGGCAGCGTCTGATAACCTACCAATTGGTAACAAATGCGTTTATATATAAGACAAAGACCCTAATACATACTTGTGCGTTAGTGTTACACTGAATCATTTTGTCAATATTACTTTCCTAGGGGGTTGTAAATCAAATGGATGTGCTGTAGCTATGCAATAAATCCATGCTACGCGTTGCACAATCTACGTGGAGAGTAATGTTAACACCCATTAGGAATCAAAACCCATATCACCTATAGACTAGTAGAAGTCTTTCAAAGGAACTGTTTCACGTGTTATGCACCATAACATCCTACTCAAATGAGGTGAAACTGGTGAGATAATTAAATGGCTGGGTGAGTAAATATGATTTTACTCCGCTTTACCAATATCCCAGCAACATCATAGCAGGGAACACTAGAAATAAACTCCACACATGCTACCCATGTGAGGAATCGAACCCGGTTCTTCGGTGTGACGAGCCAATGCATTAACCACTAGGCTCTGTAAACGACCAAGCATAGAAATGTATGCAGGGATGTTTAATGTAGCTAATGCGTAAACAAACGAGAAAGGATTATCCCTGCCTATGCATTGTGTTTGAAAGATATTGTATTGTTGAGAAACATCCTAAGTTTGCGTAAAACGCTAGTCACGTGCACACTTATCGGTTTAAAAGACACACCAAACCTCTGGTAATCGTCATAGACATTTAGCCTGAAGCATGTTTCGATACGACAGATGATTCTCCGTTGATCGTTCCTTTGTATGAAAATATCGATGAAAAATAGGGACTTCCTTAACACCAAGTACAGTCTTCTGAAGTCGCTCCGACAAAACCATGTCATAACATCAAGGTACGTTTCAGAAAATCGTTGATTTGATAATGTAATTGGACATGTGATAGAAAGCAGCTTCCACATACTAGGCTGGCTATGTCGATTAATCAAGATGGAAATAGACAGAAAGATGACTCTAATCTCTGTATTGTGTACACGATCTAAGCTCGGTTATAAGGTTCCTATCAAACGTCATTGAATTTACCCATGCATGCAGGAAGTTTTAGGCAAAGTTAAATCTACTTCAGTGCCTGTATGGATATCTACTGCATCTTCAGAGTTTCAGATACATGTATTTTCATATACGATCTTGTTTCACGTGACGACCCGTAAAGGTCCCGGGATAGAATAGGCCTTCAGCAACCCATGCTTGCCATAAAAGACGACTGTGCTTGTCGTAAGAGGCGACTAACGGGATCGGGTGGTCAGGCTCGCTGACTTGGTTGACACATGTCATCGGTTCGGAATTGCGCAGATCGATGCTCATGTTGTTGGTCACTGGATTGCCTGGTCTATACTCGTTTATGTACAGACCGCCTCCACATAAATGGAATATTGCTGAGAGCAGCGTAAAACTAAACTCATTCACTCACTCACTGTTTCACGTGACAATGCAGTTTGTTACCTGAAGATATTTTGGATGGTATTAATGGCCCCGTCCGTGTATTTCTGAAAAATGAAAGACAAGAAGAAGATAAGCTAGTGCTGACATCATCAAAAAAACATGGCAGTCTGTTTTCTCTACTGTACATCATCATTGCACATATATTCAGGAAAGGTATTTTGTCATCCTACTTACTCATACATTCTGATTGTGTGGATACCCTTGTGGCACCATATACAGTGTGTATGATGGGTGTTGTTTTTAGCCGCAGTAATATTCCCTGCTCGTGTATGGTGACTTACCTTCAGCTGTTGGCAACCTATAGCCTGTTTTATGCATTGTAATGTCTTCGATGGTCAAACTATTTGCATAGTATTTTTTAAAAATGTAATAGTCTAGCCGTTTTTACTGTCCTTCGTGAACTGGCTGAAGTATTGCCGATGTCACTCTAAACCTTAACTCACATATGTATTTCATTATAAACAAAAAGGTAAATCAAATAAAGTAACATTAAGATTCAATCTCAGAATTTTATTCAAAGTTTAACAAACAACTACAGTTCAAAACCGCTATTACTGGTGTGCAATACAAGGGGATACGTACATTAAATGAAGCACCGAGAACAAGTAGCGTTGGTCTATGGTAACGCTCATCACGTTTCACTGTCCCAACCACTGCGCTTGCCTCCTTTTAATACAAACCTGTCACAGCGATTTGAAATTATGATTGCATGTATTAATCGGTCATCCAGTACTCTTGTCTGCATCCCAAACCAGCACGAAGAAGAAAATACAGAAAACAATTATCTAACGTTTCTGTCATTCATTCTACTTCATTGTGTCGCTCATTTCACATGTATACCGCTGCCATAGGCTTAGGGATGTACATTGTAATTTACTCTGTATTCGGGCTTTAAACAACTTAAGCGATGCTAATGGTGGATATGGGTCATCTTAAATTTTTATCATGTGAAAATGTTACGTCGATGTTCTTCACAGAAGCATTTTGAGAGTTTGATGCTGTTATACCTCTATTCAGAATGTTTATATTACCTTGGTCAATCCACATGAGACAATAGTTTTGTTTAAGGCTGGCTAACAACTAGAAACTGAAATCCTAAAATCCGTAACACACACACACACATACGGACACGGGTGCGTACAAAAAAATAAAACAGGAACAGGTTTACACATACATACACACACACACACACACACATAGATATGTATTTGTAAACCAGTTCCCGTTTCATTTTTCTTGTACGCACACGTGTCCTTATGTGTGTGTGTGTGTTACGGATTTTAGGATTTCAGTTTATAGTTGTTAGCCAGCCTTAAACAAAACTATGTGTGTATGTGTGTGTGTGTGTGTGTGTGTGTTTGTATGTGTGTGTGTAAACCAACATATATATTGCAGCAGGCAGAAGATCTTATTTAAACAAATTAGGGGCATAATGCCTATTGTGCAGGAGATCCTAGAACTGCACTCTTGGGTGTTTCACACGTAAATACAACAGTATCTAATGGACGTATTGTGTTTTCAGTCCGAATATGATTGACTCATCAGACCCTCAGAATACACATGGACTCAAATGTAATGCAAGCACTAGGCTGAGCATGTGTTCTACAAGAATGAGACACGGCAATAGAGATCAATATTGCTTGTCAGTGTATTCCTTTACGCTATGTGTTAACGAACTGGATTTGATTACTCACTCACTCACTCAGAGTGGTGGCCACTTGAACGCTTAGTGATGTGATAAATCTTATGTAAATATTTCACAGTTATTGCAGGATTTTACAGGTCTCTAGGTGTATATTGACAGAAGATGATTAACACCGAACTGTCTATTTACATCTTCGATACAATTCACCACTTATCCCGAATATCACAATTTGATCAATTCCATTTGCAGTTGGAATGGGAAACGTGTTGGGCAATTGAACGAATGTAACAAAATCGGTTTCAGTCAGTGACTACAGAACATCTTATGCCGTTACTGATTTCCATACGCATGTGTATGCAGTTTGTCCTTTGCTCTTAATGGGATCTGTTCTCACGGATACTATGGATTATTCTGTGGAGATGACGTTTTGTGTGTAGTTTACAATAAATCAGTGAAGCTGACTTTTTGTTTTACCATACATACTGCTTGTGTAGCTTGTTGTCAAAGTGCCTATCATGTTCTTTTTCATGGTTACCTTGCAGTCAGCGTGTCCCCTACCTACAGTGTTGTCTGTCTGGAGGCCTGAAGTCCACAATGAATAATGCCATAAACAGCAGTTGTTCACCCGGCTTTTCATACGCTGAAAAACGGTAAATATTACGCCCAAACTTATATAACGTCAGTTAAAGAGGATGCAACTTCAGAAGAAGGATCTTGAACGTAGACGTTGCAACAATTACAAAATTACCAATTAAAAACGAACCTTGTGTAAATGCAGATGCAATGGATGGCCCAGTCGTCTAAGCGCTGTAATTCCCAGATCCGCATACCTTGGGTTGGAATATCGTTTCGCTTCATTATGTTTCTAGATATGTCGTCACCAAACAGGAATCGAGAGAAAGTCTGTGGCATGCATATCCTCGAGTTTTAGCCCCACATTCGGCTGACCAGTTTATGATTTGAATACACGAGCTGTCAAAAATGATATAAAACGTCTTCTTTCACTCACTCACACACTCACGCACCTGAACTGGACACATCCTTCTTATCAATCAAAAGACAATCTCTAGCATAACAAATAATTGTGTCTTTAAAGTGGCCTGGAAGGCATTGCTTAATGGCAGAAAAAGGAAGCAATTGGCGTTCCCTTTCAGAACATAAACAACGCTAGCGACGTCATCATTATCCCTAAAATGAATCCCATCTTCTCAGCTGTTTCAGGAAAATGAAACAAAATCCACAAAACATGCAATCCCTTGATCTAAAAAAAACTTACATGCACCTGCTGCTGCGTTAATTGTCTTTGGCCATTTCACCAAGGAACGAATGTCAGCAATTCTAAATTGGAAAATACGTCTGTTGTCATGACGATATGTGCATTGATTCATTACAGTAGATTAGTTCTGTTGAGTTTGTATCAGAGAAAGAAAGCCTTTTGACATCATACATCATGGATATAAGTTAGTGTTTCAGAGCAAGGAACGAGCTTGAGTGATAATATATCGCGAAAAGAAATCCGTGCACCATGCATCGTGCATCTGTACCTGAGCACAAAGAAACCATTGACGTTTCATTCAGCAAATGAAATAACAATTACAAAAAATCAAAATAAACACGATATGGTAACATAAATAAATCTTGTCCTCAGTAGACCTCGGTAGAATGTGTCTCAGTGTTCAAAGTGGCAAATCATGAAACATTTCGTGTGTTATGTCTAAAAAGGCTGTTGTTTATTCCGTTGAGTACGAACAAACGTTTATATTATTAACACTTTGCATGAGTCGACCTGTGGTATTCCCCATGGATTGTCAACGACGAATAAGGAAATATAGGTTCAATAATATCCTCCGGTGCAAAATATAAATTCGTTGTCGGTAGCATCGAGTGAACGTATCTGGTGAATCTGTATGCATATGTAAAATGTTACTCTTACATATATAACTGATTAGAAGTAAAGGCATTTACTTATAGTCTGTTTGCAGTGACAACGTACCTATGAATTTCACTTTAAACACACAAAAAATATATATATGTGGAATAAATTGGAATGAAGTTTAGTCATCATTTTATCTTTCCAAATGAACATTTAAACGTTGTATTTGCCTTTGATCATTGTCTCACGTGTCAATGTTTGACATTCAACCATAAAATGACACTCAGACTCACAGGCACATTTTTATGAAAAGTCTTTGGAATGAGTGGGTGAGTTTAGTTTTACACCGCACTCAGCAATATTCCAGCTATATGGTTGCGTTCTGTAAATAATCGAATCTGGACCAGACAATCCAGTGATCATTAACATGAGCATCGATCTGCGCAATTCCGAACCGATAACATGTGTCAACCAAGTCAGCGAGCCTGACCACCCGATCCCGTTAGTCGCCTCTTACGACAAGCATAGTCACCTTTTATGGCAAGCATGAAAACTCTTTGTAAGTTGAATGTTGTGATAATTACGTTCTAGATCTCCTCGTTATATAAATTAAAAGTGAGTTAAATCCTATTTTACTGTCCTTACCTGAGACTGACATAATGTGTTTTGTTTTCTAACGTGGAAAGAACGCCTGCATTATTGTTCTAAGTGGCATTGTTCATTGTGGAATTCAGACACACCTTCAGGCACGGAGTACACGTGTATTGCAAAGTAGCTGCGGAAGAAATACATATTTGCCAGACACATCACAGTCACCTTGATTGCAACGTATGCATGCATGACGTACAGTGTCGTGGCAAGGCGTACAACGCCGTATGACTTCAAGTCGGACTGATCAAAGTCATCAGGCTCATCATGTACCTCAAGTGCACTTATTGCACTCCTCAAACTACTGAGCTCTCCCCAGTGTAATACGAACAAATAAGGACGATCTATGATCTTGTGTTAAACAACTTTCATCCTAAGTATAATAAAACTATTGAGATTTTGGAATGTACAAGAAGCAACATAACACTATCAAGCATCACAATCTCAATTTCACTTTATCTGGTTTACTGTTTTGTTTATTGTGAAATCCATCGGTACGTTTTCACTGCAAACTGCCTATAGCAAAGTTGTGTTTTCTTGATTGTTTGGTATAATCATTCCGTTTTATATCATTGTAGTAGCATAAATGAGATACGGAAGTCATATTTCACATGACTGTAACAGATGAGCGCATCTGACGTAAAATGTAAATCTAAAAGTATCATGAAATGATGTAGCGCTGGTTCATAATAATTTTATTTATCCACATGTATATGAAAATCCATCTGATATTGGGATACATTACTAGCTAGTTGTGAAGCAGGATATATCTTCAGTTGCCCTTCATGTGTGTATATATTCTGGCATTGAACCAAACATATTTCTTTAAAGTATAGCGAGGCAAATAGATATTAAGCTGTGCTTTTAAACAGACAAAACACATTCATTTTCTACAGCTGGGCGCAACCCTTAAATAACTAGCAAACAGGCTGTTTTGGTGGACTGTTAGCAGTGCAAGTATTCGAGTTTGAAGTGATATATTAGGGTGCTTTTTCATAGCCATTTGTTATTTACTTTTCCTAAAGGTAGGCATCACTTTCACTTCCTCATAGGCGGGATAGTCTTCTGTGGCATCAGAGTGAATGTACAGCCAATGTCAGTCTGACATCTCATGACCAGTTTCACCCTCACTTTGTTGTTGTGTTTGTTGGTGCACCCTTTTCACAATTTGTGAAAGGACATGTCACTTGTGTCCAGGTGGGGCGATTGTGAGGGCGATGCAACGTCCATCGAATGTAAACAGGAAGTGCCTGGAATATATGTTAAAGAAAAGTGTATTATTCTATAACAGTGTTCCCTGATGATCGAAGATGCAGTTGTGATGACGAGGTATTTTGCAAGCGCATTTGTCAACTGACAAAGTGTCAAACAATTCATTCGAGATTTTCCTGGCTGCTCTCCGTGTCAATGATTGCAAGACGTTTCGGTGCTGGTGAAGTCTTAGCTGGGAAAATGTTTACAGATAGGTTGCCACCCATCACTGAAGCTCCTAACAAAGTGTTAACACCACCAGAATATCACAGTACCGTAATCACGGCCGTCAATCTGGACACGATCGCCGATAGATGGGCGTGACGCCATGTTTGTTTACAGTGTGATTATCCGTTGGTTTTATCCTGCCGGGAACACTACCCATTGTATGATACATGTAAGTTATTAGAAGCCTGTCAACGAAGGATGGTAGACTAATACAGTTAGGAATATAACAATGGTATGTAAATTTAAAATATCGTAACTACAGAAGATATTATGTTATAAACAGGCTTAACATTGCCAACATCTGAAGGCAGGGACCTTCAGTACATTTGTCATTTCTCATGCGAAGCAGGGCATATTACTGTTGGCACTGCGAAACAGCAGCAACAATCATACACGCTGGCAAAATTACGCCATAAGATTACCCATACAGACAATACGAAATGCAATACAAGAAAATATATATATATATATATATATATATATATATATATATATATATATATATATATATATATATATATATATATATATATATATATATATATAAAATGATTATTAGAAATGCGGAAGTGTTCATATGAAAGTACTTGTATCTGAGGCTGCATTAGATGTCTATATAGGCACTGAGATATATTTGACTAAACCTGCCTGAATGCATGGATAAAGTCAGTGACGCTTGATCGGAACCTCATTAGCAAATTTAGATCATATATACAACACAGAGGTTAGAGCCATCCATCGTTTGATCCATTTTCAGTTTGATTAATCGAAGTAGCCAGTGTAATTTGCGGAATCTGCTTTCCATCAGATGTCCAATTACAATATCAAATCAATGATTACTGGAAAGTGCCTCTATTATCTCTGTTATCATTTCATCAGTTAATCTGCATGATTTTATGGCATACTTTTGTCAAATGACTTATTCATTCGATATGAGTACAAGGAAAACATTAACGCCGGAGAATTATCTGTTTTGTCAATGATATTGAGCAAAATGGTTATGACGATTACCAGGGGTAGGGTATCTTAACGATAAGTGAACTTGAGTAACGTTTCACGGAAATATAAACTATGTGAATGAAAAGGATATTTTCAAAGGTACAGTTTCTTCCAAACACAGCACATCACAAGCGAATAATAATATCTCATTTGTTTACGCTTTAGTTATATCAAAGATCCCTGTATACATTCTCCGCCGTTTACAAAGCCTCGTATTACCTGGCTGGTGAGGTAGCCTAGTGGTTAAAGCATTGGCTCGTCACACCGAAGACCGGGATTCGATTCCCCACATAAGTACAATGTGTGAAGTCCATTTCTGGTGTTCACAGCTATGTGATGTTGCTGGGATATTCCTAAAAGCGTTGTAATACCATACTCACCCACGCAGTCATTTGATTATTTCCCCAGTTTCTCTTCGGGTATTTGTCTCAGTTGAGGAATATATTACAGTTGAATAACAGTTGAAACAGTTCCTATGTAAGACGTCCACTTGTCCTTAGGTGATATTGGATCTGATGTGTAATGGGTGTTAAGAGTACTTACCAAGTAAACTGGCGAACGCGTGGCATGGATTCATTGCATAGCTACAACACATTCATTTGCTCTGCACTCCTCGGAAAGGTAATACTGACGGAATTCAATGTGCCACTAAAGCACAAGTAGGTATAGGGGTCTTTGTTGCATATATAAACGCATTTGTGCCCAAAAGGTAGCCTAAGGTTATCAGACGCTACCCGATAAAATAGATGCACTGACCACTGGAGTTGGAGGGGAATTAAAGATCAATCCAACATGACTGACTATACGTTCTTAGTGTTGAGGGCATTTCATAAGTATCCACTGAAAAGACACTATCAATGAGAATATTCCAACCCGTCAATGTGCAGGCCTCAATGCACGGGCGCCTGGTCGTAAGATGAGATGCAACATAATACGCATGGCCAGATAATCAGTTTGGGACAATGTTGGATCTGTCAGTTATTTCGATCTTCACGCCAGGCTATTGCAAATGAATGAACATCAGGCACAAGCATTTTACACACGGTTTTTCGAGTAGAATTATTGAAGAGGGTGCGTCATGGTTCACTGACTGTATAACACCAACGTCAACCACCAAACGGCAATACACTGAAGCATAGCAGTCCGCAAATTATTTGAAGTGTCTGAAACTCTAAAACTACTATTGTTTACTAAAGACTGATCTGGAGAAGGGTGGTGTGGCATGGTTACTTCCCTTGTCAAATATTTCCTTTTCGCCTCGGGCATACACAGGTATGGCACGTTAGCTACTGAAGTAAGAAGACGTTATGTTCCTGCATGCGTACACTTTTATTGGATCACTGTGATATGTCCAATCCATGAACCTCTAGGGTACAATAGGTTTTCAGCAACCACACTAGCTTGCCACAAAGGTCGTCTATGATGCAGCTATCGGGATCGGGTTGTCAGGTTCCCTAAATAGTTGACACGTCGATGCGCACGCTGTTTATCACTGGATTGTATGGTCTAGATTCAGTTGATTACAGACCGCCGCCATATAGCCGGAATGTTACTGAATATTAGTGACGAGTAAACGTCAACTCACTCACCCAGTCATTCACCACCTACTTGATCAAGGGATGCTCTGTTTTGCGAGGTTATGTCATTTTCCTGAAATATTAAAGGTGTCAGCGGATCCACTTGAGAAAGAACAGTTCAGTCGCTAAGGTTGTTTTTGTTCAGCAAGGGAATGCCAAATGCTTAATTGTTTACCTTTAACAAAATACCTTCCAGTTCACATTTGAGACACGAGGAATTGTTGTGCTTGAAATTTTCATTTTCCTGACTGGTATTGAGGATGGGTCCAGTTCAGGGGGGTGAGTGAGTGAGTGAGTGAGTGAAAGAGGAAGGTTTTGTGTCACTTTTAAGAGTTCGTGTATTCAAGCTATAAAATGGGAAGCCGAATGTAGGACAGAAGCTGATGAGGGTCTCAGACTTTCTCACGACTGCAGTTTTATCTGAGGTATATATAAGATTACACAATGTTTATTCTTTCCTGATGAAGAAAAGGCCAGATGAACAACCGCTTCGTGGCATTATTCATTGTGGACTTCAGACCTCCACTGGCTCCAGACAAACCCCACTGTATGAGAGGACACGATGACTGCAAAGTAGCTGTGGAGGTAAGTGTAAGCAAGCTAAATCTCAGTGACATTGGCAACAAGCCATCCATATATCATCAACACAAAAATCCATTGATTTTATTATTGATTTTACGTTAAACAAATATGAAACGTCATCTCCAGAGAATAATATGTATTACTTTGAGAAGATATTATACTCATGGAAAAATTTAAGGGAACGCATGCTACTTGGAAATTCAGAATTTCTGTTTACTAACTTCAGCGAAGTGTATCATCGTTTTCGTGAAGAGCAGCTCACTCATATGCACCATAATGCTTTCCATGCATGTGCACTACATGCTCCGGAAGTTACATGCGCTTAGATTTACACGTTACATGTATGTGTATTGTCAAACAAAAGGGTTAACACATTGTTAACATGACGAGACAGTACCTAACTTTGGCACAGAAATGGGAGGCAATTGGCATGGTTAATGGTGAAAGAGCATTACGGCAGGTTGCAACAACTTTTCAGAAGTCTGTTAGCATGATATCCAGACTTTGGAATCTCTTTAGAGCGACTGGTGACGTCAAAATTAGGCGTGGTCGGGGACGGAAAAAGAAAACCACCCCACAGGATCACTGGACCCTACGCCGTACTGCTGTGCGAGACAGGTTCAAATCCTCCTCCAAAATCAATACGGAATTCAGGCGAAGCACAAACGTCAGAAATTGTTCACGTACAGTGCGTAATCGTCTTAAATCGGCTGGTCTAAAATTCCGCCGTCCATTGGTTGGAATCAACATGACTGAGCAACACAAGCGCTTGAGGCTGCAGTGGGCACGAAACCATGGAGGAAGAACAGTACGTCAATGGAGAAACACCATGTTTAGTGATGAGACCAGGTACACACTAGACCATAATGACGGTCGAATTCGAGTTTGGAGACGCGTTGGGGAACGTCACAGTGCCTGCACCATCAAACAGCATGATCGTTATGGAGGGGGCTCTGTTATGGTGTGGGGTGGGTTTACGTTTAACCACAAAACAGATCTTGTGCGTGTTGATGGCGGGATAACAGGTGTACGATACCGTGACGAGATCTTGAACCCGATTGTGATCCCCTTTGCGCGTACAGCAGGTCGAATGTTCGAGTTCCAGCATGACAGTGCCCGCCCTCACATCGCTCATGTTTGTCGGGACAGACTGAGGGCTGCAGGTGTCCTGACCTTAACCCCTATCGAACATCTTTGGGATGTTCTTGGACATTGGTTCGGGACAGACCTGTTCAACCCAACTATCTGGACGAACTTTTCGTAGCTCTCCAGGAAGAATGGCGTAGAACTCCGATTGGTACCATCCGTAAACGCATTCGCAGCAGGCGATTACAAATATTTCTTGTAAACATCCACTTTTAATACAAATTATTGAATTGTATAATGATCTTGCTACTGGCCAATACGACATCGTCTTTTGTTGGTTACCCAGCCACGATGGCATTTCTGGGAACACACTGGCTGGCCTTGCTGCTAAAGCAGCACTCAACAAATCTGTGACGCCACTTCTTATTCCATACACTATCATTAGGTCTTACATCCGTGATCTGATGCAGAAGAAGTGGGACACTCAAGTAGGTATCAACAAATTACATGACATAAAACCCTACATTGTTTACACCTACTTGGGTTGTCAGTCCAGATTTGAAGAGGTCAACAAGCGACAATGTCGTATTGGCCACACACGATATACACATAAATATTTGCTTAAAGGTGAAGTCAAGCATGTCTTGCTGGACTGTGTTGAATATTCCATCACAAGGGATAGCTTTTTAAAATCAAAAACTATGAAGGATCTTTTTCGTTATGTTAGTGCTCATTTAATTATTGCGTTTTTAAAGAATGAGACCTGTTAGATGACTTGTAAATAGATTATTTTTCTGATTTGAAGTTGAATTAGCAACTAAGATTGTTAGTGGCTCTATCCTCGAAGGGGATTGAAGTACCGTAAAATTATTGTCCTCCTGAGAGGGTAAGTAAGTCCCAAAACATTCACAGTAATTTTAAGTTTACCAGGATGTTTAACTGTAGTATTTTTGTTATTTTAATTTTGGCCAAGATTTCGTACAATCGTCAGCGGCTGAAGGGATGGTGTAAATCCAGCTAGGGTCCATGCAGGTAGCAAAGGCACTGTAAGTCCCCATTGTCCCTGGTGTGGTGACCTACCTTCAGCTGTTGGCGATCTATAGCCTATTTTTATATTGTGTTGTCTCTTCCAGATAAAATGTTTTATATACAAGTACGAGTTTTACATGTATATCTGTGATATTCTGGTTATTTTACTGTCCCTTCTCGACAGATTTTTAATATAGACATTCCATTTAAATTTTTAAATGTTCTCGTCACGATATGGCTGTGATATTGCCGATGTGATGTTAAATATTAACTCACTCACTCACTTTTAGTAATGTTAGTGCTCATTAAATTATTGCGTTTTTAAAAGAATGAGACCTGTTAAATGACTTGTAAATAGATTCATATTTTCTGATTAGAAGTTCAATTAGCAACTAAGATTAATAGTGGCTCTATCCTCGAAGGGGGTTGAAGTACCGTAAAATTATTGTCCTCTTGAGAGGGTACGTAAGTCCCAAAAAAGTTGAAGTCAGATTTAATCTTCTACTTTTTTAGTTGCAGAATATGTGCCATTTTAAATTGCATACAGTCGCCAGCAGCTGAGGGGATGGTGTAAATCCAGCTGGGGACCATGCAGGTAGCAGAGGTACTGTAAGTCCCCATGGTCTCTGGTATGGTGATCTCCCCTCTGTTGTTGGCCATCTATGGCCTGTTTTTATATTGTACTGTCCAAATAGTGATATATTAGTTTTTAATTCGCGGTGGGTGCTGGGTAACGCTAAGTACTCTTCTCCCGTGTGGACGCGGGACAGAATGTGTCCACAGCACCCCATTGCTTGTCGTAAGAGGCTACTAAATTGGCCAACCTGTTTGCCCTGGGTTGCGTCCCGTGTCGGTGGAGGACGGGATCCTGGAGGTTCACGTCAGTTGGGCTTTTAACTGCGTTCCATTTGCCCAACACACCACTTCGGCCCTTACTTCACCTAGACGGGTGGTTGAATTGGCCCGATTCAACCAATCGGCTGGTCATGCCAAGCCCTGTGCATGGACTATGTATGTGTCATTGCACAAATTTGATTTGGAATTGTTGTGAATTTTGGCCTTGGCACTACTGTTGATCTGCAACTTTTTCGATTGTGAATTATCCAAATTATGATCATATGAACTTTGCCCTAGAGTCTTGTGGCAGAAGGCGATGGCTCATGGGCCAATCCGGTAGACTAATTATTTATAATTCTTCTACTGGAGTATATCATCCGGGTATCCTTGGTGCTGCAAGGTGGAGGTCCGCTTGCTTTAGCATTGTCCTTGTGATACTCCGTGGTGGGTGGGGAACTCGGATGATGAACCAAATTAAACTAACCATGGCTTATGACATACCCCAAAAAAACAAAACGTCCACTTGAAATTGATCCTGTTGATACTGACCACAGACCATCTCTATCGATTGAGTATTGGCAAAGTTTTCTTGTTATTGAGTATCTAAGGGCATTCAAGGTATTGCTGGGGACGTTAAGAACATTAGACGCTTACGTTCGGATGCGCTACTAGTTGTGTGTGGCAAGAAACAACAAGCAACCAATCTGATGAGCATTCTGAGCAATCTGCAACCATCTTTTGTGGGCATTCCGGTCACGGTCTCTGCTCACAAAACCTTGAACACAAGTAAAGGTATCGTCAGAGATCGTGATCGGTTGTTTGCTGACATGTCCGAACTTGATATAGCATGCGAAATGAAAGATCAAGGAGTGCTGTATATGAAGCGCATTTCAACCCGAAAAAAATAATGAAACATTCCAAACGAATACCTATCGGTTTTCTTTTTCATTGCCAAATGTTCCCAAATCAGTGAAGGCAGGTTACTGCAATATCCAAGTTGAAAAAACTTACATCCCCAACCCGCTCAGGTGTTTTAAATGCCAGAAATATGGACACAAATACCTGCACATTGTCTGTTGTGTTTGCTCACTGTGATGGGAAGACACACACAACAGAAGATTGTGACAGTGATTATAAAACAAATGCACCAATTGCTCAGGCGACCATTCTTCATTTTCTAAACAGTGTCCAATCTGGAAAGAGCAATTGGAGATCAATAAAATATAATTCACTCAAAATATCTCTTTTTCTGGGGCAAAAACACTGGTATAGAGATCTGATCTTCCACAAAGTTATGCTATAGTAGCAAAAACTCTAGCTCTAAAACAACATCAACCACGGGCTGCCAAACTACCTTCACTTGGGTCAGTTGCGATTCTCCACAGCTTTTGTACCCTGCTATATCATCACAGACTGAGGAATCACTTCCTAGTACCTCAAAGTCTTCTTTCTTCACAAATCATCATCTCAATCACACTCAAAGTCTCAATCGACAGCTGATAGTCAACAAACGGTGAAAAGTAAACCGAAGCCAAAGCCTGATGCTTCAAAACAACAAAGTGGCAGAGCTCCCAAAGGGTCACAGAACAAAATTCAATTGTGCAATAAATACGGGTCTCTTGAAGACATGGACGTTTCTGAAAACGTCCATTCTAGGGCACATAGCTCCAAAAGAGTGCGGGGTAGATCCCCAATAAATCCCCCCAAGAGATAGTTTAATCCAATAATATTCTGCAATGGAACTGCAGAGGATTGAGGACTAATTTACATGAATTACAGCTATTAGTCCAAGATTTTACACCTTCAGCGATATGTCTCCAAGAAACATATTTAAAACAAACAGATACATTTGACCTTCGTCATTTTAATGCATATCATTGTTTTGCACCTCCGGGTGATAGGGTCACTGGAGGATCATCCATTCAAGTCAGACAAAACGTTATTCAAAGCCCTGTTCCACCTATTACTAATATACAGGCTGTTCCTGTGAGAATTACTTTACATGTAGCGTTTACGCTGTGCTCTCTTTATATTTCGCCTTCTTCGACGTTTGCCAAAACTGATCTTCAAGCTCTATATGACCAACTCCCGAAGCCCTGTGTTATAATGGGAGATTTAAATGGGCACAGCCCACGCTTGGGTAGTGTAACTACAAACACTAAAGGTAACTTGTTGGAGGACTTTTGTTCTGACAATGAATTATGTATTTATAATGATGGCTCCGACATATATTTACACCATGGTACAGGGACCTATTCTGCTCTCGACTTGTCACTCACAAATCCAGAACTACTAAATAAATTCGAATGGTCAGTCCACGGTGACCTCTGTGGAAGTGACCATTTTCCTACTATACTAATATCTGTAAATCCATTTGATGTGCCTCCACCATCAAGACGGAATTTTAAAAAGGCTAACTGAGATTTATATGAAACACTGTTTGCTGAAAAACTTAAACCCGAACGGTTATTGACGTTCCTGATGCTATTAAATGTTTTTCTGATGAATTGAACTCCATACCTGATGAGTGTATACCAAATTCCTCTGCAGTTCCACATATTCGAACGCCATGGTTCAACGATGAGTGCAAACAAGCTAGGAAGGCAAGGAAAAAAGCAGAACATTATTTCCGTCACCATTCTATGGTGCATAATTTAAATAAATTTAATTTTTTAAATGCTAAAGCACGGCATACTTTTAAACAAAACAAACGCCAATCTTGGCAAAATTATGTATCTAAAATAAATTCTCGGACACCCATGTCCAAGGTTTGGATCATGGTCCAAAAAAGTAAAGGTAAAGGTACTAAATCTAGTGTCCATCATCTTAAACATGGAGATCAATTAATTACGGATAAATCAGATATCGCAAATAAACTGGTCGAAACCTTCGCTAAACACTCTTCCTCTTCTAATTATTTACCTAAATTCCAGCAGTATCAAAAACAACAAGAAAGGAAAACTATTAATTTCAACTCAGATAATGGGGAAATTTATAATGAAACGTTTTCTATTCATGAACACCATACTGCTCTTGATCAAGCTCATGATACTGCTACAGGAGCTGATAACATACATTATCAACTCCTGAAGCACTTACCAGAATCCTCTCTAGAAACTCTTCTCAATATTTTTTATGATATTTCGACATCGGGTAACTTTCCTCCCTCATGGCGTGACGCCATTGTGGTACCAATACTTGCACCTGGACGTGATCATACGGATCCATCCAATTATCGACCTATTTCATTAACTAGCTGTGTTTGCAAGACCATGGAACGCATGATAAATAATCGACTTGTTTGGTACTTGGAAACTAATAACCTTATCACAGACATACAATGTGGTTTCCATAAAAACAGAAGTACAGTCGATCACTTAGTGCGTTTGGAAGCATTTGTGAAAAATGCTCTGATTAATAAACAACATACTGTGTCTATCTTTTTTGATCTTGAGAAGGCATATGACACAACCTTGAAATATGGTATTTTAAGAGATTTACATGATTTCGGTTTGCGAGGCCGTTTGCCTGAATTCATGGCTAAATTTTTAAATACCAGGCAATTTCAAGTCCGCGTGGGTTCTACCCTGTCTGATCATTGCAATCAGGATCAGGGTGTTCCACAAGGCAGTATTTTGTCAGTCATCTCTTTTTAGCATCAGGATCAACAGTCTATCTAAAGTTTTAAACGATTTAATAGATAGATTTTTATTTGTGGATGATTTTAATATTTCTTTCCGTGGTAAGAATATGCATTCTATTGAACGGCAACTGTATTTGTGTTTAAACAAAATAGATAAATGGTGTCTTGAAAACGGCTTCAAATTTTCTAAATCAAAAACCAATTGTATACACGTCTGTCGTAAATACAAACCCCATAAAGACGCAGAACTATTTCTCAGTGGTGCCCCAATAAAAGTGGTCAAGGAGGCCAAGTTGTTGGGAGTTATGTTCGATTCACATGTGACCTTTTTGCCCCATATTAAATCCCTTAAAGCCAAATGCCTGAAGGCACTCGATTTATTATAGGTTGTTTCAAATTCAAAATAGGGAAGGGATCAAACTACCCTTCTTCACTTGTATAGATCACTGATCCGATCTAAACTTGATTACGGCTCCATCGTATATGGTGGAGCTTGTCAAAGCAACCTAAAACTACTTGATCCTGTGCACCACCAAGCCCTAAGACTTTGTCTTGGTTCTTTTAGAACCTCTCCTATCGACTGTCTGTATGTCGAAGCTGATGAGCCTTCTCTCAACTTACGCCGTAAGTGTTTTTAATCTTCTCTATGAGGATTTGTATAGCAAAAGGTCTTCACTTGTTCCGCCTCTTGGGCTCAGAATGAAGCCATTTCTTCTTGCTGCTTCTAGCATTGAGCTGGAAAATATAGCTCCTTCCCGTCTTCTTTCTTCTCCTCCTTGGCAGTTGGTTAGTCCACAAGTTGACCTAACATTAACTACATTTAAAAATAGGAAACGAATGAATTACAGTATAAACAAGAATATAATCAATTGAAACATAAATATAGCAATAAGAAATCATCATTTACAGATGGGTCCAAGGACGGTGGCGCAGTGGCTTGTGCCACTGTCATTGGATCCAGAACAATATCCTCTAGATTACCAGATAATAGTTCTATTTTTACAGCAGAAGCTAACGGCATATTAACAGCTCTTAAATATATTCAAAGACACCCTAAACGTAAACAATATATAATATATTCCGATTCTCTTTCTTGCCTTCAGGCTATTAAAATATTTCTTGCAAACATCCACTTTTAATAGAAATTATTGGATTGTATAATGATCTTGCTACAGGCCAATACGACATCGTATTCTGTTGGTTACCCAGCCATGTAGGGATCTGTGGTAACACATTGGCCGATCTTGCTGCTAAAGCAGCACTCAACAAATCTGTGACACCACTGCTTATTCCTTATAGTGATTACAAAGCCACCGTTAGATCTTGTATCCGTGATCTGATGCAGAAGAAGTGGGACACATGAGTAGGTATAGATAAATTACATGAGATAAAACCTTACGTTGGTTATACCCACTTGGGTTTTCAGTCCAAATTTGAAGAGGTTGTTTTACGACGATGTCGTATTGGGCACACTAGATATACTCATTTATACCTGTTAAAAGGTGAGGATCCTCCATTTTGTATCCCTTGTGATGAGAGAGTTCCGGTCAAGCATATTCTGCTTGACTGTGTTGAATTCTCCATCACAAGGGATATGTACTTTACAGTTAAAACAATGAAGGATCCTTTTACCAGCGTTAGTTTTCATTTGATTATAGGTTTTTTAAAAAGAAAATGATTTTTTGACTGAATTTTGAGCAACATGTTTTTGTAAAAAGATGTATTTTAATAATTGGTAGTTTGGATTCGTAACTAGAATTGTTAGTGGCTGTACCCTCAATGGAAGTTGAAGTATTGTAAAATTATTGTCCTCCTGAGAGGGTACGTAAGTCCAAAACATTTATAGTAAATTTAAATCTACCAGGTTTTTTAATCGTAGTATTCTTGTTGTTTTAATTTTGGCTAGCATATTGTACACTCGCCAGCAGCTGAAGGGATGGTGTAAATCCAACTAGGGTCCATGCAGGTAGCAAAGGTACTGTAAGTCCCCATGGTCCCTAGTATGGTGATCTACCTTCTGTTGTTGGCGATCTATAGCCTGTTTTTATATTATATTGTCTAAATATTGCTATTTGTTTTAACTTTCCATGCTAGTTTTAATTCAAATTGTGATACTCTAGTTGTTTTACTGTCCTTTGTCGACAGGTGTTTATAACACTCATATAATCCATTTCAGTGTTTTGCTCCCGTCACGATATGGCTGAAATATTAACGATGTGACGTTACATATGAACTCACTCACTCACTCCACGCTAGTTTTAAATACTAACTGTGGTAGTCTGGTGGCTTTTTTCATCGTCGACAGGTTCTTCATAATATGCATATGTATTCTTTTTTATGTCATGTATGTTCTCGTCACAATATGGCTGCAATATTGCCGACATGAAATTAGATAATAACTTACTCATTCACTCATTCGCAGCATGCCACAACGATGCCAAGCATTTCTCCAGAGACATGTCATCACTTGACATAAGCCTTTTCATCTGTATGAACTCTTACTGATTCAAAGATTAAAAGTCACAGCTATTTCATGCGTTCCCTTCAATGTTTCGATGAGTCTATATTAAGCGCAAAAGAAAAACTGTATGGGATTCAGTAAAGACATAAGATGTTCTCTAATCACTGATTGAAACATCGAATTTTCACATTCATCCACTTGCCCAACACGTTTTTCATTCGAACCACAAATTGAATTGCTCAATCGATATATTAATCGATCGAACAACTGGTGAAATGTAACGTAGTGCCAATAGACTGTTGAGTGTTAATCAACTTCTGCCCGACAGACATCTGGAGACTGTAGGTTATTTATATAACATTTATTTATTTATTTTTGAAGTGACCGTCACTGTATGAGAAACATCGTGTCCAGATCAGTTCATTAACATATTGCGTAAAGGAATATAAGGTAAAGCAATATTCTTCTCTACTGCCATGTCACAATCTTTTAGAACACACTCTCAGTCTATTACTTGTATTACGATTGGGCCCATGTGTATTCTGGGGGCACGGTATGCCAGTGAGATTGGGACTGAAACACAATGCGTCCATTAGCACCTCCTGCCAATCTGCTTACTAGTACTCTATTTTAGAAAAAGGCGAAACGTGTCTCTCATACTACCGCTAAATCTCAGTTGTGTTTAAATTCAGTATCTTATGTTAGTTGAATACATTGTGATAAGTGGTGACAGATGAACGACGACGACTGTTGCATTTGCTTTACCAAAGTGAATGGTGGACTGCTGGGTCCCATTACCCATGATGTGTAAAAATCCCATGTTGTAATATATATACTCCAAATGATCAATAGTACTTCGTCCTTATGGGAGCGGTGTACACGTGAAAAGAACGACACAATGAAGTAGAAGAAAAAGACGAACAGTTAAATACTTATTTTCTGTATTATCCTCTTCTTGCTGGTTTGGGGTTCAGGCAAAAGTGCTGGATAAGCGTTGAACACATTCTTATATAAGCAATTGTGTATTGTGTTTCAAAGCGGGATCACTGAAATCCCTGTACCCATAAAAATGTCTTCACGAAGAGGCTCTGTCAAGTACAAAATATGCCAGATTCCCACGACGCGATCAGTGGAGCCTACCTATACTTTTCACGTGAGTTTGTTATCTCTTTCATCAATACACAGCCCTCATTTAGATGCCAGTAACCTCGTAAAGAGGAATTCAAACAGGACAGCTTCACACGTTGGTGTCCAATACAGATACCAATAAACCTACGAAGTGGATATTTAAAGGTTTTGGGGCAGAATTGCTTTAGCAATGTGATTTGGCTAGATAACGATAGAAATGATATGGCCGATTATTTGGCGCTGAACCACACACGTATGTTCTAAGCACTTACAGCGTGGTGGACATTATCACTCCGTATAACCTCCGTATGCCTGTGAGTCACTAGAAGGTTGATGGTCATATGACTTACAGCGCTGACAAGTTACAGTTCATACGCACAAGATAATATATGGATTTATGAAACATTTTGTGTCAAAGTCCCTTTTTGAAGCGTGGCAAAGTTGGCACCAGTTTTAGATGAAGAGGCAGAGGGTCCCAAAGGGTAGCAGCTGCCTACTGAAAGGTCTTGGCATTAACAGTTTTGAGTTTATAAGAAGGCATGGACAGGAGAACGTCATCATGGGAGCGGAGAGTGAGTGTACTGTGTCACGAGGTCTTGCTGATAGATAGGTCCCATTTTGTGAATTGCCTGATAAGTGAGAATCAGTGTTTTGAATTTGATACGTTCAGGAATGTTCACTTTCTGCTGGGTGAATGTATTGTATCATTATTACTACCATGATGTGTTGGGTTTTACACCGATTTTAGCAATATTTTAGGGGACACCAGAAATGGTCTTCACAATGTACGCATATGGGGATTCGAATTCGGACTTTCAGTGTGATGAGGGAACGCTTTAACCACTGGTCGAAACAATGTGTCTTATTCCACCAAGTTATCAGCTTAGGCATATGCTGACGTTGACACAGTGTAATGTAGTGTAGTAAATTTGGACAATACTCTTGAAAGGAAAATGAAAAGAAGTGCCGAAAATACATTTAACGATATGTATCATTGTTCTCCTGGTTATGAGTCACTGTTATACAACACTGCTGCTGTGCAACAGTGTTTCTCTTGCTGTATATCTTACCTGTTGTGCACCTGTTGTCCATTGTACTTATGAATTTAGTTAGGTGCAGTAGTGTGCCGTCTTGAAACGTACACTATATCAGTTCTAGAGGCTTCCATCACAAAGTATGGCAAGTACGTTTTGAATAACCACGTTTAGCTCCAACGTCTATTGTCAATACTAATTAAAGAATATAAAAATGAGGATCTTCATCAAAGGCCTGGCTTGACAGACATCCATTAGCACGACAGTTATAATTTAGAAAGATTACTTAATAACAGCCGGAATCACATTTTTGTATTGAAGCAAAGATATTTCTTCCAAGTGTAATGAGGGATCCTATTTCTGCCAGTGAATAGACATTAAGCTAAGCCTTCAAGCGAATGAAGACAGATTTTCAAAATTGGACGCAGCCCTTGAATAACTAATAAAGAAGATGTTTTGTTTCACTGTTTGCAGTGGAAATACTCGAGTTCGGAGTGATATGTGCACTTTCGTAGTCACTTGTTATTTACCCTTCAAAAAGATAGGGGTCACATTTACCTCCGTTACAGGCATGGTAGTGTTTTCTTGTTTCGACGTGAATGTCCAGCCAATGTCAATCTGACATCTCATGGCAGATTTCACGCTCGAACACTTGTAGCGCTGTCAGGATAAAACACTGATACCCTTTATTGTCCTGTCAGCAAGTCCTCTTGTTGACCAGAATATCAACGCCCCTACTCGCAGTGCACCAAAGCTCACGTCCAGCAGTGCATCATCAGACAACGTAAGTAACACACTACGACCTTTCCCCCATAGAATGCGTTGGGGAACAGAGTAAGGAGGCGTGCGCTGCAACTTCATAGGTGACCATCGACGTTGGAGGATGTTGGCAAGGCACTGTATGAGGAGTAGACCTGAATTTCACATGCAATGGTAACAACATAACCACTCGTGGACTGGGTGAGTGAGTGGGTGAGTTCATATTTAATGTCACATTGGCAACATTGCAGCCATATCGTGACGGGAACATGACACTGAAATGGAATATATGTGTATTATAAAATCTGTCGACAAAGGACAGTAAAACAACTAGAATATTACAGAAATGAATTTAAAACTAGTAATTATATCTAGAACGGTTTATCTATAGAGGACAATACAATATAAATATGGGCTATAGATTGCTAACAACTGAAGGTAGATCACCATACTAGGGACCGTGGAGACTTACAGTACTTTTACTACCTGCATGGACCCCAACTGGATTTATATAATCCCCTCAGCCGTCAGCAATTTGGGAAATCTAGCCGTTATTATGGCGTTAGCTTCCGCAACGACAATAGAGCTGCTACACGGTAGTCTAGAAGATACTGTCCTGGATCCAATGACCGTGGCACAAGCCACTGCGCCACCGTCCTTGGACCCGTCTGTGAATAAGGATTTGTAATTGTTATATTTCTTCTTTAGTTGATGATATTCTTGTTTATATTGTAAGTCATTTGTTTCTGTTTCATATTTTTAAATGATGTTAATGTTAGGTCAACTTGTAATCTAACCAATTTGCCAAGGAGGAGAAGAAGCCGAGAATGAGCTATATTTTCCAGCTTAATGCCGGAAGCAGCAAGAAATGGCTTAATTCTGAGTCCAAGAGGCGGTACAAGGCAATACTTTTTGTTGTACAAATCCTCATAGAGAGGATTAAAGGCACAAGTAAATGCAGGATCACACTCATTAGAAGCTAAGTTTGTAATGTATTGTTAAGATAGCTTTATACGGCGTTGGTTGAGAGAAGGTTCATCAGCTTCGACGTACAGACTGTCGATAGGAGAGGTTCTCAAAGAACCAAGACAAAGTCTTAGGCCTTGGTTGTGGACAGAATCAAGACGTTTTAGGTTGCATTGACAAGCTCCACCATATACGATGGAGCTGTATTCAAGTTTAGATCGCACCAGTGATCTATATAAGTGAAGGAGGGTAGTTTGATCCCCTCCCCATATTGAATTAGAAAAGAAACAACCTTTAATAAATCGAGTGTCTTCAGGCATTTTGCTTTAAGCGATTTTGTATACGTCAAAAAGATCAAATGTGAAACGAAAATAAGTCCCAAGAACATGGCCTCATTGACCACTTTGATAGGGGTGCCACTTAGAAATAGTTCGGGGTCTTTATGGGGTTTGTATTTACAACAGAAGTGTATACAATTGGTTTTTGATTTAGAAAATTTGAAGCCGTTTTCAAGACACCATTTATCTATTTTGTTAAAACACAAATACAGTTGCCGTTCAATAGTTTTTCCCACGACAAGAAATATTAAAACCATCCACAAATAACGATCTGTTAAATCGTTTAAAACTTTTGATAAACTGTTGATCTTTATGCTAAAAAGTGTGACAGACAAAACACTGCCTTTTAATCCTGACTGTAATGATCAGACAGGGTACAACTCACGCGGACCTTTCATACCTTGGCCATTGGAGTCCAAGAATGTATTTTGGCGATTATATTCCATCTAAAGGTACGCCGACTTTCGCATTTAAAATTTTAAATTCATTTAAAGTATGCAGCATAGGATGGCGACCTGCATGATGAACACATGATACGATCGCTACTGACAATTTGGCATCTGTGAAGATGCATATGTCTCCATCGTGACAGGTATTTACAACATATGCTACGTTTGTCCTCGTCACTATATGACTGAAATATTGCCGGTGTGACGTTAAATCTTTAACTCACTCACTCAGATCTGTCAAATGACCTCACAGACACTGAAAAATAATATAGAGTAACTCGTCCCGTTATGGTTTTAGCTCGACACATTTGTCATTCGTTATAGAGTAGTGTCACACAATGTAACCATCAGGAAACAGACGCTCAGCCACAATATGAATTATACATGAAGTTACTAATCACACTGTCAAAGTTTTTGTTATAATTCTGTCCATCCATAAATAATTTAAATGCCCTGTTTGTCGTGTTATTGTTATGTATATTGAACATGAATGTGTCAAGTTGTCATGTTTGAATTCTTCTCTACGAGATTACTGGCATCTAAATGAAGGCTGTGTATCGATGACAGAGATAATACACTAAGGGCGAGAAGTATAGTCAGGGTGCACGTACTTCTACGCGAGAATCGGGATATTTTCTAAAGAATCTACAGTATGCTAATAGGTTAGAAGCACATATTAACGCGTAGACGTATTGGAATGATGTCAGTTACAGTCGCCTATAATATATATGTTAAGTGGTTATCCAGTACTCTTGCTTGAACTCCAAACCAACATGGTGCAGATAACATAGAAAACAAGTAATTTCTGATATTTATATATTCTACGTCATTGTCTCGTTGTTTTCACATTTACACTGCTCCCATAAGGATGTCCAAAGAATTAAGTCTGCATTTGAACTTTAAGCGACAGTAATGGTCGACATTGAGTACTTGTTCATCTAAAGTATTAAAGATATCATGTGAAAAGGGTGACATGGCCTTATGGAAAGTTACATGGTTGTTCTTCATAGAAGCATTTTGGAAGTTAGTTTCATGTTGTTGTACCTCTATTCAGAATGGTTATATCACATTAATTAATCCATATGAAGCAATAGTTTCTTTTGTTCTCTGGCAACTAGAAACTGAAAGCCAGAATACACAAATACACACATGCGTGTGCAAAAGAACACACGAACGATTTCTCATTTTATTTCGTATCCACAAGTTATGTTTTATAACACAAAAAAGACTACGTAAACGATTCGTGGGCAATTGATGTGGGCGTGGAACATATGCGATGTTTGTTTCGCTAGAGACATATATCTATTATGTTAAAGATAGCAGGCTTAAATACACAAAATTCTTCGCAATAAAATGTTTACAATCATGTGTGAAAGAGGTTGGCCTTATGAAATGCTTTCACTTTTGAAGCCATATTTATTACACACATAATTTGCAATGAAACCCAGTAGTCCAGCCTTCAGCTTCGCAACACAAAGACAACAATCGTCTTCGTTTAGCTGTCATCACTTGTCACAATGTATTCAAGCTACATAAAATACTGAATTGAAACAAACGGTAGACCTACCGGTTCCGAATATATTGTGACAAAGGTGGGAAGGGAAGCATAAAGGGAAGCATTTGGCGTTCCCTTTCCGAACAAAAACTATGCTAACGTCAAAATATTATCTCTTGAATATTTCGGGAAAATATAAAAAAAATAAACAATCCCACAAAGAACCAAAGACCAAAGAACTAATGCCAACAATTCGAAATTGGAAAATACATCTGTTGCCATGACAACATGTACTTTGATTCTCTAGAATAGATTAGTTTTTTTGAGTTTGTTTTAGAACAAAGAAGCCTTTTGCTATCATACATCATGTAAATCGGTTAGTTTTTCTAAGCAAGGAACAGTAAGCATTGTGTCCATCTTACATAACATCAGCTAAATGGGATACAACTCCGGATCTTGAACTTAGTTATTGCAACAGTCTGCTGTAAGACTACGAAACGAAGAACTCACCATGTGTAAATATCGGTGCCACGGATGGCCCAGATAGCTAGCGCTGTAATTCGCAGATCTGGATCAGGTGGACTGGAATATCGGTTCACCTTGATTATGTTTCTGCATATGTTTGCAAATACCAAACTGGAATCGCGAGAAGGTCTGAGACCTGCATCCCCTTGTGCTTTTGCCCCTCATTCCTCTTTCACTGACTCTTTCATGCACCTGAATTGGACACACCCTTCATATCAGTCTGGCAAAAGAAACGTTCAATCATAATAATACCTCTTGTCTGAAAGTTTTGTGACAAAGGTAGGAAGGGAAGCATTTGGCGTTCCCTTTCCGAACAAAAACTATGCTAACGTCAAAATATTACGAGTCGTATCTCTCGAATGGATTCTCCAGACACAATTGATATTTCGGGAAAACATATAAAAACCCAACAATCCCACAAAGAACCAAAAAATTAATGCCAACAATTCGAAATTGGAAAATACATCTGTTGCCATGACAACATGTACTTTGATTCACTAGAATAGATTAGTCTTTTTGAGTTTGTTTTAGAAAAAAGAAGCCTTTTGCCAGCATACATCATGTAAATCGCTTAGTGTTTCTAAGCAAGGAACGAGCTGGGTTATTAAAAGAAAATCGAGAATAGAGATCCGAACATCACATTATCTTTCTCCTGATGCATCTGTAAGTACCTTAATACAAACGAACCATCGATTTATTTCTACTGGGGGAAATGAAAAACAAAACAAAACGAAACGATATTGCACAAAAACCTTTTCCTGGGTAGACATCGGTTGATGTATCTACATGTTCAAAGTTGCTAAACATGAAACATACAGAGTGTTTTGTCCAGCTGCTTATTCCGTCGAGTATAAACAATCGTGTATAATGGTAAATGGTAATGTATGAGTCGGCATTTGGTATTCCTCATGAGACTGCCATAAAAGAATAAGGCAGTCTGGGCTCATTAATATTCATTGGTGACGAGTAACAATTCTTTGTTGACATCGAGTGAACCCATTTGGTGAAAATGTATGCATATTTGAAATGTTGCTTGTACAAATATAACTTGTCAGTGATTATGTATAATGCCTCATTATACATAAGCACTGAAAAATCAACTACAATGTTAGACACGTTCCCTGAATTAGATTAGTGTAGTTTACAAGAATATCTCATCCAAATAGAAATCAGTTTCATTTACTATCTAGCTGAGATCAAAATCTTCAAATTTCCGTTTAAATATGTTGATCGTTTTTTTCGAATTTTCTAAGTATTACACACATGTCTTTTTACCTTATAAATATCCTTATCCTTTCTAATCCTTAGAATGCATTTGTTTCTATGTTGTTATCAACTCATGCTTGTCGTGCGAGGCGACTAACGGGATCGGGTGGTCAGGCTCACAGACTTGGTTTGACACATGTCATCGATCCCCAATTGAGCAGATCGACGCACATGTTGTTGATCAGAGCAGCGTAAAACTAAACTCACTCACTCACTGTTTCACGTGACAATATAGAAAAAAATAAGCTAGTGCTGACATCATTTGCGCAGATCGATGCTCATGTTGTTGATCACTGCATTGTCTGGTCCAGACTGGAATATTGCTGAGAGCGGCCTAAAACTAAACTCGCTCACATATAAATGAAATAAGGAAGTCACGCATCAAACAAATACATCACTTTTAGGGTGAGTGCTACCTTAATATCTTAATCAGAAAATATAATGAAATGATGTAGTGCTGGCTCATAATTTGTACACATGTACATAAAGTCCATTTGATATTGAATACATTGGCACATTACATGTAACATTACTCGTTTGCCCCCAAGCACCTGACCATGGTCCCTAGTGTGGTGATCTACCTTCAGTTGTTGGCAATCTATAGCCTGTTTTTATATTGTCTTGTAAACTATTAGTTTTAACTTTCCACGCTAGTTTTAATCCCATTTGTGATATTCTAGTGGTTTTACTGTCCTTCACTTACCGGTTTTTATAATGTACATATGATCTTTTTCATTGATGAATGTTCTCCTCACGATATGGCTGAGAATTGCTGATGTGACGTTAAATATTAACTCACTCACTCACTCACTCACCCAAGCACCTGAAGTAAATTGTGAAGCAGGATGCATCTCCAGTTGTCCTTCATTAGTGCATATATGTGTTTCTGACTGTTTGTGTTTCTACGTGTGTGTGTGCATGTGTGGTGCCGTGTGTTGTGTTTAAATATGAGGTAGTCGGTGCATGTGTGACTATTTGAATGCCTATGAATACAAGACAGGCAAACATGTTTCGGCATAAATTGGGCATCCCCACAGGCATCTAAATACTTCATCGGTAAGAAGCATTTCATTTCCAGAGGCGTGTACAACAAACATCGTGGATGATCTGAAATGGGAAAGCGGTATTTTCTAGCACCATACAGCGCAATTTGTATTATCAACTAAGGAAGTACTTATTTTTTAATCTTGATAATCCTTTCTTCAGTTACTTGGAATATCATGCTAGACAAGTAACATTATTCGTCAAAGGAACGAGGCCCATCCTACTCGGAGTAGTCAGGTCGGCAGGATGATGAAGTGCCGCAAAATCAGATTGGTTGTATGCTGTGCACAGAACATCTTGACTTCAAAGGAACAGAAACAAGTCTCGCGGAAAGTGTGTAACAACGATAATGTTCAAGATGCCAAGGTGACTTCCAAAATGAAGTTCACTCTCAGTCTCACAATGTCTACTCGTGGGTTTTGGAACGTTAGTTAACACACCACGAGGAAGACATTGCCTTTGCTCAACATGGTGACGTTGAAGAGCTTGCTACGTCGATGGTGGACTGACTTGCTGACGAACATGTCGAGGCAGCGTGTGGGAAATGCCATATGCGGAGTGCCATGCCTCTGCAGGAATGAAAGTAGGACAGGTTGCAAAATGTTATCTCTGTACTGGGTGGCATTCAAGTTCTCTCGATCGACAACACGGGGAGAACGACAGTGTGCGCAAAGAGAACCTCATACCATTACGCTGTCTCTCTCAAAACTTCACAAACACTGGCTTGAGCGTGACGTTCAACGTCGCCTACGGTACATATGGGTCCTGCTGTTTACACGTCATAGTGAATCGAGATTCGTCGCTAAAGACAACCAAATTATAAGTTTAATTTGTGGACGTTAAATGTGTTTTTAGTTTCATAAAATATGCACCCAATAACCTGATTGATTTGCTTTTCATACGTGCATCCCATGATTTACATCTTTGCAGCTTATTTAAGTCAAGGTGTGCACGTGAACTTTTGACAGATAATTGTGACTGTCGCCACTGGCCTTCGAAGATGATTTACCAAAGCGCCGAACCGGCCATCGCGCAGTTTACCATGAACACTATGACACTCCAATATCGCGTAAATGTGCCTCTATTATCAAGTCCATCCTGGATGGAATCAACGAGACAGTATTTTTAATCAAATATCTAGTGCCATCTTGGTCTATTCCATCCTATTTTTCAGGCAAGTTCGTTGTGAGTTGTCGGTAGTTATATCCTTCCGATGATATCACAGACATGTTCGATGAGTGACAAGCCTGGACTGCATGCTGAACATGGTTAGATGGTTCTGTTGTAATGGTGGAGGTACTCACTCACTGTGAGAACTTGCATTATCATTCTAGAACACAAAATGACGTCCGTGTAGGTGCCCAAATGGCCCCACAAACACCTCCAGGATGTTGTCACGGTTGCACTGAGCAGTGACACGTCTTTCAATAACACGCTTCATTTTCAACACAGTTTGAACAGTGGCAACATAACCTATTCTCTACATGGATATTCTCTATTCTCAGAGGGGCTACGCCACATCTAAACTTAGATAGTGCACTTCGATGCTTCCTCGGCATGTTGACATTGACGTATTTTTCACAGCCAAAGGCCTGTTTAAAGGTCTTGTAAGTTCGTAATTTTCTGTTACCCTCTCCATTAAGTGTTCGTTCCTGGTCGCCACTAACTTGAAAACATGGTATAGTCCACTGTGTTGACTAAAAGTTTCTTCTCCGTCCTTACATTAATTTCGAATGAGTGTTCTAGGTGAATACTCTTAAACTGTTCATGAAGTCTAAAATTCCAGTTTCGTTTCTTCTTGACAACTGCCATTCCATCTGCCCATCTTACAACTTTTTTGTCTGCAGCCGCCAATCTGTTGTGTCGATCATACGGTCCCATTGCCGGACTGACCCAGTGTCTCACCTCAGCGGGCGTCCAGCCTACGTCACCGGTTTTTGCTAAGTTAGGGGCGTACCTTCCCAATTTTAGGAAAAATCGAATGGCCCTATGTTGGACTGCTTTTACACATGAGTGCACTGTCATACCCAATATCTCCACACCGTAGCTTCGCGTCGACCACACAGTAGAAACGAACAGTTTAGTGTATATTCTAAAAGGCATTCCTTCCAGGCACTTATACTTAGAGATTACAGGGCCTAGCAGCGCTCCACTGGCAGACTTTGCAGCTGACTTTGCCATCAAAGAATGATCCAGATGTTCAGTTATTAAAACTCCAAGATAGTTGTAAGAATCTGTCAATGCTGAGTCTTTATCCCCACAGTTTAAAGTTGAACAGGTCCGTACTACATTCTTCCCTCTTACCTACACAACGTTAGATTTGTCCCTGTTAACAATCATCTTGTTCTCTTCACACCATATGTTAATACGTTTTTCAGGTCTGTGGTACTTTCAGCAAGAAGAACAACGTCGGCAGCATAGGCGAGGATGCTAACGTTATCTTCACCGACAGTAACATCTTTCGGGAACTTATCTTCACAATCATGTCACTGATGTACATATTACGTAACAGTGGTGATTGAAGACAGTTTTGCTTTAAACCTCTGATGACAGTAAACCAGTCCGTCTTCTTTCCATTGAGCCTGACACAGCACTGGACATTACGGTACAGACTTTTAATTGCCTCGCACATCCTATTGTTTATTCCACAGTTGTACAGCTTTTCCCATAATAATTCACGATCTATACCACCATAAGCCTTTTCAAACTCAATAAAAGCAGTGAATATTGATTTCTTCATATATTTTCTTGTTTCGAGGATGCTTGTGAGTGCTGATAGAAGATCAATCGTGGAAGGTCCTTTCCGAAATCCAGTAATTTCTGATATTTATATATTCTACGTCATTGTCTCGTTGTTTTCACATTTACACTGCTGCCATAAGGATGTCCAAAGAATTAAGTCTGCATTTGAACTTTAAGCGACAGTAATGGTCGACATTGAGTACTTGTTCATCTAAAGTATTAAAGATATCATATGAAAAGGGTGACATGGCCTTATGGAAAGTTACATGGATGTTCTTCATAGAAGCATTTTGGAAGTTAGTTTCATGTTGTTGTACCTCTATTCAGAATGGTTATATCACATTAATTAATCCATATGAAGCAATAGTTTCTTTTGTTCTCTGGCAACTAGAAACTGAAAGCCAGAATACACAAATACACACATGCGTGTGCAAAAGAACACACGAACGATTTCTCATTTTATTTCGTATCCACAAGTTATGTTTTATAACACAAAAAAGACTACGTAAACGATTCGTGGGCAATTGATGTGGGCGTGGAACATATGCGATGTTTGTTTCGCTAGAGACATATATCTATTATGTTAAAGATAGCAGGCTTAAATACACAAAATTCTTCGCAATAAAATGTTTACAATCATGTGTGAAAGAGGTTGGCCTTATGAAATGCTTTCACTTTTGAAGCCATATTTATTACACACATAATTTGCAATGAAACCCAGTAGTCCAGCCTTCAGCTTCGCAACACAAAGACAACAATCGTCTTCGTTTAGCTGTCATCACTTGTCACAATGTATTCAAGCTACATAAAATACTGAATTGAAACAAACGGTAGACCTACCGGTTCCGAATATATTGTGACAAAGGTGGGAAGGGAAGCATAAAGGGAAGCATTTGGCGTTCCCTTTCCGAACAAAAACTATGCTAACGTCAAAATATTATCTCTTGAATATTTCGGGAAAATATAAAAACAAAAAACAATCCCACAAAGAACCAAAGACCAAAGAACTAATGCCAACAATTCGAAATTGGAAAATACATCTGTTGCCATGACAACATGTACTTTGATTCTCTAGAATAGATTAGTTTTTTTTAGTTTGTTTTAGAACAAAGAAGCCTTTTGCCATCATACATCATGTAAATCGGTTAGTGTTTCTAAGCAAGGAACAGTAAGCATTGTGTCCATCTTACATAACATCAGCTAAATGGGATACAACTCCGGATCTTGAACTTAGTTATTGCAACAGTCTGCTGTAAGACTACGAAACGAAGAACTCACCATGTGTAAATATCGGTGCCACGGATGGCCCAGATAGCTAGCGCTGTAATTCGCAGATCTGGATCAGGTGGACTGGAACATCGGTTCACCTTGATTATGTTTCTACATATGTTTGCAAATACCAAACTGGAATCGCGAGAAGGTCTGAGACCTGCATCCCCTTGTGCTTTTGCCCCTCATTCCTCTTTCACTGACTCTTTCATGCACCTGAATTGGACACACCCTTCATATCAGTCTGGCAAAAGAAACGTTCAATCATAATAATACCTCTTGTCTGAAAGTTTTGTGACAAAGGTAGGAAGGGAAGCATTTGGCGTTCCCTTTCCGAACAAAAACTATGCTAACGTCAAAATATTACGAGTCGTATCTCTCGAATGGATTCTCCAGACACAATTGATATTTCGGGAAAACATATAAAAACCCAACAATCCCACAAAGAACCAAAAAAATTAATGCCAACAATTCGAAATTGGAAAATACATCTGTTGCCATGACAACATGTACTTTGATTCACTAGAATAGATTAGTCTTTTTGAGTTTGTTTTAGAAAAAAGAAGCCTTTTGCCAGCATACATCATGTAAATCGCTTAGTGTTTCTAAGCAAGGAACGAGCTGGGTTATTAAAAGAAAATCGAGAATAGAGATCCGAACATCACATTATCTTTCTCCTGATGCATCTGTAAGTACCTTAATACAAACGAACCATCGATTTATTTCTACTGGGGGAAATGAAAAACAAAACAAAACGAAACGATATTGCACAAAAACCTTTTCCTGGGTAGACATCGGTTGATGTATCTACATGTTCAAAGTTGCTAAACATGAAACATACAGAGTGTTTTGTCCAGCTGCTTATTCCGTCGAGTATAAACAATCGTGTATAATGGTAAATGGTAATGTATGAGTCGGCAATTTGGTATTCCTCATGAGACTGCCATAAAAGAATAAGGCAGTCTGGGCTCATTAATATTCATTGGTGACGAGTAACAATTCTTTGTTGACATCGAGTGAACCCATTTGGTGAAAATGTATGCATATTTGAAATGTTGCTTGTACAAATATAACTTGTCAGTGATTATGTATAATGCCTCATTATACATAAGCACTGAAAAATCAACTACAATGTTAGACACGTTCCCTGAATTAGATTAGTGTAGTTTACAAGAATATCTCATCCAAATAGAAATCAGTTTCATTTACTATCTAGCTGAGATCAAAATCTTCAAATTTCCGTTTAAATATGTTGATCGTTTTTTTCGAATTTTCTAAGTATTACACACATGTCTTTTTACCTTATAAATATCCTTATCCTTTCTAATCCTTAGAATGCATTTGTTTCTATGTTGTTATCAACTCATGCTTGTCGTGCGAGGCGACTAACGGGATCGGGTGGTCAGGCTCACAGACTTGGTTTGACACATGTCATCGGTCCCCAATTGAGCAGATCGACGCACATGTTGTTGATCAGAGCAGCGTAAAACTAAACTCACTCACTCACTGTTTCACGTGACAATATAGAAAAAAATAAGCTAGTGCTGACATCATTTGCGCAGATCGATGCTCATGTTGTTGATCACTGCATTGTCTGGTCCAGACTGGAATATTGCTGAGAGCGGCCTAAAACTAAACTCGCTCACATATAAATGAAATAAGGAAGTCACGCATCAAACAAATACATCACTTTTAGGGTGAGTGCTACCTTAATATCTAAATCAGAAAATATAATGAAATGATGTAGTGCTGGCTCATAATTTGTACACATGTACATAAAGTCCATTGGATATTGAATACATTGGCACATTACATGTAACATTACTCGTTTGCCCCCAAGCACCTGACCATGGTCCCTAGTGTGGTGATCTACCTTCAGTTGTTGGCAATCTATAGCCTGTTTTTATATTGTCTTGTAAACTATTAGTTTTAACTTTCCACGCTAGTTTTAATCCCATTTGTGATATTCTAGTGGTTTTACTGTCCTTCACTTACCGGTTTTTATAATGTACATATGATCTTTTTCATTGTTGAATGTTCTCGTCACGATATGGCTGAGAATTGCTGATGTGACGTTAAATATTAACTCACTCACTCACTCACCCAAGCACCTGAAGTAAATTGTGAAGCAGGATGCATCTCCAGTTGTCCTTCATTAGTACATATATGTGTTTCTGACTGTTTGTGTTTCTACGTGTGTGTGTGCATGTGTGGTGCCGTGTGTTGTGTTTAAATATGAGGTAGTCGGTGCATGTGTGACTATTTGAATGCCTATGAATACAAGACAGGCAAACATGTTTCGGCATAAAATGGGCATCCCCACAGGCATCTAAATACTTCATCGGTAAGAAGCATTTCATTTCCAGAGGCGTGTACAACAAACATCGTGGATGATCTGAAATGGGAAAGCGGTATTTTCTAGCACCATACAGCGCAATTTGTATTATCAACTAAGGAAGTACTTATTTTTTAATCTTGATAATCCCTTCTTCAGTTACTTGGAATATCATGCTAGACAAGTAACATTATTCGTCAAAGGAACGAGGCCCATCCTACTCGGAGTAGTCAGGTCGGCAGGATGATGAAGTGCCGCAAAATCAGATTGGTTGTATGCTGTGCACAGAACATCTTGACTTCAAAGGAACAGAAACAAGTCTCGCGGAAAGTGTGTAACAACGATAATGTTCAAGATGTCAAGGTGACTTCCAAAATGAAGTTCACTCGGCTGAGGTCTTCCGAAAGGGCTGTGACCTCCTCAAAAGTCTCTTACCGCCACACACAACATCTCCAGCGTCTCGTTCAGTCTCACAATGTCTACTCGTGGGTTTTGGAACGTTAGTTAACACACCACGAGGAAGACATTGCCTTTGCTCAACATGGTGACGTTGAAGAGCTTGCTACGTCGATGGTGGACTGACTTGCTGACGAACATGTCGAGGCAGCGTGTGGGAAATGCCATATGCGGAGTGCCATGCCTCTGCAGGAATGAAAGTAGGACAGGTTGCAAAATGTTATCTCTGTACTGGGTGGCATTCAAGTTCTCTCGATCGACAACACGGGGAGAACGACAGTGTGCGCAAAGAGAACCTCATACCATTACGCTGTCTCTCTCAAAACTTCACAAACACTGGCTTGAGCGTGACGTTCAACGTCGCCTACGGTACATATGGGTCCTGCTGTTTACACGTCATAGTGAATCGAGATTCGTCGCTAAAGACAACCAAATTATAAGTTTAATTTGTGGACGTTAAATGTGTTTTTAGTTTCATAAAATATGCACCCAATAACCTGATTGATTTGCTTTTCATACGTGTATCCCATGATTTACATCTTTGCAGCTTATAAAGTCAAGGTGTGCACGTGAACTTTTGACAGATAATTGTGACTGTCGCCACTGGCCTTCGAAGATGATTTACCAAAGCGCCGAACCGGCCATCGCGCAGTTTACCATGAACACTATGACACTCCAATATCGCGTAAATGTGCCTCTATTATCAAGTCCATCCTGGATGGAATCAACGAGACAGTATTTTTAATCAAATATCTAGTGCCATCTTGGTCTATTCCATCCTATGTTTCAGGCAAGTTCGTTGTGAGTTGTCGGTAGTTATATCCTTCCGATGATATCACAGACATGTTCGATGAGTGACAAGCCTGGACTGCATGCTGAACATGGTTAGATGGTTCTGTTGTAATGGTGGAGGTACTCACTCACTGTGAGAACTTGCATTATCATTCTAGAACACAAAATGACGTCCGTGTAGGTGCCCAAATGGCCCCACAAACACCTCCAGGATGTTGTCACGGTTGCACTGAGCAGTGACACGTCTTTCAATAACACGCTTCATTTTCAACACAGTTTGAACAGTGGCAACATAACCTATTCTCTACATGGATATTCTCTATTCTCAGAGGGGCTACGCCACATCTAAACTTAGATAGTGCACTTCGATGCTTCCTCGGCATGTTGACATTGACGTATTTTTCACAGCCAAAGGCCTGTTTAAAGGTCTTGTAAGTTCGTAATTTTCTGTTACCCTCTCCATTAAGTGTTCGTTCCTGGTCGCCACTAACTTGAAAACATGGTATAGTCCACTGTGTTGACTAAAAGTTTCTTCTCCGTCCTTACATTAATTTCGAATGAGTGTTCTAGGTGAATACTCTTAAACTGTTCATGAAGTCTAAAATTCCAGTTTCGTTTCTTCTTGACAACTGCCATTCCATCTGCCCATCTTACAACTTTTTTGTCTGCAGCCGCCAATCTGTTGTGTCGATCATACGGTCCCATTGCCGGACTGACCCAGTGTCTCACCTCAGCGGGCGTCCAGCCTACGTCACCGGTTTTTGCTAAGTTAGGGGCGTACCTTCCCAATTTTAGGAAAAATCGAATGGCCCTATGTTGGACTGCTTTTACACATGAGTGCACTGTCATACCCAATATCTCCACACCGTAGCTTCGCGTCGACCACACAGTAGAAACGAACAGTTTAGTGTATATTCTAAAAGGCATTCCTTCCAGGCACTTATACTTAGAGATTACAGGGCCTAGCAGCGCTCCACTGGCAGACTTTGCAGCTGACTTTGCCATCAAAGAATGATCCAGATGTTCAGTTATTAAAACTCCAAGATAGTTGTAAGAATCTGTCAATGCTGCGTCTTTATCCCCACAGTTTAAAGTTGAACAGGTCCGTACTACATTCTTCCCTCTTACGTACACAACGTTAGATTTGTCCCTGTTAACAATCATCTTGTTCTCTTCACACCATATGTTAATACGTTTTTCAGGTCTGTGGTACTTTCAGCAAGAAGAACAACGTCGGCAGCATAGGCGAGGATGCTAACGTTATCTTCACCGACAGTGACATCTTTCGGGAACTTATCTTCACAATCATGTCACTGATGTACATATTACGTAACAGTGGTGATTGAAGACAGTTTTGCTTTAAACCTCTGATGACAGTAAACCAGTCCGTCTTCTTTCCATTGAGCCTGACACAGCACTGGACATTACGGTACAGACTTTTAATTGCCTCGCACATCCTATTGTTTATTCCACAGTTGTACAGCTTTTCCCATAATAATTCACGATCTATACCACCATAAGCCTTTTCAAACTCAATAAAAGCAGTGAATATTGATTTCTTCATATATTTTCTTGTTTCGAGGATGCCTGTGAGTGCAGATAGAAGATCAATCGTGGAAAGTCCTTTCCGAAATCCATTTTGTTCATCTCTGATGATGTCATTTCTTTCAGCCCAAGTCGAAAGTCTGTCATTCAAAACACTACGATACAACTTATAAGTTGCTGGCGCCAAAGTGATACCTCTATAACTTAGTGGGTCTCTCGGGTCAGCCTCAGAAGACTTATGAAAAGGGTTAATAAGATTTTCACACCATAAATAAGTCACACAAGTTCTCCAAGTCTCTATGAATATTAGACAGGTGAACTCTTTTAGCTTACTGAACTCTCTTATCAATCACTTTCCGAATATGCATTATTCAGGGACACTTGTTCCATATCGCTCCTCTCACACTCAGTTATTATACTGTCCAACTGGTTTAGATACTCAGGCGAATCACCAAAATGAGCAGGTGCCTTGTCTGTTAAGAATTTATCAAACGACTCTACACAGTCCTGTTCAGTGCTGACGGTCGTCTCCAGGTCCATGATCATCTGATCAGTGAGTGATCTATCTTGAGAATCTCACCTACATCATACACCTCTACACAACCTGCCTGCTGAGCTAACACACTGGGCCATATTATGTCAAAACAAGAAAACTTATCTAAACATTCTTAAACACAAATCAACAACAGAGCTACCTGTACTTGAAATAAAAGTCACATCATTTTTGTGTATTTCTACAATTAAAAAAGTTGACATTGATTAAAAATCTATCAAAATTTTACCACGTGTATTGACCGTGTAATCCACAACGTCTCTGTCAATGATACTGTCAATACATCTCTCTCTCTCTCTCTCTCTCTGTGTGTGTGTGTGTGTGTCTGTCTGTGTGTGTGTGTGTGTGTGTGTGTGTGTGCCATACAGGTGAGTTTCAGTTAGTCCGATAATGTCACAATTACTAAACGCAACACAGTCAATCGTGGGATAACACGTGGACGTTGATCAAGCAATGCTCATCTGTGTTCCACAATGGAATCATCATTCCATATACTCTAGCAACTGTAGCAATTTGAAACCCATCGGCAATATGAGAGAAACTTAGCCCACGGTTTTGTAACACACTCGTTCCAAAGAAGCGACTTTTGTGCACCAGACAACCTTGGTCAGCCACATCGACGTCTGTCATCATCGTCTATAAATGTCCTGATTGTAATCTGCTAATTACTGATAGTGGGATCTTAAGACTTTGTGCCAAGTGCACCTACCTCTTCCTTACTAGGATTCCTTATTTAGGATAAATGATACTAAAACAATATCACAACACTTTCTGTCTGGCTTATATCACTTAAATATACCTCGTAAATGAAACGCCTGTGCGAAGTTGACATGGTTTCACGAAACTCATGAAACTTTGTAAATAAAATAATCATTTTGTAAATCTACATACAATTTTACAGGTTGGTTCCCAAATAATATCAGCCAACCTAGAATACCGCCTTCACTTTTATCAGTACAATAACCAACAAGCGTTCTGGGCGCAATACTCAACAATTATTCTGGATTTACAACCCAAACTAATTTACAACCGGTCAAAACCGATAAAATTCTAAACTCTGGATTCAGTCGCGTGTTGACTTGTCATGGCAGGAGATTGATCTTTATTCAAGAGCAAATACAATGTGACGTACACATTCCCTTGAGTAAATTGATTGGACCATTAGCTTGTGATCTTAACAACGATGACAATAGCGTTATCTGAACAGAAACTCTCGGGATGTGACGTCTAGTTCCTGCGTGGGTTGTGATGGATCTCTACTTTAGGTTTGCACTGCTGTGACTCTTTGTATTTTGACATTAGAAACGTCTCCGTTATCGCAAAATCTTCATGTACCTGTTTCTTTGTATTTCGGCTATATCTTTCAGAGAAATCATAATATCATCACTTCTTGTTAGTAATTCATAATACATGCTGATGTAAACCTCGGGAGTCGTATACATGACACTGCTTACAGATAATATTTCTTTCGCATATGAAAATGATGCTGTCCCTTGCATTTTAACGAATAACTCAACAATATTCAGCGATATGACGATTGTCAGTAAATGATCAAATAAGTGGAATTATCGACCTTAACAACTGTGATAGGACGGGATATATCAACCATATCACTATGGTTAACTACCAGGTCCCGTTTATAGCTCTAGCTCTGTCCTGAAACGTCACGGGTACTACACAGACACGCGTGTTTTCTAAACCAGCGGTAAGAAAATAGTCCCTCACCATTTAATCAATATGTACATGCATTATCAGTGCGATACGTAACGAGAGTGTTACACCTTGTGCGACAGCGTTTTAGCTGCTCTATACTTTGATAATGTGACTTGCTCTATATTTTGATAATGTTGGACAATGCCAGACTATGTTAGATTATGCAATACAGTTTAGCTGTGTAGGAGATTTTTCAGTTCGCCCCAAAATCATTAAAATACAGGAACATCCATACCACGTATTGCATATAATTTGACAGTAATATATAACTGACATCATTCCCAAACAACATGCTAGGAAATTGTACTGAAAACTCAGAAACTCAACCATACAACATCGTCAACAATAAATTACACGGAAATATAAACTCCGCCTTACAATCAGGCGTAACTATATATTTTACCAACACATTCCTCTTGCCTCCCTCTCTCTCCGTTTTTCAGTCTTTGTTCACACAGAAATCCAACCCATCTTAAACACATTTCCTCTAGACAGCTTTATGTTAAACCCCTTACACGGTAACTAATATCAGTCTCTATGTTAGACAAAAATGCTTCCCTAAATCCATCCCAAAGACCATGTACATGACGCTTTTTTATGATCTAGAAACCATTAGGCAGTTTAAAGAAGCGATTGCAGCACTGGTCATGCCGCTATACTTAACCACTGCAATTCCACAAACTCAGGCATATCGACAGTGATATTAATGACCATTGCACACGAAATATTTCGTTCTGCTTACTGTGGTCATGACTGATCCAGAAATAGCCCCAGACGAGTGAAGAACCGCACGCTTCGTTTGCAAAATGAAGATGGGCCAACGTGACCCTACTTGACTCGACATGTCTGAACCTATCCGAACCTAATGCCATGACTGGCGATCACAGCCAACTTGATTGGGAGACTGACATGCATTGATGACAGCCGGTCCAGCCGTATTACTGTCCTGTGATTTAACGTTCGAGCAGTCAACCGGCAGGGGTTACTTTGTACTGTCAGACTGGCACAACTGTATTTGTGTACATCAGTTCATCGAGGGCCATCTGTAATGAGAGGAGGAACGAAGGATTCTCCTGCCGCTTGACGACCCAGGTTCACTTCCAGTCATAGGGCCAATGTGTGATTCCTATAACTGCAATATTGTCAAATAGGCAATAAAGCACATTCCCTCGCTCCTTACATAATTGTCACAAGGGGGAGTCTATATTATACTTCAGAGAAGTAAAATAAGACTAGCTGTTACAGCACGGTTATTTAACTGATCACATACTGCTCGGTGCTCCCTATTTCAAGAATCAATTATTAACACAATATAGCTTATATTCAGCCTCTAAATGAAGAATATCAAAATATACCGGGTTCCTTAATGCACATGGTGAATTGATCTCAGAAAATATCAAAAGTATAAGGTAACAGAAGGAACGCCAATGTAAACTTATTTAACATTTCAGAAATTGCCAATGAATTTACCAGACATGTTCCGCCAAATAATGACTCACATACTATCTTAACTTTTGATGTAAGACTTGAAAGTAACAAAAGGCTGACATAAGGACAAGTATACAATCACGGTACAGTGAACAATTTTAGATTTAAACTTAAAGTTGGCAGTGTGGACATTTAGACATGCTCTTGTGCTTGATCATGTCATGCATCCAACATATGCAAGCAGGAGAAAGTTACCTGCATATCTACAGCGATATTTCCAAGTTTTTAAACGTCTTGAAATTTCCAGTGGTAGAGAAAGGGCTCAATAGCAACATGCTTCGTCCTTCACATTTCAAGTAACTTGGCGTAAAACTAATCACATATCGATTTCACCTTACAAGTTATATAAAACCACATGATATGTCATGTAGTTAGTTTGCCTTACAGACCGTTAAACGTACCTAATTAATTTTCACAGGAACATTAATGAAGGGTTAAGCTATTGGTAACACTGTTTCTTTAAAGTTACAAAATCTTGAAATATACACAATTGAATGTAAAACAATCTTTCATAAAAGTATGGAAAAATTCATTAGGCCGTCGACATGTCATTATTAAGTCCGATATTATTCATGTCCGATACATTATGTTACAAATAGCTCTTGTTTTATCTCAACTGTCAATATAAAAAATCCACTAGTCATTTACCGTCAATGATTTGCACGCAAAAGGGGGCTCTAACCATGGAAAGTAGAAGAAAATACACTTCCATTGAGGTTTTTTCACAGTCGTTCACTGTTAAGGTACCAGTGTGAAATCGCGGCTTAAAATGAGATGTGTTTGAGGGTTGTTCTACACTTGCTGCAAGGGATCAGGCTATAGAACTTTGGGGGTTTGGTTAAATTCAGCTCAGCTGCTGTCTGCTTCGATGTGAGGCAGAGTGCTATTGTAGACAGTGGCAAAGACTTCAAGCCAACGGGTCCTTGGAATATGCACACATTGACCTCAGAGTCATAACAGTCCGAGATGACAAGCACATGATTAACCCTGAGTTGCGTAACAGATTCCTTGCAGCAGTAGAACTTCAGACAGAGTGCTGCAATGCTAACAATGTAAGGATACCCAGGAGCACACAGACAGGCGTGAGATGGAGTAGACATAATGGCCGATGGAATCAACGTCAGTGATCTCGCCATTCATAAGACGGGTCTATACCATGTCGATTCCAACGGAAACGATCAAGTGGAGGATGCCCTCTTACCTTCATTCCTACTAATTCTCGGTAGCTTGTTCAGAGCTGAGGACGACCTCCCACAATCCGGGTACCTGCAGAAAATTTGGCCGTAAAATTAATCACAACTGATCGTAATATAAGGTTGATTGGAAACTACATGTTGCTATAATGTCTTGCAATCAGTCTGAAAAAGATCTTGATGATACAGTATTATACGAAAGGCAATCTGTGCGTGAAATATGAGAATACTGATTCTCTTTTGCCTTTCTTTGGTCATTTCTGGACCTATTTCAATAATTCAAAACAAAACAAAAAAAGTTGTGATTGAACAACATGCCAACAACCATCTACGTAATGGTCTGATATATGAGATATGTACAATTATTTTACATGACCGTTTGTTTATCACGAAATGCTGCACGATTAATGGGTATTCATGAACCGACGGCACTCTCTGGCAATGAGGCACCCGTGAAGAGCCACATCCTCGCGGTGGGTGATGGGTAACGCTAAGTTACTCTTCTCCCGTGTGGATCCGGGACAGAATGTGTCCACAGCACCCCATTGCTGGTCGTAAGAGTAGACCAAATTGGGCAATCTGTTTACCGTGGGTTGCGTCCCGTGTCGGTGGAGGAGGATAGTCTAGTGGTTGAGGACAGTAGGAGACTGAACCATTTTGCTCCTTTTGCTCAACACACCACTTCGGCCGTTACTTCACCTAGACGGGTGGTAGAAGTGGCCCAGTTCTATCAATCGGCTTGTCACGCCAAGCCCTGAGCTGCAACTATGAAATGCTCAAAATGGTATGAAACTGGTAATTTGATTTTTCATGCTTGTCCAAACTATTTTCATTCTATAATTTCAAATGTATCATGTTATGTATGTTTTTGCCTAGAGTCGTATGGCCAGCAGGCGGTGGCTCATGGGCCAATCTGGTGGAACTATTACTATTTTAATTGTTCTGCTGTAGTATATCATCCGGGTATCCGTCACTGTCCTTGTGATACTCCGTGGCGGGTGGGGAGCTCAGATGATGAACCATTTGAAACAAACTATGGCTTACGAAACCCCCATAAAAAAGCGAAACGTCCACTAGACATTGATGAAGATGATAGTGAACACAGACCGACCCAATCAATTGACTACTGGCCACGCTTTATAGTGATCGAGACACATGATAAGACACCACTAAAGTTGAACCCTTTTGCAGTATCGAGGGTTATTCAAGGCATTGTGGGTGGTGTAAAAAATGTTAGACGCTTGCGTTCAGGAGCTCTTCTCATTGAATGTAGTAAACGACAGCTAGCTACAAACCTGATGACAACCGAATTGTTGGTAGTCTCAGCTCACAGGACGCTAAACACAATCAAAGGCATAATTCGAGATCGTGATCAGACATGACGGAATTAGATATTGTGACAGAGATGAAAGATCAAGGTGTCATGTATGTCAAAAAGTTTACAACCCGGAAAAATAAGGAAACTGTTCCAACAAACACATATTTGTTTTCTTTTTCATCTCCAACTGCTCCAAAATCAGTGAAAGCTGGATAGTGTAACATTGCTGTTGATACCTATGTTCCTAACCTATTAAGGTGTTTCAAGTGCCAAACATTTGGACATGGAGTGAATAGTTGTACATTGTCTGTCATGTGTACTGACTGTCGTGAGCAGCCACACACAACAGAAGATTGTACCAACAACTTTAAAAAATGCGTTAACAGCGCCGGAAGTCACTCGTCTTTTTCAGAAAACTGTCCAGTTGGGAGATGGAACATGGAATTCAACAAAATTAAATATACTCAAAACATTAGTTTTGCAGATGCAAAAAAACTTGTCCAAAGATCTTAACAGAAACTTATGCTTCTGGCCTCTGTTACCAGAACATCGCCTTCACCTTCCCTGAATGTAAACAAATCTTCTGCGTGCTGTCAAACCATCTTAACATGGGTTAATACTGACACTCCTCAGACTCTGCTACCCGAATCATCCACTCAAACTGCTGAAGTACTTCAATGCGGAAGAGCCTCAAAGGGGTCTGGTAACAAAATCCAACGTTTTAATAAGCTTGGATCTTTAAAGGATATGGATGTATCCGAAAACATCCAAACAAGGGCACATAGCCTGTAGCCCACAAGAAAAGTGCGGAGTAGATCCTCAATCAACCCAGCAAAAAGATAACGCATTCTCACAAATTTAATTCAGTGGAACTGTAGGGGTTTAATGACTGATCTAAATGAGTTGCAGTAATTTGTCCAGGATCTAGCACCATCAGCATTCTGTCTGCAGGAAACTTATCTTAAACAGACAGATACTTTTAATCTACGTCAGTTCGAGTAAGCATAACGTTACTCACAGCCCTGTCATACTTAAAACAAATCTTCAAGCCGTTCTAGTGACACTTACTCTTCATTGCTTTTACAATATGCTCGTTGTATATTATTCCACCTTCTTCAACACTTCTGATCTTCAAGCCCTCTATGATCAACTTCCGAAACCCTGCATTGTAATGGGTGATCTCTATAATCCCCCGTGGGGTGGTACAAACACAAACACTTAAGGCAAAACACTTGAAGATTTTATCTCCAATGATGATTCAAGCACCTATCTGCATCCAGCCACTGGTACGTATTCATCTCTGGATTTGTCTATTGCATATTCTAAACTCCTTAGTGAATTTGACTGGTCTGTTCATAATGACCTTTGTGAAAAGTGATCATGTCCCAACTATTCTTTCAGGTATAACTCCATCTGATTTTTCATCGTATACAAGATAAAACTTTATATCAAACTCTTTGTAAATCGAAACTCCAACCTCAATATTTTAATGATATACCTGATCCTATTCAAACTTTTGCGGACCATTTCAGTGAAATCGCTAATGAGTGTACACCAAAATCCTCTACGTCTCAACGCGTACGAAAACCATGGTTTCATACAGATTGTAGACACGCCAGAAAAGCAAGGGAAAAGGCAGAAAATTATTTCCGTCGTCACCCAACAGACCATAATTTAAATAAATTCAAAATACTCAATGCAAAGGCACGTCGTATCTTCAAAAAAAAATCCAAACGACAATCCTGGAGAAATTATGTCTCCAAACTGAATTCACGCACGCCAATGTCCAGGGTCTGGAACATGATTCAAAGGGTCGAAATCTGCTGTTTGCCAAAGATGGTGATAATATAATTACTGATAGCTATAAAATTGCATATAAAATTGGCGAAACTCTCGCAAAAAATTCATCATCGGCAAATTATATGTTCCTGAGTTTCGCAGATATCAGAAACAACAGGAAAGCACAAAACTTCATTTCGACTCAAATAATGGTGAACAATACAATAAAGTGTATTCATTTCAGGAAGTGCATGCTGCTCTTGAGCAAGCTCATGACACTGCAACTGTTGATAATAATATCCATTACCAGCTTTTGAAACTCTTACCTGAAACATGTCTGATGAGACTTTTAGGTATATTTGATCAAATATGGACTTCTGGCGAATTTCCGCATCGTTGCATAATGCCATTGCAATCCCAATACCAAAACCTGGTAGGGATCAAACAGATCCGTCAAGTTACAGGCCGATATATCTAACTAGCTGTGTCTGTAAAATCATGGAACGTATGGTGAATAACAGACTAACCTGGTATACCAACATACAATGTGGTTTCAGGAAAAATCGTAGTACCATTGATCATCTCGTACCATTTGAATCCTTTGTTTAAAATGTTGTCGTAAGTAGACAACATGCAGTATCGATCTCCTTTCATCTCGAGATCAAGCACATTTTGCTTGACTGTGTTGAATATTCCATAACAAGGGATAACTAACTTCAATCACGAACTATGAAGCATCTTTATAGTAATGTAAGTTCTCATTTCATCATTGCAATTTTAAAAGAATTAGATTTCTTGAATGACTTCTAAATAATTAAATATTTTATTATTGGTAGTCTAGATTAGTAACTAAGATTGTTAGTGGCTGTGCCCTCAAAGGAGGTTGAAGTATTGTAAAATCATTGTCCTCCTGAGAGGGTACATAAGTCCCAAAAGATTCAATGTAAATTTAGTACGGCCAAACTTTTAATCGTAGTATCTTTGCCGTTTTTAATAATGGCTAATTTTCAGTATAACCGCCAATGGCTGAAGGGATGGTGTAAACCCAGCTAGGGTCCATGCAGGTAGCAAAGGTACTGTAAGTCCCCATGGACCCTATTATGGTGATCTGCCTTCGGTTGTTGGCGGTATCTAGCCCGTGTTTGATATCGTATTGTCTTCTTTAATTGCAATATTTTAGCTTTCAATGCTAGTTTTATGTTCATATTTGTGATAGCCTAGTATTTTTTTCTCTCCGATGACGGATGTTTACGTTTTCAATTTATTGATTTTGAAACTAATATGAATTAAATGAAATTATTCTTGTCACGATATAGCTGGAAAATTGCCGATGTGACGATAAATTCCAACTCAATCACTCACTCACTTTGATCTCGAGAAAACATGCGATACAACCTGGAAGCATGGCATTTTAATGCATTTACATGACTTTGGTTTAAGGGGTCGTTTACCTCTTTTTATATCTCAGTTTTTAAAAGACAGGAAATTTCAAGTCCGACTGTGTTCAACAATTGTCTCACCATTACAAACAGGATCATGGTGTCCCACAAGTCAGTAATTTGTCTGTAACACCTTTTAGTATGAAGATAAACAGTTTATCCAAGGTTTTAAATGATTCAATTGGTGGATCACTTTTTGTGGATGATTTTACTATTTCCCGTCGTGGTAAAAATTGCATACTATTGAACGGCAATTACAGTTGTGTGTAAAGTGAGTGAGTGAAGATTTATCATCACATCGGCAATGTTCCAGCCATATCGTGACGAGAGTGATTAATTACAAAACTACATATTTATTAATGGCACGTTATACAAATCTGTCAACGAAGGGCAGTAAAACCAACTAGAATATCATAGAGAATGTAACGCCAGTAATTAGATCCAATACAGGTCAACCATAGAGGACAATACAATATAGAAATTGGCTATACGATTGTCATCAAGTGCATGTAGATCACGACATGGGGACTTACATTACTTTTGATACCTACATGGGCCAAGCTGGATTTACACCATCCCTTCAGCCAAACTGAGTTACCAATTTAAACTTCCAATTATATAATATTTATGTATTTACAAATCAGTTAACAGATCTAATTCTTTTGAAAATCCCATAATCAAATGAGAACAAGTACTGTTAAAAAGAGCCTTCGACGTTCATTTGAAATAATTGTCCCTTGTGATGAAATACTCTACACAGTGAAGCAAGATATGCATACTATTGAACGACGACTACAGTTGTGTTCAAATAAAATAAATAAATGGTGTCTTGAAAACAACTTTAAATTTTCTATATCCGAAACTAATTGTATACACTGTAAATATAAGCCGCATAAGGACCATGAACTATCTTTTAATGGCACTCCCATGAAAGTTGTAAATGAGGCCAAGTTCTTGTGTTTAATTTTCGATTCTCATTTAACCTTCTTACCACACATTACATCTCTTAAAGTTAATGCCTAAGGGCACTAGATTGTTGAAAGATGTTTCCAACTCAAAGCGGGGAGGAGATCAAACTACTCTCCTACATGTATACATATCACTTGATTATTTGTTCCGTCGTGTCGTGTATGGTGGAGCCTGTAAAAGCAACCTTAAACTTCTTGATTCTGTCCACCACCAAGGTCTAAGACTTTGTCGTGGGTCCTTTAGAACTTCACCTGTTGACACTCTCTATGTTGAGGATGATGAACCGTCTCTTACACAACGCCGTATAAAACTGTCATTACAATACATTACAAAACTTAACTGCCTATAAATGTGTCTTCAAGCCCATTTATGAGGATTTGTATAACAAGAAACCTTCTCTTGTCCCGCCGCTTGGGCACAGAATTAAGCCATTCTCTTCTGCTGCTGGCATTGCACTATAGTGTATCCTTCAAGGGGGTTGAAGTACCGTAAAATTATTGACCTCCTGAGAGGGTACGTACGTCCACAAACATTAAAAGTAAATTCTAAACATCCAGGTTTTTAATCGTAGAATAAGTGTCTTTTTATTGTATGACTAGATGTCCCAAATTGCTGACGGCTGAAAGGAGGATGTAAATCCAGCCAGGGCCCAATCAGGTAGCAAAAGTTCTGTAAGTCCCCATGGTCCCTAGTATGGTCATCTACCTTCAGTTGTTGGCAATCTATAGCCCATTTTTATATTGTATTCTCGTCCATACATAAATTGTTTTAGGTATTTACAAGTAACGTAACAGGTCTAATTCTTTTAAAAAACGTAATGATTAAATGAAAACTAACATTACTAAAAAGATCCTTCATTGTTCTAGATTTAAGATAGATATTCCTTGTGATGGAATATTCAACACAGTCAAGCAAAACATGCTTGACTGTGATTATTGCATCACAAGGGATACAAAACGGAGGATCCCCACCTTTAAGCAAATATTCATGTGTATATCGTACGTGGCCAATACGACATCGTCGCATAATGACCTCTGCAAATCTACACTCACAACCCAAGTAGGTGTAACCAATGTAGGGTTTTATTTCATGTAATGTATTTATACCTACTGTGGAGTCCCAATTCTTTTGCATCAGATCACGGATATAAGATCTAATGGTGGTTTTATAATCATTGTAAAGAAGAAGAAGTGGTGGCCCAGATTTGTTGAGTGCTGCCTTGGCAGCAAGGTCAGCCAGTATGTTATCAGAGATTCCAACATGGCTGGGTAACCAACAGAAGACGATGTCGTATTGGCCAGTGGCAAGATCATTATACAATTCAATCACTTCTATTAAAAGTGGATGTTTGCAAGAAATATTTTAATAGCCGGAAGGCAAGAGAGAGAGTCGGAAAAGATTATATACTGCTCATGTTTAGGGTCTTTTTGAGTTTATTTGAGAGATGTTTTATGGCGTTTGCGTCTGCATGGAAAATAGAGCCGTTGTGTGGAATTCTAGAAGATATCGTTCCGGATCCAATGACAGTGGCACAATCTACTGCACCACCGTCTTTGGAACCATCTGTAAATAAGGGTTTGTAATTGCTACATTTTGTTTTAATTGATTATATTCTTATTTATATTGTAATTCATTCGTTTCTGATTTTTTAAATGAAGTTAATGTTAGGTCCACTTGGGGCCTAACCAACTGCCAAGGAGGAGAAGAAAGGAGACGGGAGGGAGCTATGTTTTCCAACTGAATGCCGACCGAAGAAAGAAATGGCTTAATTCTATGTCCTAGAAGCAGAACAAGAGAAGATTTCTTCTTGTGTAAATCCTCATAAAGGCGATTGACAACACAGTTAAAGGCAGGGTTACATTCATTCGAGTATAATTTAGTAGCGTACGTTAAAGCGACTTTTATACGGCGCTGCTCAAGATATGGTTCATCAGCCTCAACGTAAAGACTTTCAATGGGTGAAGTTCTAAACGACCCAAGACAAACCTTGGTGATGGACAGAATCAAGAAGTTTAAGGTTGCTTTTGCTGGCTCCACCATATACGGTGGAGTCATAATCAAGTTAAGAACGCACGAGTGATCGATATAGATGGAGAAGGGTAGCTTGATCCCCTCCCCATTTAGAATTTGAAATCACTTCCTACAAGTCAAGTACTTTGTATTTACGACCAAAAATGTATGCAGTTAGTTTTTGATTTAGGGAATTTAAAGCCGTTTTCAAGACATCATTTAACAATCTTCTTTAAACACAGTTGCCGTTCAATGGTATGCATATTTTTACCACGACAAGAAACATTAAAATCATTCACAAATAACGATCCATCAATTGATTCGTTTAAAACTTTGGATAAACTATTTATCTTTATACTAAAAAGTGTGACAGACAAATTACTGCCTTATGGAACACCATGATCCTGATTGTAATGATCGGACAGGGTAGAACCCACGCGGACTTGAAATTGCCTGTTATTAAAAAATTTAGCTATGAATTCAGGCAAACGGCCTCGCAAACCGAAATCATGTAAATCTCTTAAAATGCCATATTTCCAGGTTGTGTCATATGCCTTCTCAATATCAAAACAAAAGAGATAGACACAGCATGTTGTTTATTAATCAGCGCATTTTCCACAAATGCTTCTAAACGCACAAAATGATCGACTGTACTTCTGTTTTTACGGAAACCACATTGTATGTCTGTGATAAGGTTATTAGTTTCCAAGTACCACACAAGTCGATTATCTATCATGCGCTTCATGGTCTTGAAGACACAGCTAGTTAATGAAATAGGTCGACAATTGGACGGATCCGGATGATAACGTTCAGGTTTAGGTATTGGTACTACTGTGGCGTCACGCCATGAGGGAGGAAAGTTACCCGATGTCCAAATATCATCAAAAATATTCAGGCATTCAGCTTTAAAGGATCGTGAAATGGGAATCGAAAACTAGCCCAAAGAACTTGGATTTAGAAAATTTAAAGTCGTTTTCAAGACAACATTAATTTAGTTTGTTGAAACATAACTGCAGTTGCCGTTCAATAGTATGCAAATTCCCCCCCCCCCCCCCCCCCCCGACAGGGAATATTAAAATCATCCACAAATAATGATCCATCAATTGAATCATTTAAAACCTTAGATAAGGCATTGATCTTAATGCTAAACAATGTGACCGACAAAATACTGCCTTAGGGGACACCCTGATCCTCATTGTAATGATCAGACAGGGTTGAATCCGCTCGGACTTGAAATCTTCTGTCTTTTAAGAACTGTGATATAAAAAGAGATAAACGGCCTGTCAAACCAAAATCATGTAAATCCTTTAAAATGCCATGCTTCCAGGTCGTAACATGTATCAAATAAAATTGATAGAGCATACGACGACGAAGAAGAAGAAGAAGAAGAAGTTCATTAAAATCCCTCAACCCTTGTTGGAATTCGAATGTGATACGAAGTCGACACCTTGTCCACATGTACAGGTTTCTCTGCTACACCCTCTAAGTAATCATGGTATTTGCCTCCCCTCGAGATTACACCTTTCGCTCTTTGCGTCCAATTGCAAATCTACTCATGGAAACCATGTAGGAAGCCTGTTTCTGTGTCCCCAGCTTTGATATCGCTAGACTATATCCCTAAGTATGCTAATAATTATATGCCTCTGTTATTCATATCGTATTCGTATTTATCTAAACTGTGATGAAACGCACATCAAACAGAAAATCCAAACATTTAGATACAATGCATATTGTACGTTTGTTATACTGTGCGAACCCGCATGCAGATAATGGTTCCCTGACAGACATTTCGGAAGCAGAATGCCTCGTGTAATCTATGTTAGTTATAAGTCTGAATGTAAATATGTCTGCTGCTGCTGCAGTAATATGTCTGGACCTGTGCGTCATAAAGACCTTGTATGCTGTGTAGGAACAATATGAAACCTTAAAGACAACGGTCTTGTATGAAACGTACACACACTCTGAGAGGCATCTATCGAAAACGATGGTTTTAAAGGAACACCAACCGCTATAGAGCTGAACGGTGATTTCACGGGAAACAGTTGATCGTACAATGTATCATATAACACTAACTTTAACGCCTAAAAATATACAGCGAAGAAGATCCCATTGAACCTTCACGGGCAAACTAACGGTAGAAATATACATGTGGATTATTGATAATTTTAACACCAGGATTATTGATAATGAGTGTTAAGACTACACCGCAGTTATGTATTGATCCTTACGTCATATTCCGACAATTCTCTCAACTTTAAATCCGACGGATGACCTACCTGCAACAAGGTGGAATTTTAATAAGGCTAACTGGCCTTTATTTCAAACACTATGTACAGAAAAGTTGAAATCTGACATTTATGTAAATGCTCCTGATCCTATTCAGTTGTTCTCGGATACACTGATATCGCTGATAAAACTGTTCCCAAGTCCTCTGCTAAACCTCATTGCCGTACACCATGGTTTCTGATGATTGTAAACAGGCAAGGAAGAGTAGGAAAAAGGCAGGGAAGTTCTTTCGACGACATCCTACAGTTCACAATTTAAAAAATGCAAAAATAAATAATGCCAAGGCTCAGCGTACTTTTCAACAAAGTAAACGTCAGTCTTGGAAGACCTTTGTGTCAAAAATTAATTCACGTACACCAATGACAAAGGTGTGGAACATGATACAGAGAAACAAGGGCAAAAGTAGGAATTCTAGTGTTCACCATCTTAAATATGGACATGATATGTTAACAGATAAATTGGCATTAACAACAAGTTGGGTGAAACTTTAGCTACTCACTCTTTTTCATCAAAGTATCTTCCTAAGTTTCAGAGATATAAAACTCATCCAGAAAAGTTGAAACTCCACTTTCACTCCGAAAATGGTGAAGACTATAATGAAGTATTTTCACTGCATGAGCTGAATACTGCCTTGGCGCAAGCTCATGAGACGGCAACTGGAGCAGATAATATCCACTACCAGCTCCTGAAACATTTGCCCAGTGCCTGTCTTGAGACACTTTTGAACATTTGTGATCATATTTGGACTACAGGACACTTTCCTCCTTCGTGGCGCCACGCCATTGCTGTACCAATACCTAAGTCTGGCCGAGACACTACAGATCCATTTAACTATAGACCAATTTCTTTAACAAGCTGTGTTTGTAAAACCATGGAACGCAGGGTCATTAATAGACTAGTATGGTTTCTAGAATCCAATCATCTTATTTCTAACATTCAGTGTGGTTTTCGGAAAAATAGAAGCACTATTGATCATTTGGTTCGCCTGGAATCATTCGTTAAAAATAATTGCATTTGCAAACTACCAGCATGCTGCAACAATCTTTTTCGACCTGGAAAAGGCCTATGATACAAACGGAAACATGGTATTTTAAGAGATTTACATGGCTTTGGTTTGAGAGGCCGTTTGCCTAATTTTATATCCCACTTTTTAGGAGGCAGACAATTTCAAGTTCGTGTTGGATCAACCCTGTCCGACCATTATAATCAGGATCAGAGAGTTCCACAAAGTAGTATTTTGTCTGTTCTTAGCATAAAAATCAATAGTCTCTCGAAAGTATTAAATGACTCAATAGATGGGTCATTGTTTGTGGATGATTTTAACGTATCATGCCGTGGTAAAAATATGCATACCATCGAAAGGCAATTACAGATGTGTTTAAATAAAATTCATAAATGGTCTCTTGAGAATGGCTTTAAGTTTCAACGATAAGGATCAAATGTATACATTTTTGTCGCAAATATAAGCCTCGTAAAGATCCCGATCTGTTCTTGGATGGCTTTCAAATATACGTTGGAAAGGAAACCAAGTTTCTGGGACTGATTTTCGACAAATATTTGACTCTTTTACCACATATCAAGTATCTGAAGACTAAATGCCTGAAGGCATTAGATCTATTAAAAGTTGTGTCCAATTCAAAGTGGGGAGGGGATCAAACTACACTCCTTCATTTATACAGATCTCTCATCCGCTCAAAACTTGATTATGGCTCCATAGTATATGGTGGGGCCTGCAAAAGAAACCTAGAACTATTAGATTCGATTCATCACCAAGGTCTAAGACACTGACATTCTCTACGTTGAGGCAGACGAACCATCTCTTACCCAAAGCCGTATAAAATTATCCTTACTATATATTACAAAGTTATACTCTGACGAGTCTAATCCTGCATTTCACTGTCTTCAATTTTCCTTATGAAGATTTGTATAACAAGAATTCATCTCTTGTTCCGCCTCTTCGGGTGAGAATTTAGCCTTTCATTACTGCTGCCGGCATTGAGGTGGATACTATAGCTCCTTCCCGTCTTCTTTCTTCTCCTCCTTGGCAGATGGTTAGGCCACAAGCTGACTTAACGCAAACTGCATTTAAAAATCAGAAGCTAGTGACTTACAATATAAACAAGAATATAATCAATTAAAACATAAACATAACAATTATAAATCCTTATTTACAGATGGGTCCAACCATGGTGGCGCAGTGGCTTGTGCCACTGTCATTGGATCCAGAACAATATCTTCTAGGTTACCGGATAATAGCTCTATTTTCACTGCTGAAGCTAACGCCTTATAAATGGCTCTTAAATATATTCAGAAACATCCTAAATATAAACAATACATAATCTGTTCAAATTCTCTTTCTTCGTCTTCAGGCGATTAAAAACGTATCATGTAAACATACACTTTTAATACAAATTATCGAATTGTATAATGATCTTGCCACTGGCCAATACGACATGGTGTTTTGTTGGTTACCCACGAAGGAATCCCTGGTAACACAATGGCTGATCTTCCTGCCAAGGCAGCACTCAACAAATCTGAGACACCACTTCTTCTTCTTTACAATGATTATAAAACCACCATTAGAACTTACATCCCCGATCTGATGCAGAAGAAATGGGACACCCAATTAGATGTAAATAAATTACATGAAATAAAACCGTATATTGGTTACACCTACTTGGGTTGTCACTCCAGATTCGAAGAGGTTATTTTAAGACGACGTCGGTGAGGATCCTCCGTTTTGTATCGCTTGTGATGAGAGAATCACAGTCAAGTATATGCTGTTTCACTGTGTTCAGTATTCCATCACAACGGATCAGTATTTTAATTCACGAACTATGCAGGATCTTTTTACTAATGCCAGCTCTCATTTAATTATTGCTTTTTTAAAAGGATTAGATTTGCTATCAGAATTGTAAAGAATTAAATATTTTATTATTGGTAGTCTAGAGTAATAACTGAGATTGTTAGTGGCTGTGCCCTCAAGGGGGTGGAAGTATTGTAAACTTATTGTCCTCCTGAGAGGGTACGTAAGTCTAAAACATTCTATGTAAATTTAGTACGACCAAACTTTTAATCGTAGTATATTTGTTGTTTGTTCAGCATAATCGTCAATGGCTGAGGGGATGGTGTATCAGGGCTTCATGCAGGTAGTAAAGGTACTGCAAGTCCCCGTGGTCCCTAGTATAGTGATTTACCTTCAGTTGTTGGCGATCTACAGCCCGTATTTTATATTGCTTTGTCCAAATAATGGTATTTGTTTTAACTCTCCACACTAGTTTTAATTGTAACTGTGATATTCTAGTTGTTTTACTGTCTTTTGACGAAAGGTTTATATATATGTAATGTATACATATTTCATTTCTCGTCACGATATGGCTCATATATTGCCCATGTGACGTTAAAGTTTAGATCACTCACTCACCTTACGTCATATGTAATTGTTTACATCAGTGCATTGCAGTATCGATGATGTCGTTACTTAGCACCAGTTGCCGACTGGGTCACCTATGTCCCATAATCACCAAGAAACATTGATCCAACCTTAAAGTGTGCACGTGTGTCGTATTTCGATGTGTAAACATACAAATGTTGCCTGGAACATAAAGGTGGACTGTTGGTTTGGCAAAACGCTTCCCTATGCCAATGTAAGTACGCAACGTTTCCACAGAAAATCGAGTAAATTCTAATTCCATCTAGACAAAGTTTGTTTCTGCATGTTCAGCATTCATGTTTACGCACTGAGATGGCTTTCGTTATAAACATTACATTGACCTGCTGATACAAATGTATAGCCTCGATCTGCAGCGTTTCTATTTGATTGCGTTGAATACAGAAGCAAAGTATATGTAAACCACATCTGCCACTTTGTTGTTTTGAAGCATTAGGCTTTGGCTTCGTTTTACTTTTCACCGTTTGTTGACTATCAGCTGTCGATTGAGACTTTGAGTGTGACTGAGATGATTATTTATGACTTGGAGGTACTAGGAAGTGATTCCTCAGTCTGTGATGATAAAGCAGGGTACAAAAGCTGTGGAGAATCGCAATTTACCCAAGTCAAGGTTGTTTGGCAGCCTGTGGTTGATGTTGTTTTTGAGCTAGACCCCGATGATGTGGAAAAACTTTGTGGAAGATCAGATCTCTTTACCAGTTTTTTGTCCTCAGAAAAAGAGATATTTTGATTGAATTTTATTTTATTGATCTCCATTTGCTTTTTCCAAATAGGACAATGTTTAGAAAATGAAGAATGGTCGCCTGAGCAATGGGTGCATTTTTTATAATCACTGTCACAATCTTCTGTTGTGTGTGTCTTCTCACCACAGTGAGCACACACAACAGACAATGTATAAGTATTTACACTGTGTCCATATTTCTGGCATATAAAATACTGAGCGTGTTGGGAATGTAGGTATAAAAAAAATAAACAGGTACGTATTCGTTTTGATGGTTTCGTTGTTTCTCCGAGTTGAAAAGCGCTTGACATTGAGTACACATTGATCCTTCATTTCACATCCTATATCAAGGTCCGACATATTAGCAAACAATTGATCCCGATCTCTAACGACACCTTTACTCGTGTTCAAGGTTTTGTGCGGAGAGACCGTGACCGGAATGCCCACAAAAGATTTAATGTTCATCAGGTTGGTAGATTGTTGCTTTTTCCCGCATTCAATTAACAGCACAGCGCATCCGAACGTAAACGTCTAATGTTTTTCACATCCCCTGCAATACCTTGAATACTCTTGGCTACCTCAAATGCGTTGAGCTTTATCGGAGCTAAGTTAAGCTTGTCAGGAGTCTCAATTACAATGAAACGCGGCCAATACTTAATCGATGCAGACGGTCTATGATCAGTATCAACAGGGTCCATATCAAGTGGACGTTTTATTTTTTGGTTGGAGTTTCATAAGCGATGGTTAGTGTAGTATGGTTCATCATCCGAGCTCCCCACCCACCACGGAGTATCAGAAGGACAATGCTAAAGCAAGCGGGCCTCCAGCTTGCAGCACCAAGGACACCCGGATGATATGCTCCAGCAGAAGAATTAGAAAGCATTAAAAATCTACCAGATTGGCCCATGAGCCACCGCCTTCTGGGCATAAGACTCTAGCAGAACTTCGAAAATGCATTTTACAATCAAAAAAGCTCAATGAACAAATACGCCAAGACCGAAAATGAAGTCCAAATAAAAATGTGTGCAATGATACATACACACACACACACACACACACACACACACACACACACACACACACACACACACACACACACACACACACAGAGACACACACACACACACACACACACACACACACACAGAGACACATAACACACACAGGGCTTGGCATGACCAGCCGATTGGTTGAACCGGGCCCAGTCAACCACCCGTCTTGGCGAAGTCAGGGCCAAAGTGGTGTATTGAGCAACAGGCACACGGTTGCAAGCCCCTATTGCCCTTAACCACCAGGATCTCCTCCTCCGCCGACACAGGGCCGCAACCCATGGCAAACGGGTTGGTGGACCAAATATCCCCACGGGTCCACTACGGGGGTGTCGGCGAGCTCTTGGTGTTACCCAGCACCCACCACGAGGAGGTGGCTCGCCACGGGTGCCCCAAATGACAGGAACACTTTTCACAAAAATATTGTCAAAAACTCAAATTGTCAAATTTTCTTGCAACACTTCTTGGACACTATGAGCGTTAAATATGTTATTTTAGGTATTGTTCCAGATTGTACATTGTCTCAATCCAGAAGTTTTGCCTTGACAAGAGAAAAAAAGACGACGTGAAATACTCGTTGGTAACTGGGAACAGATCGCAAGATTTGTGATATTCTTCCCCAGTTGTATAATATTATTCAACATAATACTCTTGTACAATGGTGATGAGGCCAATGCGTATCTTTTATGGACCTCCGAAAGAGCAACATTGCTTTACGCTGCTCCATCTCATCAGCCTATATTTTTTTAATTATGTAAATTCAAGTCGCCAACATGTGCTGACTTAATATATACTGATAACCTAATGATAAAGAATTGAAATGTACAAAATTGTTCACCAAAATGTTTTGAAAGGTTTCCAGCCACGAGTGAGATAGAGTTAGAATTTGTGTCATCTCTGTCGTGTCCAAACCATATATATTACAACTGTGACACCAGCCAAGGTATTCACACATAATCTGAAATGAGATCATGTAGACAACCCCTTGCACTTGCCATCCATGAAGACACCTCTTGTGATTTGACTGACATGACTTATCACAAAGTATCCCAATTTCCTATATCTGACAAAGAAAGTACCTTGGAACACAGGTGAGACCAAGCAGAAAGGGAAAGTTCCTGTTTACTTAGTAAAACAGCAGTATGGAGCAGATTTGCCAGAGTTCCTGAAATTGCACACATTAAATACAACTGGGGCTAATGGCCGTATTGTGTTTTCAGTGCGAATATGATTTACGTACATGTTCTTTAACACCCATCTAAACGCAAACGTAATAGACTCAGCGTGTGTTCTGAAAGAAAGTTAATGTAACTCGGCACTCAAAATCAATATTGTTTTACAGAATATCCCTTTATACAATGTGCGAACGAACTTGATACGAACAAGATGCTACACTCAAGAATATAAACACTGGATGGTTCAGTGCTGTCATATATGGTATGTGCATATTTGACAATGTTCACAGGCTTTTGTTTATATTGGGCATAGGAATATTCAAACTGATCTGACTATTTGCCAACAGTACATGAAATAGACTTACTCTATGCTAATAATAACGTGACGGTCTAAATCACCACAATAGGCTCCCGTCTCCATCCGTACCCATCTTGCCCCTATCTTCTACAAGTAATCATATCAAAATGTCTACCGTTTAAAGACAAAGAACAATTATCAATCATGTCGGTCTTTGCCTTTTGTAATGCCATCATGTCTGCTTGCTGACGAGCGGCACTATTGTATACATTATCCGTGCCCAGCAGTCAGTTATGGCTATTTTGAATTTAAAAGAGCATTCTGAAGTCATAATGTGTAATTCGGCAAGAACAAATTGAAAGATACATGTATACTGATATGTCATTTACATGCAGCTGGTAAACACGACTTTGTGCATCTGTCAAAAACAATCATGTCATGTACGTGAAACGTGAGACTATAAATATTGAAACTGAAATCAGATATGGTTCTGGCGCCAAAGCATGCGTACAAATATGAACGCTATGACATGTCTGTTTATAATTCTTCAGTGTCTGCTAGCATCAGCTACTTTTGGATTCTGAAATGATCAATGTCTCAGACAGATATTCATGATTCTGACCTCTTGGTTTGATATTTCATAATATTTACTTTATGCTCAAAGTTGGACATGCATTGATTGACATTCCTTCGCAGTTGATAACAGTATGTGAATAAAGATCATCATTTACATTACATATCTTCATACATATCACATGAATTCATCTTCGATTATTTCATAAGGGACATATCAAAAGCATACTGCATCGGTGAAATACATCAACTCATATTGAATTACTTGTCACAATTGATGAAACTACTTGCCTGTTAAGTTCATGATGGTATCTTGGAGTTTATGATATTTTAGTTAGCTGTCTGTTTTCGATCAATACCACTCTGGACGATGTGATAGTAAGAAATGCACGAGAAAACTATGGTACTGTTATCCGCAAATCAACCTAAATGAAACACGCACACACGCAGACAAACACACAGAAAACCACAAGTGCTCACACACGCATCCACTTGCTAGTTTGAAAATGTTTAAACATTCTGTAGACCTGATAAAACGTATTAAACACGTCAGTTCTTTGTAACTGTGAAGAGTGAGAAACACCACGATATCACACGTCAGACGAATTGCGAATAACTTGAATTCATCTCAATACCACAGGGATGGGATTACATGCAATGTCTTCCAACGACAAAAACGTATTGCTGAATAGCAATTCGGAGCCGTAATCCACGGGGAATGACATATGCATAACCAAATCAAACTGGGTAAAACTAATTCCATCCTGAGACCACATGTTTTCCTGAATGTGGGTAATGAAAAAGGCAAACGCACTGATTTTCGAAGCAGTTCAAAGAATATCGCTACGTATTACCGGGGTCTTCTCACTATGTCGACCTTACACCTTTTCAGATTCTCACTATGTCGAACTGCGGCATCTCTTTGATCCCCTCTCCCCGTGATGCGCTCTGGACAGGCGTTAATTATTCCCACACTCTTAATTAGGTAATAAAGCTGCTACTCGCCACAATTGACTAAGCCTCATACACTTGTCTGTCCTTGAGTCACCTCGATACTTTGTATTTTTGTATGTAATTTGGAGAGTACCATGTCCTCCTTTAGCCATGGCCAATGCACAAGTACAGTACTGTTTCGTACCTTCTCGGAAAAGTGGCAGACTGTTATGCATGCATGGTTTTCAATTTAGAGCCAACAAGAAAAAGGAAAACTGGACATTTTGGCAGTGCACTGTGAAGACATGTCTGGCCCGACTGTCTACAATCAACGACATTATCGCAAGTTATGGAGCTGACCATAATCACGACGCTGATTTCAATTCAATTAAGGTAAGGTATACTAATTTATAGCACAGTTCCCGTACAAAAGATGGCGCAGTTCAAATTACTGAAAATAAATTTATTTAGGATGCAAAGTTACAAAGTCACATGCCATATATTGCAGGTAAAGGAAAAGGTGACAGAAATCAAAGACAAACAGTGAAACCATCAAAACGAACACGTATCTGTTTACTTTTTCATGTCCTAATGATTGTCACAGTGATTATACAAAATGCACCCATTACTCAGGCGACCGTTCCTTATTTTCAAAACAGTGTCCTATTTGGAAAGAGCAAATGGAGATAAACAGAATAAAGTTACTCAAAATATCTCAATATATCTTTCTGGGGCAAAAAAACTGGTAAAGAGATCTGATCTTCCAGAAAGTTATGCTACAATAGCAAAAACATCATCTGAGTCTACAAATAACAAAATCATCCACAGGCTGCCAGACCCTGCCATATCATCTCAGACTGAGGAATCACTTCCCAGTACATGTCAAGTCTTCTTCTGATCACAAATCATCATCATCTCAGTCACACTCGACAGCTGATAGTCAACAAACTGTGAAAAGTAAACCTAAGCCTAAGCCTAAGCCTAAGCCTGATGATTCAAAACAACAAAGTGGTAGAGCTCCTAAAGGGTCACAAAACAAAATTCAATTGTTTAATAAATATGGGTCTCTTGAAGACATGGACGTTTCTGAAAACGTCTATTCTAGGGCACATAGCTTGTCGCCCTCCAAAAGAGTGCGGGGTAGATCCCCAATAAATCCCCCCAAAAGATAGTTTATTCCAATAATATTGTACAGTGGAACTGCAGAGGATTGAGGACTAATTTACATGAATTACAGCTATTAGTCCAAGATTTTACACCTTCAGCGATATGTCTCCAAGAGACATATTTAAAACAGATACATTTGACCTTCGTCATTTTAATGCATATCATTGTTTTTCACCTCCGGGTGATAGAGCCACTGGCAGGTCATCCGTTCTAGTCAGACAAAACGTTATTCAAAGCCCTGTTTCACTAAATACTAATCTGCAGGCTGTTGCTGTGAGAATTACTTTACAGGTAACGTTTACGCTATGCTCACTCTATATTTCGCCATCTTCAACGTTTGCCATAAACTGATCTTCAGGCTCTATATGACCAACTCCCGAAGCCCTGTATTATAATGGGAGATTTAAATGGGCACAACCCACTCTGGGGTAGTGTAACTACAAACACTAAAGGTAAATTGTTGGAGGAGTTTTGTTCTGACAATGATTTATGTATTTATAATGATGGTTCCAACAGATATGTACAACCTGGTAAAGGGAGCTATTCTGCTCTTGACTTGCCATTGATAAATTCAGAACTACTAAATCAATTCGAATGGTCAGTCGACGATGACTTCTGTGGAAGTGACCATTCTCCTACTGTATTAAAAGCTGTAACTCCATCCGATGTTCCTCCATCATCAAGACGAAATTTTAAAAAGGCTAACTGGGCTTTCTATGAAACACTGTGTACTACAAAACTTAAACCTGAACGTTTTATTGACGTTCCCGATGCTATTCTGGTGAACTGAATTCCATAGCTGATGAGTGTATACCAAATTCCTCTGTAGTTCCACACATAAGAAAACCATGGTTCAGCGATGATTGCAAACAAGCTAGGAAGGCAAGGAAAAAAGCAGAACATTATTTCCGTCGTCATCCCATGGTGCATAATTTAAATAAATTTAAAATTTTAAATGCTGAAGCATGGCGTACTTTTAAACAGAACAAACGCTAATCTTGGCAAAATTATGTATCCAAAATAAATTCTCGGACACCCATGTCCAAGGTATGGAATATGGTCCAGAAAATCAAAGGTAAAGGTACTAAATCTACTGTCCATCATCTGAAACATGGAGATCAACTGCTTACTGATAAATCAGGTATTGCTAATAAACTGGGTGAAACCCTTGCTAAGCACTCTTCCTCTTCAAATTATGTACCAAACTTTCAGCAATATCAAAAACAACAAGAAAAGAAAACTATTAATTTCAATTCTGATAATGGGGAAGATTGTAATGAAACGTTTTCTATTCAAGAACTCCATACTGCTCTTGATCAAGCTCATGGCACTGCTACAGGAGGTGATAACATACATTATCAACTCTTGAAGCACTTACCACTATCCTGTTTAGAGACGCTCTTATCAATTTTTGATGATATTTGGACCTCCGGGAAATTTCAGTCTTCATGGCGTGATGCCATAGAAGTACCAATACCTTAACCTGGACGTGATCATACGGATCCATCCAGTTATCGTCCGATTTCATTAACCAGCTGTGTTTACAAGGCCATGGAACGCATGATAAATAATCGACTAGTTTGGTACTTGGAAACAAATAACCTCATAACAGATATACGATGTGATTTCCGTAAAACCAGAAGTACTGTCGATCACTTAGTGCGCTTGGAATCATTTGTGAAAAACGCGCGGATTCATAAACAACACATAAGTCCAAAAACATTTGATGTAAATTTAAGTCCACCAGATTTTTAATCGTAGTATTCGTGTTATTTTTATTTTGACTAGCATTTCATACACTCTCCAGCGGCTGAAGGGATGATGTAAATCCAACTAGGGTCCATGCAGGTAGCCAAAGTACTGTAAGTCCCCATGGTCCCTAGTATGGTGATCTACTTCCAGTCGTTGGAGATCTATAGTCTGTTTTTATATTCTTTTGTCCAGATAGTGATATTTGTTTTAACTTTCCGGACTAGTTTTAAATTTTAACTGTGATATTCTAGTTGTTTTACTGTCCTTTGACGACAGGTTTATTTATGAAATACATCAGAATCCTCCATTTCAGTATTAAATGTTCTCGTCATGATATGGCTGAAATATTGCCGATGTGAAGTTAAATATTAACTCACTCACTCACTCGAACTGAGAAGTCCAGTTTTCTCTTATTATTATCAAAAGGTCGACATAGTGAGAAGTAACCGTGTTACCAAACCACAAACATTTGTCCTATTATATTGATAGCACCAACTGACACTCCTTCTTATTTATCGTGGCACGAACCTCTGATGGTTTGGTGATTGTTAATTTGATTTGTTTTTGTATAATTGAATTTATTGAAATGAATTTTAAAGGTGTATTCTCTGTATTTGATGGTTGTTGTTTTCTAAATCAACTTTAGAGGTGGTGTGTCATATTTCAATCGCTTGAAGTGATTTGCCTGTTTGTACAGCTTTATCTGCATTTTTATATCCAGGGATAATTCAGCTTTAGGGGTGCTGAATTATATTACAATCACTTAATGTGATCGGGCGTAGTGGACAGTTTTATCTGCATAATATATTTACAGGGATATTAGTGTAGATGTATAGCACTGTTTTGAACGGAACTCTTACTTTCACTCAAGATGCAAACTGCAGCATAAGAGGTACATAAATATATAGTGTTTACATTTATACAACATAAGAAATTATATACAAACCGTATGATAGATACAATGTACATTGAGATAAGGTACATAATGAGTTGGTTACACAAAGTACACTTTCTGTCATTTGCTGGGATATCGTCGCCATCTTCTTGTATCGATTGAAGGAAAGGATTGGAAGTGCTGAATTATATTTCAATCACTTAATGTGATCGGGCTAATTGGACAGCTTTATCTGCATTCATATCTCCCGGGATATTAGTGTAATTTTGACAAGTTATTATAATGTTGAATTTTGAGGTATGGTTCAAATTTGAGAGATTCATTTTTGAAAATGCTATAGGTGGCTGCTTTGGAAGAGGTTTCAGTTGGTGAAATCCATCTCTTTGTGTTTACCAGAAGAACCTCAATCCAAGACCTTCGAAAATGCTCTTAAGATACATTCAAACCATTGCTGATCCAGACAACAAGATAGAAACCAGCGTCTACCGAAAGCCAACCCACTCTGACCAATACATTAATTTTGACTCCAACCATCCCCTGAAACCAAAACAGGAATCATCTCTACCCTCACCAGACGGGCCATAAACCTCTCCTCCAACAGTCCTAGTGCAGAAATAGAACACCTCCGCCATGTTTGCACCAAGTTCAACCACTACCCACCAAAGGTAGTTGATGAAATCATCAGATCCACGCTCCACCAACAAACCTGAATCAGCACCTATCCGCTTTGCCCTTCGTTGGAAACACCTCCTACCACATCAGCCGTCTCCTAAAGCAACAAACATGCATTGAAACCTACTTTACCAGCTCTACATCGCTGAAAACCGTGCTCAAAGCGAATGGTAGGAACACCTCTAAACAACATCAGCTACCAAAAGGTGTCGTCTACAAAATCAACTGCAACTGTGGCGAGGCATATGTACGTGAAACTCCCCGGCCCATAAACATCAGAATCAAAGAACACTTACCATTTACAACCAAATCAGATCGGAAATCTGCTGTATCCGACCACATCATCAAATGTCCCAATCACAGCAGAATTTGGGACAATGTAGAGATATTATCCAAAAACCACAAGTACTTCACCCAAAGAAAACTGGCACAAGCAGTTCAAATCAGAAGACACAAGCCCTCAATCAACAGTGACCAGGGATATCTCATCCCAACTGCACACAATGAACTGATAATAATAACAGATTAGAGCTCACCAGCCATCATCACTAATTACCCTATCAGCCATGTATAGTTTGTTACAGCTACAGCCACTGTTGGCTTCCTCTTATTGTCACATCATTACTACCACCCATTGTTGTTGTTGTTAGTCCCCCGCCTTTGATTCATACCTACATGTTGTTATTGCTTTATTCCTGTCCATGTATATAAGTCTGTTATATGATGTATTACTCCACTCTTGCTTGACAACGGTATAAGGATCCATACCGAAACGTCGCATCATATGTAACAAAGAAGTTGTTATCCATAAAGAATCTTACCATTTTATTACTCTCCAGCTTCTAATAATGCCAATCAAACAAATCGAGTTGTGCTCTGTAAACAAAGCCTATCCCTCCATTTTGAGACTAAGTCAGAATTGTTTCAATGGAAACTAGGAAAATTAAAAATGCGAAAACATTGTTAATAGCAAAAGGCACCACTTTCTGCCTCAAATATCTGCCAAGTTTTGCTGTAAGATATTGAATAGTTTTCGAGCTGTGCTCCGGAAACGAAGCCCATCCCCCTATTTTGAGACTAAGTCAGAATCGTTTCCATGGAAACTGGGGAAATGATATAACACAAAAATCTGTAAGTAGCAAAAAGGACCACTTTAGCCCCCCCCCCCCCCCCCCCCCCCTACATATCTGCCAACTTTTGCAGAAAGATAATTTAGAAGTTTGTGAGTTTTGCTCCGGAAACGAAGCCAATCCCTCCACTTGGAGACTAAGTCCGAAATGTTTCCATTGAAACTGAAAAATTAATATATCGCAAAAACCGGTAAGTACCAAAAGGCACCACCTTGGGGTCTGCAACACATATTTACCAAGTTTTGCGGAAAAATACTGAACGGTTTTCGAAACCCAGTAAACCATTAGACTAACACCAAAGTTTTTCCATTGATAAACGAAAAAATAAAAATAAAAATGCCAAAAATCTGTAAATAGCAAAAGGCACAACTGTAGGTGGAGATTATTATATCTATCAAGTTTGGTCTAAAAATATTGAACGGTTTCTGAGTTATAATCCGGAAACAAAGTGATTACGGACAGACGGACGTGCGGACAGACGAGGCCTCGACTATATCCCCCCGCATTACATGCCGGTGGGATAAAAAGGCGTGCCGCTAAAATACAACGATTATACAAATTAGAAAAAAAACATACCCCTGAAAGCTGGAAAAGTATATTTAAATATCTTTGGTCACCGAGTTTATTGTGGCTCTCTCATCCTAACGAGGTACCCAATTGTATGAAATTCGAGAAGGGACATTGTCGCCCTCTCAAAAACAAGCAAAATGAGGCAAAATTAACCAAAGCGCATGATTATTTTTATATGCTTTTTAAGAGCTAAGATACCCGTGATTCGAACTCAGAACAATGATAAATGAGCATCCATGTTGCCGTGTAGTGTGTGGGTTAAGGGTGCGTGGTTAATGGAATGGCGTATTCAAACTGTCCATTTTGCTGAAGAATATCATAATTCAGTAGGTGCATGTTTGAAACGATACAAGTACATAAGTATCGCTTGATCGAGTATCCATATGAGAAAAGTATGAGATATATTGTGAATTATCTCATGTGCAGGGTTAATAAGACAGGATTCAAATAGAACTAAAAACAGACATGACAACACATTATTGTACTGAAATACGTTGCTAATTTGCGAAGCTTTCCAAACCTTCAGAGAGTGCAGCGGCGGAGGAGTGAGGAGTGGTGTTGAGCGAGAGGAGTGGGCTAGGGTGGAGTGGAGTAGAGGAGCGCAGGAGGAGTGAAGGAGGAGAGGAGTGGTGTGGTGTTGAATGGAGTGGGAGGGAGAGAGAGTTGGTTTCTGGCACTTCAAGGGTACGCAACACTACCAAGCTATTTCATCGTTTCTAATAAACCATCCCTCCAAAAGAAACGCGAAGGAGATATGTATTTGTGCAACTCTTCTGTTGCCAGGCGTCTGAATGTTAGTCTGAGCAAGATATAATGACATGCAGCTCGTTGCAGCCAAACAGATATAAGAAATCACCGCCCCCCTTTTAGGCAGACCTAGAGTTACCACTGCAGCTCAAATAGGTACATGCGGGTACTACAGTTGCGTGATGGTACTCCCACGGATGAGAGCACAACAGCCAGGGCAAACTGTACGGAACAGGCTGAAAGAGATTCGTTTGAGAACTAGAAAACCCGAAGTCAGGGTCGTGCTACGTCGTCATCAACGTCTTCGCTGTCTAGAAGTATATTATTTCTTTTATAGACATTACCTTCTTCTAAAGCACATGCACTCATTACTGATGTAAAATTCATAAACTGAAGTCTATTTATGGACGACTTATACACGTTTGAACCTTTTCTCAACAGATTTCTCGTCTATGCGTTTATTTCTTGGGATAATATATCACAATGATAACAGTCCATTTGTATGGCGTTTTCCCATTATCAGGTCCAGGGCCGACCTAAACTGCCTTTAATGTGTCGGGTGGTTGCATGATATCTCATTCTACTTGGTATCCATCCACTGCTAGCTGAACGGAGGCAGATCTCGAACAAATTCATCAGCGTCGGACAGAACTGTACCATGAAACTGTGTCAGGAGCCAAATTATGGAACATTGTGACCCATTCGAGGACATGACCTGATGTTTCTGCCGATGTAGCCTGAACTTTAACAATATTTCAGTTTCTCACAACCTGTCATCTGGATATCGGTGAAATGTTCAAAGTGATTAATGTGTATGGTGCTGGGATTCGAACTTATGATAATAGGTATCTGGTGTGACAAAGAGACATTAATCTGCACAGCAAATTGCCCAGCCTTGAATGGCAAGGCAAACGTGTGCCCTGATGACAATGAAAAGTTTTGTCTTGTTGCTAAAACACACTTCATTCACTAAATACATTTATATATAGAATAATTTTCAAACCAAAAATGAAGATTTGCATTAAGTTCAATAAAAGCAGTCCAACTGCCATTTCAAGCACTACTTCATTTTGAAAACCATTGAAAGTAGCAAAGGGACCTTTAAAGTGTGAAAGAGAGTTTAACCTTTCCTGCGCATGCGTACTATAATTGACTTTCTACGCATGCGCATCGGTAATCGAAAAGGGCGACAATGCGACATTTCAATATGTCGCATTGTCGCGTGTCGCGTTTTAGTAAATGTTTGGGTTTTTTTTACACATCATAGATAGGGCGACAATATGCGACATCGCGACATATTTTGACCTTGAAAAGTGTCGCCATGTCGCGTGTCGCACTTTGGAGGAACAGAGAAAATTTATTCGAAACGCGACACGCGATATCGCGACAATGCGACAAACAGGCGAAATGTCGCGTTGTCGCATTGTCGCGCTTTGGTTAATTTTTGCCTCATTTTGCTTGTTTTTGAGAGGGCGACAACGCGACAATGTCCCTTCTCGGATTCCGTACAATTGACAGCTTGGTGGACTGGGACACATAGTCACAGCACTTTGTCCAAGTCTACTGTACGTTGTTGTACCCGCAACTAGGTATATGCACGTGTTCATGTGGCCACCATCTGGTCATATACCAACGGATTCGTGCACAGGGTTGTGTACTGTGCACTAGGGGTTGTGACAACACTGACAGAGTATAGAGAGTGCCCTGATGTGTTGCTACTGATGTATTTGCTTTCTTGTGATTGTTATCCAGTTTGTTGTTTTTTTTCCATCAATCATAGTTGCTCTAAATCACTGGTGAGTGAGAATGGATCAATGAAAGTACTTTTACGTCTCTGACGTCGAATATGAACTCAGTCACTTTTATGTCTGCGCATGTACTTACGAAGTTATAGTCAAGTTTGAATTTGAAGGGAGAGAGTGCAAATATGTATGCAGAATGTTTCTTTCAGAAGGGGGTGGGTTTCGGTTTGAGTGTTGGGTGATTTTGGAGCATAACGTCTTGGAAACGTGGTTGTTTTGTGGTGAGGAACGGTGATTTTATTGAGGCCGTGGTGCAGCATGTGTAGTACTAGTGTAGTTGAGTATCTAAGGCCGGAATCTACCGGGGCTGTGGTAATAATGTACTGCCTACAGTTTGGTCTGCTCGGGTGATCAGTATAGCTGGTGTGATTCTTGTGTCTAGTTGGGCCGATCGTGAGAGTGATCTGATGTTTTAGCAATGTCCATAGAATGTTAAAACGAAGTGCTTGTGATATGTGCATGGATACATAGTCTGTGACAGGGTTCCCGAAAGGTCACAGACACAGACAAATACAAGGATGCTCTGGGGAAAGGTTTTAACGATTTATTCACAGAGCATTTATGGATGGGAATGGAGTACACCCTGGGGACGATAATTAAAGGCGTGGAGTCATGGAAATCTGAAAGAGTAGCATTAGGTACCTTAAGCCATCACAAGAGACAACGTACCAACATGCCTTATGAAGATGTTATTTTCTTTCCTTCCCGAAAAGTGGCCTGTACCTTTAACACCAGTAAAATATCTTCAGATTAAAATATATTTTATCAAGGGAAGCAGATAATCTTATTGTTAGTATGCTAGTCTAAAACCTCAGTATACCTGCCATTGTTTCAGGCATTTCAGTTTTCATTTCAAGTGAATCAAGCAGAAAGAAAGGAGAGAAAAAAGGAAGAAAGACACAGAAAACCCACTAAAACACACACACAATAAAATAAATAAAACTAAGAGACAAATGCAACAACACAACCGTTGATACTTCCTGGACTATGCGACAACACCTACATGTGTTAATCTTTATTAACCTCTTCTGAATTAATATATGTAACTCACCCTGACCACATACCAGAAAATGGGTATGACTATTAACCTTCTAGCTTCACACTTGCACATTGGGTCATTTAATGTCCCGCCTGTAGTGTGTGCATAGAGCGGCGTGGAGTTCAGCGCGATATAACATAAGTCGTATGCTTCTCTCGAGGGTAATAGGGTCTGATGTATGTCTGGTATACGCCTCAGACAGTTGGCACCCAAGCCGATAAGACCGTAGGACCGTATTTCCCGAGGGAGAAGCACACAACGTATTTCCTTATCGCCATGTTAAATGGACAAAGTATCATTATATTTTGTGAAATAGATGGTAACCGACTATATGACAAACTATCGCGTGTCTCATGATTGGATTCTCATTCTGAGAAGTTGAGCACTGCTTCAAAAATGGTAAATTATGTTAAAGTCGATGGTTCAAACGATGCAATTTTAATTATACTTTAACAAAGCAGTAAAATTCGTTAAAAAATCCACAAGAGATGTCATAACGAGATCTAATTATTACCTTCAAGTAAAATACCTGTGTCGTCGGTCAGTGACCCAATTTTCCGTCTCACCCTTCCCAGGACGATGACAGCTCGAAAAAGTATTCCCGTTGCCTCTTCGCCGAGTACCTGTATCAATAACAATCATATGACCTCATAATATGACACATGCAGTGCCCGGAGTTCGAAAACGGTTCGATTAGCTGTTTTTTAAGTTCACTATTTACACATTTATTTCAAGAACTTTCACTGCTTGATCATTAGTAACCGTTGCTTGTTGTACGACACGACTAAGGGGATCGGGTGGTCGGGCTCGCTGACTTGACTGACATGTCATTGCATCCCATTTGGGTAGATCGATGCTCATGCTGTTGATCTCTGGATTGTATGGTCCAGACTCGATTATTTATATATAGCTGGAATATTGCAAACTGCGGCGTAAAACGAAACTCACTTACACAGTTAGGTGATGTGAAACGAGCATTAAGATTACTCTCCAAGCAGATTATGACATGGATTTATGGCATTAGGTGCAACACAACAATTTCAAATCCGTCAGAAAGGTACTATTGACAGGACGACACAATGTAACCCAAACGCTAGGTTATCAGATGCTACAAAATGAAATTAATGCCGTGGTGGGTAAGTTGGGATCAATTCAACCTGAATGAACACGCGGGTTTGTGTTTGAGGCGTTGAATTAGCATTCCTAAAAGACACTATCAATGAAATAATTCCAATCCGTTGATGAGTGGGCGTGTTCCCGACAGCAGCCCAGTCACCTGGCAGCAAGATCAGACACAGCAGAATACGTATGATCAGGACATCCGTTTGGGCACAATGCACGATGTATCAGTTATTTCGATCTTCACACCAGGTTATTATAAATGAATAAACATTAGACACACGTTCAGTAAGATGATTTACTTGGTTTTCAAGTCGAGTTATTGAAGGTGATGGGACATGTGGTGATCTGTAACGATTCACTGTCTGGATAACACCAGTGACAATCCTTCTTATCAGTGTTAAACAGATCTTGGAAAATGTCATTTGGGGCGTTGAATGTTTGCAGATTTGGAGCTTTGAATGCTTGTCTGCAAATCGAAGAGATATTTGTCAAACTTTGAGTTCCCACTCTGTTTTATTACAGTTACAAATGATTAGTCAGGTTTTATTGTCTTCGATGGGGCAAGTGTTCTTTTTCTGGAACTACTGAAGTAAGATGAATGAAACTGTTGATAATGTATAACAGGCATAATTAGTTTGAAGTTTGAATTGATTTCATATTAATTTTGTTACACACGAAGCTACAAGTATGAAAGGCCCATGCATTTTGGTATGAAAGTTGGGCAAGCCCTCTATACTACCTAAAGATAAAGCTTTGCACCACATCGGGATTGCACAATAATGTGAATTGCCACGCGCCTGTTTGTTCAGGATTACGTCCGATGTCACATGGTTCATTTACCTTGAGCATACATACCTTTTCAGCCTTGAATTATGTTCCGTTAAGCAGTGGAGTGGGTTGGTGAATGAGTGAGTTCACTAGTACGCCGCACTCAGCAATATTCTAGGTATATGGCGGCGGTCTGTAGATAATCGAGTTTGGACCAGACAATGCAATGATCAAAACCATCTGTGCAAATGTGAACCGATGACATGTGTCAGCCAAGTCACCGAACCTTACCACCGGATCCCGTAAGTCGCCTCTTACGACAAACATGGGTTACTGAAGATCAATATTCTAACCTAGTCCTTCCGTCCGTATGCAGACGTCATATGAATTTACCGAAACATGAAAATTGTTGCCTAAGGGTATTTGTGTACTTTGTGTGTACACGGTATATATTTTACATGCCACTTTTTGACGACATAAAGTAACCACAGAACCGTCCCTAATACTACTGAGGCTACATGACTCGTTTTATAAAGATAACTGACCTTACGTTTACGTCTATAATCTACATGAACAAACCTAAATCTGATCTGAATGATGGCACGGAATACGCTGGGATGGCAAACAGTAGTGAGCCTCAGCAGGACAATGGTACAAATGCAGCTGTTTGATTTTTTTGTATAATATCTGATTAACCTAAGGCAAACTGGTTTGCTACGCACCAGCCTCACGATTCCCATTGTGTTTGACTTGTTAACTTGGTAAAAAAAAACGAAAACAAACAAAACCCTTAAAAACTTCAGGAAACACGATATGCAAGAAGCATTTCGTGTGTATGAGGCAGGTAGAGGTCCGCTAAATTGAAGCATATATTAAAGAGCAGAAAACGCAATTTGAAAATACAATCGCTTGTTAAAGTGACACCAAGTGACATATAGTTTCCATATTTTGCCATTATCTTGTAAGTAGTGTGCCCCAATGAGTTCTGATGACGTCATATCTCGTGAACCACATTACCAATATATGTGAAACTTGGGAAATGGCTTTGATAATGATCCCTTCACAATAACATGTTAACTTTACAAACATTGGACATCGAGAATATAGTTACTAATAGGCTCACTACTGTCTGACAGCCCCTAGTGGGGATGATGCTTGCAGTTGAATGTTATCTCTATCATTACAACCATCCCAAGATGCCTACTGAAGAACTTTTGTCTGTATCGAATTAGGCATTTCATATTTTTCATGTAATAATATATAGCAACCACAGTGTTTGGCCCTTCTAAAGGCTATATTTGACTCTTATTTACAAAGTTCACATTCATTCTAAGTCCATCTCAGTCAATACTGCATGCACAAACATAAATCTGACGAGCCTAGTGGCAGGTGTTTACTGTAGAATGTCATGTGCACGTCCAGTTGACTACGTATCTCACTATCCAGTGAGACAAACATGGCCATGAACGTGGCAGAATCTTCACAAAACACCTTGGAACTGGGTTTGGACTGCGGCAGTACCTTTTCTGATCATCCAAGTCGAACCCGAGCACCGAGCAACAGTTGCAATACGCCTGTAACTGTTAATTTGTTCATGATCACATTTCACCACATATTGCTTAATAATCATCTTGTCTGAAATTGAATCTTGGCAGTCAGCCTAAACCGTGCCTTCTAGATGTAATTATATCCAAACGTCTACCGTAAGAAATGGTCTTCTAAACACCAAGAACAATGATCAATCGCGTCGATCTGAGCACTTTTATAATGCCATCTTGTCTGTCTGCTGAAGTCCCACTAGACTAATGCTCACATAATCACTGACCAGCGGTCAATTATGGCTATTTAGTAACAGAAATTTGAACTTGACATTTTGTAGTCGTCTTGTGATTCGGCTGTTACAAACTGAAAGATACATTTTTATTGGTATGGATTTTGCTTGCAGCTGACTGCCTGCCAAATCACCCTTTGGTAAATATGGCTTTGTGCATCTGTCAAAAACAATTATGTCATATATCTGAAACGTGAGACTATAAATATTGAAAATCAAATCAAATACGGTTTTGTCGCCAGAGCATACGTACAAATATGAACGCTACGACCTAATAGGCCCGTTTTCCATTCTTTAATGAATAATATCATTACAAACTTACAGATGCTAGAATGACCAATAGTTTATTCCGGGAATGAGATTTGACTTGACAATCATATCGAAACTTACAAATGTATCAGTTATTATTCTTTCGAAGTTTCGAATTCGGGCATAAATTAAAATAAAGAACACTGGTGATATTTATTGTGAATTCAAAGGAATCTTTTCTAAAATATCTAATGAATTTACGAATCTTTGACAAACCACTGGAAACGCACATAACGTCAGTTAAACAAATCAAATTAAACTGAATAAGTTTCACTTAACTTTCAGTCGATTAAAATATCGTCACACGGGAGAGTGAGTGAGTGAGTGAGTTAAAGTTTAACGTCACATCGGCAATATTTCAGCCATATCGTTACAACATTTAATGCTGAAATGGAATATATGTACACTATAAAAACCTGTCGACGATGGACAGTAAAAATACGGGAATATCACATAGATATAAACTAGCGTGAAAAACTAAAACATTGCAGTTAAAGTAGGCAATACATTATAAAACACGGGCTATAGCTCGCCAACAACTGAAGGTAGATCACCGTACTAGGGACCATTGGTCACACAGTAAAGGCAAACGTCGTAGACAGGACTTAATTGTCCGATTCAGACTTACTTATTTAGTTAAACAGAAAACACAACGCCATTATGTGAGAATATTACAAAAAATATCGGGTGCATAGAATGACTTCTGAATGATGATGATTCAGTAGATAACGTAAAGTATTGGGATATTTATTTTTATTTTCAAAGAGGCACAGCACTGCACAGATTGCAACTGCACTTTACAATAATGTACTTTCCTGTCATACAGAAAATTTAAGAAACTTTACCATCCTCCAGAGCGTCCATTTGCATTGTTGTTTGTTACGCCGTGTTTATTACAGCAACTATGACTCTGAAATGATCTGCCAGAGAAGAAAGTGAGTGGGTGAGTTAAACTATAATCTGATGATGATGACTATGATGAATGGATTAACGACCATGGTTAGCTGAGTGTGATCATGCAGGGGTGGCGTGACACGTTACTGAGAACATCAATCAAGGCATTGTCTCTTCGCGACATTAGTGTACACATCGCCCTTGTGTAACTGGGGGTTCCTTTCACAAAGCAACCTTTACTAAGGTTAACTTTAACTCCCACTCTTTAGCATTGCACTACTTAGTGCAGTGTTAAAGAATGGGAGTTATGAAAGGAGCCCCTGGACAGTTGCCTGAGGAGCAACACTTTTGTACGTAACACGCTACAAGCTATCTCGATCCAGGAGAATGTGCAGGAGCGCATAAGTGGCAAAGACTACGGACATGGACAGTTGCGGCAGATAATACATACATGTAAAAGACAGTGAAGTCGGTAAAGACATGTGAAGACGATGAAGTCGGTGAGTGCCTCTGCACTGAATCACGACGCTTTGAACGGTAATCCATGTGATATCCCTTGATATTAGCGTGTCATCTTGATGTGGTGGGAACCCTGTATTAACTGTCAGGAATGAGTAAATATATGCGAAAAAATACCCCCATGCGTAACTGTGTAGTATACGCAGGAATGGTTTATCAATCTGAGTAGGTTTGAGGTGCTGGTTTTCATATCACTCGAGGTGTTAAAAGTGAATTTCTGCATTTAAGAAAAAACACTGCAATGAAATAGCAGGGTTCCATTTAATGTTATTGCTTTCTGCTGTAGTGGGAGCGCGGGACATCCCTGTGGGAAAAGCGTTCCATCGTCAAACCTGAGACCACGGCTCTGTTGGAATGTCTAAAGACTGTGTGCTGTATATTCTTAGTGTCCTAAGGGGCATTTTCACAAACTCTTCCATCTATACTCGCCTACCAATGGCGGATGCATTAACTACAGTGAACCCTCAGGGGATTTAAGTTGCGTCAACCTAAAGAAAAACGCAGTTAATTATTTCTTTGCAAGTCAACAGAACACCCCTTTAATTAATAAACATGTGCATATTATGTCCCGGAGAGATTCTGATACTGGAAGAGCTTTGGAATACCCCCTGTGAACAGACTGTTCTCTCGGTAAGAATGCTGCCTTGACAGGACATCCAATAGTGACAAAAATACGTGGATAATTGATGTGAATCTGAGTTTATTTTTTTTTAAATCTCATGATGAATGCTTTCAATAACTCGGTTGTTCCCGTAATTGGAACATGTACATAATTATCAGCACTCAAACAGCCTCTTGGAACAACGCTATCAATATACTTGCAGCAAAAAGACACCAAAGATGAGTGAGTTTTGTTTTGCGCCGCACTCAGCAATATTTCAGCTATATGGCGGCGGTCTGTAAATAATCGAGTCTGCACCAGACACACCACTGATCAACAACATGAGCATCGATCTGCGTAATTGGGAACCGATGGCATGTGTCAACCAAGTCAGCAAGCCTGACAACCCGATCCCGTTAGTCGCCTCTTACGACAAGCACAGTCGCCTTGTATGGCAAGTATGGGTTGCTGAAGGCCTATTCTACCCCGGGACCTTCACGGGTCTCACCAACGGTGACCTTTGAACATTCGTTAAAGAGAAATTCGGTTAAGCATTAAAGCAGGTAGGATCAGGACGTACACGCCGTTACCTGCGTTCTAAGAGTATATGTCCTCTGTTACGTTCAGGTGCCCTGTTAATGGAGTAACACTGTCAGCTGACCCATGGTAAGTGTTTCATTGAGTGCGTTAAGATTTACCGACATACCAGCAATATTTCAGCCACATAGATATCGTAACTCAAGTGCGTTTTTAATTCACTGTAAATTAGTACAAATTATGAAGAGCTTTCCGACGAAGGAAACAAACGAAAGAAAATTACTAGTGAAACAATACATTTATCACTATACAAATAACGTGAAAAAATCTAAAATATCCAGCTACAGAGCACAATACACTATAAAAATTAACACAAAGAGACAACGGTTGAAAAAAGATTATCATACTAGGGACCATGGAGGTTTACGGTAGACTTGTTTCTTCAGGACTCTAGTTTGATTTACACCATGTACGATCCCTTTAGGCGTTAACAAGTTTAGACAGTCTAGCCATGAATTAAATAACACATATTCTACGACTGAAAATAAGACAAACTCTACGATTAAAGATGGGTATGTTAATCCATGGTAACATAGCTGGGAGGTGCGTGTCTGTGTTATATGTATACGAAGCGGATACTGACATAGGTCCGTTAATTGCGATGGTATTTTCTCCCTTTAAGACATTGTATCTGATCTCAAGGTTTGTTGAGTGAGTGAGTGAGTGAGTATAGTTTTACGCCGCACTCAGCAATATTCCAGCTATATGGCGGCGGTCTGTACATAATCGAGTCTAGACCAGACAATCCAGTGACCAACAACATGAGCATCGATCTGCACAATTGGGAACCGATGGCATGTGTCAACCAAGTCAGCAAGCCTGACCACACGATCCCGTTAGTCGCCTCTTACGACAAGCATAGTCGCCTTTTGTGCCAAGCATGGGCTGCTGAAGGCCTATTCTACCCCGTGACCTTCACTGGTCAAGGCTTGCTGACTCGCTCTGCCGCATGGTGTGTGTGTGTGTGTGTGTGTGTGTGTGTCTGTGTGTGTGTGAGAGAGAGAGAGAGAGAGAGAGAGAGAGAGAGAGACCATACTTGTAAATTATGCTCCTGATGACTGCTATCAATATATCATAACATGATACACTTTCGGTAGCCTCAACATCAAGTAAGTACAAAGTAAGTAGACACACAGAACACACACATATGTAAATGGCTGAAACTAATCAAATTCGTTGTAAGGTGACACTTCATTTTTATCACATGGTTCCCATGTTCCACAGCTAAGTTAATGTTGGTATTAGTGTATGAATGGGTGTCGTCAAACTTTGTAGGCACTAATAAAATATCAACAAAAACAGGCAAATAGAACTTCCCTCGTAAACTAGAGTAAGCCATCCCCCTCCACAAATGTAACGAGTACTCTACATAATGAGGGTGAACTGATGTCAAACGCGAGCGTCCCTGGCATGAATGGCCTCATCGTTCCAACACTGACCATTATCACAATGCACATGATTGATGTGACGGTTGGGGGATTTTCATTCTTTTTATAGATTTCAACCCAACCTCTACACGACCTCTCTAAGATACTGACTCTCGCTGGAGGACCATTAAAGGACCCACTTCTAAAGGGAGGATGCCATATCACCCCTTCAAGAGGAATTCTGTGTCGTACTCTTCACCACACTCATGAACTGGGATAATTCTAGTTGACAATATATCTCTAGTAACCGCTGTCCTTCAAGATTAAAACTTGATTTGGCCTCAACAAACCTGCCCCATCTGGTGTAATTGCCAGGATTAAGTGGCTCGACCTGATTAAAAGAAGCGTCTTTCTCCTTTTTCAGATCACTTTACTGCTGCTCACCAAATATCTCAGTACTCAAAGGAAAGCAATCTTCGAATAAGTCCCTGCGGTCTGAACCCATGGACTGCTTTAAGTAAGCCGGGTGTTTTCCGATCACGCAAATATTTACAAACTTGATCTTACTCATGTTACTTTCGTACTGAGACCTGGAGTTATTCATTTCAGTTATTATTTTCTTCAAGGACAATCACACATTTTTATAACCACAGGGGATCTCAAGTGGACCATACGCATGATACAGTGTATGGTTATACGATTTAGATATTGCCTGGGTCTATCAAACGACAAGTAGCGCTAAGAATTTTTGAAACACGTTTTGAAATGAAATCTTGCATATTTACTAAGCTGGAAATACATTTTGTTCGTCTGAGAACATCTGAATCACCAGTACAGAGCCCCCAGCCTCTGTTTTTACGTTTCAGTCCATTCTCTGGTAGTATGAGGTGATTTCTCAACATTCGCACAGTGCTTTACTTGGAGACAGAGGCAGAGTAACATTGATTCCATGGAAATCTGCTAACAGGACGATCACTGTTGAGTTATAGAAGAGGATCGAATGTCTTAGCTTTAGTAGTGACAGTGATGCATTGTTGACGTTTCAACAGAGGGTTGCGCATCCATTTTAGAAGAAGTGTTGAAATGTTTTTATTACATACAATTTTTCCATTAAAAAATCGCGGATCCTAGGGAAAGTGTTTTATATCTGTGTTTACGTCGTAGACATCATACTTGCCATTTGAGTTTGCCTCAAACGTTTGTCCATGGATAGGACAATTTGAGTAATCTCGCACAATGAGCTGGCATCTGCGTATTGATTTTTCATTCACCTTTATCAGCCATCTTAAGGATTTCGTTAAATAGTGATACACTCGTTTAATTGGGGTTGCCGCTTATCAAACATCTCTTTTTGAATTCAAATGCATTATGAAAAGATATGCGAACGTACATATATATCTGCCAGAGATTTTGTGTGTAATTTTAAAGAGTTTTGGAATATATATGATTTTAACCAGTCAACCTTACACTACCTGCTAATTACTTTGCCGTGTGGGTAGTCCTCAAAACCAGTATTTGAACTGCTTGGGATGTCCATCAGAGAGTCGTCGACACTGGGAACCTCTTAACATTCTATCAGCAAATAATTTATGTGATCTTGGGGGAGGCTATGTCACAAAAGACCTCTGCTTACATTATGACGGATGCAGTTTCTGAGGACATACGAGACTGGATAGTCTGTAGCAGTGACGTATTATATAAGTCATTCGGTTCATTCAACATCGTTTTGTATCGGAACATTCCCGTTAATGTTGTACATAAACATACATGTACATGTATTCTCCGACGAATTAGCACTATTTTTTATCAACTCAATTCCCAGTGGCTGCTGCACATGTTTCCCTGTCTCTCAGCAGCAAGAATCATCATGTCGTTGACTAGTAAGGTAAAGTGAAAAACACTGCGCTGTAAGCATTTCCTTTGAGCACGAAAAGGTGACTTTAATAGGCTCCATTTTCACTGTTAATTACCAACTTGTATCGTTTAGAGTGAGTGAGTAAATACTTAACGTCACATCGGCAATATTTCAGCCATATCGTGACGAAAACATCTAATACTAAAATGGAAGATATGTGCATCAGGAAAACCTGTCATCAAAGGACAGTAAAACAACTAGAATATCACCGTTACAATTTACAACTAGTGTGGAAAGTTAAAACTAATATCACTATTTGGACAAGACAAGTTAAAATACCGACTATATATCACCAACGACAGAAGGTAGATCACCATATTAGGGACCAATGGGACTTACAGTATATTTGCTTCCTGCATGGACCCTAGCCTAGCTGGATTTGCATCATCCTTTCAGCCGTTAGTAATTTAGAACATCTAGCCATACATTAAAAAGACACATATTCTAGGATTACGAATGTGGAAAGTTTTAATTTACTTTGAATATTTGTGAACTTACGTACCCTCTCAGGAGGACAATATTTTTACAGTACTGCGACCTCCTATGAGAGTACAGCCACGAACAAACACAGTTACGAATTTAAACTTCCAATCATAAAATATTTATCTATTTATAAGCCATTTAACAAATCCAATTATTTGAAAATGCAAAGATTAAATGAGAACGTATATTATTAAAAAGATCCTTCATAGTGCGGGATTTGAAATATGTATCCCTTGTGATGGAATATTCAACACAGTCAAGCTGTATTATTTAGATATGACATTGAACGTTTCATTTATTAAAAGATGGAATGTTTCATTTTTTTTACAAATGAACACGTGTAGAGATCTGATATCTGATACATCCGCCCTGCCCAAATCAGATAATGGACAGGAGTTGTTGCTTTTACCTTACAAACGTCAACTAAGAAATTAATGTATTTGCTTGACATTCGCGAGATTATGCAAGCTATACAAATATCCTTATTAGAGAAAAGCGTGATTTCTCGAAATGTTTCGACCCTAAGAACAACCTAAGACATTAGCCAGCAAAACCTATACAAATACGGCCATCCTTTCGCATAAATGGCCTGAGAAAATGGACCTGCAAACACAGTAATGTAACTGCAGTTAATCCTGTACTCGAGATTTCACACTAATAATGTCTTTTCACCTGAACTCACACTGAAAGCATTCAACCGTTGTGTAGGAGATGACTCAACCTATAAATGCCGTATCCTCTCGGCACTAATTCTGGTGGTTTTATAGTAGTGATGTTGCAAGTGTTGTAGTTATATGTAGGTAGACGGGCTATGGTCAATAGTTCTGACTTCAGAGGTATTGACGCGTTTGCACATTTTCAACCACAATTGAGTTGAAATTCTTCAAAGGCATTTAGAAGTTGGTGGGGTAATACAAGACACTATTATCAGCTGTGTAAACAACCATGTACTGTTAAAACATTCCTCCTTTTCATCTCTCCTCGGTGATTGTACATACCTAATTACATTCATGTGCTTGTATACACATCTTACCGCTCTGGCTTCATGTATACCTATATATATTCTGCAATGTTACCTATGCTCATTATCCACCTGACGAAGGGGCAAGAATTAGCCTTGAAACGTCGTGTTAAAAGAATTAAAGAAGTTATCATCCATAATAGTGTCTTGTATCACAGTTGAGTTCTTTTTAATTGTCAAACCAGCATATCCTTATAGCGGGTAAACGGATTGCTGTGAATGAACACGTGTCACCTTAGGCATTAGTGCAATCTTCATGCTGTCAACATTTTTGACAAATAACCTTCACGTTTTGTTCCATATTCATGTCGCCATCCTCAGCTCTTTAGCGGTCCGATCTTCAGGGTCTGTCTATTCGACCAGCTTCCTAAACCATGTGTGATATAACCCTTCGAGAGGAAGTACCGACACTATCAATAAAGGGACACTTTGTTTAAGTATATTTTATGTTTCTTTAATTGGATGTTTGTTGTTTAATGTAGCACTCATCATTATTTCAGCCATATATAAATAATCTAGCTTGGACCAGACAATCCGGTGATCAAATAATGAACATCTACGTATGCGGGATACGACGGAGTCAGGGAGCCTGATTATCTGATTCCATGAGTCGCCTCTTACGACACAAGTGTGGGTTGCTGAAGTCCAGTTCTAGCCCTGATGCATATGTCTAATGGATCAGCCACTTATTTACATCCTGATTCGAGAACTTATTTTGAACTTGATCTTTCTTGATCTGTAACGATTTTGAATGATCAGTCCACGATGACCAATGTGGAAGTGACCATTATCACACACGATGTAAATCCAGATTTGATCCATGCAGATAGCAAACGTACTATTACTCCAAGTGGTCCCTAGGATGTTGATCTACTTTCAGTAGCAAGCTATAGCCCGTTTAATATTCTGTTGTCTTTTATAGTTTTTTTTAGATTTTCATATCTCAATTCTATACATTCAAATCTGTGATATTTTAGTTTGCTTTAATTTACACTTGAAAGGCTTGTAAACTTTAACTTTATATATTTGGAGCATGAAAGTCACTACTTTACCTCCACATCTCTTGCATTCTTGTCTTGTCTTGTTTTCTGATTCTGATATCTAGGTCCCGTATGAACCTCGGAAAAGTATCTTTTGTCGTGTCGTGTACTCTTTGTGAAGGAATTTCATCTGTGCTTTATGCTGTTTTGAACCGTTTGGTAATACGGCATCTATATCGCAACGTGTCAAATCCCTTACCATTCCACCTGAGAACCCCCAGTGCATTTAGCAGATCTTTTAAAACGTAGTATTTTTGTTATTTTAAGGTTGACTAAATTTGGCCAAAATCGCCTGCTGCCGCCTGACGGTTTAACTTAATATAAATCCAGCCAACCAAAGTACTGTATGGCCCCATGGTCCTTAGTATTGTGATCAGACTTCAGTTGCTAGTGCGTTATAGCCCGTTTTCATATTGTGGTGTTGTCTATAGTGATATATTTGTTATGGTAGCGTAGTCGTTTTAAACGAAGAGCTGTTATACTCAAACAGTTTTACTGTCCTTCGATTACAGTTTGTTATGTTCTGAATATATTGATTTTTAATGTTGATATGAATTAGATTGTTCCCTTTACGGTATAGCTGCAATATTACCGATGTGACGTTAGATTAACTCACTCGTATCATTCTAGAGAGACCAAGAAGCTCTATTCTGTACCATCTTGATTCAGTTCCCAACATCATTCTACGTACAGAAATGTGCATGTTTCTGAATCTTACAGCGCCAGCTTGCCGAAGCTGAATCCATGTGGCGAATGCTATTAAATGAAATAGGATACGTTTGAGGAGCTTCTTCCCTACGTAGACATGACATTAATAGCAAATAAATGCAATTAACTTAACGCCATAATTATATCAGACAAAATGCAATGGCCGTTTTATTTGACTTTACAACATGGCTGTGACAATTTCAAAAGAAGTAATTATGTTATGTCTGAGACACTGATATTGAAGCAATAAAAATACCTCTTAAAAGATGCAGGTAAACATGAGGATAGATTTCACTTCACATTTGATCATAATCATATACGTGACTCCTATATGAAATATCGATTGTGCGTGCAAATACGAAAAAGAAAAGAGCTAATGTGTAGTTTCTGTTAATCTGACACGACATTGATATATCTTGTGGGATTGCCTGGTGGACATGCTGCTTACATGGATGTATCTGCAATATGTTTGTTTGGTTGTTGCGCAAGGCTACAGCCAGCTAAATTCCAGCTATATGACGTCGGCTATAACAGGTCTTCAACAAGCCACAATGTGTCCACAGCACCCCATTGCTGGTCGTAAGAGGCGACCAAATTGGGCAACCTGTTTGCCGTGGGTTGCAGCCCTGAGTCATTGGAGGAGGGGATCCTGGTGGTAGAGGGAACTGGAACAAGGACTAGGTGATCCTGTTGCCCAACACACCACTCCGGCCCAAACTTCACCTAGACGGGTGGTTGAATGGGCCCGATCCAATCAATCGGCTGGTCATGCCAAGCCCTGAGCACTAAACCTGCATTGCTCTGCCATTCTTTGGCTTAGTTGCGTGATACACATTATTGATCTCTTTTGTAATATGTATATATCTGATATGATACATGTATTGTCAAATTTGAGAAAATTTGCCTAGATGCTGGTGCCAGAAGGCGATGGCTCATGGGTCAAACTGGTAGATATTTCTACAGGTGTAAATCATCCCTATATCACTAGTATCTGTCTGTTGGACATCCACAGGTAATAGGATACTGCACTCGGTGGAGAATGGGGAGTAGGGATGACGCTTGAAAATGATACTGAGACTGATGATATCTGTGTCATTTCAAAATCAGTGGCGTACTGGCCTAGATTCCTGGTGCTGGAAACACCTGATAAGACCCCAATCAAACTGAACCCCTTTGCTGTTGCTAAGGGCATGCAAGGGAAAGCAGGTGATGTAAAAAAGTATCAAAAGGTTGAGAACAGAGTCAATCCGAATGTGCTAAAAGATAACAAGCAAAAAGCTTGATGTCAATTCAGGAACTTGTTGGCGTCCCTGTAAAGGTTTCTCCACACAGATCTCTCAACACTGGCAAAGGTATCATAAGAGATCCTGACAGACTCTTGGAAGATATGTCTGAACTGGATATTTGTTATGAAACGAAAGACCAGGGAGTTACCTTTGTTGAAAGGTTTACCAGGCGTCAGGGTACCGAAATAACCAACACAAATGCGTACTTTTTTTCATTTTCGTCTCCAACAGCACCCAAATCTGTCAAAGCAGGATATTGTAAATTTAATGTTGAAATGTTCATTCCAAACACCTTCAGGTGTTTCAAGTGTCAAAAATTCGGTGATGGCGTAAATTTCTGCTGTCACATGTGCACACTGCAGTGAAACTACTCGTGTACCACTCACAGAGGATTGCAAGAGTAATTTCTAAAAGTATAAGAACTGGTCTGGTCCTCACTCTTCCTCCAGTAAATCGTGCCCAGTCTGGAAAAGAGAAATGGACATCAACAAACTAAAATGCACAAGGAACATCACTTACGTGGAAGCAAATAAACTTGTGCCAAATAATGAACAGGCTGAGACCTATGCGTCTGTGACAAAATGTTGAAGTCTCAACATCGACTGCATCAATTCAGTGCCAGACAGATTTGGCATGGATGACCTCTGTCGCTCCTCACCCAGTCGTGCTATCTGCATCTGAAGACTACTGCAGACTACTGCTGAAATTCCAGCGACACAGATGTCTGAATCGTCATCTTCGGTGACACATGAAACACCTACTGTGACAACTAAAATACCTTCCACGACAACTAAAACACCTTCACAGCCATCAAAAACACATTCCGGAAACGGACAAACTGTTCCAACAAGGTACAAAACAGATTCTCGTTCTAATCTACCGGGTAGACAACTCAAAGGATCAGATGATCCAACCAAATTATATAACAAGTTTGGATCACTTGAAGAGATGGATGTCTCAGAAAGCATTCATCGCAGACCTGTCAGTTTGTCGCCTAAAAGAAATAGGCGAGGCAGATCTCCAGTCAAGCCACCTAAGAGATGTTTCATTCTCAAACACTGATTCTGTGTAATTGCAGAGGATTTAAGACAAATTTTACAATTATTGGTCCAGGACTTTAAACCATCAGCTTTATGTCTCCCAGAAAACGTATTTAAGGCAAAAAGACAAAATTGACTTACGTCATTACAACGCATATCATTATTTTTCTTCTCCTGGCAATAGGGCCACTGGAGGTTCATCTATCTTAGTCAAACAGAATGTAATTCATAGCCCTGTTACACTTACATCTAATCTTCAAGCAGCTGCAGTACGTTTCAATTTACACGTTGCATTTACATTATGCTCTTTGTTCCTTTCTCCGTATTCAACCTTTCAGAAGACAGACTTTCAATCTCTATATGACCAGCTACCGAAACCTTGTATTATTATGGGGGACTTAAATGGCCACAACTCACTCTGGGGTGGTACAACAACAAATGCTAAAGGCAAATTATTGGAAGGGTGCATATATAATGACGGGTCTAACACCTACTTAAATCTTGGTACAGGAACCTATTCTGCACTTATCAGTCACGGATTCCAACCTATTGCATGAAATGAATTTGAATGGTCAGTTCGTGATGGCCTCTGTGGAAGTGACCATTTTCCTACAATTCTAACGCCCGTGAACCCATCTGATAGTACCCCATCTTCCTGACGGAACTTTAAAAAAGGCTACCTGGCCTTTGTATCAAACGTTGTGTTTATAGCAAACTTAAACCTGAACTTTTGTTAGAAAGTCCTGATCCAAAAAGGATTTCTCTGATGAAATAACACACATTGCTGAGAAGTGTATCCCTAAATCTTCCACATTTCCACACATCCGAAAACCATGGTTTACTGATGACTGCAAAGAGGCTAGGAAGGCACGGAAGAAAGCTGAACGTTATTTCCGTAGCCATCCCATGGTCCATAATTTGAATAATTTCAAAATTTTAAACGCTAAGGCACGGCGTACTTTTAAGCACAGTAAGCGCCACTCCTGGCGCAATTATGTGTCAATTTTGCCAATGTATCAATATCAAAGTTATTGAATATGATCCAGAAAATAAAAGGTAAGGGCTCTCAAAATAGCATTAAACATCTCAATGCCGGAGACGAAAAATTACTAGTAAATCTGATATTGCAAATACACTTGGCGAAACTTTAGCCTAACACCCTTCCTCGTCGAATTATAAAGAACATCAGGAAGTGAAATCTATTTATTTTAATTCAGATAATGAAGAAGAATACAATGAAATATTTTCTATTCATGAGCTTTATACTGCTCTTGAACAAGCTGACAATACTGCTACAGGGGCTGATAACATATATTATCAGCTCCTGAAGCACTTACCGGAATCATGTTTTGAGACACTCTTAAACATTTTATATTATATTTGGAGGTCTGGAAACTTTCCTTCTTCATGGCGTGATGCTATAGTTGTCCCTATCCCTAAACCTGGACCTGATCATACTGATCATTCGAACTATCGACCTATTTCGATCACCAGCTGCGTTTGCCAAACCATGGAGCGCATGATTAACTTGTTTGGTACTTAGAAACCAATAACTTAATTACAGATAATCAGTATGGTTGCCGTAAAAAAACAGAAGTACCGTTGATCACCTGGTGCGTTTAGAATCATTCAATTAAAAACGCTCTAAATACTAAACAACATGCAGTGTCTTTCTTTTTCGATCTGGAAAAAGCATATGACACAACCTGAAAATATAGCATCTTAAAATATTTACATGACTTCGGATTACGAGGCCGTTTACCTAAACTTTTATATCCAAGTTTTTAAATAACAGACAGTTTCAAGTCCGAGTGGATTAATACCCTGTCTCTTCATTATGATCAGGATCAGGGTGTTCCACAAGGCAGTATTTTGTGTGTGACTCAGATTAACAGTTTATCAAAGGTTTTATTGATCATTATTTGTGGATGATTTTAATATTATTTGTCGTGGGACAAATATGCATACCACTGAACGATAACTGCAGTTATGTTAAAACAAAACAGATAAATGGTTTCTTGAAAACGGCTTTAAATTTTCTAAATCAAAAACTAATTGCATACAATTGTGCCGTAAATACAAACCACAGAACTGTTTTTAAATGGCACCGCCATCAAAGTTGTTAAAGAGGCCAAGTTCTTAGGTCTGATTTTCGACTCCCATTTGACTTTTCTTCCGCATATCAAATCCTTAAAAACTAAATGCCTGAAGGCACTTGATATATTGAACGTCGTGTCTAATTCAAAGTGAGGAGGTGATGAAGCCACCCTTCTACACCTATATGGATCACTTGTCCGTTCGAAGCTTGACTATGGCTAAAATGTATATGGTGGTGGAGCCTGCAAAACAACTTAAACCAAGAAGATTCTGTCCATCCAAGACTTTGTCTTGGCTCCTTTCGAATTTCACTTGTTGACAGTCTGTATGTCGAGGCTGATGAAGCATCTCTTGAGCAGCGACGTATAAAGTTAGCTTTACAGTATGTAACAAAACTATATTCCAGTGAGTCAAACCCTGCATACGACTGTGTTTTCAATCCCCTTCATGAGGATTTATACAACAAGAAATCTTCTCTTGTTCCGGCTATAAAAAAAAGTTCTTGCAAACATCCACTTTTAACTGAATTTTTTAAATTGTATAACGATCTTGCTACTGGACAATACTACATCGTCTTCTGTTGGTTACCCAGCCACGTAGGAATTTCTGGTAACACGATGGCTGATCTTGTTGCCAAAGCAGCACTCAACAAATCTGTGACACCGCTTCTTATTTCATACTCTGATTACAAAGCATGCATTAGAACTTACATCCGTGCTCTGATGCAGAAGTGGGACACCCAAGTAGGTACAAATAAATTACAGGAAATAAAACCGTATATTGAATACACCTACATGGAATGTCAGTCCAGATTTGAAGAGGTTATTTTGCGATGATGTCGTATTGACCATACACGATATACGCAAAAATACTTATTGAAAGATCCTCCGTTTTGCATCCCTTGTAATGAAGGAATCACAGTCAAGCATGTCTTGCTTGACTGTGTTGAATGTTCCATCACAAGGGATCATTATTTTACGTCAAGAACTATGAAGGATCTTTTTAACAATAACAGTTCTCATTTAATTATTGCATTTTTGAAAGAATTAGATTTGTTATATGAATTGTAAATAGATAAATGTTTCATAATTGGAAGTTCCAATTAGTAACTAAGATTGTTAGTGGCTGTATCCTCAAGGGGGTTAACGTACCCTAAAATTATTGTCCTGAGGAGACAAGTCTCAAAACATTCAAAGTACATCAAAACGTTCCACTGTTCTTAATTGTAGCATATGTGTTTTTTGCGGCTAGATATGACTAAATTGCTAACATCTGAAGGGGTGTTGTAAATCCAGCTAGTGTCCATGCAGGAACCAGAGGTACTGTAAGTCCCTATGGTCTCTAGTGTGGTGATCTACCTTCAGTTGCTGGCAATCTATAGCCCATTTTTATATTGTATTGTCCCAATAGTGATATTAGTTTTAACTTTCCACGCTAGTTTTCATTCTAATTGTGATATTCTAGTTGTTTTACTGTCCTTCGTTGACAGGATTTTATGATATACGTACATTACATTTCAGTGTTAAATGTTCTCGTCACGATATGGCTGAAATATTGCCGATGTGACTTTAAACATTAACTCACTCACACACTACAGATGATTAAGGCCTTATCAAGTCCTACTTTGTCGAAATCACAAATTTCCCCCCTGTACCTCCAAAGGAAAAAAATATTGTGTTGGACCCTGCTGTGATGGGCGATAATCGATCATGATCATCCATATTATTGATAAAAAGCTGACATGTAAACGCTTTCTTACAATGACATTTATTGGAAAATCATGTCCCTTGGCACATTCATGATACTGTTATCATTTTTTTAAATCCATGGAAACCCGTCAATCCTTATTTGTATAGCTTATCTTGTTTTTACATTAAAATAGCTGATTAGGATTGAAGTGTTTGTGATAATAAGCTTTTTATATCATTGAAATTCAAATCATATATAATTTGTATGGCAGTACTTTGTCTATTTAACATCTTTTAAGAAATCGTTATTCATTCTTTTATCTCTCATAAGTGAAATTGCCTGTTCATGTGCCAAAGCGACATTTATTTTGAAAGAAAAATTACATCGCTTGCAGTTAGGAACACAGGTCTTCATTCAAAGAAGTTATTTAATATTTTCTTTAAAGAAGTTCGAATTGTTTTGATAAACTGTCTTGTCCTCAATGACTAAAATGTTTTAAATTCTTGTGGTACATTTGTATCTCTAATAATTTAGTTATCTGACAGGGTTTTGTTTTTGTATAATTTAACTTATGGATGTAAGGCTTGATTTAGACACGATATGGCTAAAATAGTGCCGATGTTACGTAAAATCGTAACTCACTCAATACTGATTTTTTTAGCATGGACCATTTCTCTGGTAACCTACTGGGTAAAGGGATCGTGGCGAAGATCCAATTCATCACAAGGGGTTTCAGGCCTGCTTCTGTGACATTTTTGGTGTACATGTAGCACTTCAATTGGCCAAACGCATTCATCACATTTTGATACACACTACGGCAAAATAGACAAGAGAGCATTTGATTTAACAAAAACGAATATTACATGAAACAATATCCAAACATTGCAAAGCTCAGTTATCACTACAAAGGATAAGTAAGTTACAAACTGTTATAGATCGTTTTAAAACTCTCAATTTTCATTTCATTGTGGATTATTTAAGAAATAGAATTGTTGCATATTTTTGTTTATATCTTGGAAAGAGATACATATTCTATTATTGACATGTTACATGATCAGCTAGGATTCTTCAGGGCTGGATCCTCAAAGAGAGTTAAAGTACTTTGAAATCTCTTAGGGTACGTTAATCCCAAAACGTTCAAATTAAATTAATACTTACTACTTTTTAACTGAAGTATTTACGTCATGTTAATGCGTGGCTAGACTGACATAATTTGGTAACATCTGAAGGGAAGGTGTAAATATATAATAACTAAGGTCCATGCAGGATGCATATTTACTGGTCCATGTTATGGTAGCTTACCATCTGTTGTTGGCGATATGTAGCCTATTTTATATTGTATTGTCTTCTGTAATCAAGCGGTTTCAGGGTTACATACTAGTTTTATGTTCATGTCTATGATATTCTAGTTGTTTTTACTGTCGTTCGCTCAGAGTTTTCCCTGCACACTTACTTTTAATTATAAAACTATTACTTGTTTTTAGTATCACAGTCAAGCATATCTTGCTTGACTGTGTTGAGTATTCCATCACAAGGGACACTTATTTCAATTCAAGAACAAGGAAGGACCTTTTTAACAATACTAGTGCTCATTTAATCATAGGATTTTAAAAAGAATTAGATCTGATTTGTAAATAGATATATATTTTATAATTGGAAACTTAGTAACTCAATTTGTTAGTGGCTGTACCCTCTAAGGGGGTTAAAAGTACTGTAAAATTATTGTCCTCCTGAGAGGGTACGTAAGTCCCGAAACATTTGATGTAAATTTAAGGTTTCCAGGTTTGTAATCGCAGTATTTTTGTCATTTTAATGTATGGCCAATTCTCCGCATAAAAGCCAATGACTGAAGGGATGGTGTAAATCCAGCTAGGGTCCATGTAGGGAGCAAAAGTAAAGTAAGTCCCCATGGTCCCTAGTATGGTGATCTACCTTCAGTTGTTGGCAATCCATAGCCCATTCTAATATTGTACTGCCCTCTTATAGTTGAACTGTTTTAGATCTAATTACTAGTTTTACATTCTCTGTGATATTCTAGTTGTTATACTGTCCTTTGTTGACAGGTATTTTATAATATAAATGTATCCCATTTCTTGTTAAATGTTCTCGTCACGATATATGGCTGAAATATTGCCAATGTGACGTTAAATATTAACTCACTCACTCACTTTTACTTGTTTTTAGTCACGTCACGATATAGCCAAAGTAATGCCAGTGTGATTGTGAATCTTATCTCCCTGTCGCACTCAGATCCTCATCACAACAATCAAAATTCCAAGAATTGTCAAAGATCTACCATCAGTTGTTGGCAATACTTAGCCTGGTATTATATTGTATTGTCGTCAGTAATTAAACTGTTTAGAGTTACATATAATAGTTTTATGTTTATGTCTATGATATTCTAACTGGTTTTACTGTCCTTCGCTCACAGTTTTCTCTGTGAACTTCCTTTTAATTATTATTTAATATTTATATGTTTTAGTCACTTCACGATATCGGTGAAATATCGCCAGTGTGATTGTAAATTTTATCTCACTGTCTTACTCAGATCCTCATCACAAAAATCAAAATTCGAAGAATTTGATGGTTGCCCATGTACTATACAGGTGCAATACATGGAATTCAGGGAAGTAGTAAATGAAAGATATTCAGAAATAGCTATTCAAATCAAATGATACGCTAACAGTATGGCGTTAAGGAATGCTCACTCACCCACATTAACAGTATGAGATGGCCGCCGACGTTGTCCAAAATAACATATCGGTTCAATTACACAATGGAATACTACTACGAGATGACGAAAGCAAAGACAGATACTAACGTCCGGAAGGTAATGTTCTTCGTGAATTCATTCGTAAAGCCTCGGAATGTTCCCACCAGCTTGGCGTCTCTTTTCTATTTTACTCATACATCTGCGTTGTAAGAAGACAACAAATTAACGAATGGATGGCTGCTCTTTGCTTCCATTTCCCGTCAGTTGCATATCTTACAATATTGCTCACACACTACAGATATATTAATCTCTGGAGTTGGCAACCATGAAATTCTTATTTGTGATAAAGACGAAAAGGTATTCATTCAGTGTGTAGTATTCACTTTTTACTTCGACAGATAGCCGTGTGATTTACGTACTGGGATGTACAGGGTATTCAACAAACGATCTGTGAAGATCCGGACTAGAATAGGTCTTTAGCAACCAATGCTTGCCACATGCGACTGATCTTGTAGGAAGAGGCAAATAACGGGATACGGTGGTCAAGCTAGCTGACTTGGTTGACACAAGTCATCGATTCCAAATTGCGCAGATCGATCCTCCTGCTGTTCATCACGGGATTGTCTGGTCCAGATTCAATTACTTACAGACCGCTGTCATATATAGCTGTAATATTGCTGAGTGCGGCTTAAAACGAAACCCACATACTCACTTTTCTTTTCAACAAACATACCTGGCTTAGTAGAAATAATGCAAATAAATAAACGTCTTTTACATACGAATTAGAAATGTTCCCAAAGCAGAGTAAATCCAAGATCCCTGCTACACTGCAAGCGGGGGCTTATTACTATCTAGTGAAGAAACGTAGAAACAGAGAGCTGGTAGTATGAGTCAAAATCGGGAAAGTAATAATAAATAACAATAATAAGTGGTGTTTTATAGCGCACAGTGTCCAAACACCAAGTAATCCTCGCGGCGCTTTGATAAGACAGCTAGTCTGTTAGATGTCATCTCTTTTACAAATGTGTTGCAGTTTGAATGCTCAAACATCACTGATTCGTTTGTTGATGATTATGATGGTGGTGGTGGTAGTGATGATGATGATGATGATGATGATGATGCTTTAGGGTTCCATGATGAAATTTGTAGTGAATGAAGTTTCAAATTCTTTCGCGTTTTCTCCATGTTGGCTTATATTTATACACCTAACACTGAACGCATACCCCTCCAAACCAACCAGTAAAAACATGTCGCTTTCAGGACAGGTGATTGTTAACTCCAAAGTGTACACATGTGGTGAAAGAGTTTCGTCCCAAATATAACCCGAGACAGGAAGTACGCCGCTACTGTAGTGACTCAACTGTAAAAGTCTTGAAAAGAGTAACTAATCTGTCTAGACTACGTCGGATTATGAACCAGATTTATTTCGTTCTTAAAAGGCAAAGTTCGTCCCAGACATTGAAACGCAGCTACATTAGGTAATATAGACAAAATTGACGGAAGCTAGTCTTTTTGCAGTCAATATCAAATCAATAGTTATCTGAAGAAGCCATCTGTTTACTGTCAGCTGTTTAAAAAATAAGCTTAGTTACGGTGAATTTATCTCCAACAGCTCACACACATTTTAAGCCGCTAACTTATGAGTTCCCGTAAATTCGACCTTTGGATGTGTACAAAAACAAACTGGTCGGTTTGGAGGGGTATGTCGTTAAGGTCGACTAGATCAAGACAACGGCTCTGAAAGTACTGAAATGTTCAGCAGCTAATAACTGAACAAGAATCACGCAATCACTCTGTAATTTTTTTTATTTGTGCATGTGTGTGTGTGTGTCTGTGTGTGTGTGTGGTCCTGCATCATCTTTTCCATCAACTATCAGAAATAGCATAGTTTATGACAGTGAAGAAGATATCTCTAATGTACTCAACTCGTTTTTCGAAGCACAATCCCAAGTTGCTGACCATAAGACCAGACGATCGGGCCTTGTTATACCGATCATGGTATGGCATCAATCACAATAGGTAATCTAGATGTTCGGGATAATATTTCGAGTTTAAACAGATCTATAAAGCCACCGGGCCCGATGGCACTGGAAACACTGTATTAAGATTATCATCAGTCTTTCTGTTGTTTGCTAAACTGATTCAGATTCCCATTCGTAATAAAACTTTCCCTTCGTCTTGGTAATTCTGCTTCCCGTGAAAGGTGATGGACATCTTTTTTTCAAATACCCTATCAAGCTTACAATCTGGATTTATGCCTGGCGATTAGAATATAAATTAATTAACGCACATCGCAGTTGCAGTAGACCAAGGAAAGGAAGTTCTGACTGTATTCTCTGATATAAGCAAAAGCCATTGACTGGATTTAGCATCGGGGTATTATTCATAGACTTCATGCTTGCGGTAAAAGGGGTTTGAACATTTGTAGATAGCAGAATGCAGAGACTCTTGCTAAATGGTTTCAATTCAGATATTAAAGATATCGAAGTTGGTGTGCCCCAAGGTTCCGTTTTGAGGACCGCTTCATCTATATCAATGACACTGTGGAAGTTATATATAGATAGCAACATCCACTTTTTTGCGGATGATACATCGGTATATGTTATAGTAGGTGATCATCTTGCAACAGCCGCAGATATATAAACAACGTTTTGGTAGGAAATTCAGATTGGACTAAGAAGTGGCAAGCAATGACGTAGAACATTCTAACATTCTTACTAAAATTCACACGGAAAACGCAAAACTGTTTCAGCCCGAATGGGCGAAACTATTAAGGAAGTACATACCCATAAGCATCTAGGTATTACACTTCAAAGAGATTGTTCTTGGAAAGTTCATATGGGCGAAGTGATATTGAAAATAAGCCCCACGATCAATTGCCTAAAACGTTTGAAATGCCGTTTATCTTGGAAAACTCTAAGCACTTGATATAGCTCTTTTATCCTATCACATTCTGAATACTCCTGTCACATATAGGGTAATTGTACAAATTTACATTTCGACATTTTAAGATCTATATGCAGCGCGGTTCGTAGCAAACCAATTACAGCACACTGAAAGAAAGACGAAATCCCTCTGAACTCCTATCTTTCTACAAAATGGATCATCGTCGGACTAATGATTATGCTCAACGTAAGACGGGTTGTATATAATTTGATTTTTATGCAGCAGCTCATTTCGTTGCTAGGCATAACCAACACCATCACGGACATATTCATCACTCACCCGTATATGTTGTTTGGTCTCACACTTATTCTTTTGTTGGTATTGGAATAATGTACTGGAGCGGCGTTTGTATAAGCCATTCGGCTTGTTCTCCTATCAAGGTATCTACATGCTTTGGCGAATCTTGCAAACCTGAACTTGATTTAAACAATATTTTATTTCCATTAATGTTTACATTTTTAATCTTATATGGCGACACTTGACATATTGGCAAATGGATTAGCAAACAGGCCATAAGACCTATATCAGTGCTTCTCCGCATAAAGTACATGTTTAATCTTGAAAAATTCTAAGGAGCAGACATTAAAACATAAATGAATGAGTCAAAAGCAAATTAAAATAAAGACCATGATACTAAGTGCATCTGTATTCATAGAATATTACTTGGATTCCGCAGAGCGGTTAGTTTCAGTTGCGTAAGTTTGAACCGATAAATGTTTTCGTTGTCTAAAGGGTCAAATCGTCATTGCCATAGAGTATAGTATGTATGCTGAGGAGATTAGCAACAAAGTATTTGTCAAGTCTAATCTGGGCATGACGGGGACATGACAGAAGGCAATGGGTAGCATCGTCTCTGCTATGGATGACCACACGAACAATTGGGATCATCAATTCAGTGTGTTTAATCGTCACTTATTATCTATGTATGGTGTGTGTGTGTTTATAATTATTTCATTTATAATAGCATTATGTGTATAAAAATGTGTATAAATCATCATAAATGGGCATAAAGGGGATATGACAGAAAGTAATGGGTAGCATCGTCTCTGTTATGGCAACACGTCGTACAAGTGGGATCATCAATCAGGAATCTGTCAAATAAGTGTGCTTTTAGGTTACCACAACCTAGCCTAATTCTTGATAAAATAACTTGGTAACGTTGCTTGCTATAATTAGCAATGTGTGTGAAATTAGAAGAAAGCATGTTTTTGTGGAAATCACTTGCATAAACCTGAACTTCAATGTGTCTAATTGTCACTCTACATCTATGTGCAGTGTGTGTTTGTGTGTGTGAGTGTGTAAGAAATTGAAGAACGTACTCGTATTCAACACACACTCGCTTTTGCACATGGTATATGTCATTTCCTGAGTGAAGACACTTTACATTTTGTAAAATGCCAGTGTCTTAATCTACTAAAACAACACTGTTGTCACAACATGAAACATCAATGGAAAGTCGAACTCTACCAACCAGGCCAGACAGCAACAGGAATTAAATAAAGTGACAAAACGCAATAAAGTTCTAACATGCTAAATGCAGCGTTCGTACTTTTGCCTCCACGACATACCTATGGTGACACGATTCTGCATTAGGAATCCTCTAGCGAGGACGAGCATCTTGAGAAGGAAAACACTCACAAATATGGCAAGCAACAAAATAAATATTGGAAAACTATTTCACTTCACGTCTTGGCATGACACATGTATATATGCAGTATCGAGTCGTGGAAATAATAAAATGTTATTAGTTAACGTGCATTGTACACTGTATACAGATGCGTAACATTTTGAGTTGAGAGTAGCTGTAGGTTTTGTTACGTCCTCTTACATGAAACATGTCACAGATCCTTCCCCTTGCCACTAGACAACAGAGACTCTTTTCATAGCCGAATGCATCTTGCATTTTACTGGCATGCGCATTTCCCATAACCAAATCCATCACGGATCCTACAATCTACATTTACAGCAAGAGATGCAGGTTTACAATAATACGTTTCAGTTACACGACTGCCTACCATTGCCGAAGTTTAATGTGATATAAAGAGAGCAAAGCCGGGTGTCGGAAGGCAAATGCTTTTTGTGAATTCATTCGGAAAATTTTCTAAATGCTTTCAACAGCTTGGCGTCTTTTTTCTATGTAATCATAGTTGTTTTATGTCGACAGCAAATCGACAAATGGATGACTGCTCTTTGCCTCCATTTCCCATGATTGATAATGATCAGCCATGTAATTGATAAACATCTGGCATTTAAAGACATGTTTACACACACATTGTATCAGAAGATCTTATCCCTTGGCAAATGCATGTACCTGAAACTCTTGTCATTTTTTAAATCAATGAAAACACATTAGTCATAATTTGTACAACTTATCCTGGTGTTACATTAAGAGAGGGGAATACGTTTTAATCCGAAATGTTAATGTGGACAAGCATTTCATCATTAAAATGCTAAATATTGTGAAAGACATTTTTATCAGGTCAAAATGTTGCATGGTTTAGGTTTGTTCAATTGGTTTAGGTTTAGATTTGTTCATGTTGTTACGAACATAATGGATGTAAACGTAATGCTGGCTTCGCCATGCATCTATCTAGCAATTCACGTCCGTCTAAGATAGTTTACCGGGGGAACGGTATTTGAATTGTATTGTTTGATTGACAATCAAAAATTCCCATTGTATTTTTATTTGAAAAAAATCAAAACCAAAAAACACCTTGGAGGCAATCTCACGTTCAATCTATCTATCTATCTATCGCTATATTGTCAACACTGAACCGGGCGCTTTTCTTTATTTATCTTTTCTTCAAATTATATTAGATCAATAATGAAAAAACTACTATTTTGTGCACCTCATTTGTCTGCGTTTATCAATGCAAACAAATCAATCACAGCATAACCTATTTGATCTTATCTGGGAAAGGTCATTGGGTTTGTCAACAGTGTTTCTATGTATGTATCTGGGCATACCCAGAAGCAAATATTCAGCAGCTAAGCTTCGGCCATTCTCAGTAAAGTTTCCCTCTTCAAAATCTGTACGCTAGCCGAAAATAACCATGAATATATGGAAATCCATTTTGTAATCATCATTTAAAGCTTTTCGTCGATAGAATATCATACTGACATTATTGCTTCTAGGAACAATGATGTTCTTAGCTTTATTGGATCTGATACCATGTCTCTTGAAGATGTCCTAGAGCATCCGTCGTGGTTGCTCTCGGGTGAAAACAGCAGCAGCCATGTTTTATTATTGTTTGGTCGAATTATGGTCGAAATGGTACATGAGGTGGTAAGCATGAGTGGCCCATGTTCCCGAGGTGGAGACCCGCTCTGTCACTTAAACTCATTCAGAAGTCGGATGGCGTTTCTTCATCATCGACACAGTCGTAGGTGGGGCGACGGCCGTGGCCTATACCTCGACTAGCAGCACAATCCGTCCACTTCTCGTTTCCCAGATTTGTCTCCCTGGTTGGTCTCTACGACTGACCATATCAGTCAGGTTTTTATAAACATGGCCATTATTGCCACATTGTCCAAGGTCACTGGCCCGTGCACATGTACATACGTAAGATTCACCGACATAGGGAGGTGTTAATTGACATGTATTGATATCGTTTAAGAATTAAGGGTCCTCCACGAATTAAAAGATACTGTACGGCACAGTAGGCCTTCAGATGATAGTACTTTTCAAACTTTGGTGAGTGAGTGAGTTAATGTTTGACGTCACACCGGCAGTATTGCACCCATATCGTGACGAGAACCATTAATAATATCCATAATAGAGAATGGTAAAAAATCTGTCAACGAAGGACAGTAAAACAACAAGACTGTCACAGACAGTAACTAGTAATTAAATCTAAAACAGTTTAACTCTAGAGGACGATACAATATAAAAACAAGCTATAGACAGCCAACAACTGAAGGTAGATCACCATACCAGGGTCCATGGTGACTTACAGTACCTTTGCTACCTGCATGGATCCTAGCTGGATTTACACCATCCGTTCAGCCGCTGGCGGTTGTTCGAAAGTTTAGCCAAATTCTTAAGAGAACAAATATACTACGTTTAAAATCAGGTAAGCAAAAATTAACTGAGAAAAGGATTTGAGGATACAGCCACTAACAATACCACTTGCTAATCGATACTACAATCATTAAAATACATTAATCTACGACACATTAATCAAAATGCAATCATGAAATCAATTTCTTTTAAAAATAAAAACAGTAATTAACAGTGGTAAAAAGATTCTTAACAGTTTTGACATTGAAATATTTATCCCTTGTGATGGAGAATTCAACACAGACAAGCAGGATATGCCTGAGCGTGACTCTCTCATCACAAGGGATACAAAACGGAGGTTCCTCGCCTTTCAATAGGTATACATGGGTATATCGAATATGGCCAATACAAACATCGTCGTAAAGTAACCTCTTCAAATCTGGACTGACAGCCCAAGTAGGTGTAACCAAAATACGGTATTATTTCATGTAATTAATATATATTACATATATATATCTATATACTTGGGTACTTGTAATTTATTTATACCTACATGGGTGTCCCACTTCTTCTGCATCAGATCAAAGATGTAAGTTCTAATGCTAGCTTTGTAATCAGAGTATGGAATAAGAAGTTTTGTCACTGATTTGTTGAGTGCTGCTTTGGCAGCAAGATCGGCAAGTGTGTTACCAGAAATCCCTGAGTAGAGTAGACGATATCATATTGGCCGATAGCAAGATTATTATACAATTCAATAATTTCTAATAAAAGTGGATGTTTCCCAGAAATATTATTTTAATGGCCTGAAGGCAAGAGAGTCTGAGAAGATGTCATCTAAACAGACATGTTAGAACCCACGCGGACTTGAAATTGTTATTTAAAAATGTGGCAATGAATTGCGGAAACGACCTCGCAAACCGAAATCATGTAAATCTCTTAAAATGACATAGTTCTAGGTTGTGTCATATGCTTTTTCAAGATTAAAAAAATATAGACACAGCGTGATGTTTATTAATTAGGGCGTTCTTTTACTATTGATTCAAAACGCACTAAGTGATCGACTGTACTTTTGTTTTTACGGAAACCACATTGTATATCTGTTGTAAGGTTATTGGCTTCTAAGTACCATCAAGTAAAACAGCTAGTTAATGAAATTGTTCGATAATTGGATGGATCCGTATGATCACGTCCAGGTTTAGGCATTGGTACTATTACAGCGTCACGTCATGAGGAAGGACATTTCCCTGAAGTCCAAATATCATCAAAAATAGATAAAAGCGTCTGTAAACATGATTCTGGTAAGTGCTTCAGAAGTTGATAATGCATGTTATCAGCTCCTGTAGCAGTATCATGAGCTTCATCAAGAGCAGTTTGGAATTCATGAATAGAAAAAATTCATTATAATCTTCCCCATGAAATTATAGCTTTCTTTTCCTGTTCCTTTTGATATTGTTGGAATTTTGGCATATAGTTAGAAGAGGAGAATGTTTGGCGAGAGTTTCAACTAGTTTATTTGCAATATCTGATTTAGCCGTAAGTATTTGATCTCCATGTTTCAGATGATGGACACTAGATTTAGTACCTTTTCTTTTAATTTTCTGGACCATGTTCCATACCTTGGACATGGGTGTCCGAGAATTTATTTTGGATACATAATTTTGCCAAGATTAGCGTTTGTTCTGTTTAAAAGTACGCCGCGCTTTCGCATTTAAAATTTTAAATTTATTTAAATTATGTACCAGAGGATGGTGACGGAAATAATGTTCTGCTTTTTTTCTTGCTTTCCTAACTTGTGTGCAGTCATCGTTGAACCATGGTTTTCGAATATGTGGAACAGCAGAGGTATTTGGTATACATTCATCAGCTATGGAATTCAGTTCATCGGAAAGGCATTTAATAGTATCAGGAACTTCAGTAAAACGTTCAAGCTTACCAATTTGTAGCACACAGTGTTTCATATAAAGCCCAGTTAGCCTTTTTAAAATTCCACCTTGATGATGGAGGCACATGAGATGGACTTACAGCTTTTAACATAGTAGGAACATGGTCACTTCCACAGAGGTCATCGTGGACTGACCATTCGAATTCATTTAGTACTTCTGAATTTGTCAGTGACAAGTCGAGAGCAGAATAGGTCCCTGTACCAGGGTGTAAATATGTGTTGGAACCATCATTATAAATACATAAACCATTGTCAAAACAAAAGTCCTCCAACAATTTACCTTTAGTGTTTGTAGTTACACTATCCAGGGGTGGTCTGTGCCCATTTAAATCTCCCATTATAATACAGGGCTTCGGGAGTTGGTCATATGGAGCTTGAAGATCGGTTTTGGCAAACGTCGAAGACGGCGAAATATAGAGAGAGCATAGCGTAAACGCTACATGTAAAGTAATTCTCACTGCGACAGCCTGCATATTAGTAATAAGTGAAACAGGGGTTTGAATAACGTTTTGTCTGACGAGAATGGATGATCCGCCAGTTGCTCTATCACCCGGAGGTGAAAAACAGTGATATGCATTAAAATGACGAAGGTCAAATGTATCTGTTTGTTTTAAATATGTCTCTTGGAGACGTATGCTGACGGTGTAAAATCTTGGACCAACAGCTGTAATTCATGTAAATAAGTCCTCAATCCTCTGCAGTTCCACTGTACAGTATTATTGGAATAAACTATCTCTTGGGGGGGGGGGGGGATTTATTGGGGATCTACCCCATTATTAAACAATTGAATTTTGTGACCAGTTAGGATCTCTGCCACATGTTTTTTCCTTGCTTTGCAGTTTTTAAATACATGAAAGTATACTTATTAGTGTCATGACACGAAATTAAGCTTATTTTGACTTAATTCGCCGAATTTAGAGTGACCCTTTAGGAGCTCTGCCACTTTGTTGTTTTGAAGCATCAGGCTTTCGCTTAGGTTTACTTTTCACAGTTTGTTGACTATCAGCTGTTGATTGAGACTTTGAGTGTGACTGAGATGAAGATGATGATGATTTGTGATCAGAAGAAGACTTTGAGGTACTAGAAAGTGAATCCTCAGTCTGAGATGATATGGCAGGGTAAAAAAGCTGTGGAAAATCGCAATTTACCCAAGTCAAGGTAGTCTGGCAGCCTGTGGATGATTTTGTTATTTTAGAGGTAGACTCCAGGGATGTTTGTGCGACTGCAGCATAACTTTCTGGAAGATCAGATCTCTTTACCATGTTTTTGCCTCAGAAAAGGAGATATTTTGAGTAAACTTTATTCTGTTTATCTCCATTTGCTCTTTCCAAAAAGGAGACTGTTAAGAAAATGAGGAATGGTCGCCTGAGCAGTTGGTGCATTTATTGACATTACTGTCACAATCTTCTGCTTTGTGTGTCTTTTCACTGCAGTGAGCACACACAACAGACAATGTGCAAGTATTGACACCGTGACCGAACTTTTGGCATTTGAAACACCGAAGGGGATTCGGAATGTACTTTTCCACTCTGATAATACAGTATCCAGCTTTAAGTGATGTTGGAGCAGCAGGTGATGAGAAAGAAAACAGATAGGTATCAGTTTGAATAGTTGTGTTGTTTTTACGCGTTGTGAAACGTTTGACATATAATACACCCTGATCTTTCATTTTGGAAGCGTATCAAGTTCAGACATGTCTGCCAGCAAGCGATCTCGATCACGTACGATTCCCTTGCTCGTGTTCAGTGTTTTGTGGGCCGCGCATGACGGTAACCGGAGTGCCAACGAAAGTGTCTGTGTTCAAAAGGTTCGTTGACTGTTGCCTTTTGGCGCACTCGATCAACAGTGCACCGGAACGTAATTTTCTAATGTTCTTTACATCACCGGCAATGCCTTGGATACCTTTAGACACCGCAAAAGGGTTTAACTTTAAAGGTGCATTATCTTTGGTCTCGATGACGACAAAACGTGGCGAGTAGTCAATGTGTTTAGACGGTCTGAGATTAACAATAGGGTCATTTTCAAGTGGACGTTTGCTCTTTTTAGTGGGCCATGGTGGGTTATTTAGGTTTCATCATCCGAGCTAAAAACAAGTGGGTCTCCAACTTACAGCACCAAGGATACCCGGATGATATACTCCAGTAGAAGAATTATGATTAATTAATCCACCAGATTGGCCCATGAACCATCGCCTTCTGGGCATAAGACTCTAGGTAAAGTTCTAAACATCATAATTCAAATCAAACATGTTTATAAAAATGAAGCCAAGACCAAAATTACATCAATTTCAAATTATACTTGTGCAATGATAAATATATATAGATTCCATGCACAGGGCTTGGCATGACCAGCCGATTGGTTGATTCGGGCCCATTCAACCTCCGGTCTAGGTGATGTAAGGGTGTTGAGCGAACGGAACGCGGACCAAATATCCCCCCGGGTCCATAACGGGGATGTTGGCGAGGTCTTAGCGTTGCCCAACACCCACCACGAGAAGGTGGCTCACCACGGGTGCCGAGTTGGAAAGTCAGGGCCATATTACGTGATTATACACGGGAAACAAAGGGAAACATTTCACTTCGCATATGATCGTAATCATAAACGTGACCCATGTTTTCCTGAGGTTTTCCTGAAAGTTTTTGCACTATCGAAGGGAGCAACCTCAGTTCAACTGTTGGCTGAACACTTTAATACTCAACTGTCACATAAAAAATATTCATGACAGGGTCCAAGTCTTCAAACTGAGGTCAAATGGAACTTTTGGATATAGTCAATGTTTGTTTGTAAATTTCTGGACCAGCTATTAAAGTAGAAACAACTTACGTTTTCTGAAACCAAAAATATGCAGTCTTTCAAACATTATGTTGAAATAATTACACGTCATCGCTTCACTACCGACCCCTAGTATGTTGATCTATCTTCACTTGTTGGCAGGCTATACCCTGTTTCGATGCACTTGTTGTTGGTCCCTGGATTGTCTGGTCCATACTCGTTTATTTACATACCGCCGCCATGTAGCTGGAATATTGTTGAGTGCGGTGTAAAATTAAACTCACTCACTCACTCACTCATATTTGTGATTGGCTACTTTAACGATGAAGGACAAATAATAGTAACGCCTGAAGAGGTCATTTATATATAATAGATATTAAAGCACATCACTGGCGGAAATGTCCCAGTGACATTTATTGTCACAAGTAGTTAGCTAGGTATCAATCAGCTCGGTTCTCTTTTTTACCCTAGATATTATCCGAATAAAGAAAGCTTAATGCTGCCACTTTTGTATCGTACATTATTAGTTCTTTGCAGCTTCAAAATACATTAATTTGCGAACAAAAAAAATGAAAGAAAGCGGAAATAATCAAACCATCGGGAAAAGTAAAAGCAAGGAGAAAATAATCGAAGCAATGGGAAAACACTCGACATTTCAATTTATTGAAGTTTAAAGAAACGGGAAATTAATTGAAGACACGAGAAGATATTCCACATTCCAATAATTTAGATGAAGTAATGAGGAAAAACAGGGGCAGTGAGACGATCGGCGCAACGTGAAAAACATATTTATGATGCAAAAGTGGCAGCATTAGGCATCCGTAGTGAAGCAAGTCATCAAATGTAAAACGGTTTACGTGTTACCATAACCAGACCGGGACAGGATTTGGAACTTCATGCTAAAAGAATTTACATAAGTTTTCTTAATCTCCAATATGTTCGCTATAATGTCCATTTCGAATCCAAAATTTCACTAAAGAAATTGAAGATATGACTAAATAGTTGAAAGTTTCTGATTTTATTTTGTGTTTATTTTATGTTTGACGAAACTTGAAATAGCGATAAAATAAATGAAAACCAAAACGTCGATGTTTTAAATGACATGAACAAATAATTATACATCCACGTACTTCTCATGCTGTCTGGTACACGATAACAGAAGTTTAATAAGGATGCATGTATGCACTAGAACAGTTAAATAACATCACTAAAACAATTGCATTTGTAACATGGAAGTTTATCAGAATAATCAAAATCCACATTCTCATTATCTCCTATGCGTTTCTGAAGTGTGTATACAACAATGTATACGTCGGAGACAAGCATCTTTAATGTCATCTAACGAATGCCATACATTTCTTTGACTGCAAATGATTATACTTAGGCTTCCCATTTGATCAATCCAATTACCATATGGATTTCTGCCAATGCTGACCGAGATGACATATAGGATTGAGGCCATCTGATTGCGTCCATGTACTGTTTCATATTGACCAGGAACACGTTTCAATGTGCTGATACAACTGAGTATATTTGTTCAAGATCAAAATGTCTACTTTGCTGAAACGTGGTGGATCACCCTCAAGTAGAGTTATTACAGTCATAGCTTTCGTTAATGCCAATAACACACAAGCACTCCAAATACAAGCCCTGAACTCAGAATTATTGAAATGTGTGATGAACTATAATTGGATAGAAATGAATAGAAAACTGAGCTATAGCCAGGATGTCACTGAGTATAGCACCAAACAACCAAGCAGGAATAAAGAGAAATGCAATGTCTCCTGATAGACGGTACAATAGTCTGAGGGGCAATAATGTCAATGGATACATGTTTACTTATTCAATGATCGGGTGAGAAGGTGAAGGTGGATTGAGGTATCCAAAGAACTGGACGGTCTGTATGTTGGCGTTACATTGATGATTCACTCGTGCCGCAACCACGTGTCGATATAATCTTAGGAGATGAGTTAAAACGTTTCAGAATGTATAAACCAACAGATGGCTATTCCCGACTATTTCTGGCTGTTTTAGATTCAACGCGTCGCGATGTGGCTGACATAGTGTCGACGTGACCATACGTTTTAACTCACTGATTCATTCGGCTTTTTTTGCATATATAGAATACGTCGTCCAGTTTGAGCATTTATTTGTTGATGGGATTTTCAATATTACGACGAAGAACAATATTCAGCCTCTTCTGCTTTAAGTACCCTTCAACACCTGTGGTGAGATACATCAGGAAGAGCAAGGTTGTTATTTACATCTGAACAAATGAGTCCACTCACCGCTGTCCCTTTGTCAGTTTGATGGGCGGAATAAGTTGATGCGAAATATCTATTTGACCACTAATGAACGATATCAGAACACCGATATGTCCAAAATTCACGTTACACGTCTTCAGCGAGATGTTTATCTTCCTAGTAAATGCTTCGTCACAATAAAATTGCGTTTAAGTATTGTCTTTGATTCTCACATAAAACCCTTTGAGAAATGCACAATATTGGTGACTAGTAAGTAACCAGTTGCCGATGTAGACATAAACTTAGAAAATGTTGGGAAATTAGGTTACACTCTAGACAAAGCCGGTGGATAGATTTACGTACATTGCAGGAATATCATCGATGCAACTATCTTCGATGCTCTGCAAAAGTACCACCTCATCGTTAGTCATGCTCAGACATAATTTCCCCTAGGCCTTGGCAATCGACATCCTCGTTTTTTCTTTGAAAATCGACGGTGGGATTATTTCGACACTGAGTGGCCGATTGACATAGAACTTGACACTGCACCGGCAACGTTTAAGTCATGCCGATACCAGAATGCTTGATTAAAGTGGAAACGTTATTTCACTAATTCAGTACATGATGAGATTGTTAAATAATGATAAGCTTGCTTAATAGGCATATCACTTTTAGTGGGAATTTAACACGATGCATGTATTTTCCAAAATAACGGAAAATCACTGATGCACGCTTGTGTATCGATGAGACTTCAAACATTTGACCCATGAAGATCCGTGTTAGAATTGATGTTCGGCCAACCATGCTTGTCCTAAATGGCAACTAATGAAATCGGGTGGTCGGGCTCCCTGAGGTAGTGGACACATATCATCGTATATCAAATGCGTATATCAGTGCTCATGCTGTTGGTCACTGGATTGTCAGGTTCAGTCTCGACTATTTGCATTTCGCCGCCATACAGCTGGAATATTGCTGGGCGTAGGGTAAAAATAACCCCACTGACTCACTTTAAATGTTTGTTTTTTGTCTTGGTCAATGCTGCTCGCAGTAATATTCCAGCTATATGAGGACGATCTGTAAAGAAACTTAGACCGGACATGTCTATCCAGTTACTGACATGAAGAGCATGGGTGGAAGCGGTTGGGAGACGATGAGATGCATGAAGTCGCCATGCTGAGTCTACTAGACACCTCTCAGGAAAAGTATGAGATATTTAGGATAACACTGATGATATTCCACTGGAACATTGTATTCCAAAATACAAAAAATATTCAGAACCGTTGTTTCGAATAACACTCTGTTTCCTTTACTTCCGCATACGGCTGGATGCGTCTAACCAACTGACTGTATTCCTATGATGAAATGTTCTCTTAACACACATTTTGTCAATAATGTATTCTTCCCAAATCGATCTGTGCTTAGATTGAGTGTGTCTGTCAATACTAATCTCCAACAAATATGAAATATATTCTCGCTTTATGTGAGTTCATTGGAGTATGAACTTCCTCAACTCCAATCTTAAAGTTAAATCTTTGGAGTATATGTATATCAAACACTGAAAGTCATAGCTGCAGGTACCCCATAATGTATTATTCTCTCTTCTGTATTTTTAAACCATTGAAGGTATCCATAACAACATTTTTCTTAAAAAATGTCGAATTGTGCAATATTAATTTCTGGTGATAAATGTTAAAAAAAGAAAAGGGAAATTACTATAGATTTTAGGAAACATGAAACCGAAATTCTGCCCTCAGTTATTGACAACACATATCGATTTGGTCTAACGGTATCGATATCACTGCACCATTACCGATTTGGTGTAACGGTATAAATATCACGGCGCCATTACCGTTAACGCGACTGCCATCATGGAACATGTTTGCCAAAGCAAAATGCAAATCCCGATGATTTTCCAGGTGTTGTAGCCTTGATTATACGATTCTCTCTCTATTCTAAAATAAAACATTTTAGTGGAATAACGTCCACTGCAGGTTAGGAGGTCTGTCTGCTCTAAACATATCTATAATACATATGATTAGACATACAGCTAGCAATAATAAACATATATTGGGGTTATTACATAAGATACTCAAAGACAGTGTACCATTACGTTTTCACGTTTTTGTCCGCCAACTGCGCTCATCGATGCTGAAATAATTCATACCAGTCTTTAAGTTATCTTCTGTTTAATACTTTTTAACATTTAACTATATACACATCGTATCCTGACATTATCACCTTACAGTTTACTATAGCTGTGATATGAAACATAATAAATATACATGAACACTTTTACTGCCATTCATCGTCGTCACTGTGATATGGACCAATTTGCTTCGTGTTTTTATCGGTTGTTATATTTGTGTCTTATTACGGCAATGTAAGCTAATATCCAATATCGAAGGAAGCAGCGCTTCTGTGTGAATTCATGTTGGGGAATACCCAGGAGCTTCCCAGTGAATGAGAATGTAATCTGTCTGTGTTGACATAAGAATATTATCACATGGAAATTATGTCATCAACTTCCAATGTGCTAATGGTGATTCCCACAAGTGGACGTTTTAGCCACTAGGTTACCATAGAGCCCCATTTACCTGTTAGTTTTATAGGCGGAATGCAATAGATTTAGAGCATGGGTATTGTGATACGCAGATGGAATATATTTCTCTACAGAACTGGTGAATGTCCTTTCTAATTTTCTAAAAACGTCTCTCTTTTGCTTCTGTCATGATCCCATGATATTTTTTCAGGAATGTTCAGCCATATTGCTAATTATTTAAATGTTAAGACAGTAGTACACATGTATTCGTGATATACCAGTAATAGCAGTATGTCCAAGATGCTTGTCTGGTAAGAGAAATGCATCGTTCCAATGTTTTATGTCAATCGTTAAAACAGTGAATAATGGATAGCTTAGTTGTTTCATGTTTCATACCTTAAAGTAAAGACATCAACAGTACTCGAATGTCGTTCTCGAATACCAAGTTATTGTGAGAGTTGCTAAGTACAGAGGCACCTTGTCGATATATTACAGAAACCAGAAGCATCTGCTTGTCCTTATCGCTTGTCCTTGTCCACGGCCAGCAAGAACGTGTCACCTTCAGGACAGATAATTGTTAAAGCTACAGTGGAAACCTGTTAGTGAAAGAATGCTCTACCAAGCATAACCCAAGGCCGGAAATACGCCGCTACTGCAATGACCCAACTTTAAAAGTCCTGAAAAGGGGAGGAAATCTGTCTAGACTACATCGGATTACGAATCACATTTATTTCGGTCTTAAAAGACAAGGCTCGTCTCAGACATTAAAACACAGTTATACTAGGTAATAAAGGTAAAGTTGGCGATATTCAAGAATCAATGACTGTGTATGGCTGGTCGTGTTGAAAACAGGCGGACTCGCGCTCAGGTAACTGGAGAACATCAACCTGTCTGCATTTGTCAGCGCTTGACCTATATGACCGCTGCGTGACCGATCGCCGCGTAAATTTCGGTTTTACTGTTTCTTACCCTCTAACCAAGCCTTTGGTGAGTTGAAATTATATTTGTGACCCATTACTTTAGGTCTGACTCAGTTGCATTGTACATGAAACCTGTATTGGGACACTTTGTATCTTGCTTTGGTTTGCTCAGTGTAAAATAGTGGAGTGTTTTTTACTTGTCTGTGTTATATTTTGCTGGTTCTGATGGGATTTCTTTTGCATTTTGTCACGGCACGTTATTCAACATAACACCTAAATGTTCGGCACTTCACATGAACAAAATGACAATTTTTCTAAAGATGGCATCAATAAATCCATACGAACCTGCTTATCGAAACTAAATACATTTGGCAGAGTGTACGTAATGAAATCAAACAAATGCAGACATCTCCTTCCAACGAGACCAGACAGTAATAGGAATTAAATATATTGACAAAACGCCGTATAGTTCTAACAGACTAAATGCACCGTCCCTGTTCTTTGCCTCCACGACATGCTATGGTTCTATGGAGCTGTATTAAGAGTCTTTTAGCCAGGACTACCATCACGAGGAGGTAAAATGCACATATATATGGTAAATAAATCACTTGATGGTATGACATATGTTTGTATGCAGTATCGATTCTTAATACAAAAAATACAAAATGTTATTGGTTGACGTGCTTTTACTGTTATTTGCACATTACGTTGATGCGCAACAGTCTGAGCTGAGTTCTACCATAAGCGTTTTATGATGACAGAAAATCAACAAATAGATGGCTGCACTTTGATTCCATTTGCAGTGAATTGCATCTCTCAAAATGGTGGCAAGACACTGAAGATTAATAGTACGACCTGCGTTTGGTAATAATGTTTATCATTCCCATTACTCATAATTGACAAGAGTTATTTTGATTGTAGTGTGCACGTTCATCTTAGACAGACAGCGATGTGATCACTGCCATGCATATGTATTGTAATGTAAAATGCATTTAACGCAAACGTATGACTTCACAGAACACTACATATAAGTATAAACAGAAAACATGCTTCTTACGTGAAATGAAAAAAATGTCTGCCCCAAGCAGAGGTCATCTTAGATACTGTAATGGGGTTTTTTTAAAATCAAATTTAGAGTTATTTTAGTTTCGTTATATACTCTCATTTTCCAACACAGCGTGTTTAATCGAAATTACACCAAAACCGCGTTGTTACAAAATACATACCTTGTTCGAAAATCGGAGGTATATTACGTGATTATATACCTCTTAACAGATGCAGGGATTAATAAAGTAAACATGGGGAATCATTGCACTTTCATTTTATTGTAATCATATACGTGACTCTCTCATGTTTTCATGAGGTTTTCCTGAAAGTTGTAGTACTATTGTTGAATTGAACAATCTCAGTTCAACTGTGGACTTTAACACTCAACTGTAACTAATTGTAACATAAAAAATAATCATTACAGGGTCCAAGTCTTCAAAATGAGGAGAAATGGAACTTTTGGATATAGTCAACGTTTGTTTGTCGATTTCTGGACCGGACATTAAAGTAAAAACAACTTACGTTTTCTGTAACTAAGAAGAAGCAGTCTTTTGTACACTGTATTCAAACAATTACACGTCATCACTTCACTTCCGTAATGTGGTGATCTACCTTCACGTGTGGGGTAATCGATACCTTGTATTATATTGTATTGTTTTCTTTTGTTAAAAGGTATTAGATTGTCACGCAAGAAAAAAATCTATCTGTAGTCTGTAATCTTAACGCTCTCATTCACTCATTTCACTAGTATCGTCGTGTCCGAAATCAAAAGACATGACTGATTACTTTAACAATACAGGAAAAATGATAGTAACCCTCGAAGAGGCCAGTCATATAAGACAGACATTAAAGCACATGGTCGGGGGAAAGTAAAATCTTTATGACCACAAGGTGTTAGGTAGGTATCAATCAACTCGGATCTTTTATGTGATATTTTCTACAATACGAAACCTTAATACTGCCACTTTTGTATCGTACATTACTATTTCTCTGCAGCTAGAAAATATTCGAGATAATATTTATATATATTATATATATTATTTGAAAGAACAAGAAAATAATCAAAGCAATAATAAGTGCAATAGAGGAAAAACATATTCGAAGCAATGGGAAAACACTAGCCATTTCATTTTATTGAAGCTTAAAGAAACGAGAACATAATTGGAGTCACAAAAAGATATTCCACGTGTCAATAATGTAGTTGAAGTAATGAGAAATACAATAGGCTCAATGAGACAATCAGCGCAAACGTGATGACATATTTTATGCTGCAAAAGTGGCAGCATTAGGCATCCATAGTAAAGCAAGTCATCAAATGTGAAATGATTTATGTGTTACCTTAACCAGACAGTGACAGTTTTCGGAACTAAATGCTAAAAGAAATTACGTAATATTTTCGCTAATAGAACCGAAGTTATGAGTAAATATTCGAAAGTTTTTTCGTGTTTTTATAAAATTTTGCATGAATGGTGAAACTTTATAAAAATGATTAAAATGGGAAAAGTCGAGTTTTTAAACATCAAGAAATAATTAATCTATCCACGTATTTTTTCATGCATTCTCATACACGATAACAGGAGTTTAATGATGTTGCGTTCATGCACTAGAACAGAACATTGTCATTCTCCCCTAAGCGTTTCTGAAGTGTATATAAAACAATGAATAGATCAGAGACAAGCATATAACGAATGCCCTGCACCTCCATGAGTGCCAGTGATTAAACTTGGGCTTAGTGTTTGACCAATCCAGTTACTTTATGGATGTCTCCCAAACGGTGACCGACATGGCATGTAGAATTGAGTTCAGTCGAGTGCTTCCATGTACTGTTTCATATTGACCAGGAACACGTCTCAATGTGCTGGCAGTACTGTCTGAGGATACACACACACACTCCACATACAAGTCCTGAACTCAGAATTCCTGAAATCTGAGATGAACTATAATTGGATAGAAATGAATAGAAACATTGAGCTATAGAATATTGCTGAGTGGAGTCCCAACCAGCCAACTAAGAAAATAGAGACTCGCAGTGTCTCATGATAGACGGTAGTATAGTCTGAGGGGCAATAATGTCAATGCACACTCACTAAGAATGAGTGAGTGAGTTAAGATTTAACGTCACATCGGCAATATTGCAGCCATATCTTGACGAGAACATACGTGACATAAAGAAGAAATATATATATGCATATCATGAAGAACCTGTCGACGAAGGACAGTATCACAGTTAGCATTAAAACTAGCGTGGAAACCTAAAAATAATATTATCACTATTTGGACAGTACAACATAAAAACAGGCCACAGATCGCCAACAACGGAAGTTAGATCACCACACTAAGGACCATGGGGACTTACAGTACTTATGCTACCTGAATGGATCGCGCTCACTATGAGGTCAGGGTGAGAAGGCAGAGATGGATTGGGGTATCCAATGACCTTTGCGGTCTGTTTGATGGTGTTACAGTGGCGATTCACCCGTGCAGCAACCATGCGACGATGCATTCTGAGGAAATGAAGTAAAACGTTTTATAATGCATAATATAAACCCTAAGTTGGCTATTCCCAGCTCATTCTAACGTGGGATGAACTAATACTTCTGGTTATTTTAGACTTAACGAGTCACGATATGGCTGGCATAATGCCGACGTGACCATAAATTTTAACTCACTCAGTTAAGCACATTAATAGGGAGATTACGAACATTACGACGAAGAATAATATTCAAACTCTTTGCTTTAAGTAACCTTCAACATTTGTGATGAGACACATCAGGAAGAGCAAGGCTCGCCTTTACATCTAAACAAACCTGTCTATTTACCGCTGAAACCCTTTGTCATTTTGGGAGGGGGTTTCAATGAAACCGAATTGTCTTTTTGACCACTAATCGACAACATCAGGTCAAAGCTTACGTTACACGTCTTCAGATATGATGATACATTCGAGCAAGACAGTTTATCTTCCTGGGTAATGTTTCGTCACAATGATATTGTGTGTAATTGTCACACAATTTCATATAAATCACGCTGAACGCACAAATCTAGCACGGATTTGTCAGCAAGTAACCAGCTGCTGATGTAGGCATAAACTTTGAGAAAGTTAGGAAATTGCGTGGCACGCTAAACACATCTGGTGGATGGATTTGAATATATTGCAGAAATATCGTTGATGCAACTCTCTTCTATGCTCTGTAGAAACACCACATTATCATTAGATACGCTCAGATGTAATTTCCCCTCGGCCTTGGCAATCGATATCATCGTTGCTGTTTTAAAATCGATGTTGGGATTATTACGAAGTGGCCAATTCAGATATTACTTGACATTGCACCGGCACCAGTTATGCTATGCAGATACAGGAATCCTTCATAAAAGTAGAATGACTGTTTCAGATACTTTTATTATATAAGGTGATAGTTAAAGAACGAAAAGTTTGGTTAACAGACTTGTCACTTTCAATGGGAATTTAACACGAGAGACATGATGTTTCAAAATTATTGAGATTGTAAATGTTTGATCCTTGAAGATCTGAGTTATTACTGATCTTCAGCAAACCATGCTTGTCGTAAGTGGCCACTAAGGGATCGGGTGGTCAGGATCGCCGAGGTAGCTGACACATATCATCGTATTCTGAATGCGTAGATCTATGCGCCTGGTGTTGATCACTGGAATGTCTGGTCCTCAAGACTCGATAATTTACATACCACCACCACAGTTTTGGACTACTGCGGAATGTTTGCATGAAACTAACCTGACTCGCTGGAAAAAAATGTTTTGTTGGTGTGTTGAGATGCATGAAGTCGCTCTGCTGATCCTGTTAGACACCTCTCAGGACAAACATGATTTACTGAAGATCAACACCGATGACGTACATCCATATTCCACGGCAACAGGGCACTCCGAAGCTCAAATGTGTTCAGAAGCGTCCTTTAATGCAGTATACGATTGGATACGTCGGACCAACTGACTGCATTTCTATGATTGAATGTTCTCGTTACCACACATCCTTGTAAAAAATATGTCTTTCCCAACTCCTTCAAATCGGCCTGTGGCTGTCAACACTCAAGTACAGCAAATATGAACATATTTTTGCTGCATGATGTTCATTTGAATATGAATTACCACAAATCAATGTGAAGTTTTGCATACCACTATCACAAACCATGAGTGGTGTATTGCAGACTTCATTTCGACATGTTAGTTGCTTCTGGAAACAAAGAAAGTAGTGTTTTTGAACGTATGTAAGTCCATCGTGCTCTGCATGATCATTTCTCGTCATGGTTTCAAATGATTCCTTCATTAGATCAAATTCTTGGATGTGTGCCTTTTTATCTCAGTCAGTAACAGTGAGAGCGCATCGGATAATATTTATATCAAGCACTGGAAGTTAAAGCTGCAGGTGTTCAAAAAAAATGTCGAATGGTGCAATATTAATTTCTGGCCCTAACTGTTAAAAAGAGAACGGAAATTGTTATAGATTTTAGGTAAAAGGAAACCGAAATTCTGCCCACAGTTATTCACAACAGAAATATTCATTTGGTGTAACGGTATGAATATCGCAGCACCATCAAGGATACTAGGTTAACTTGAACGCCTCACTGAACATATTTACACAAAAAGATGCCAGTGACGATTATTATATTATAACACTCTCTCTATTCTATAAACATTTAAACAGTTTAGTTTGTAACGTCCACTTCTGTGTTGGGAGCCTGTCTATTCAAAACATATCTGGGATACATATGTTATTAACTACAGCGAGGAATAATAGACATTTTTGGCTATTCCTGAGATTCTTGTTGTTATACATGCGCATAAGATACTCAAAGACAATGTACTTCACTGAGAAGCGTTTCTACCTTTTGTCCGCAAACTGTACAGATCAGTGCTGAAATCATTCATACCAGCCATTATTACTCATTAAAGGGGCACTAATGCGGAGCAATTTCCGTGGACTGGTGTAAACTTTTGTTATTGTTTTTCTCCCGCGAGTACCCGGATGATATCCCAGAATTCGTGACTGGTTCGTGACCTCTGCTGCGCAGTCCGTAGGCGCAACTGATAGTTTAATTATAGACAGATCAACTGAGGTGAAGTCATTTTTTACTTCATTACAAATGTATTATGAAAACAAATGAAACACTTTGAAGGTTAATCATCTGCCAGTGGTAGAAATGGTGAAAAACTATTAGGACGGAAAAATAACGAAGCCAATGTACGTCTCTATATTTTGCCTCATAACCCTAATTAGTTTATTGTCATATTTGTATGATTCTGAAAATTAATAAAAGAACACACGATCTGCTTATACTCATAGTAAATATCTAACATAACAGCAACATTTATACATTGTATAGATTGCCAATGTGGATCCTATTTCACACACATACGCGATCTAGTGTGTGTTTTCTGTCATATAGATTCTGCTGAATGCTACAATAAATAAATTAAAACAAAATGCAAATAATGAATGTAAAACAGACTAATTGTATAGCAACAATGTCAGGCTACTACCTTATTCAGGGGTGTATCCATCAATATCCACGTAAAAGAAATCGTATTCCATTCATCTGCAGCTGGTAAATCATCCTGCTCTGTGTCGCGTGTCTTACAACTGTCTCATTTGCGAAAAAGTAACACATCGTTTCACGTCTTTCGTTGGTGAAAACCAGATAAACCTCTCATTGGTCTCCCAAGATAGCACACCTGGCAACTAATTGTATGTTGTCCACTATTCTAAGTAATTTAGTTAACCAATAATGAGCAATCAATCAGTCAACGCAAGGGTGGTTAATTCTTTGAAGGGAGGATGTTGTTTTTGCACTCACACTTTACGACAGGGTGTAGTCATCTACACCCTCTGCCTTTTGACAAATCCGCTAGAAGATAAAAGTAATTAATCAATCAGTGTGTTATCGGTTAATCCTTTGATCGATGTTTGCTTTTGTAACTCAGCTGATAAAACCTCTTGCATCACTTACATGCCCACATTACATAACATACAATACATTTGCCATTACAGACCTTAATTTATAATGTTGAGTATTTACTCCAGATAGGAGAAATGCCAAATGGGAACCTTTGTTGAGTAACCGAAGTGGTGTTACTACTAATTATACCTGATAAAAAATCATTAATTGACCATCCAGGGAATGATGACAAATAACACGTGTATTTACACCATCAAGCGCGAGTTACAGCAAGGAAGGTGTAATCTCTGTGTCGCATGCAGCCTGAAAACACTTATGGGCCGAAACTGTTTTGAGGATACCAACGGAATTTCGTTACATAAGGAATACACACTGGCATTTGCTGTGTACTTTGGTAAATAGGTGAAATAAGGGGTTTTTTACGTAAGAAATTTTTCAGATTTCTCTACCAAAGGCAAAGCCATCGTTTTTTGTTTACGAATTCAAATAAATCAACTGTGTGTTTTTATTATCATAAATAAGAAACTATTGTAGCTACCATAGCTACCAAAATTTACGTATGATATTTGCTATCACAGCTCAACCAACACTCAAAACTACCTAAATATAAAGCTTTGCAATCTTCCGTACTGAAACAAATGGCTTGCTACGTGCCCGTAGACATCATATTTTGATGTAACATGATTAAATATCGAGGTTAAAAACGCAGAAATAGGATCAAATTGGATCAGTAACTATACCATCCAAGCATCCTAAAAGTACTACACTGCTGGGATATTTGGTTACGATCGGACAAGGAATACCATGGATATTTTGAAACAAATGGCATATAATGGGCATCCGGCCTCCTGACTGTTTAGGTGTAAAAATTCTGCTAATATGGACAGGAGCCCAGTTCCTTTGTCCGTCACGGTCGAAGGAGCGGGCGCTGACCAAATTGCGGTTTGGTTTCGTAATTAGACCGTTGGCGAGAAACATTATTCGCTCCGCATCAGTGCCCCTTTAAGTCCTTTACAGTTTAATATAGCTGTGATATAAAACATTATACATGCCTCCTTTTAAATGCCATTCCTCTTGATATTGACTGTGATATTGTCTAGTTTATTTTGTGTTTTATCTGTGGTCATATCAGTGTCTTTTTCACGGCGATATTAGCTAAATATCCAAGACCAAAGAAAACAATGTTTATGTTTACCCAGAGGCTTCCCCAGGAATGAGGAAGGGCTTCCCAGGGAATGAGGAACGGCTTTCCAAGGAATGAGGAAGTACTCTCAGAGTGGTAACATAACGAGATTATTTCGTAACAAAGAAATGTGATGCAATAAACAGTCTTATTATATTACTGACGCAGTTCACAAATCAATATCAAGCTATCACTATCGTTGAACCAAATGGAGTGACAGTACAAAGTATTATATTATTACAATATGCGGCGACTACAGCAATAAAGACTGTAGGGGTAATATTTACATCCAAGCGAGTGAGTGAGTTTAGTTTTACGCCACTATTATCAATGTTCCAGCTAAATTCCCTTAGCACTTACCAGTTATGGGTTTCAAACTTTGTACTCATGTGGGGAATCTAACCCGGGCCTCTGATATGACAAGTGGACACTTTTAACCACTAAACTATCCCACCGTTCCATTTTAGCTCTATAACCAACCGTAGGCATAGGTAATGTATATGGTTAGAGTTCCGGTTAAGGTGTCTGCACATAGAACTCTGAACACCAGAAAAAGGTATTGTAAGAGATCGAGACTATTTGAAGATATGACTGAGTTTGACATTGTAACGGAAATGAAGGACCAAGGAGTGATACATGTATAAAGATTTTCAAGCCGGAAAAATAAAGAGGTTGTTCCAACTAGTACGTATCAATTTTCGATCTCTGCATCAAATGCAGGTTACTGCAATGTTAACGTTGATTTGTACATCCCCAAACCTTTGCTGTGTTTTAAACGGCAAACATATGGACATGGTGTAAACACTTGCACATTGTCTGTTACAGGTGCTCACTGTGCTGAGAATACATTTGTAACAGAAGATTGTGAATGTAGCTCCAAACAATGTGCCAACTGCCATGGAAATCATTCAGCTTTTTCCAAGGATTGTCCTATTTGCAAAAAAAGCAGATGGGGATCAATAGGATTAAATTTACCAATAACATCAGTTTTGCAGAAGCCAAACAGTTAACACAGTCAACTGAAACTGCTGCTGAAACATATGCCTCCTCCACCAGAAAACCATCAGAAGCAAACCGAAAGGAAAATATTTCACCAGTAATTACGTTGTCACATGCCTATGAAACAGACAAACATCAAAGTTGTAAAGGAGGCTAAGTTCTTGGGTTTAATTTTCGATTCTCATTTAACCTTCTTACAACACAATAAATCTCTTAAACCTAAATGCCAGAAGGCACTAGATTTGTTGACGGTTGTTTCCAACTCAAAGTGGGGAGGGGATCAAGCTACCCTCCTACACCTATATCGATCACTGGTCCGTTCAAAACTCCATTATGATTCCATCGTATATTGTGGGGCCTGCAAAAGCAACCTTAAACTTCTTGATTCTGTCCACCATCAAAACTTATGACTTTGTCTTGGGTCTTTCAGACCTTCACCTATTGACAGTCTCTACGTTGAGGCCTATGAACCATCTCTTACACAACGTCGTATAAAATTGTCTTTACAATACAATACTAAATTATATTCTAATGAATCTAACCCTGCCTATAACTGTGTGTTCAATGCGTTTTATGAGGATTTGTATAACTAATGTCTTCTCTTGTTCCACCTCTAGGGCACAGAATTAAACCATCTATTTCTTCTGATGGCATTGAGCTGGAAAGGTTATCACCTCCGCGCCTTCTTTCTTTTCCTCCTTGGCAACTGGTTAGGCCGCAAGTTGACCTAACATTAACATCATTTAAAAATTCAGAAACAAATGACTTACAATATAAACAAAAATATCATCAATGAAAACCAAATATAACAATTACAAATCCTTATTCACAGATGGGTCCAAGGATGGTGGCGCAGCAGCTTGTGCCACGGTCATTGGATCCAGAATAATATCTTCTAGACTACCTGATAGCAGCTCTGTTTTCACAGCTGAAGCTAACGTCATATTAACGGCTTTTAAATATATTCAAAGATACCCTAAACATAACCAATACTTAATCTATTCAGACTGTCTTACTTGTCTTCAGGCGATTAAAAATTTATCATGTAAACATCCACTTTTAATAGAAATTATTGAACTGTAAAATGATCTTGCTTATGGCCAATACGACATCGTCTTCTGTTGGTTACCCAGCCACGTAGGCATTTCTGGTAACATGATGGTTACCCAGCCACGTAGGCATTTCTGGTAACATGATGGCCGAACTTGCTGCCAAGGCAGCACTCGACAAATCTGTGACACCACTTCTTATTCCTTACAGTGATTATAAAGCCATCATTAGATCTTATATCCGTGATCTGATGCAGAAGAAGTGGGGCACCCAAGTGGGCATAAATAAATTACATGAAATAAAACCCAACATTGGTTATACCTACTTGGGTTGTCAGTCCAGATTTGAAGAGGTAATCATGAGGCGATGTCGTATTAACCACACAAGATATACACATAAATATTAGCTTAAAGGTGACGATCCTCCGTTTTGTATCCCGTGTGGTAAAAGAATCACAGTCATGCATGCATGCAGGATATGCTTGACTGTGTTGAGTGTTCCATCACATGGGATCGGTATTTTAATTCACGAACTGTGAAGGATCTTTTTAATAACACAAGTTCTCATTTAATCATTGCATTTTTAAAAGAATTAGATTTATTAACTGAATTGTAAATAGATAAATGTTGTATTATTGGAAGTTTAAATTCGTAACTGCTTGTTAGTGGCTGTACACTCAAAGGGGGTTGAAGTACTGTAAAACTATTGTCCTCCTGAGAGGGTACGTGAGATCACAAACATTCAAAGTAAATTCTAAATGTCCAACTTTTTAATCGTAGTAGAAGTGTCTTTTCATTGCATGGCTAGATTTCACAAAAATTGCTGACGGCTGAGGAGATGATGTAAATCCAGCTATGGTCCATGCAGGTAGAAAAGTACTGTAAGTCCCATGGTCCCTAGTATGAGATCTTCCTTCAGTTCTTAGCAATCTATAGTCCATTTTTATATGGTATTGGCCTCTATAGATAAATTGTTTTAGGTATAGGTACTAGTTTTACATTCTTTTCTGTGATATTCTAGTTGTTTTACTGTCCTTTGTAGACAGTTTATTTTATAATACACATGTATTCCATTTCAGTGTTATGTTCCCGTTACGATATGGCTGAAATATTGCCGATGTGACATTAAATATTAACTCACTCACTCACTCAATTTCATGCATCTGTTTTCTCTGTTAAAAAGAATGTTTAAGTGGCTGGATGAAAAGTCTTACGGTCCCACCTTTTGTCGATCTCGAATCAATACTCAGAGATCGCGATACTGCTGTTATATTCAATAATTTGAGCAAGAAGAGTTCTCCCACTGTGGACGAAGTTGACTTCTACATTTGCATGAGTGCGTTTAAAGGCCGCTAAGGTGGGGTTGGGTGACCTAGTGGTTCAAGTGTTTGCTCCTCACTCTGAAGACCCGGTCACGATTTTTCACATGGGTACAATGTGTGAGCCACATGTCTCGTGTCCCCCGACTGGAATAGTTCTAAAAGCAGTGTAAACCTGAACTCACTCACACGCAAATGTCACTGTGGGTTCGGGTTAACAATAAGTTTTGTAAAACAAGGATTTTCCGTTCGCATACAAAACCATTTACGATCACATATTTTGTCTTGAAATCCGTCATGTGGCATCTGTATACCATTCGCATTTCCCTGTGACGAATCAGTTTAAAAATGCAGTACAAGGGGTAGCAACGTGAGTATTTCGATAAATCACAACAGTGTTACGACTGAAGTTTTGAAAACAAATGTTAGATCATATATGCGCCATGCTATTGTTATTGTATAATCCGTTACATATAAATGGTAATCTCTGTGACATTCATTGTGACGGGTTACATGCTAGTTTTAAATCACTCATTGCCACGTTCCAGTTCTTTTACTGTCCTCAGATTTTAAATATATATTTTTTAAGTCACTATTCTATGATCATTAGGAATGATGCTGGTTTGTTGAAATTTGTATTCTCATAACTTTAATATCTGGTTCAATATGCCCAGTATCGGATTATATCAAACTCGATTCATCACAAACACGACATTGTAATTCTTTTTAAAATTTGCGATCAAAAAGATTTCTTACAACAGTGCAGCAAAATCGATCCCGGCCTTTCACGTTGTGAAAGGTGTTCATGTGATTCATAACATTTGTCATGGCAAGAAAACTGCTCTAATGCGACGTGAGTCGATAACGTCTTACCCTCAAAGGCTGACGTGTTCTCGTGTTGACAATTGCCAAAATTAGTGTTTCAAATTCGCATATGAAACCCCCCAAGCTGATATTTTCGACATTTACATCTGTTATGTGACAACTCAGTTTAAATAATGCTTTGTCAAAGAGGCAAAAAGAACAGCGATGGCTGTTATAACTCGCAGGAGTGATATCTTTAAAAATACTGTCAGATTATTATGGCGTATGAATGGCGTATTAGGTTACTTTTAAATGGAAATCTCTCTACTTGGCATAGTGACAGAGATGTTGTTGGGGTCTTTTTTGGTTTTTGTGAACTAGAACCTTGTTGCGACAAACGAAAACCAAGCACAGACCGAGGAAAATGATATTTTAGCCCAAAATTATCTAAACTACATTAATTGAGTTATACTACTCATAATACAAAAAACATGTGAAGATCCTGCTTAGAATCGCTCTTCAACAACCCATATTTATCCTAATAGGTGAATTTGTCCTAACGAGTGGACTGGGTTGATGACTTAGTTTGACAACATGTCATCACATCACAGTTACGAGGATCTATGTTCATGTTGCTGACCCTTGACTGTTTAGCCCACACCCGATTATATAGAGACCACTGCCAAGTAGACTATGGCTTGGTGCGAAGGTAAACAACAAGCAAACATTCATATGGCTCTCTTCATGCTGTACTGGTGTGAAGTACTGTGTGATATGAAATAGCATGTCAGACTCTACGTCTTTCACATCAGTGCACACTTAGATTAATGAGTAGAAATAGATTTAAAGCATGGTATTGTTACTTTTGCTGACACTCAGATGGAATATATTTCTCTGGAGAACTCCTGAATGTCCTTTCAATTTTTTCGAAAAACATCTCTATTTTTATCTTGACATAATCTTATCCATGTTATAGAGCAATTTATCGAAGAAGGGCACAGGAATCTCTTCATGAATGTTCAGCTGTGTTAGACAAAATGTCATATTGCAAATCATTAAAATGTTAGGAATGTTTGTACATGTGTGTTCATTATGTACCAGTGTTAACAGTATGTCAAAGATGTTTATCTGGTAAGAGAAATGGATCTTTCCAATATGTTTTATGACTAGCGACTTCAAAAAGTTGTAACAGTGAATGTTGGGCAGTTTAGTTTTAATGTTTCATCTTAAATTAAAGACATCAACAGCTGGTAAATGCCAAAGTGGGTGCGATGAGTAAAATGCCCTCAGGTGTTGCTGTCATTATAATACCAGGTTACTGTGAGAGTTCACAGCAAAATTTCTTGAATGTAGGCCGAATAGTGACAAAGAGGCACGTGCACCTACATCACTTGCATCAGTTTGCAACTTAAATGCTTTGGCGCCTCCGAAGCTGGTGAATTCATGCCCCCCCAAAGGTTGGGAAGTGATGATACAATATATGAAGTATTTTGACAAAACTTTCTAGAATAGACTGCTATACCTAAGAATCTCTTAGATTGGGGTACTGGAAAATGTACAGTTGCTTCAACATAAGCACAAACTGGCTGTACCTGGCCGTGCCCTACGACATATCCAAAAATTGAACCTGTGTCTTCCCAAATTCACGTTTGGCAAGGTTCACAGTCAATTTTGCTGCAGCTAGTCTTTCAAACAAAGCAGGAGTTCCTTCCACATGCTCCTCCCACTCAGTGTCGTGATTGATGGCATCACCCATGTAAGCCTAGACACTGTCAAGACCAGATGTGACATTGTTAACACTGGTACGTCACTGGTTCCTTCTTCAGACCAAGTGGTATCAGCAACCGTGGTGGGTGCTGGGTAACGCTAAGTGTTCGCTAGTATATCTTGGTGCTGCAAGTCGGAGACACACTTGCGTTTAGCATTGTCCTTGTGATACTCCGTGGTGGGTGGGGAGCTCGGATGATGAACCAGATTACACTAACCATGGCTTATGAAATTCCTCCCCAAAAATCAAAATGTCAACTTGAAATTGATTTTGTTGATACTGACCACAGACCGTCTTTATCGAATGAGTATTGGCCACGTTTCCTTGTAATTGAAACTCCTGACAAGACACTATTAAAGTTGAACCCTTTTGCAGTATCTGGTGATGTGAAGAACATTGGACGTTTACGTTCATGTGTCCTGCTAGTTGAGTGCAGGAAAAAGCAGCCAGCAACCAATCTGATGGGTATTGATTTTTTCGTGGGCATTCCGGTCACGGTCTCTGCTCTCAAAATCCTGAACACAAGTAAAGGTATTGTCAGAGATCGTGATCGACTGTTTGCTGATATGTCAGAACTTGATATAGCATCCGAAACAGTCGACCACTTAGTGCGCTCGGAATCATTTGTTAAAAACGCACTAATTAATAAACAACACGCTGTGTCTATCTTTTTTGATCTAGAAAAAGCATATGACACAAACTGGAATATGGCATTTTAAGAAAATTACATGACTTCGGTTTGCGAGGTCGTTTGCCTCAATTTATAGCTACCTTTTTAAATGACAGACAGTTTCAAGTCCCGAGTGGGTTCGACCCTGTCTGATCATTACAATCAGGGCGAGGGTGTTCCACTAGGCAGTATTTTGTCTGTCACTCTTTTTAGTGTAAAGATAAATAGTTTATCAAAAGTTTTAAACGATTCAATAATTTATGGATCGTTATTTACGGATTTTAAGATTTCTTGTCGTGGTAAAAATATGCATACCATTGCACAGCAATTGCAGTTGTGTTTGATTAATACATGGTGCCTTGAAAAAGGCTTTCAATTTTCTAAATCGAAAAGTAACGGCGTACATTTTTGTCGTAAATACAAACCACACAAAGACCCTGAAGTATCTCTAGATTAAAGCTGCGAAGGAAGCTAAGTTCTTGGGTTTAATCTTTGATTCACAATTAACGGTTTTACCGCTTATTAAATCCCTTAAAACTAAATGCCTGAAAGCACTTGCCTTGTTGACAGTGGTTTCAAATTCTAAATGGGGAGGGGATCAAGCTACCCTTCTTCTTCTACCCTTCTATCAATCACTCGTGCGATGTAAACTTGATTATGGCTCCGTCGTCTATGGTGGAGCCAGCAAGAGCAACTTAAAATTATTAGATTCTGTCCATCATCAAGGTCTAAGACTTTGTCATGGCTCCTTTTGAACTTCACCTGTTGACAACTGTATGTCGAGGCTGATGAACCATCTCTTGAGCTGCAACGTATAAAATTAGCTTTACAGTATGTAACACAGCTGTATTCCAATGAGTCCAACCCTGCATATAACTGTGTTTTCAGTCCTCTGTATGAGGATTTATACAATAAGAAACCTTGTCTTGTTCCCCCTCTTGGTTTCCGAATAAAACCATTAATTTTCTGCTCCCAGCATTGAGGTAGAAAATATAGCTCCTTCCCGTCTTCTTTCTTCTCCTCCTTGGCAATTGGATAGGCCCCAAGTGGACCTTACATTGACCACATTTAAAAAAAACAGAAACTAATGAATTACAATATAAAGAAGAATATACTCAATTAAGACATAAATATAGCAATTATAAATCCTTATTTACAGATGGGTAAAGGACGGTGGTGCAGTGACTTGTGCCACTGTTATTGGACCCAGAACAAGATCTTCTGGATTACCGCATAAAAACTCTATTTTCACAGCTGAAGCTAACGCAGTATTAACGGCTCTTATATATATTCAAAGACACAATAACGGTCTATAATCTTTTCAGACTCTCTTTCCTGCCTCCAGGCTGTTAAAATATTTCTTGTCAACGTCCACTTTTAATTGGAATCATTGAATTGTATAATAATCTTGCTACGACAATACAACATCGCCTTCTGTTGGTTACCCAGCCTCGTAGGCATTTCTGGTAACACAATGGCCGATCTTGCTGCTAAGGCAGCACTCAACAAATATGTGACATTACGACTTATTCCTTATTCTGACTACAACGTTAGCATTAGAACTTACACTCGCGATCTGATGCAGATAAACTACATGAAATAAAACCCTACATTAGTTATACGTAATTGGGTTGTCAGTCCAGATTTGAAGAGGTTATTTTGCGACGATTTCGTATTGGTCATACAAGATACATTCATGCACACCTTTTAAAAGGTGAGGATCCTCCGTTTTGCATCCATTGTGATAAGAGAACAACGGTCAAGCATATCCTTCATCTTTGAATTCTCCATCATAAGAGATAAATATTTCAATGTAAAAACGCTTTCGGATATTTTTAACACAGCAGAAGACACTTTCTGTGTTGGCTTTCCAACAATTTGGCATGCATGACAGGTCTTACAAAGTTCATCAACCTTTTGTTCAAATAAGTCTAAAAATCAGAATGAACACTCATTTTGAAGTCGTCCATCAAAACTGTCTCCAACCATCAAAATTTGTGACTTCCTTAGACCCACATGTCCCATCAAACAATGTTTCCATTTCTCTAACAAAAACTACAACAGTCTCATTGTACCTTTTGTGAGCATTTCTGAACTTCTGACGATAAGCCTCAGGCACTAACTCCTAAGCCTTCAAAAGTGTACTTTTGACCAGATCATAGACAAGGCTGAATAAGCATCCTGAATAAGCATCCTGAGCTTTACCCTTCAAAACAGTTTGCAGTGGCATAGCTCCTAGGCCACTTGAGATTTTCAGCAACTTTTTCAAAATGTAGAAAATATTTGCCTACTTCTTTTTTATTAAAAGGGACACAGTCTACCATGCCTTGCAATATCAAAAGAGGGAGAATATGTGGGCAGAGAAGGGTTTTCAAGCTTTTTCAATTCAGGTTCTCTCATGACTCCAATTTTCTCAATTCTATTTGTCTTCCCATTTCTTTCTCCACTTCAGCCTTTTTCATTTCCCTTCAGGATTTTTTGTTTCCTTCTCCATCTCAAACCTTTCCATTTTTATAGTTAAACATTTGCCGTGACAAAAAAATATAAGACCAAGCAAAATATAACACTGACAAGTCTAAACATTTCAGCAAAGATTCACAATAGAGGTTTCATGTACAATGCACAGGAGTCAAATAAAAGGCAATGGGTCACAAATATAATGCCAACTCACCAAAGTCTTGGATTGAGAATGAAAAACAGTTATACTGAATTCTACACAGCGAGCGGTCAGTCAGCTGTTGTGTAGATAAAGCCCTGATGAAGAAGCAGGAAGATTGACTTACTCCAATTAATCCGTGTGTGTCTGTGTTGCCGAGTCTTGAGCATTCGAGCACAATACGACCATGGCCATTAACTCGTAGTCTCCCAGAAGTCAGCAATTAATCAAAATACATACTCAAAAAGTCAAAATTCCAAAGAACTACCTTAAAGGCCTGTCTCTGAAATACTAATAACACTGCACACTTAAGATACGAAATGTGAACCATAATAGCTATCACTTAATGAGTAATACATTTTATACTCTTGTAACAGATTCCATCCTTTTCAGTACTTCCTATTTTCTATTTTCTTCTTTCTGAATTTGTACATGAATTTCAAGTGTTCCAACTTTTAATTCCAACTGATCTGAGCATTCCTCTTGAAACCTTTCCCAAACACATGTTCGAAAACTCCCTCATCAATATAGTGATTCAAAACAGTTTTCAAAATCTGAAATTTCCTCATTGCAGGATTGGCATCAAGTTTGAGATGTGAAGAAATTTGCGACAAATCTGATTTGCGCAACTGACCGTGTCAGAGTCAGGGGACAATACAAACTTCTCAAGTTCAAACAACATTTTTCTGGTTTCACAATTAACTTGTTGGAAATGTGAAAAAAATTAAATAAATTGCACAATAAATCTCAAATGTCAAATGAAGTCTAACCCATACGAGCCCCCAATTTTGTTACGGTGAATAATTTGCCCTGACAAAAGGTATGAGAAATCCTCTCAGAACCAGCAAAATATAACACAGACAAGTCTAAAATATTATGCATTGAGCAGACAAATAGCAAGGTACAACAGTTCACAATAGAGGATTTTAGTACAATTAAAACGAGTCACGTCTAAAGTAACGGGTCCCAAATATAATATCAACTCACCAATGTCTTGCTTTTTAGTGAAACAGTTGTAATAAATCTTTCACAGCAAGATTTCTTGTGTGGGGGTCGAACGCTGGTGAAGAGGCAGACAGATGTAGATAGGGCGAATGATTACAGACCTATCGTATTACTGTTAGTCCGCGGGTGTCCAGTCAGCACAACAACCAGCCTTGTATACACGCAGTCACTGATTCTTGGACATTCCAGCGATTCCAGCCACAAGACAAAAGGGACTCACCATTTATAGCCTAATGCATTTTGCATTGTACTTGTATATGCAGTTTCCATATTCGATATCATCATGGACCCGCTGGAAGTAATCAAAACAAATATATAGCAATCACTATTCAAGTTATAATGTACATTACAATAAGATATGCTAGTCGACATTGTCCACAATGATACAACATGAAAAAATGAAACGCACAGAGTAAAAATCTACTGCGAAAATGTTGTATTTTCAAACATGTATAACTCGTCCACAGGAGAACAATTACTTTTGTGCATGAAATTTTACAGCAGTTTAGAAGAGGGTAATCTTTATGCAACTAAGTGGATGCTTCTAGATAATGAAGACCTTGAGCACGATGGTGACGACGTAGTACGACCCAGACATCGGGTTTCCTGGTTCTCAGACCAATCTCTTTCAGCCTGTTTCGTACGGTTTAACTGGGCATCCTCTGGAGTCCAGGACAATCTGGCTGCTGCTCTCTCACCAGTGGCAGTGCAATCATGCAACTGTAGTACCCGGACGTACCGATCGTATGCTGCAGTGTTAACTCAAGGTCTGCCTGTACAAGACTTTCATTTGTTATACCTGTTTGGTTGCAACGGACTGCAAGACATGGCTGCAAGCCATGATATCATTATGAGACTAACATTCAGACTCCTGCCAAGAGAAAATCATCTCCAGCAAAAATTCTTTTAGTGGTTATGTTCCGTGTGACATAGTCAAGACGTGACGTAGTTCTTTCACCTTGAAGCTCCTTCAAAACGAATTCCAATTTCTGAATGCAGCCTAGATCTGTATTGCCAGGCAGTGGATGCTCTTTGCTGCCTTCTACTGGAAAGTGATTTCTGTTGCGTTGTAGACCTGCCTTTCTAATCCTTGAAAGAAAATCTCATCAAAATCAACATTTTCAGGTAAAATCGATTTGTTACTTGTGAAATTGTTTGAAATCATGTTATCAATACTTTTGTTACATATTTTGACGATTGTTTCAACACAACAGGTAATTAACAGATTTTTAAAATACAAATCGCCTATGCGTTTCTTTTTTACAGTCTGAATTAGTATCAGCTCAATTATACAAATGCATACTACTTCCGAAGTTTAATGTGAAATAATGAAAGCAAAGATGGGTGTCGGAATGAGGATGCTCTTTGTCAATTCATTTCGAAATGCTTTCAGCAGCTTGGCATCACTTTTCTACTTATCCACGAACGTTTTATGACGACAGCGAATCAAAATATGGATGGCTACACTTTCATTCCATTTGCAGTGAATTGCGTCTCTCACAACAGTGTCAACACACTTAAAATTAATAGTGTGGCCAGCGTTTGGTAATAATGTTTATCATTCCCACTGCTGATATTGGACAAAAGTTATTCCGTTTGTACTGTTCACATTCTTGGTAGACAGACAGTCGTGTGTTCATTGCCATGCTTATGTATTGGGATGTAGAAAGTATGAACGTATGAATTCACTGAAATAGATACATATGAATATAAACACACAACATTCTTCATATCCGAAATTAAAATGTCTGCCTTAAGTAGAGTTCATCGTAGATTTTAAATCAAATGTATTTGTTGTACAGCATATGCTTGAAAATCAGCGGTATATAACGGAGTATGTTCATCTTAACAGATGCGGAGATCAATACAGTAAACATAGGGAAACATTTTTACATTTGATCGTAATCATATACGTGACTCTCGTGTGTTTTCATGACGTTTTCCTAAACTCTGCAGCATCACAAGTAAACAGTCTTGTTGAAGTTAGCATTTTCAGTTCACTTTTAGACTGAACACTTCAACACTCAGATGTAAGATAAAAATAACCATTGCATGGTCCAAGTCTTCAAAATGAGGTGAAAAGTATCTTTTGGATATGGTCAACCGATGTTCATCCAGCGTCAGAACCAACCAGTTATCTTGACGTTTGTTTGTCAATTTCTTGACCGGCCATTAAAGGAGATACTGCTTACGTTTTCTGTAACTAAGAAGAAGCAGTCTTCTGCACTATGTTCAAATAATTAAACACCATCACTTCACTTCCGGTCCCTGGTATGGTCGTCTACCTTCACTTTTTGTCACTCTGTTTTACATCGTATTGTCGTCTTGTGTTAAAGCTTATTAGATTTTTATACTATAAATAGATCTATCTGTAATCTGTAATCTTAATGCTCTCTCACCTCACTACCGTCTTGTTTGAAATCAAAAGACATGAAAACATGGCAGATAGACGCAGTCCTACTGTAGAAATATCAATGGCATTTCAAACTTGAGATTGATTACTTTAACAATGCAGGAAAAAATAACAGTAACCTTTGAAGAGACCAATTATATATAGACATTAAAGCGCGTAGTTGGTGGAAATGTCACAGTGAACGTTTTATGGTCATAAGTAGTTAACTAGGTATCAATCAGCTCGTGTCCTAGATATGTTTCTAAGTGCGAAAACTTAATGCTGCCACTCCTGTATCATACATTATTCTTTCTCCGCAGCTTGAAAATACGTTAAATTTCGAACAACATAGTTGAAAGAACGGGCAAATAATCGAAGCATTTAGAAAAGTCAAAAGCAAGGAGAAAATAATCGAAGCAATGGGAAATACTCGACATTCAGTTTATTGAAGCTCAAAGAAACGAGAAAATAATCTAATTCATGGGGAGATATTCCACCAGTCAATAAAGTATTTGAAGTAATGAGAAAGATAGTGGAAAAAAACGTGAAAGACATTTTATGCTGCAAAAGTGGCAGCATTGAGCATCTATACCAAAGCAAGTCATTAGATGTAAAACGATTTACGAGTTACCATAATTAGACAGTGACAGCTTTCGGAACTTCATGCTAAAAGAAATTACATAGTGTTTCATTATCTCGAATATGTTCTCATAATGTCCATTTCGAACCCAACGTTTCGCTAAAGAAATCGAAGTTATGCGTAAATATTCGACAGTTCGTGTTTTACCGAATTTTGCGATGTTTGACGAAACTTGAAATAACAATGGAAAGACTAAAAATCGAAAAGTTATTTTTTTTTAATAACATCAACAAATAATTGATCTATCCTTGTATTTTTCGTGCAGTCTCATACAAGATAACAGAAGCTGCACTCATGCACTGGAACAGGTGATTGACATGTGTTTAGCAGTGATCACTTAAAACATTGTATTTGTCACTTGAAATTGAAGCATAACCAAAATCAACATTCTCATTATCTCCTTTGCGTTTCTGAAGCGTATATAAAACAGTGTGCAGATCGCAGACAAGCACCTTTAATGTCATCTGACGAATGCCCTACACCTCCTTGAATGCAAGTGATCAAATTTACGCTTCTCACTTGACCAATTACAATATGGATTTCTCCCAATGCTGGCTGAGATGACATATTAGAATTGAGGCCAATCGAGTGCTTCCATGTACTGTTTTATATTGACCACGAACACATTTTAATGTGCACAAACTACTACCTTCTGAACATATTTGTTCAAAATCAAAATGTCTGCTTGGCTGAAACTTGGCGGGTCGGTCTCAGCAAGAATTACTTCTCTCATGGCTTTTCCTAATGTCAATAAAACACACGCACTCCAAACAAGGGCCCTGAACTCAGAATTCTTGGGACGAGTGATGAACTATAATTGGATAGAAATGAATGGGAAAATTGAGCAATGGCCAGAATGTTTCTGAGTGCAGCACCAAGCAAGCAACCAACACAATAGCGTAACGCAATGTCTCCTGACAGACGGTACCATAGTCTGAGGGGCAATATTGTCAATGCAAAGGCGTACAGTCATTTAAAGGTCGGGTGGGAAGGTAAAACTGAATTGGGGTATCCTGTGAACTAGACGGTCTGTTTGTTGATGTTACAGTGGTCATCCACCCGTGCAACAACCATGCGTTGATATAATCTAAACAAATGAAGTAAAACGTTTCATAATGTATATTCCCTCAGTTGGCTATATCCTGCTCATTCTAACGTGTGGTGACTATTTCTGGTTATTTTAGAATTAACGAGTCCGTTATGGCTGATATAACGCCGACGTCAACATAAATTGTAACGTATCCACACATTTTAGGCTTTTCTAGTACGTATAGAATACGTCTATGGTAAGAAATACAGAAGTGTGAAAAACGTGTCTAGGGTATGTACCTGTAATCTCAGTCAGTCACGGTGACAACGCCTCGGAATACATTCATATCAAACACCGTCAAGTTCTTGTGCTCTCTCCTGTCTTTTTTGTTTATTTGTTGGTTTGTTTTTTTCTCACAAAATTGAAGGTATCCATAACAATAAAACTTGTTCAACAGTTATGTTTGCAGGGTTAGTGGGTGAGTTATTACGTATCGTCACATCATCAAAAGAAAAATACATAATATGTAACGGGGAATCGACCATGAAAGGAACCAGGTGTAAAACAACGAAACAAGCAATAAATATGATGTAATTATTACACTTCTGACGAAGTTCGTTAATCAGTACCAAACTATCACTATCGTTGAACCAAATGGAGTGACAGTACAAAGTACAAGGCATTATGATAATACCTGGTGACTAGAGCAATGAAGACTGCAAGGGTAATATTTACTTCTCAGTCAGTGAATAAGTGAGTTTAGTTTTACGTTGCTTTAAGCAATATTCCAGCAATATTAGGTCAAGATTTACCAAATATGGGCTTCACTCGTTGTACCGCTGTACCCGTTGTGGGGGAAATGAACCCGGGTCTTCTAGGTGACAAGTCGACGCTTTAATAACTACAGTCACATATTTCGTGCACGATTTCTCAAATACAGTGTAATTGCTTCTTCAAACACATAATTTCTAATTAGCCTAAAATGCCTAGTGTACTGACTGACGTACGTTTAAGTGGCTGGGCGAACTTATTATGTCCATTCTGCCTTGTTTCTTTAATATTTTCTAACAGTATTACTTGCGGTCAATCTCGAATCAATACTCAGAGTGCATGATGCTGTTGTTCTGTTCAGGCGATTATGAGCTATTCTCCCACTGTGGACTTCAAAGTCGACTTCTACATTTACACGAGTAATATCAGTTGTCTCAGTAAACATAAGCAACATGAAGTTAGAACCAAATAAGGGATTCTGGAATCGAATCTGAATTTTTTCTTCATATTCTGGACTCAAATCGTCAATTTGAATGTCTGTTCACATTCAAGAGTTTTCTTTTCTAGATTCAGCATTGCTTTCAGTATGTATGTATGTATGTATGTATGTATGTATGTATGTATGTATGTGTATGTGTGTATGTGTGTATGTGTGTATGTATGTATGTATGTATGTATGTATACATGCATTCATGCATCATATATGTATGCATGCATGTATGTACGTATGTATGTATGTATGTATGTATGTATGCATGCATGTATGCATGCATGCATGCATGCATGTACGTACGTACGTACGTACGTACGTACGTACGTATGTATGTATGTATGTATGTATGTATGTATGTATGCATGCATGCATGCATGCACGTACGTACGTATGTATGTATGTATGTATGTATGTTGGCATGTATGTCTATATGCATCTCTCTGTGTATGTCTGTATGTATATATATGTATCTCAGCATGTATCCTTGTACGTATGTCTGTATGTATCTCCGTGTATACCTCTGTATGTATCGCTGTATGTATCTGTGTATCCCTGTATGTGTCTACGTAAGTATCTATGTATCTACGCATGTATCTGTGTATCTAAGCATCTATGCATGTATCTATGTATCTACCTAGGCATGTTCCATCACAAAGGATACAATTTGTAACTCAGGAACTTTGAAGGATCTTTGTAATAATGTTAGCTCTCAATTAATTATTGTATTTTTAAAAGAATTAGATTTGCTAAGTGAAGTGTAAATAGATAAATATTTTATTCTTGGAAGTTTGAATTAGTAACTTAGAGTGTTAGTGGCTGTATCCTCGAGGGGGGTTAAGGCACTGTAAAATTGTCTTCCTGAGAGGGTACGTAAGTCCCAAAACATTTAAAGCACATCAAAACGTTCCACTGTTTCTAATCGTAGAATATCTAATTTATGACTAGATTCCCTGAATTGCTAACGGCTGAAGGGATGACGTAAATACAGCTAGGGTCCATGCAGGAAGCAAATGTACTGTAAGTCCCCTGGTCCCTAGTATGGTGATCTACCTTCTGTCGTAGGTAATATATAGCCCGTGTTTTATATTGTGCTGTCCAAATAATGATATTAGTTTTAACTTTCCACACTAGTTTTAAATTGTAACTGTGATATTCTAGTTGTTGTACTGTCCTTTGACTACATGTTTATTTATGAAATACATGTCTTCCATTTCAGTAATAAATGTTCTCGTCACGATATGGCTGAAATATTGCCGACGTGACGCTAAACATTAACTCACTCACTCAGCTATGTATGTATGCATGTATGTATCTATGTGTCCATGTATCTCTGTATGCATCTGTGTATCTATATATCTATGTATCTATGAATATTTTTTTTCAGATTCGGGATTCAAATCATAAAAACATGAAGACAAAAATCTATGTTTATCCATACTTCAGCCTCAAGTTAGACTTTTCTTCATATTCGGGTTTCGGCATTTGAATCCCGAATCTGAATATTTGTTATTGTATGCCCAACAGTGTCAATATACATTATCTCACCTCTTCTAAGGTACTAGGGGGTAAACCTGGGTATCTTAAAACCATAAACAACTAAACTGCAATTTTCCAATGTTTCAAACTCAAGTTTGAGTTATCTTCAAATTCGGCATTTGAATCCCGAGTCTGATTTTTTGTTCACATTTATCCTTTGTAGATTCCTTTGTAGATTGTATGTGCGTGCGTGCGTACGTGAGTGCGCGCGCCCGTGCAGGCAGGCAGGTATGTGTGTATATGCAAGTAGGTAGGTAGTTAGGTAGGTAGGAAGTAGGTGGGTGCAAAATGTAAAAAAAAATCATTACAGATGTTACGTCATAAATGCAAACCGAATGGTATTTCCAACGTATCTATGAAGTAGTGTTATTTTAAAGTTCGTTTTAGTTTGTCTGAATTTTGAACCTCGTAAAATAGGAAATGTTATGAATTTAATATCATTTCCTTTAGCACAGACATCTAGATGCTCACTCTGTGGGATACATCGCTTTTCAGGTCACTTTACTTGTTGTCTATAGACAAGAACCTGGGCTCTCAAATCTTCTGAATGAGCAATACACCGTTCAATACAGCCTGCGCATGTTATGACATATCTACTCTCCCAGAAAGAAAAGCATAATGAGGTACCAAGGTCAGGTAGCAATGAATTAAACGTGATTCATTTTACAAAAGGATTTGCTCTGTCTGTGTGTTCTATGGTGCATATGTCTTGAAACATCACAACAAAACAAAACGACGGCGTATTTCACAGTATGATTTTCAACATCGGCGTGTATTTTCACAGAATAGCCAGTTAACAGGCAATGCACGTGAACGTTGGGGATCAAATAGTCTCAACGATGTGTATAAAAGGTTGATCGCAGTCTGTCGATTATTCACTGTATTTGGCATATTGTTGACGAGCGCAACATACCACCTCTACGTGAAGCCAACCGTCATATGCCAATTGGTCTCCTTGAAGCTGACCAGTCTCAACGTGCAGTTGCCCGACGGGTGAATGTTCACCAAAGCACCGTTTTACAGCTCTGGCAGAGATATCGCCGACACAATTCGGCTGCAGACGCCCCTTGTATTGGGCGACCTCGAGCGACCACTGCGGCACAGGATCGCTGTACATCCGAGTACATCACCTGCGTCATCGAACAGCTTCGCCGACCAGTGCCGCTCATCAAATACCCGGACTGAGGAGACTTTCTACACAGACCGTCAGAAACAGGTTGAGAGAGGATGGTTTACATGCTATCGTCCACATCGAGTTCAGTGGTGCACCAACGTTCAGACCTAGAACCTGTCGAATTGGCGTAGAAACTGGTTTCCGAGATGAATCACGATTTCTATTGGAACGACGCGATGGCAGAATGCGGTGATAGAGACGCCGCCCCAAGTGGGCAGATGTGTCCGGGGCTGTGTTTGTGTGTGTGTGTGTGTGTGTGTGTGTGTGTGTGTGTGTGTGTGTGTGTGTGTTCAATCTCACAGATGTTTCGTTTCGAGGGAAGTTAACTCAATTACAAAATATAGCACATTTCAATCGCCATTTTACACTTATAATTGTGTTATTTGTTTTTTTGTTCACAGTCGGCAATATCATCGACAAGTGATAATTGTGTTTTAATTATGTTTGAGTTTTTGGTTGCACGTGACCTTAGAAGGGTTGGAATAATGTATACTGACACTGTTGGTCATAACTCTGAATCTGAAAAAAGTATTCAGATTCGGGATTCAAATGCCGAAACCCGAATATGACGAAAAGTCTAACTTGAGGCTGAAATATGGAAAAATGTACGTTTGGGAGTTCATGTTTTTACGATACCCAGGTTTACAACCGGCCCCTAGTACCTTAGAAGAGTTGGAATAATATATATTGACACTGTTGGTCATAACTCCTAATCTGAAAAAATATTCAGATTCGGGATTCGAATCCGGAAACTGAAAACAAATTATTCAGATTCGGGATTGAAATGACGAAACCCGAATGTGAAGAAAAGTCTAACTTCAGGCTGAAATATGGAAAAACGTAGGATTTTGTCTTCATGTTTTTAAGATTTGAATCCCGAATCTGAAAAAAATATTCATAGATACATAGATATATAGATACACAGATGCATACAGAGATACATGGATACATAGATACATACATGCATACATACATAGCTGAGTGAGACATACACAGAAATATGCGTAGGTACATAGATACATACAGAGATGCAGACATACATACAGTGATACATAAAGAGATATATACAGAGAAAGATACAGAGATACGTACAAAGATACATGTAGAGATACATGCTGAGTTACATACAGACATACATACAGACATACATAGAGATACATACAGAGATGGATACAGACATACATGCAGACATACACATACACACACACATATATACGCACCTACATACATACATACATACATACATGCATGCATACATACATACATACACACATACATACATACATACATACATTCTGATAAAAATGTTCAAAAACTTTCGAATCCCTAATCCCTAATCCGTTTCTAACTACATGTTGCTCTAAACATATTGGCACATTGGTCAAGTGTGTTTAAAGGTCGTTATATTCTGGTGTGGTGGCCTAGTGGGTCAAGTTTTCGCAAGTTTTGGGTACAATGTGTGAACCACATTTCTGGTGTTCCCCATCGTAATATTGCTCGAATAGTTCTAAAATCAGTGTAAACCTGAACTTACTAACACGCAAATGTCACTGTGGATTCGGGTTAACAACAATTATTGTAAAACAAGAATTTTCCATTCACATACAAAACCACTTACGATCATATTTTAGGCCTTGAAATCTGTCAAGTGACATCTGTACACCATTCGCATTTCCCTGAGACGAATCAGTTAAATATGCAGTGGAAATGAGTAACAAAGTGAGTATTTCGATAAATCAGAAGAGTGTCACGACTGAAGTTATTATTATTGACATTTAATATTTAGTTATTAACAGTAATTATTGTAAAACAGGGATTTTCCATTCACATCTCCTAACTATCGTCTTTTTTATTTTACATTTAAATCTGTCATGTGACACCTGAAGACCAGTCGCCTTCCTCTAAGACAAATCAGTTCAAAATACCCATTAAACAGAGGGGAGTAACGTCAATATTTTGATAAATCACAACAGTGTCACCACTGAAGTTTTGAAAACAACTGTTAGATAACATGATGCATTACCGGTAATGGTATAGTCCGTAACATATACATGTTAATCTCTGTGAGTTTCATTGTGACAGGCTGCTGGATAGTTCTCTCGAGGATAATCGCTCTCATGATATTGTAGTTTTGCTGTCCTTCAGGTGTTTGGATATAAGACTACACATAATTGAATATACCTCTTTTGAGTCACGATATGGCTGAAATATTGCTAAAGTGACTTTAACTTCTAACTCACACACTCACTCATTGTGACAGATATGTTTCCGGAAATGAACCAGTGAGACGAGCAAAGTTAATTTTGAATTCACAATCCAATCGGTTTATTCCTGTCATGTCAATACTCGTGTTACTGAAGATAAATGTAGGTATTTCTGGTAACACAATGGCCGATCTTGCTTCTAAGGCAGCACTCAACAAATCTGTGACACCACTTCTTATTCCATACACCGATTATAAAGCTACCATTAGATCCTATATCCGTGATCTGATGCAGAAGAAGTGGGACACCCAAGTAGGTATAAATAAATTACATGACATAAAACCGTATATTGGTTACACCTACTTGGGCTGTCAGTCCAGATTTGAAGAGATTATTTTACGACGATGTCGTATTGGTCATACAAGATATACTCATGCACACCTTTTAAAAGGCGAGGATCCATCTTTTTGAATCCCTTGTGATGAGAGAGTCACGGTCAAGCATATCCTGCTTGACTGTGTTGAATTCTCCATCACAAGGGATAAACATTTCAATGTCAAAACTATCAAGGATATTTTCAACACCGTTAGTTCTCATTTAATCATTGTTTTTTTTTTAAGGAAATTGATTTCATAGTTGAATTTTGAGAAATATGTTCTGTAGATAGATCTTTTTTAATGATTGGCAGTTTAGATTAGTAACTAGAAATGTTAGTGGCTGTACCCTCAAAGGGGGTTGAAGCACTGTAAAATTATTGTCCTCCTGAAAGGGTACGTAAGTCCCGAAACATTTGATGTATATTTAAGTCTACCAGGTTTTTAATCGTAGTGTTCATGTTATCTTAATTTTGGCTAGCATTTCATACACTCTCGGGCGGTTGAAGGGATGATGTAAATCCAGCTATGGTCTATGTAGGTAGCAAAGGTACTGTAAGTCCCCATGGTCGCTCGTATAGTGATCTACCTTCGGTTGTTGGAGATCTATAGCCTGTTTTTATATTGTTTTGTCCAGATAGTGATATTAATTCTAACATTCCACCCTAGCTTTTCTTTTACTGTATAATGTACATGTGGTCTTTTTCATTGTTGAATGTTCTCGTCAAGATATGGCTGAAATATTGCCGATGTGACGTTCAATATTAACTCACTCACTACTGAAGAAAATATACTCCCCTATAAACATAGCAAAGTTCACCTTCGACAACATATCTGTTATGTGAAGTGTATAGTTTACTAACTTTGGGAGCGTTTAACGTGTTTATGAAAGTGACGGGATCTCCATGTAAAGCAGATTATTCCAATCATGTTAATACGGATGTTACTGAAGGTAATATATGTCTTATAATCATCCTAAGGTTTACCTTCTTCAACATTTTACTTAATTTGGAAACGTTTAACATGTATTCATAAAAATGACCAAATCATTTAGATAATCATAAGAAACCGTACCGTTACCATCATATTGAAACACGTAAGTTCGAACTGCCACCAATATATTATGAAGCATACTTGAAATGATGCTGGTTTGGTGAAGTCTATATTCCCATTCTGCTCGTTACTTTAATATCTGGTTCAGTGTGTCGCCTTATATAAAACTTGATTCATTACAAACCCGACACTGTCATTCTGTTTAACGATTGTGATCAAAACGACACTGACTGTAATTAAGTGTAGCAAAGTCGATCTCGAACTTTACGGTTCGGGTGATTGATAACATTTGTCATGGCAAGAAAACTGCTCTTATGCGATATGAGTTCATAACGTCTTACGTTCTAACACTAGCGTGTTTTCGTGTTGACAATTGCCAAATTGTGAGTTTCACATTCGCATATGAAACCCCTCAAGCCGATATTTTTGACATTTAGATCTGTTATGTGACAACTCAGCATAAATAATGCTTTGTCAAATAGGCAAAAACAAATGCGATCGCTATTATAACTCGTAGGAGTGTCACGATTGATGTCTTAAAAAATACTGTACAATTGCAAACGCGTTATTAAAGCTTGAGTGGCGTATTAGGTTTCTTTTAAATGGCAATCTCTCTACATGTCATAGTGACAGAGATGTTGTTTGAAAACGAGAACCTTATTGCGACGAACCAAGCACAGACCACGGAGGAAAACGATATTTTAGCCCAAAATAATCTCAACTACTTTAATTCAGTGATACTACTCATGACACAAAAGGCATGTGAATAACCTACTTAGAACTGCTCTTCAACAACCCATGTCTGTCGTAAGAGGCGACTAACGTGATCGGGTGGTCAGACTCGCTGATTTTGACAACATGTCATCACATACCGATTGCGTAGATCGATGTTCATGATTTGATCACTGGATTGTTTAGCCCACACTTGATTATGTATACAGACACACACTGCTGAGATGGACTATTGCTAAGTGCTCAGTTAAAAAACAAACAATTATTCATCTGACAGTCGTCATGCTGCACTGGTGTGACTATTTTTTTAAATAGAGTATCAGATCTAGAATTTGCTTTGTTCGGGATTCGAAGTCACAGACACACGGAGCAGCACCAAAACACCAAAACGTCAACACACGAAGTCAGCATCCATCCAACTTCCGTATGATTGTGTAAGTCCAAATATGAATCGTAATGGTTTGCCTTGGTGATTATTAATCTTGTGATAAATCCTTATGCTTCAGTTTCACAAATTGCTTTCATCAGTTTAAAGAAAAATGTAAACAGTTACAAGTAACAGATTTCAAGTGACACTGATTTTTTCAGACATGAGTCGATCCTATTGGGAGAAACAGTTAAGGTTTGGGTATTAATCAAATCAACAATTGGCTTGGTAAATATTTTTGGAGAGGGTCATATCTTCTACCTATGTCCGATTTCCATGCGGAATGGATACACCGTTTATTTAACAAAACAGGCAACGGCATACAACTATCTTTTAATGATAATTACATTCATTTTAGCTGTAAAGTATTATATTTCATGTGTTCGTTCCATGTAGTTCTGCCACTTCTTGATATAACTGGAACAATGTCGAAAGCGACGTTACACAGGCGAGCAATAACGTTCTGTCTAGAACTGTAACAAAACTAGGAAGATGATTTTGTCTGTTGAAAATCGTGCAGACCTCAGACAGCATTAACCCACCGCTCACTCAAACACATAATGAAATGCTCGTAATGGTACCCCCAGGTGTACACATATAACACTGTGTTACGTGAAGACTCCAGAGGGACTTCGTTATTTATTCCTATTGTCATACACATGCAGTTCTTGTTATTTGTGTTTCATATATGCATTCCTGAGAGCGAGCGGCAGTTGTTTAAATTCCCCATGCCACCCTTCAATGAGCCTGTCTGACACTTACAGATGAGATGTGGCTCAAGTCTCGCCCGTAATTGAGTGGGTCCGTATTTTAACAGGCTTGTGACCATTGAGTTCTCATAAATACAAACGGCACAACTTTTCCATATTCATAAGAAATAACAGGTTAAATCTGAGTCCATTGTACGATTCAAATTTCAACGGAGGTATGAGCTCTTGAATTATTATGAAAATGGGATACCATGATACAAATTGTTCGAGAAAGGTTGAGCACATCCTGAGCATATTCAACAAGTATCACAGTAGTCAAGTAACAAAATGTGACGTTGGTGTGGAAGGAGAGTATGTAAGTCCGATTACATTCATTTTGTGTCATCGCAGATTATGTGTTTTTTTCATGGTTGGTTAAACTGGAACACAATAGCAAATGATGATGTAAATCCCATGCACACTGCTCTATGGTTTCTGTTTCAGTTACGAGTAGGGGCACCCAGGATAAGCTACCTCCTCGTGTTGGACCCGGGTCAGCAAGGTCCATAGCATCCCATCCAAAATTATTTTACAATTCAGTAATTTCAATGAAAAGTGGATGTTTACAAGAAATATTTTTATAGCCTGAAGGCAAGAAAGAGAGTCTGAAAAGATTACATACTGTTTATGTTTAGGGTGTCTTTAAATATATTTAAGAGACGTTAATATGGCGTTAGCTTCAGCTGTGAAAATAGAGCTGTTATCCGGTAATCTCGAAGATATTGTTCTGGATCCAATGACAGTGGCACAAGCCACTACGCCACCGTTTGCTCTGTCAAAAGCAATTTATGGCAATGCTGGTGACCTTATGTCAAAGACAAAGATGCGACCTGGTTTATATGTTGCTTGAATGCAAATCAGCGTTTCAATCATCTACAATCTCAGCTGTTAAACATCTGTTACTGTGTCCCAACACAAAACTCTCAACAGTTCCAATAGCATTAACCGAGAGAAAGAACGTTGTCTTTTAGACATGTCTGAAGATGAGCTTTTGAACTAAAAGGCCAGGATGTAACAGATGTAAAACGTTTTACAAGTCGAACTAAATGGTCAGATTGTTAAGTTTAACTCGTATCATCTCAACCTTTCTGGCTACTGTAATATCAGTGTAGATAAGTACATACCTAACATGCATCGATGTTACTCGTGTCAAAATTTGGTCATGGTGCCAAATCATGCACCTACAGCAAGAAATGTTATCGCTATGGAGAACTTGCACATGACACGTTAGACTGTCCAAACAATCTTAAATCAATCACGTTGCCTCATCGAAATCTTGCCCTGTCTGGCAAATACAACATCAGATTGTGAAACTGAAAAAAACTTATTTTGCAGATGCTAAACGTTTGGTTGCACAAGATAACACTCCAACTGCAGCTATGCCATAATCTACAGCTGTTACCCGTCAAGCTAATAAATCTGTGAAGTCAGTTTAATGTCAGACTGAAGTCACGTGGAAGAATCCTGAGAAATATTCTGTGTAATGTAAGCTGTTGCTTCAACGCAAACAACATCACAATCTCGTCCACAATTTCGTTCCTGATATAACAAATGATAGCAAGACAGTGAACTATTCAAAAATGTCGGACCGACTTCCAAAGAGTTAACGGAATCAGTTACAAATATTTAATACATATCAACTTCTGTAAGAAATGGATGTCACCCCTCACCACCGTGTGTGCCAACAAAGATCGCCGTGGTCCAGGACCAGATCCCCTGTGCTTCCACCTAATGTAACAACAATAATACACTTACCCAGTGGAACTGCAAAGGCCTTAGGACCAACTTAAATGAAATACAGTTATTAGTAAAAGATGTTCAACCATCAGTTTTCTGTCTCCAGGAAACATATCTTAAACAGATGGATATATTTGACTTACGTCAGTACTGCTCTCACCATTCCTTTTCTCCTCCGGCTGACAAATCCAGTGGAGGCTCCACATTTGTTGTATTACTAATTGAGTGATAATTATTATTGGTCACAGTTCGTATAATAAATACTCAGTATTATTAGTATTTTATCGACAGGCCTTTGAGGTCGTTATCTAGAGTTACCTCCCTTTGATGATGTTTTGAAAGTAAACACGAGACTGGCCGAGAGACTTCTACGTTATTGGCGATGGTCGTATGTGATTGAAGTTTCAGGAAATGCTGACTGTATATATAAAGGCTCGTTGCCGTGTTGTCGGAAACACTCCGACCTTCAATCTCTATATGATTAGCTTCCTCATCCCTGCATAATCATGGGGGATTTGAAAGGGCATAATCCTTTATGGGTAAGTAATGTTATCAATACCAAGGGTAAAGTAACAGAAGATTTTCATTCTGATAATAGTCTCTGAATAGTTACTGATGCTACAAATACAGAAAGAAACTTCACATTCTTCCTTCAGGGCACTATAAAGGAACAAGAGATGGTGAGATGGTTAAATTGTTATGATTTCATTGCTGAGTTCTGTGGGGTGTACTTGATACAGTGACAGTGCCAGAAACAGTTCCATTAGGCTACACCGCCGTTCCAAAACAAGGGTATACAGAATGTCAAGTCACAAGAATTCGAAATTTCTCAGTTCAACATTGTGTATGGCCGCCCCGCTCAATTATAACTGCCAAACACCGTGTCCACATCGACTGCATGATGCTTGTGAACACGTGGTTGGGGATTCTGCGCCATTGCTCTTGCAAGGCAGCGCCAAGTTCCTGCAGACTCCGAGGCTGGTCCCTCAGACCCCAAAGCTTTCTCCCAAGTGCATCCTAAACGTGTTCTATTGGATTAAGGTCAGGGGACCTCGATAGCCAGCCCATGACGTTGATTCCAGTGTTTTGAAGGAAATTTCGTGTCAACATCGCGTTACGCGGCCGAACGTTATCATGCTGGAACTGTAGACCTGGGAAATGAGCCGCCATGAACGAGTTCAGGGGTGAGGACTTGGTCGCGGTAAGCAGCAGCTGCGAGGTTTCCACGGATGATCAGAAGTAGGGAACGGTTCTTCCCACAGAAAGCATCCCACACCATGCAACTTCCGCCCACGAATCTGTCGACTTCCTGTACACAACATTGGGCATACCGTTCACGACATCGTCTCCAGACTCTATGCCTGCCGTCCGCGAATCTGAGGGTAAATCTGGATCCATTGCTAGAAACGACTCGATTCCAGTCTCTCTGGGTCCATCGGAGTTGACATTGTGCCCACAACAGATGTTGATGTTGATGCAATGGCGCCAATATGGCCCACGATATGGACGTCGAGAATGGAGACTGGCAGCCCGCAACCGATTTCGAATGGTTTGTGAGGGCAATCAACCTGCAAACATCTCAGCCCAGGTTCTTGTAGCCGGCAGAAATCTGTCACGCAGGTGCCGTAGGACGATTTGACGGTCGTCTGCTCGTGACGTCACATGTGGACGAACCGACCTAGGGCGGTCAGGAGTGGTGGCAGTTTGTTGTAGACGACCTCGCAAGTCATACACAGCACGACGGCTGCATCCCATTGCTCTTGCGACGTCAATAACTGATCTTCCCGCTTGCAACATTCCAACGGCACGTTCACGCTGCACATTTGAAAATCGTGGCTTTTAAAGTACCGTTAGAACTGTGGTTTAAAAGTGTTTTTCTTTTTTTCAATTCTTGAGGCCAATGCAAACGCGCGCAAATGAAGAAACCTTCGATGCGAGGATCACGTGATCGACTGCACGTGCAAAACCTGATGTGGCACGAAAGTCAATTGCACGACGAATAGGTGGGTTTGAGTGGGTTTTGCTAACATTTTTCTAGAGTCGAAAGATAGGGATCCCATTTCGCATACATAGATGTATCATCAGAGAAACATTATTCATTTTATGAAGTTTTCTTTACGCCCTGCTACAGGTAGCTATTCTGCCTTCGACGTTACACTCACAGATCCAAACTTTTTGAATGCATTTTCAACGTCAGTTCATGATGACTGATGTGGAAATGACCTTTTCCCTACACGTCTCTCAGTCAATAACCCGTCTGATGTTCCATCCTCATCAAGGAGGGTGGGTTTTTTTTGCAAATGCTAACTGGTCATTGTGTACCGAGGAACGTAAACATGAAACGTTCCAGAATATCGCTGACCCCATTCGATTGTTTTCAGATACACTATAGCGACCGAATCAATTCCTATGTCATCTGTAAATCCCCACATTATGTAAACACTCGTCTTCATCAAACTATCTTCCCGACTTCCAGTGATACCAGATGTTGGAGGTAAAGAAAACCATTAATTTCAATTCCGACCATAGTGAAGACTACAACGAAGTATTTTCCGTATATGAACTACAAACTGTTCTAGTGCAGGCTCATGATATAGCAACAGCGACTGATAATGTTCACTATTAGCCCCTGAAGCATTTATCTGATTCATGTCGTAATGTGCTTTTAGAAAATTAATGTTTGATGAAATTTGGACTTCATGAGCATTCTTTCCTTCCCGAATGCTGTCGTGGTTCCTATACCTAAGTTTGGTAAAAACTATTCAGATGCATTATCAGATAATTATCAGATAATTATTGACCTATATCATTAACTAGATGTGTTTGTAAAACTATGGAACGAATGGTAAATAATTGTTTAGTGTGGTATTTGGAGACAAGTAATCGTACTTCGAACATTCAGTGTGATTTCCGGTAAAATAGAAGCACTAGTGACCATTTGGTTCGATTGGAATCATTTATTAAAGATTCTATTGTCAAGAACCATGCTGTACCCATATGGTTTACCAAGAAAAGGCTTATGAAACCACATGGAAACATGGTATTTAAAAAAATTCCATGAATTTGGTTTGAGAGGTCGTTTGCCTCATTTAACATTACAGTTGTTAACAGACAGACAATTTCAAGTCCGAGTGGGGTCTACCCGGTCTGATCGTTACAGTCAGAATCAGGGTGTTCCACCAGGCAATACTTTGTCTGTCTATTTAGTATGAAAGTAAATAGCCTTTCAAAAGTTTTAAAATTCAGTCAATGGTTCTTCATTTCTTGTCATGGCAAAAACATGCGAGCCATTGATACAGTTACAAATTTGTCTCAACAAAATTCATAAACGGTTCCTGGAGAACGGGTTCAAATTTTCGCAATCTGAAACAAACTGCATTCACTTCTGCCCACAATGAAGACCATGACTTATCAGACTTGTCAAAGAAGCTAAGTTGCGTGGTTTCATATTTGACACTTAACCTATTACCCACATATTAAATAGCTAAAACGCAAATGCCTGAAGGAGCTCGATTTGTCGAAAGTCGTTCCAAATACATTGTGGGAAGGAGACAAAACAACTCTCCTATATTTATGCAGGTGACTCATCCGGTCAAAGATTACCACTCCACTCTTTATGGTGGAGCCTGTAAAAGCAACCTGAAAATACTTTATTCTACCCATTACCAATGTCTAAGACTTTGTCTTGGATTATTCCGAACTTCTCCTGTTGACAGTCTATATGCTGAAGAGAACGAACCTTCTCCTTAAATTATCTTTACAGTATCTCAGTAAACTGTATTCAAATAAGTCTAACCATGCATATGATTGTGTCTCCAATTCCCTGTATAAGGATTTATAGGCATTTGTACAACAACAAGTCTTCTCTTGTTCCGGTTTTTGGACCTAGCGTGAAGTCATTTCTATCTCCTGCTGACAGAAAATATAGCTCCTTCGCGCTTGTTTCTTCTTCTCCTTGGCAACTAGTTAGAGCACAAGTTTGCCTTACTATTTATATATCAGAAACTAATGAATTACAATACAAACAAAAATATAATCAATTCGTCCTTTGTTGTATACACAGCCATGATGGAATGTCTGGTAACATAATAGCCGATCTTGCTGCTATGGCAGCACTCAACAAATCTTTGACACCGCTTCTCATAACCTATTCTGATTATAAAGCCGTTATAAGATCATATATCCGAGATCTGATGCACGAGATGTGGGACACCCAAACAGGTATCAATAAATTACGTGGAATAAAGCTAGTTTTTTATAATATAGACATATCCGATTTCAAAACATATCAGATTTCAATTTCAAAACTGTTCTCGTCACGATATGGCTGAAGTATTGCCGAAGAGACGTTAAATACTCACTCACTCACTCACTCACTCACTCACTCACTCACTCACTCACTCACTCACTCACTCACTCACTCACTCACTCACTCACTCACTCACTCACTCACTCACTCACTCACTCACTCACTCACTCACTCACTACGATTAGATACTTCCTGACCCTGAGCTGATGTATTTGTTGGCAGTACGCTTGTGGAGTTTCAAACCTGGATCTTTTAAGTGACGGGATAATACTTCAAACACCAAGGCGCCCTTTCCCTTCAAACCAAATTTTACATGACATAAAACGAGAAACATAAGAAGGGTCTCAGGTTTATCTGCAGTTACTGTGAGCAAACTGGCTCTTTTTGCACAAATAGTATTTTCTGAAAAAGGACTTTATTAAAATTTGATATATTACTCACATCTGGCGGCTGCATGTCTAGTCCTCAGAAACTGATCTTTGAACAAGTTATACGTGATACTTTTATAATCAGCGACATACATACAGTATATGAATGTAGTTGAGATGAGCAGATGGAACAAAGATGCAGTACACTAATTCCCCCCAAAAGATAATTATTTCAGAAGGAACTCTAGACTATGGAGATAACATAAAAACAAGACATTTTCTAAACGTCACCCTTTTTCTTTCTCAGAGGTGTTGGCGCCATTTAATGATTCAGGGAAAAAATAACAAAAAAACAAACACATATAAATGTGATGTGAACCACATGAGAAGCAGTGCGTACGTTTCAATTTAATTAGAAAACTCCTTGGCCAGTACTTCAGTCATATTAAGCGCGGTGTTAAACTGATGAAGACCGTTAAACTGTTGGTAACGAGAACGAGTATATTGTTACTCTTGAGTCATGACTGGGACAAAATTAATAGATCTATATTGCTAAGAGAGACGATGAAACTGCCCCACTGAAAACTAACATGCTGCGTTTACTTTTTTTAGGTCCCTAGGTAGATTAGGCCTTCAGCAACCCATGCTTGCCATAAAAGGTGAATATGCTTGTCGTAAGACGCGACTAACGGGATCGGTTGGTGAGGCTCGCTGACTTGGCTGACACATGTCATTGCGCAAACCGATGCTCTTGATCACTGGATTGTCTGTTCCAGACTCGATTATGTACAGTCCGCCGCCAAATGGCTGGAATACTGCTGAGTGTGGCGTAAAACTAAACTCACTCACTCTCTAGTATAGTATAAGTTCTTCCACTGGACATATCTGGTCTTCCTGCCTCAAAAGGAGTTTGTTCCCCTTCCAAGAAGGAATGCGCTTTCGCACTGAAGGTAGAATAAAATCCTAGATTATTCTTTATTAGAAGAGTTACCTAATGCTACCTAATCCTGAGGCATGAGTACAGAAAAGCAAAGAAATGCATCAATTGTGACGCCATGCCAGAAGTAGTTTCTTTTTCCATTAGGACACATACACTGGGCTTTTTTGGAAGTACGAAAATTGCTATCCGCAGAATATGTTAAAGACACAGCTCGTCTAAAGCGTCTCTTTCCCAAAACTGTGTTTCATGTGACACCGAAGTAATATTGGCGTGCAGGGTTCGTGGAAGAAAATTAAACTCGGTAATGGGATGAAATGAACCTCTTTGAGATGTGTGTGTGGCGTCAAGGTTCTTCTAAAACGAACTACAAATCTTGATAAACGCGTTTATGGTAGCATCGGGCTCGTCAAAAAATATATGGTTCAGACAAATTGTTGGATCATATGACATCTGAGTACTTATAAACTCGTTTGTCCAAAGACATTTTGTTGCATCTAAGAAAACACTTGACATCCTAGCTATGACATAGCTATATGTAGCTCTTTCTCGTACCATTCGGTTGTAAGAAGGTTAATATTGGTCAAAATTATTTTTTTGTCCTGCTGTCCATTTACAAGTTTGGATTATTTTTGGTAATTTCCTAAACTTCGTAAGTACTCTGCATAGAAAGACACACATGAAAATCAGAAATTAAATATGTCATCTAACACTGTGCTTTGTCCAATCGTCTCTGGGTGTAACGCCAGCTATGACACTTGTCAAGGATAGCTTTAAAGGGAGGTGAAAACCAAACCTTTCTTAGAGAAAATATTAACATGAAATGCCTTCTTGGTGAGTTCGACTAGACAGTGTTTCCTGTGTGTCGCATTCACTGTCTGGGCTGCGTGTAGATGGGCTAGAAGATGATGTTGGGCCTTACCAGCCTGACTGTGTCGTTATCACTCAAACCCTCTCTGCTGCATATTATCTTCAATCTGTAAAAAAAGTGCAAGAAAAAAATCATTTTTATTGCGCCAAGTTTCCATCTAACTAGTTGCTCACCGGACGTTGTAATCGGAATATGAATATTATCCCGGATAAACTAAGCTGCCTGTTAGGCGCTAGTTAAGCGTTTTATTCACATGACTTTATCCAACCGGGTGCCCATTTTCTGCAGTGTGAACAGAAGCAATATTTAGCAAACTGACTTCGCGAAATATGTCACATCTGCTTCGTTGTGGGGCAGGACTGAAGTCATACAAACTAACAAATACGGTCACGCATCCAAGAACGCTCCAAAATCCATGCCACCTGTATGGCGACGGTCTGAAAAACATCGATTCAGGGCCATAGAATTCAACGAACAACAGCATGAGCGTCAACATGCTCAAATATATGATGACATGAACCAAGTCAGCGAGCTTGACCAACCGATCCCTTTACTCGCTTCTAACGAGAAGCACGGGTTGCGGAAGATGAAATCCAATCCGGATCTTCATGGGTTTCTCTATCACGTGTGACTCAGTGAGTGAGTTTAGTTTTCCACCACACTCTGCAATATTCCAGCTATATGGCGGCAGTTTGTAAATAATAGAGTTTGGACAGGCAATCCAGTGATTAACTTTGGACCTGATGACATGTGTCAACCAAGTCAGTCTGACCACCCGATCCCAATAGTGGCGTCTTACGACAAGCATGGGGTACAGAAGGCCAATATTCTAACCTTGGCGGGTCCTCACCATCAGAAAGGTTGGTTAGTTGGTTGGTTTGTTTAACCCCGAAGTCCTCAATAGTCCAGCTTTATGACGGTGGTCCGATCAAGATGGCCTGCACATCACAATGTTATCTTTAGAACAGAATTTGAAGGCAGCCTTCTAATGTGCTCTGTCCTGTTAATTTTGTATATGTGAAATAATTCTAACTATAGAGAGTTTGTTTTTTTAAAACTTAAAATTCCTTCCTTTGAATCCAAAGACCCTTTTCCTACAATGTAACTATCCTTGTGCTCAATACATTAGGGTATAGTAGTACTGAACATTGTCCATCGAAAATATGTGCTAATATATGTTGCTACTGTACTGAGCAGGGAAACTCCAATTGGGCATCCTCTTAGTGCTGCCACTGCTGTTTCTCCTTAACAGTGAATTAACTCGCACAAATACTTGTGTGTTTAGTGCACGTTATACACGGCGTTCTCTAGTGTCGAGAGATGAAATAGTTTAGGTTTGAGTAGCTTTTCTGCCGGAGGCTACACATCCAAGGCAACAATTTAAGCGCTCATTCAATTATCTGGGTCAGGGGCCCTTGAGGTCAGCACACTCAGGTGGGTGGACCATGTTTCATGGTCATGCAGAGAGGACGAAACATGATTTGGTCTCTGATTGTTCTGCAGAGGTCAGCCTCACCATGAGGGTCACATACGCCAACAAGGGCTCCAGTCATACTGACGCACACCCGAGTACCATCCAATACACACATACATTCACACCAGACACCACACAAACACCCGACCCACCCGAACTCCACCAAATAAACACATGCACTTGTATTATAAATGTATTACAATTTTATTAAATTCCGAAAGGGTTCTCTTGTAACTGGTGAGATCGAGAAACACGATCCCGGCTGGAGAATATTCACGAGTGATAAATATAATAAATGTCAACTCCTCGCATGAGGATAACATCCTGTGATGGAGCTTCCATGATTCTAGTAATGCGCAATATGTAGTTTTACTTTAATGTTAGAGAAAGATAACAGGACCCTGCAAATGCCTTTACGTAATGGAGGGGCAAAAACATCTAAACCTAGCGGGTGCCGAGATAAGCACGTTCGTTTTATGGCAGAGTCTGCTTTAGAAGTCTTTATGTAGATATTATAAATGTCACGAATGTAATTCGCCATTTGGAGGTATTATTCATGAATTTTGCATGTAACGACGGAGAAGAATGCTGAACGTGCACACAATAAGTGATCGACACCACACTGCTGCGCTTAATTCGTTGGATAAATCGTTGTACTGCAGACTCGTTGAATAATTTTCCGTGAGTGTTGCGTTCTGCATAGCACACAACGAGTATTGTGTTCCCGACTGGCGTCTGTAAGTATCACTTTATGCAATGACGACAACACAGATGACTCCACACATTCAGAATTACTGTCTCCAAATGCCAAAATTTGATATCACTGCCCATGCTGATAAAACAACGGTATACATGTACCTCCCCAGCAGTCAAGCTTTCCACACTGTCGATACTGAGTGTTACATTGCTCACCGAGTGCTACTTTCCCCACTGACAATACTGAGTGTTACTTTCTCCACGTTCGACACTGGGCCTTACTTTCCCTGCTGTCAACAGTGAGTTACACTCCTCACTACACAATGTGTCTCTTTCTCCACTGTCGACACTGCGTGTTACTTCCCCAAAGTCGACACTGAATGTTACTTTCCCCACTGCTAACACTAAGTGTTACTACCCAACTGCCCAAACTACGTGTTACTTTCCCCAGCTGAAAACAAAGAGTGTCGCTTTCTCCATTGATGTGTTATTTTTCCCGACCACCAACACTGATTTTCGCAATCCCCACCTCCAGCACTGAGCGTTACTTTCCAAATGTCGTCACTGAGTGCTACTTTCCCCACTATCGACACTGATTGCTACTTAACCCTTTGTCAGTACTGAGTGTTACTTTTCCAACTGCTTAAACTGAATGTTACTTTCACCAAGTGTTACTTTCCTAACTGTCAACACTAAAGTGTCACTTTCGTCACTGCCAACACTGAGCATTACTTTCCCCACTGTCAACGCTGACTGTTACTTTACCCATTGTCAACACTAAAATGTTACATTACCCCGCACATTATGGGGAGGTGAAGGCAGCATCACCTTAACTAGGACGTTACAGGCTGTGCCTGTTTGATGAGGTCGTAAAATGATTCACAATGCATCTGGCCCATTGGTTATACCTGTTATGTATTGTTTTGAGCCTATTCAGTGTGGTTCTGTAACGCACAATGAGATTGATCTAATATCATTTCCGTACCAGTCCGCAAAACATTTAGGGGCGGCAGAGCCTCGTTTTGAGATTTCCACGGTTTGCTTTTGGCTGATATCACAATACGACAGGGCACGCGGTACAACGTGTGTGCAAGGATTTGAAGGAGCGTATTGTTGCAGTATACACGTGCTTAGGTATATCAAATCATTTTGATTAATATTTGTTTCCAGTTAAATGAATTACAGTAGAACACTGATATAACGAACTCCAAGGGACCAAGGAATTTAGTTCGCTATATCCGTTGTTCGTTATTCACGTTTGACCGCCATACTGGCTTATAGAAATGAAGAGACACGTATATACATGGGCTACATATTTTTATTCTTGTACATTGACATTAAAATTCTGATTTCATTGTTCAAATACATTATCTAGATCATGTTTAACAATCACAACAATTTCAACAATATAACACTTTACTGCGTTTAACATAGTCCACAATTTTGTTCTGCACGCCACGTCCTGCCGATTTCATTTTGTTGACTGCTGCACACACATCTGCTAGAGAGTCAAAAGTAGAATTGTCTCATCCTTCACACACAAGCAGATGACGCAGTGTCTCTAATGCTGCATTGGCCTCAGCAAATGATGGCTTCGGACGAGGTTCATCATCTTCACTGTCCGAGTCGCGAGCAGGTGCGACAGAGGGCGTGGCAAATTTGTGGCTGACTGACGTCACAATCTCGTCTTCTGTAGGTCTTTCGGCTACAACAATTTCATTGTCAGTGTGTATTCTAAAAATTTTGCCAACACTGAGTGTTACTTTCTGAACTGTCAACATTGAGTGTTACTTTCCAAATTGTCAACACTGAATGTTACTGTCCCTGCTGTCAACAATGAGTTACATTCCTAACTGCCAACACTAAGTGTCACTTTCCCCACTGCCACCACTGAATGTTACATTCTCACTCAAGCAAACCCGAGTGTTACTTTCCCCGCTGTCCACATGGATCATCCCCAGTGTCAGTAATGAGTGCTACAACTGACACCCAGTGTTACTTTTCCAACTGGCAGCACTAAATGTTACTTTCCCCACTGCTAACGCTAAGTGTTACTTTCCTAACTGCCAAAACTAAGTGTTACTTTCTTCACTCTTTCCTAACTGCCAAAACTAAGTGTTACTTTCTTCACGGGAAAAACAAAGAGTTTTTTTATTTCTCCACTGCTGACACGTAGTGTTACCTTTCCCGACTGCCAGCAGTGATATTCGGCGTCAGCGCTGCCAGTACTGAGCGTTACTTTTCAAATGCTGTCACTGAGTGCTACCTTTCCCACTATCGACATTGATTATTACTTTCCCCAGTGTCAGTACTGAAATTGCCTACACAGAGTGTTACTTTAACCACTGTCGACACCGAGGGTCATAACCATTATGTCTGGTGTTTTCCAAACACAAAGCTATAAATACAAGGTTAGACTAATAAATGCATGGTTAGACTAATACCGCGATTATTTATCAGGCGTAGCAAACAGGGTCAAACATAAAATCGTAAACACATTAAGAACTTACACTTCCCAACACTGGCGGATGAACTTCTTAAATGACAGACTAAGACATAAACAGAGTGGCTTGACAAATATGTTTCTGGATATGTTTAATTGGATAAAACAGGGAAGACACTTGATGGATTATACTAATAGTACTAATATTTTATTACCATATTATTATACACTATTACTTGAGAATAAAATTAAGAACCTTGAGCATGAGCGAGTACGTGTATATATCCGTCCGTTATATAAATAAATAAATAAATAAATAAATAAATAAATAAATAAATAAATAAATAAACATCACATCATATAACAAAGATATTGTTCTCATAAGGCATTTTTTCTTGCTGCTCACAAACTTCCAAAACACTTAAATACCTTGGTCCCTAGTATGGTGATCTACCTTCAGTTGTTGGTGATCTACAGCCTATTTCTATATTATGTATTGTCCAAATTGTGTTGTTAGTTTTAACTTCATACGCTAGTTTGAGACTCGAGTTGTGATACTTTAGTTATTTTAAGTACTTTGACGACAGGTTTTATAATATCTACATACTGTTTATAATCATGTTTATTCTCGTCACGATATGGCTGACATACTGCCGATGTGACGTTAAATTATATCTCACTCATTCACTCACTCACTCACCTAAACAGATTTTACAATAGGCCTATACTAACCAAAGTAACACCGCACTCCATCCAAATATATTACGTTTATTTTTCAGTTTCAATAAAACCCATATGTACTGATAGATTACACATTTCTCAATCTACTGCTTTAGACAGACATTGCAAAACGCTTACTGTGGTCACATGTAATCGCGATTAAAAGCAGAGGATTCAGCGATTCTAGATATATCACGTGGATGCGTTTATGGATCTCAATTACTGATGATACCATCTATTAGTGAAAGGATGAACCATTGCTGTATATATCAAGTTCCATCCTATAATCTACAAAGGTAGTTACTATCCAAACGGTGTATCTGTCTCCTTCGGACGCGCTATTAATACTGCGGCTTAATTATAACATAGAACTTATTTTCACAAGAATTAGATACGTCTGATCTTATCGTCGTTTGGCATTTTCTGTTGTAGATTATCAACCGTATTCCCTCTTCCCCCACGCAGAGAATGGACCCTTCCTCCTATTCACTGACAGCAATATTTACAGAAGTCTGTCCGAAATGTGGCTAGCGCTGACGTGCGACAGTCTTACTCCCCAAACACACTGGTTCTGCCGAGGCTTCTCTCAAGCCGCCAATGATTGATTCTCCGAGAACGGTCTACCATCATTGTTAGAGAAAGCAAGAAGAGAGACAGGAAGCGGGGACATCCCACTACCACGTTGTAAAAAGTAGCAAAGAGTGTTTTCAGAATCATTAGCTGATCACATAAATCACGCTGTTTACTCCTTTGGAAAACGTTCGCATATAAAAGGCCACGTCCTTTTTTCAAGACCCGTGTAAGTGTATTAATTCTGCTGACACGAGGACTATATCTTGTAACATCTTAAAGGTTGCTGGCAGTTATGCGAGATTCCGAGGAAGTATAGGATTCAATAGCACTGGGCAGAAGATCAGAACTTCTTTCGTGAACTTGTGATGATCATCTAGCGTCATGCGGGACTGGTGCCTGAGCGGGGTTATTTACTTTGCGCTGATTTCCCTAGGTAAGTGGATATTTTGTTCTCTTGGGGTTTTTTCTGAGATCTTTCTATTGATGTGATGCGCGCTGGGTTCCCATCGCTTTCACAGGTATTGCAGCAATGTCACGAAGGTGGGTCTGAGGTTGCTTCAAGGAGGAGCTTTACTTTTGAAGAAGACGACCCTGAAATGGACTCTTTCCACTACCTGGTTACCAATAATCCCTTTCCAGTAACGCTTGAATCGTTGATATGCATATACTGTTAAACTGACTGATGCAGCAGTAGTTAGTATCGTATATCAGTACTTATCGTTACGTACTGTTTTATTCTGCCTACAGCGATACCCTCGCTATGTGACGGTTTGTAAATAATCGAGTCAGCGCTAAATATCCCAAGGATTGTGAGCATTGATCAGTTAGGATACAATGACGTGTCAATCAAGTCAGCGAGCCTGACCCCCCGATGCAGTCAGAGGCCTCTTACAAGCATGGGTTGCTGAAGTCCAACACTTTCTCAGATCTTTTGATATCGTCGATATCAGTACTATGTTGGGGTAAAAGTTATAGTTTGGGGTTATAGTTTATCCTCAACAATCTTTATAAAAGTTGGGGTCTAGTCATGATATGATTTTTATGGAGTAACATGTACAATATTTAATGTCCATACACACATACAAGTGCACACCTGAATATTTATGCACACAGTAAGTCACACCCCCTGCATGCCATGTACAAAATTGCTGACCAAGCACGAAGCATAAGAAGCCATTCACATAATCTCGGGAAAGCATACATTGTCTCTTATATATAAAGATCATGGTAAGATATTGAAAATATGCATTTCCTTGTAATACTAACATATATCAGCACAACGGGATGACTTTATTGCCATCGAAATTAAATCTGGAAAAGATGAAAATATCCGTGTTTTCAACTGAGTACCTCGAGAACGTGCAATATCAAGGTCAATGTCAAAACAGCAAGGTATCGTCAGTAGTCCAAATACAGTAGAGGAAATACGGCGAAAACAGGACGATAAGCTAGCAACAGCTGTCCGAAATGCCCATTTCCAAAGTTCCGGATATATTTCGAACACTCATGGTATATTACATTTGTCACTGTATAAAATTAATGGAAATGTAACGTTTGTAAGGTTCCTAATGCGACCCCTATCTGCAAGTGATTATTGTAATCAAAGGGTGTTCTAGCGAAATATCCGACAATGTTTCCCAGTCTAATATTTTACTCTCAAGCTTCCAAGGTTCTGTCCTTTGAATTTGAATTGCCAGTTCACAGGGCGTATGTAACAAAGCATGAAACAGAAATGGCATACATGATGTCCGCTCGTCGGGAGTGTTTTCCAGAGCTAAATATAGGGACAGCCAAATCAGAACCATTCAAGATAAAATTAGTATGTGGTTCAGTAAATGATGGTATTGAGGGGACGTCCATCTTAGACCTCTGTTGTGGACATCAATCATTTCACGAGGTCGACAGTGGCCCAGGGGCAATGACCCTGTGTAATATTCACAGTCCAATTCCTCCTAATTACTACTGTGGGATATAGGTTCTTCCGTACTGCAACACATGCATTGGCCAACCAATGCGAGACTTTACTCTGGGGTTGCGTTTTGAGAAACATTTCAGCCGCAAGGACGAAAGAAAATAGTATGTGACTTTGCATCTTCAGCCGAAGGAATTTCTAGTTCACTGTACAAACCCTTCCCTTCAACCAAACACCGACCTCACCTCTCACGAATATCAACAGGTTAGCCTAAAGGTTAAAGAATTTGCTCGTCAATCCGAAGACCCGGAATCGATTCCCCACGTTGGTAAAAAGTTGACCCCATTTCTGGTGTCCCCAAAGTGATACTGCTGGAATACTACTAACTACGAGGTAAACCTGTAGCTACACATTAAAAGGTAGCACATAGGTTGTACTTTGTAATATAAAAGCACATGCTATTAATTATCATATGTAATCATGGGAAATACATGACATTTTTAAAACCTGCTTTGAGTGTGCATGGACAAATGTGTTATTGTCATTTACGCCCAATGAAATCTGTTTCGGAAAGACTGAAGTTACGTTTTGGCGCTGAGGATCTAATTGGACATTCATACGTTTGTTTTAAATTGGATTAGGACTCTTTTACTACTGTATATGGTAAGGGCTTGCTCGTTATGCTTATCACATAATATATCACCGTACAGGCACAAAATATATAACTGGAGCGTTGTATATTTACGTCCAGTGTTACATTGCAGAATAAAATATCCATTAATATATCCATTAATACTTTGCGGCTGTGATACTACCTCATCATATGTTTCTTGGAAGATAATACTATCCTGATATATATGTTTGGATATTTTCTATATTTCTCCTAAGTGAAAGGAACATTTGCAAACAAATTAATTCTATACCGATTCGGTTGCTACAACGATATTATGTTTTATAGCTTGGGGCAGGCATTTGTAGCTTTCTTTATACGTTTAAGCTTAAACAATATATTCCCATCCTATGGAATTGATAATAACAGAAGATAAATAACGATCCTGCTGAATTGACATAAAACTCTGCACTGACTGATGTGTCTTCTTACGGTGTTAACATAGAAACACTTGTCGAGATTGATTATTGAAGCCTGATGAGAATGTTTACAATCAATTACTGCAAAAACGCACGTGAATGCGTGGGGTTAAAGGAAACAGATAATATTTATTCTGAAAAATTGAGACCATCCAGAGAGCCCATTACTTCAATTTTCGGTCTAATTAAACAGATTAGTGCAGTTGAAGTCTGTATCTAAAGGAAAACAGTCTCTCTGTGGATAGTACTGCCCCTTACGACCCAGGCTTGTACGAAACAACGTAGTCTTTTCTTTGTTTGTTGTTTTAACTGGGATAGAATGACATGTGTCAACCAAGTCAGTAAAGTCGGTTAATCTTGAGTGAGTGAGTATGGTTTTACGCCACTTTTAACTATATATTTCAGCAACATCACGGCACTCCAAAAATGGGCTTCACACATTGTACCCATGTCTAGTGTTCCCCCTAGGGTTCAGAAAGGGCAGGGTAAATTCATGGAAAAGGGCACTTCATAACATAAAAGGGCATGTTGGAAAAAATAACAAAATGTATATGAAGTCGAACTGTCTTTTAATTTCAATTTCTGGTTGAGACATCAGTGTACTCATCCAACATTAATCCAAATGAACTGCTATCCTTCATCTTCCCAATAACTGTTTCTTCGACAACTTCAGCTTGGCATTCTATGAACTCCTGTACTGTACTGTATCCAGTGTGTGATGCATTTTGATGCCGTGATTCAGCATTGCCAAGTTTGAAGCACCAAGTTCTATGCACAAGTCAATAAGAGGGCGATATAAAGTTGTGTGTGGTAGGTTATGCTTAATAAGGAAAAACAGTACTTTCTGTGCATCTTCCAGTGCGACAGTTTCCTTTTCTGTGTATCTTTAGAAAATGTTTTCAATGGACACTTTGTCATCCTTTTCCATAAGGACAGCATCTTGAAGCATTTGAGAATTCTCATGGAGGGAAACCTTATCAAGTCGGACAGTCTCGCATCCAACCTCTGTCCAAACCTGAGATCCATTTCTGCCCTTGGTATTCCACTTGGAGCATAATGAACAAAACATCTTTCCCTTCACTTCGTCATCTTCTGAGTACCTCAGCCAGGGCCGGTTTTGCTGCCAATTTGTGTCAAATGCAGTTTTGTGACCAGATCAGGGCACAAAATAAAAAGGGCAGGGCGCAAAAATCAAAGGGCAGGGCGCTGCGCCCTCCTAAATGTGCCTAGGGGGAACACTACATGTGGAGAATCTTGTTTGGGATTTCGGTGTGACGAGCGAACGCTTGAACCACTAGGCTACCTCAGCCCGCTACCTTGACAATAGCGTTAACAGATGACTAACTGATGATAAACTCATCTCACTGGTTTCGTATGAAAGCAGTTGAAAATAACTGAACTCGAAAATTGATCCTCTTAAGCAATTTTGGTATACCACATCCACACTCTGCAGTGTTCTGGTAATATGACCACGTTATTTGAAGTGACGCCTGTCTCATTAGAAGCACTGTCCGGCCCCTGATGATAAGTACCTACATGCCACCACAACAAGGTGTAAAACAACACTGGTATTCCACCCCACAGGGATTTCAGTGGAAACTAATGAGTTTCGAAATAGCACCATGTGTCCAGAAATAAGCAGTGGGACTATCGGCTTGTTCTGATGATAGCATTGTTGTGCTGTGATGCAACTGTTCCTCTGCTACAAATGAGACAATCTGTCAGGCAATACGGAAGTGATATGAGGTGTTTTTTAATGTTAAAACATATGTTGTACCAGTTTTAACAAGGAGAGGAAGCATGTGGGTGAGATGGCGTCACGCCTACAATTACTGAACTTAGATCCTTAATACTTCTGTGTGAAAGATAGAGAGAGTGAGTGAGTGAGTGTGTGTGTGCGTCTTTGCATGTGTGTGTGTGTGTACATACACTGTGCAACGTTTTAACAGAGAAAAACGGAGATGCTATGCTGCAGCTCAATAATGCTAATCAGATGCAATATACTGACTACTTCAATTAGTTTTAGTCCCATTCCTGCAATGCTGAGCACCAGGCACGGTATCATCAAGTTCCTTGTTTTAACGTCTTCTGATATAACGCGATCAAGACGTAGCAAATAAAGATATGTGTGTGTGTCTGCGCGGGTGTGTATATATGTGTTAAGTGCTAATAAAGATTGATAATGTTGTGAACTAATGTAGCCAGAACACTCTAACGAAGAGTTACCTCTGTTTTCATGCCCTTACTGCCGATTCCAACACATGGTAAGTACTGGTGCCCTAACCGGAATCTGAACAATATCCTTCAGAAGTGACCATCTACTAAACCCGTAGTCGCTCCCTGGACCAATAGCACGTCCAAAGTAATGCATCATGTTGGCCCTTGAGGCATGCCACTAAATTTAATGGGGTTGAACAGTATTCCAGTTAAATCACGTTAGTGTGTTGTTTCACGTCACAGTATTGATCACCTGTACCATTTATATCTTTGAGTAAGTGAGTGAGTGAGTTAATATTTAACGTCACATCGGCAATATTTCAGCCATATCGTGACGAGGACATGTTTGATATTGAAATGAAACATGTATACATTACCAAACAAATGTCGTCAAAGGACAGTAAAACATCTACTATATCACAATTACAATTAGAACTAGTGTGGAAAGTTAAAACTAATAAGCTCCTCAAAAACGAAACGCAAAAGGGAAATACATCCGGTTAATGTATGCAAATGGAAAGTTTGTGTTACAAAAGCTGAACATATGACTCGAGACAGCCTAAAGAATGTATTTTCATCAAACAGTGTTCGTTAAGGTCACATGTTTCCAATAGACATGTGTAAAAGTGACAAATCGCCAAAAAGCAACTGTGTCTGTTTGAGTCACCGCAGCCAGTTCATGTTCTGCACGTGCAACATGCACAACCAGCTCTATAAAAGTGTAGGTTTCCCGAATTTCCTGCACTTTGGTTACATCTGCCAGCCCAACGTGAAAAATGCCAAGACTGACTGAAGCGCAGAGGAACAACGCTATTGGGCGAGTGGAAGTGGGCGTAAGCAGATCTGAGGTTGCCAGATTCTTCAATGTGTCCCCTAGCACCATATCCAGACTCTGGAATCACTAAGATTACCGACCCAGGTCCGGCAGACCAAGGGTGACTACTCCAACCCAGGACCGCTGCATCCTGTTGCGCCACCTTCGCCAAAGAATGACCACTGCCACCTCTACTGCCTTGGCAATACCAGGTCACCGTAGAATCTCGCACCAGACTGTGCGGAACCGTCTGCGACATTATGGGCAACGTCAACGCTGTTTTTCAACAGGACAATGCTCGGCCGCATATAAGCACGCATCATCACAGCCTACCTTGCCAACAGCAATGTCAACGTTATGCCATGGCCGTCCAGGTCCCCCGACTTGAACCCTATAGTCTGGGACGAATTGGATCGACATGTGCGACGGCGACAACCCCAGTCACAGACACTGCAACAGTTGGCGTTGACCACTGAGTAGGCTGCAATTCCCGATGATGTGATCCGTAATCTGATGTCTATGGGCAGGAGATGTCAAGCAGTGATTGCCGCGCAGGGGCTCACACCCGTTACTGACGGTGTGGGATGGTACATGTGACGTTGGGAGTTGTACTGGCCACTAACTAAGGGTGCCGTCATGTTGTTCAAGTCTGTGCAATTTCGCATTCTTACTGCTAATAATTTCTGAATTATATGAATTTGAAATTTACCATACAATCCGGCTTTGTGTTTCTTTTTTGGAGGAGTATAACATAATAAAGACAATACAGTGTAAAAACAGGCTCTAGATCTCCAATAACTGAGGGTAGATCACCACACTAGGGACCATGGGGACTTACAGAACCTTTGCTACCTGCATGGACCCATAGATGGATTTATATCATCACTACAGCCGCCGGCGAGTGTACGGAATGTTATCCAAACCTAAAATAACAAAAATACTACGTTTAAAAAGCCTTGTAAGTTTACGTTGACTTGAAAGTTTTTGAACTTACGTACCCTCTCAGGAGGACTATAATTTACAACCCCACTTTCAGGGTAGAGCCACTAACAATTCTAGTTACTAATGTAAACTACCAATCATTAAAATACATCCATTTACATAACATATCAATCAAAATTCAACCATGAAATCGATTTCTTTTTTAAAAAAAAATTAAATGAGTACTAACTGTGTTAAAGAGATCCATTATAGTCTTTACAGTAAGATACTTATCCCTTATGATGGAGAACATTTATATCTGTAGATTCCGCCGGGGCTAGACAAACTAGTGGGTCATCAGCATGGCCAAGGTATCTCTGCAGTACACGCAGTGCAATAAGCAAGAGTGGTTGGCCGAGGATTGCCATTATTGTGCGTTCTCACACTTAGCCCCAGCTTGTATGGACACATTTCTGCTCGGAATCCCACAAGTGTTTGTGAAAGGAAGCTCCAAAGTAGCACAGTAACAGTGTTTGGATATAACCTTCAATATTGGATATAACGACCCTACCATGGATTTCATTTGCTGTCATTTATCTGATCATAGAGATAAACAATGTCGAAACCTCACAAGACTTTATAAGACTGATCTTTCCATCCTGTGTATTATAATACTTATCATCAGCAGAATTTCTGCTTTGAACAATACAAATATAATTTGAAAGATCAGTACTTTGGTATCTTCTTACTGGTTTATGCGGTCATCTGCAAGGTAATGGCATAACGAGGATTCCAAACGGCAGCTTCATGTTAATGTGACTTCACCCTCTTCATAGTTTGATACACGACCCAGATTTTTAAGAACGACACGCCGGCTGAAATGAAGTTGTTCCAAGACATACTGGTAAACTCTGATGTGCCACACACGTTCCTTGTGCCATTTAGCCTTCTGTATTGTTAGTGGTATTTTAGGCTGGAACTGCCGTTTGTGAGACGCCCGATCATGGTTCTTTTTGAAATGCAAATGTCACTTTTGAATGAAAACTTTGGGAATATGATCTTACATTTTTTTTCCATGAACGCAATTCATTCTCCCACAACTGAGCATTGTTGGCGTCATGTCAAAAGGTTCCTGTGACATTTAGAGATAGAATAACTTCCAAGGAAAATCCTGTAACTCACCTCGATGTATGTGTTTCTTTGTGGGATGATTTGGAGGCGGATAAGAAGGTGAATATGTAAGGATAGCTATATCAAGCCTTATGTCAATATATATTGATATCAGTATCTTCATCAGCATCTAAGGATACCACTACCAAGCCAGGTCTCAACAGATCAACGTGGAGGTGTCCACATCAATATATGACGATACTACTATATCATATATATAAACTGACCGGCATAAGAAAGTATATTTTAGGTAAAGTACACAGTAAAACATGTCGCCACAGTGTAGCAATTCGATACTGCTAGTGGCATCAAGTGCAAAGTCGTGAATAACACGTCGAAGTGGTCAGTTGTATAAAACATAATTTGTACTTATGTCAGAGTTTCACATGCAGCAAGGGTATAACAAGATTACACTTGCAGTTTAAAACAGATCACCACAGATATGTCAAGGCTATCGGCAGATAAACGTGAGAGAGCCATATCTATGCTCCTGATGGGCTCGACATACGCAAACGTTGCGAGGAGGAGGCTGCGTGCCTGTATAAATGCAAGTGGATGGTATTGAATAGTGAATGTAGGGCGGTACCTGCTTATCCTCATTGTGCATGAAAACTGGTGTGTGTGTGTGTGTGTGTGTGTGGGGGGGGGTTGTATTTTTCGTCCGAGTAGTTTCAACCCAGTGTGGTCATTACAATCAGGAACAGGGTGTCCCTCCGGGCAGTATTTTAGTATTATGATCAACAGTTTATCCAAGGTTTTAGATGATGGATCAATCGATGGATCACTTTTTGTGCATGATTTCCTGTCGTGGTAAAAATATGCGTACAATTGAAGGGCAATTACAGTGATCTTTAAATAAAATAAATATATGGTGTCTAAAAATGGCTTTATATAGCAAGACAAACTGTGTACATTTCTGTAGAAAATATAAGCTGCATAAGGATCCTGAACTATCTTTAAATGGCACTCCCATCAAAGTTGTCAAAGAGGCCAAGTTCTTGGAGTTTAAACTTATTCTCATTTAACCACCTTCTTACCCCATATTGAATCTCTTAGCTAAATGCCTGAAGGCACTAGATTTGTTGAAGGTTAGTTTCCAGCTCGAAGTGGGAAGGGGATCAAGCTACCCTCTTACACCTATATCGATCACTGGTCCGTTCAAAACTCGATTATGGCTCCATCGTATATGGTGGAGCCTGTAAAAGCAACCTTAAACTTCTTGATTCTGTCCACCACCAAGGTGTTAGACATTGTCTTAGGTCTTTCAGAACTTCACCTATTGACAGTCTTTATGTTGAGGCCTATGAACCATCTCTTACACAACATCGTATGAAATTATCTTTACAATACAATACTAAATTATACTCTAATGAATCTAACCCTGCATATAACTAAGTGTTCAATCCACTTTATCAGGATTTGTTCGACAAGAAATCTTCTCTTGTTGCACTTCTAGGGCACAGAATTAAACCCTTTCTTTTGTCGGCCAGTATTGAGCTGAAAAACATAGCTCATTCCCGTCTTCTCTCTTTTCCTCCTTGGCAATTGGTTGGGCCACACGTTGACCTAACATTAAGATCATTTAAAAAATCAGAAACAAATGACTTACAATATAAACAAGAATACCGTCAATTAGAAAACAAATATAACAATTACAAATCCTTATTCACAGACGGGGCCAAGGACGGTGGCGAAGTGGCTTGGGCCACGGTCATTGGATGCAGAATAATATCCTCTAGACTACCGGATAGCAGCTCTATTTTCACAGCTGAAGCTAACGTCATATTAACGGCTTTTAAATATATTCAAAGACACCCTAAACATAAACTCTTATTTCTTGTCCTCAGGCTGTTAAAAATGTATCATGTAAACATCCACTAGAAATTATTGAACTGTACAATGATCTTGCTACTGGCCAGTACGACATCGTCTTCTGTCGGTTACCCAGCCACGTAGGTATTTCTGGTAACATGATGGCCGAACTTTCTGCCAAGGCAGCACTCAACAAATCTGTGACACCACTTCTTATTCCATACTCTGACTACAAAGCTAGCATTAGAAGTTAGTAGTGGGACAACCAAGTAGGTATAAATAAATTACATGAAATAAAACCGTATATTGGTCACACCTACTTGGGATGTCAGTCCAGATTAGAAGAGATTATATTCCGACGATGTCGTATTGGCCACACAAGATATACACATAAATATTTGCTTAAAGGTGAGGATCCTCCGTTTGTATCCCTTTTGATGAAAGAATCACAGTCAAGCATATCCTGCGATTAGGTGCCTGACTCTGAGGGTGGAGGTTCGAATCCCGGATGGAACTCAACCAAAAAAGTACTAGAATTTGTACTTTATTGACGAAGTGAAATCCCAAATATGACATATGTTCCATTTGACCACTTCCTAAATGGCATCGTGCGATCACTGCTTGACTGTGTTCCATCACAAGGGATCAGTAGTTTAATTCACGAACTATGAAGCATCTTTTTAATAACACGAGTTTTCATTTAATCATTGCATTTTTAAAAGAATTAGATTTATTAACTGAATTGTAAATAGATAAATATTTTATTATTGACAGTTTACATTCACAACTGTGCTTGTTAGTGGCTGTATCCTCAAAGGGGGTTGAAGTACTGTATAACTATTGTCCTCCTGAGAGGATACGTAAGTCCACATACATTCAAAGTAAATTCAAACTTTCCAGGTTTTTAATCGTAGAATGAGTGTATTTTTATTGTATGGCTAGATTTCAGCAGACGGCTGAGGGGATGATGTAAATACATCTAGGGTCCATGCAGGTAACAAAAATGGTCCCTCGTGTGGTGATCTACCTTCAGTTGTTAGCAATCTACAGCCCATTTGTATATTGTATTGTCCTCAATATATAAATCGTTTTAGGTATAATTACTAGTTTTACATTCTTTTCTGTGATATTCTAGTTCTTTTACTGTCCTTTGTTGACAGGTTTTTATGATACACCTATATTCCACTTCAGTGTTATGTTCCCGTCACGATATGGCTGAAATATTGCCGATGTGACGTTAAATATTAACTCACTCACTCACTCACGGGATACATTTGACGGGGTGTAGCAAATGCGCCTATGTGGTTTTGTATGCTTTGACTATTAACCAATCAGAACTGAAGGGTTATATAGCGACTCGTTCACTGCTCACGAGGGCACCAAGGGGTTATGTGCCTTCGATGTTTGTTCACGTTCCCTGAACATTTCGATGTTGATTTGGAACTGTTTTAAGCACAGATATCACATCGTGCACTTAGCGAACGTAGTTCGTAGTCATCATCAGATTTTGCCGACGACAGAAGAAAACACATTTAGAGTTGCTCCCTTCCATCGCCTTGAAGTCGAAAAACATCGGTAATATTCGTAAATCATTAGTGAGTCAATGTTATTCGAAGTCACGAAGTACCGAATGAGTTGCCAGTGGCAGCGGTGTGCATTGCAAACATGTGGGAGGTGACAGAGTAAAGAGACGCGGATCCCAGACACTTACCGTTACAGTGAAACCCTCATCCCCGCGCTAACAAACCCAGTCATTGTAGTGAATGAGAATTCGAACAGATCCTGGGTTTCTATTATTTACTTTAACGGATGACTAGATCTTTATCACACCTTATATCATATATAAGGATACCTCTAGTATCAATGAAAATATATACCAGTACCAACATCAAGCCTTATTTAACGGATGACTAGATCTTTATCACACCTTATATCATATATAAGGATACCTCTAGTATCAATGAAAATATATACCAGTACCAACATCAAGCCTTACTTTAACGGATGACTAGATCTCTATCACACCTTATATCATATATAAGGATACCTCTAGTATCAATGAAAATATATACCAGTACCAACATCAAGCCTTATTTAACGGATGACTAGATCTCAATCACACCTTATATCATATATAAGGATACCTCTAGTATCAATGAAAATATATACCAGTACCAACATCAAGCCTTATTTAACGGATGACTAGATCTCTATCACACCTTATATCATATATACGGATACCTCTAGTATCAATGAAAATATATACCAGTACCAACATCAAGCCTTATTTAACGGATGACTAGATCTCTATCACACCTTATATCATATATACGGATACCTCTAGTATCAATGAAAATATATACCAGTACCAACATCAAGCCTTATTTAACGGATGACTAGATCTCAATCACACCTTATATCATATATAAGGATACCTCTAGTATCAATGAAAATATATACCAGTACCAACATCAAGCCTTATTTAACGGATGACTAGATCTCTATCACACCTTATATCATATATACGGATACCTCTAGTATCAATGAAAATATATACCAGTACCAACATCAAGCCTTATTTAACGGATGACTAGATCTTTATCACACCTTATATCATATATAAGGATACCTCTAGTATCAATGAAAATATATACCAGTACCAACATCAAGCCTTACTTTAACGGATGACTAGATCTTTATCACACCTTATATCATATATAAGGATACCTCTAGTATCAATGAAAATATATACCAGTACCAACATCAAGCCTTACTTTAACGGATGACTAGATCTCTATCACACCTTATATCATATATAAGGATACCTCTAGTATCAATGAAAATATATACCAGTACCAACATCAAGCCTTATTTAACGGATGACTAGATCTCAATCACACCTTATATCATATATAAGGATACCTCTAGTATCAATGAAAATATATACCAGTACCAACATCAAGCCTTATTTAACGGATGACTAGATCTCTATCACACCTTATATCATATATACGGATACCTCTAGTATCAATGAAAATATATACCAGTACCAACATCAAGCCTTATTTAACGGATGACTAGATCTCAATCACACCTTATATCATATATAAGGATACCTCTAGTATCAATGAAAATATATACCAGTACCAACATCAAGCCTTACTTTAACGGATGACTAGATCTTTATCACACCTTATATCATATATAAGGATACCTCTAGTATCAATGAAAATATATACCAGTACCAACATCAAGCCTTATTTAACGGATGACTAGATCTCAATCACACCTTATATCATATATACGGATACCTCTAGTATCAATGAAAATATATACCAGTACCAACATCAAGCCTTATTTAACGGATGACCGTTCCAGTCTCAAGATGCGTCTCAATATATAGAGGATATAATAGGAGTGCCCATCTCATACTACGTTTACATGCTGGTATTTCCCGAGCGAGAGCGAGTGATATAACGATATTTAGGCACGACTGTAGTAAACATGGTATGATATGGGCACGAAAATAATATTCTGTGTATTACCGAAGTCGTCAAATTGAGGAAAATGAACCCATATCTGCTTTCAAACACAGGCAGGCTACCCGCCGTCGCCTCATGTCGAACGCAACGTCACAGAAGGAACGTGACTCCATAGCATTGTTATGTCGTCACGTTACCATGACAAAGTGATATTTTGCCCCAGGGCATCGTATGAAAAATGTGAACCCAATATGTTCGCCCTTGTAGGTAATAAATAACGATAGAAATACCATGGTGTTCTGGTAACCCGGTGAACCTAGAGGTTGCAAGGGTGATCCCGGGGAGCTGAAACTGATAATACGACGTGCCGTTGAGACTGGCATCCAATCTTCGAGGGAAAAATACCAGCTCCTCGAGCATGTACTAGTTGCATGAATATGTGTGCTATATAAATATCCAATGATAATATCAAGCCCTCTGTCAACGGAAGACGATATCACTATCAAGCCTTCTTTCAGTATAAAACGATAACAATATCAATTCTTATTTCAAAGAATCCCACTAGGGTCGATGTAGGTAGTAAAGGTACCGTAAGCCCCCGTGGTCCCTAGTCTGGTGATCTACCTTCCGTTGTTGGCGATCTATAGACTATGTTTATATTATAATGTCCAAATATTGGTATTAGTTTTAACTTGCCACACCAATTTCATTTTAGATTATGATATTCGAGTTGTTTTTACAGTCCTTAGTCGACAGGTTTTTACAATAAACATATAGTCCTTTTCATTTTGAAGCATATTCTCGTCACGATATGGCTGCAATATTGCCGAGGTGACGTTAAATATTAACTCACTCACTCACTCACTCGCTTATTTCAAAGGCTAAAGCTAGAAATACCAAGCAATGTTCATGTTTCAATGACAGCAATTACAACAAGCCCGGTAGCATCAAATTACAAGGAATATCCCATTCCTCATATTCGGAATGGTGTGTGTATTGTTATTGAGTCTGTGCTTCAGAAGTACAGGTGGTAAAAAGCATTTAAGTCAGTGTACATCCACTGAATTTGAAATACAAACTTGTCGAAGTTGACGGGACCTACGTAAATGATTCGAATTATTCTTAGTTTGGGAGAGCCGAAACATACACGCATAAAGAACGAATAGAGGGTTTCGTAAGTACCATAAGTTCGCGTCATTAAAGGTTCGGACAACGTTGATTATCTGCCCTTGAAGAAATACAAACAGAATTCATTTTTTGGTCGTCATTCTGTTTCCTGGTCTGTGATCATCTACGCTCATCAGTGTTCGCTCAAACGATACATTTGAAACGTACGGGCATACGACTAAAGTAATTCCATCACGAAATGCATGCGGTATCTCTCCTGTGTGTGAAAACGAAATCACGACTCGTTAGGTTGGAACATGTAAACAGCATTATCACAGGCATTCGCCACAAGGCACATACAGCCTTTTGTTGATTCCATAAAAGCGTTTTGGTTCACCTTAGTGCCTATTTTCTAAAAGCATGCTCTGCAAACAGGGTAGAAAAATCATACAAAGGCAGTGTAACTCTGAAGAAGAAAAAAGAGAAATTACGGCATCGATTTTGTAACACAAGTATCGTTTAGATACGCAAGCCAAGTCTCACGCTTGTAACCCCAGCAGCTTCCAAGAAAGCCATTTCAGATGCTATGCACTATGTAAAATACCATGGACAAAGGATCCTAACTTTTGGAGAAAAGGAAATTACAGCACCACTGATTTAGCGCCGTCTTTTATAAACATGCAAACGTTTAGTTTCCCTAGAAGCTTTACCCATTTAAGAAAAAAAACTATTGGTGGGTGTTGCAGAGAATTTGCATATTGCAATATATTGCGATGCGAAATCATATACTGTGATATGTAATGCAATACATTGCAAGAACATTTGTAACTACTTATAACTGAGTTAATGCTTGATAAAACTAAATCACAACAAAATTACTATGCTTGATTGAGTTTTAATAGAAACCTATAATATAGGGCAAATCTCCACTCCAATAAAAAGCCCTAAAATTTTAGACAGGAACTTGACCTAGTCAGGACACATCAGAGATCATTGGTCATTAATGAGTAAATATTTAAAAATTCAGATCCAAAACACGATTACGAAACCCTAGGACAAAAATGGAGAACTCAACCTGAATCCGAACTTAACATATTCGAAGAATTCCGAGTCTTACGAAGTTTTTGGACTGCATGTCACGATACCGATTTTCGATCAGCGTATCGCATTACGTATCGTTTTCATGCCAGAACTGGTACATGCTTGTGAAGGGCTTATATTGTGTGATTACGCACCAAGAGACGTTATGAAAACAAGAATCAAGCATTTTGCTGCATCACAAAATCCTGAAGTTGATAAATTAGATTTTCGGCCAAGCCATGGTAATTTTGAAATTGTTTTATAGGAATCCGTCTCAATAGGTTGCCAGTAGGTTAGACCATGTCTAAACTCTGATGGATTCGCTGTCGTGAAAGACCTGAACAATACTTATCATGAAGTAGGTGTTATTCCCTTGTCTCTCTCCTCGTCTGTGATATCGTGAGTGAGTGAGTGAGTTTAGTTTTACGCCGCACTCAGCAATATTACAGCTATATGGTGGCGGTCTGTAAATAATCGAGTCTGGACCAGACAATCCAGTGATCAACAACATGAGCATTAAAGCAAACAGGAAGTTTGTATATGAAATAATTACTTTTATGAAAAACCTTTTATATTCCCAGTTCCACAGTTATTTCGTTTAACTGGAGATGCATTTGGGGTTGTCTGTGTTCAGTATCCAGGTACGATAGAACACTGCAGTATGGGGTGACTGCAGTACCCACCATACTGTAAGTATCAGACGGTCTCTGATAAAGTGAATTTTGTTTCCTCGTGCGGTATTGTGTACCTTTGACTTTGCTTGCAATGAAGACGTAAAGTCCAAACATATTGTCTTAATGACAGCTGCAAATTGACCTTCTGTTGGTGATATCCAGGGTAGATTCTGATAGCCAGAAGCCATTTATACTTATACACGGTTCAAGTGAGTGGGTGAGTTGGATTAATAACCGTCTGAAACAATATTTGAGTTATATTAACTAGTGTCTCATTGACGTCTGAAGTGACGCGGACCTCAGACACTTACCATTAGAACAAAAACCTCGACCTCGCGCTGACAAACCTGAAAACAGTCCTTGTGGCGAACGAGAATTCAAACGACCCTAGGTTCGTAGGGTGTCCATGTGAGCCAATCGAATTGCCGGATATCTTTGACGACATGAGCTCCAAGTTCATCTCAGAGACTATCCTTGATCTTTAACTGATAATACCCAAGATGTATATAACATGTTCATTATAAAAAAGTAATCTCTTTCCGTGCGCACATACAGCTTGAAATAAATAAGAAGCATCATTAGAACTGACGGTCATGTTACATTGTCCTCACTACTGCTCAAAAACGTACAGATCGAACGGGACTCAAATAGAAAGACAACGCTTGAATGTACATATTAAATTTTAAATGTATTTTAGATTACATACAAAACAAACAAAAATACAGTGGAAGCTAGGCGGTTATACATATTTCGTCATGACAACATGACAACAATGTTCCTGAAAGCATCAATGTCAAGTGAAGTTTACACTACCAGATTAATCTTTCTACATAGCCAGAGTTTCAACTTCCCAAGTCGTTGAGCTTTTACAGTGATTATTGTGTATATTGTTCATGGTTTATTCTGAAAAGATACGTAGTATTGTCAGAATAAGTAAATGGAATGAAAACCGTTTGTCTTTAGTTGCTCAAGAACTAATGGAAAGTAACCAGTGCTGTGCACGCCCTTTGCAGTAACAATGAACATCGTCGTGAACAATGGATAACATCAAAGAGCAGCTACTTTACTTTCTGACTGAGGTTAAATCCAACCAATATGTCGGAAAACAAAATCGTGTTTTATCAAATTATACAACTATACAAGCACAGACTTGCTGATGAATTGCATGGCATCTGTAAAGGGTTACCAAAATATCTTACTGTCGTTCAAAAAACGTTTTTCAGACGGTGTTGTCAAGAAACAAGTTACCACAACGTCGACGAAACGATCCATAATTCTATACCGTTGTAAAGGTGTTACCTGCAGATCGAACCAGGGCCCGTCAAGCACACGACGAATCCTTTACGCAACCTTGAGCATCAAACCAAACCATGCGAGTGTTATGGGCGCTTTGGCGATCTCAGTACTGCATATTAATGACGTCGTTAAAATGACTTTCTTCACTCGTGACATTTGTATCTGAAAACCGGCAGACAGTGTCCTCAATGAACTCATTCCCAAACACTTGCCAAGAACAAGAGAACCCAATCTACCCATTTTAGGAGCACTGCTGCCTCCCAGTGCCATTTTCGCCGGATGCTTTGATGAACGTCTACAAAATTCGGGCTTTCTTCAGACATTGGGCTTACATGCAGTGATATAACTGATAATCTAAATCATCCCCAAAACACCTTACCAGAACATCCGTTTGTAGATTCCATTTATGAAGATCGGAAGACCAGTTATATACTTACATTTTTATGTGTATTGGGTCTCGCAAAGGGATCTCATGATAATATTATTTTACCAACGAGAAATTCCTATCTGTGAAACCTGTCGTGGCTTTATGTCATGTTCAGGACAAATTCCATCTTGGCCTCTTCATACTGGATCCATGTTCGATGTGATGCGCTGAAACACTAAACGGATCAATCACATGCAATTAGTTGCCCTCACTTCCCACTACTGGGATCGAGTGCTCTCATCTAGTTTATGGTCATTACACTGCAAGGTACTGAGATCATTCGTCCCTTTGTGCAACATCCGCGCCTGACTTCTACCTATTACACGTTTCATGATATATTCTATCTTCAGGATTATCTTTGATATACAGACAATAATCCATGCTATGTCTGTCAGTGTCCGTGCTCCTACGGCGCCTCTCATCATGGATTTTCCTTTATCATATGGTTAAGAGGAAAATAGGAGTTTCTTGGTTATTGAAAGAGTTTAAGAAGGTGAGTGAGTGTGAGGTAAATTTTATAGTCACAATATTGCATGATAAATATATAAAGTGTAAACACCTGTCGACGAAAGACAGTAAAACCAACTAGAATACCACAGTAAAAAGAATTTAAATTACCAAATATCTCTAGAACTGCATACGGAATACAAATACAGTAAGACGACTTGTTGGGTGCTAGCAACTGAAGATAGATCAATAGGGCCAGGCTAGGGACAATACTTTAGCTACCTGCATGGAAACTAGCTGGATTTACACCATCTTCTCAGCCACTGGTGATTGTACTGGATTGCTTAATAATGAGCTTGTGTGTATATATAAGGTTGTGTTTCGTCATTAGTGAGTGACTGCAAGTGTGGTTTTGCTCCGCTTTTAGCAAACGTCTAGCAATATTTTGTCGGGGACTACAGGAATGCTCTTCACACATTGCAAATATGTCTGGAATGGATCCCTTGTCTTCAGTGAGGTGGGCGTCATCTTTATCCACTAAGTTACCCTACGAGTGCATTGAAGGCGTTGTCAAGGTTTTTGTTTACAAAATAATATGGTGAATATACAACTATACTGAACAGCAAAAGAAACGCTTCTATGGCTGTCTGTCAAGTTTTGAAATAGGAGACGTAAACACGACCGCTTACTTTAAAGAGATGTCATTTTTTTTCTTAAACTGCTTTTCTTTTTTCGTTCAGTATATATTTATTTCTCCACGCAGTAGTTTGTTAGGATTTTGTGTGTGTGTGTGTGTGTGTGTGTGTGTGTGTGTGTGTGTGTGTGTGTGTGCGTGCTTATCTGTTTTGTACAGCAAAACGGTAGATTGATACTAAATTTTGTCTTAAAGAAAGGCTGGTTCATTGAGATTCACTAATAAATCATTTGTGTTTCGTTTCAAATCGGATTTGTCGAAGTGTTTACGTAGGGCCCTTAATGTTCACCACAGGGATATTAGACTGTAAGTAATGGTATGTAAATATTGGACTCTTGACCAGATTGACTGATATGAACATCCATCTACCCAATAGTAACACAATGACTTGCATCAACATCATCGGACAGGATAACAACCATAACCATAAGTATTGGCTGCTGAGGACCTATACCAACCTGGGTCTTCACCTGGATTTGTTGAGGTGTGATGACACACAATCAGTTCAAGAAACACATCACAAAATCTTACCAAAACAATCATCAGTCTCCTCCTGATGACAGTCTATGAATTATTGTAGGCTTAGTCTTAAGCCGAGATACTCCAGGGAAACTCAGAAGATTTTCCAAGGTGATTATGTCAACAAGAGCACAAATAGTTTCATACAACTCAGAAGCAAACTTCACAATCTGACTGTTATCGTTCCATGTGTTGCCATGTCCGCAGTGAGACAAGCTGTGGCCAAAGCAATCCATCAATTCATGAAACCCTTGCTGCCATCTAATCGATACGGTGCAGTCTGATAATGAATTGTTTGTGTTTACTGGAGACGAGCTTATCACACTACTCAGTTCGTGATGATGTTCTCGTTAAAGGACAAGGGTTTATGAGAATTAGATCGTCCAATAATCATCATACAATCACGCCATGTAAGACTATTGTAATGCAAAATGCATAATAGAAGATGATGTACAGCACTGTCAGAACCCCTGTGCGTTATAGCCAGTGGCCCGCTTGCCCGTGCCTAATAAAAATCTAATTGGGCAAGCAAATTTCCACAGTCACTTGTCCAACTGGCTTTTGAATTTCTGTGGGATCATTTTGTAAGTATACCACTCTCTTCGACTTGTTAAATCATAATAAACTTTTAAATTAAGTAAAACTATGGTCTGATGAATATGTTCTTCTTATTAGCAGGTTAATGACGAAATCCGTCATGCTCACAATATTTTATTGTCATCTACATTTATAATCTTTTCCTTCATCGTCAGTTTCCACATTCAAATCTGGATGAATGCAATCCCGTATTCTGGATCGTTTTATGGAAGCGCATGCGCATGAACATTTTGTTTTATGTGCTTAACTTAGATTCACTAAGATCCTCTTAGTCCAAGGATATTATTCAATGGCTTTATTTTTAAAGCAAAATAGCAATGACGAATTCGAACTTTAGTTTATCCAATGAAAGTCAACCCATGCTCATCGTAAGAGGCAACTACCGGACTCTGGTGGTCAGGCTAAGGGCCCTGACGATACGTTCTTCCCAAGTTACCCACGAGGATGCACATCATAATTACACGGAAACAAACTGTTTTACTTAAACAGTACTGGATTACAGTTTATTGTTACTCTGTGTTCCGCTGGAACAAAATCCAGCGATTTTCAGATATCTCTAAAATATTCTTCATTTGATGTCCGTAACAAATCTCCTAGTGTTTCACGAACGGCCACGTGGGATTAATGGTACCCAGATATAGCCTTCCTGTCTTATCCTTTGATGATAATGCATTCGTTTCCTGGCATATTTTGGTTGGTCTGCGAGTCTGTGAATGAGGCTCGTTACTAGCATACAAACAGCTGCGGTGAAGTTGCTCAGCGTGAGCAGAACACGGGGAAACAGACATTGTCTAGCAATTTAATTGATGTAGTGCTGGGGCATGCTTGATGTAATGTTGGTTTTGTTTTTCGGTTTTTAAGTGAAATGTTTGGGTCAAATTCTCTTGCCTGGATTTTCACAGTCCGAACAGAAAGTCCCAGGCAGATGCATGAAGAAACTTACGAGCGTATTTTCTTAAAGGTCTTATCTTACCATGTAACATAGAGGCTGGAGGAATTCCATACATTCAGAGACAAAGGGAGTAGAAAGAAGGAATTTATCCATGCAGTCTATCAATGACAACTCTGAAAGAAATATAGCAAGCACAAGCTATTTTTGTTGCTTATTTTGCAAATGTTTCGACAGGAACTATATTGACTCCAGCTGAATTAATCAGGAACGAGCGAAAGCTTCAGCCGTTCTTCCACCAAACCGCCCCTTTGTTCAGAAAGAATATGGAAAAATGATTATTTATTCTGGATTCACAAATGTCCGGAAAGTCTCCGCACTCTCTCACAGGGGATGTCACAAAAATAACAGTGGCCCATGGGCGAGAATGTTTAATTTTGTCCAGAATTGCTGTTTTGGAGGTTGTAAGTGAATGAATGTATGTTTATAAGTATCGTGACACAAATTCAATTCATTTTCACTTAATTCCGCTAATTGAGAGCGACACTGAAAAATCTTCATGGGAGAAAAAGATTTTGGCCCATGGCCTAGAATATTTAATTTTACTCAAAATACATTTTCCCCCATTTGTTTTGCACATTGCAAATGAATTACGGTATATTCGTGAGTATCTTGGCACAAAATGGAATTCATTTTGATTTAACTGAGCTAATTTAGAGCGGTTTTTAAACAAATCTTGCGCATGAGTGAACAACATTTGGCCCAAAGGCGAGAATATTTCCTTTTACTTCAAATGCATCTTGTTCCATGTTTTGGAGGATGTAGATGAACGAAACTACATTATGACTATCTTGACACAAATTTTGATTTTTCAAAAAAAATAGTTTTCAATGTTTCATTCTTAGCACATACTCATTACGGCTGCATGTTTGTTTTTGCCAAATTCCTAGTGAGAGATTGGCCACAGTGTGGAGAGTTTCTGGACTTTTGTAAGTCAAGAAATAAGTTGTGACTTGTTATTTCCACTTGCAATCACTGGTGAAATAATATTAAACGCTAATACTGAAAATATTTGACCCGATGCATCCAAAGACGCGTTACATGCGTAATATGTAAATATTCATTAAATCTCACAAATCATAAAAACTATATAACATCTCATGATGTGAACATGTAATTAAATTTACGAACACGAGTCTTGTAGACTGTAATATTTGTTGAATGATTTTTCAAACTAAGGTAATAATACATTTTGTACTGATAAGTGGCAGAAGGTGTTTGAGTGAGGACATGTGGTGTGTGGATCATGGTAACACGGGTGTATGTACACTGCAGGATGTTTATGTTGCAATCAGATTGTGAAATCAGCAATTTGGTGAAATGACAAAAACATAATAAGTCATCCATTTCAATTTCACGTCAGTTTGTGTAACATGAAGCAATTCGCTTGTCATTTTGTGAAATTTAATTCATCCATACGTGGTGGACAGGGGTTTGAGAGGTGGGCCTGCTCTGGACACGGCAAGTCAAACAAATACGCGTAAATGCTTCAAAGCCAAGCCAAAATACAACAATGCAATAGGTTTGACGGTTAGCTGAAATTGTGATCCAGCACTGTAGGTTAAGTTATTAAGTGAAATTTCATGGAATACCTGAAGTTATTGATTGTCGTTACACAAAATGATGCGACATGGCTCACCCACTCTGTCATTTCATGAAATGACTGATTTCGCAATCTGTACCATATACGAATATATTGAATTATAAACAATCTGTCATATTATGTGTTCACTGAAATAGCCCTTCGTGACAGACATATATGCACATATATTGGAATACATACAATCTGCCATAGTATATGTTCACTGACGTACCCCTTTGTGACAGACATGTATGCACACATATGGAAAGATAAACAATCTGTCATATTATATGTTCACTGAAGCACCCCTTTTTGACAGACATATATACTCATATATTGACATGTAAATAATCTGTCATTTATTATATGTTCACTGAAGCACCCCTTTTCGAAAGACATTTACACACATATATTGAAATATAAACAATCTGTCATGTTACATGTTCACTGAAATACCCATTTGTGACAGACAAATGATCCATAACATTAACCCGGTAGTGGTTTTATGTAGGAACGTACCATAGTGTCCCAACAAATCGGTTTTTTATGATCCCTTGGCTGGACGAATATCGATTAATGTGACATGGTGGATATTTCTCATGTTGCAAATAGATTTGAAACATATCCACAACAAATAACACGTTTTATGATCCACCATACATGGCCATGCACTCAATGTAATGGTCCTTAATCAAATGAAAGATTTCATAATCCGTGCTCGTCCCGACGTTTGGTTTGGTCTTTCTAGATCTTTTATCCAAATATTCTCTCCTTTATACATTGAACTGAATAATCAAATTATATTTTTCCAAATATGACATCAATACATTACGAGAAATATCGCTGTCGAGACTTTTATGACATCGTCGGGATAATATGCCACTAGAAATTCATTTTGTTTTGAGACTAGGTTCCAAGGATGACTGATTTGGAAATAGAGTTCAGTCTTCGCGGCTGGCTTTCGTATATAATCAGCCGCTGATATAAAATCCATTTCTGGTGTTCCCTTGCGTTGTTCCAAAGTTTGTAACAGCCAAGGGACATAATGCCTTCATGGAGAGACACAACCAGTAGGATGAATTAGTGAGTAAGAAAGTGAGTGTATGAGTTGAGTTTAAAGCCACACTCAGCAATATCGCAGCTATATGACTGCGGTCTGTAAGTAATCTAATCTGGATAAGATATTCCAGTGTGGCAACAACATGGACATCGATCTACGCAGTTGGCATGCGATGACATATGCCAACCAAGTCAGCGAAACTGACCACCTGCGCCTATCAGTAACCTCTTACGACAAGAATGGTTTGCTACAAAATAAGTATTCTGGGGTCCGGATCTTCACGGGGCGTGATGAAATAAGTCACTAATGTGCGTAAGACATACTGAAGGGGTTTGGGTCAGACGGTTTGACTAATGTCATTGTGCTCAACGGCCTCTCAAATACTAACCAAATTGAAACTATGTGGCCTGTCAAACCTTTGGTTTATCTAATCCATATAGTTTTTCGCAGGCAGATGTTGATGACATAAATCTGTCATATTGCGGGCTGAGAATTGTATCTTTTTTTCCATCTCGCTCAAGGGATATTTCACCTTTGTACTTAGGCTGGAGAACGGTTGCAGAGGTGGCAAGTCTGCATATCTCTTTTACAAGCGAAGAAAGAAAGTACAACCATTACGCATACTTATTCATCAGTCTTTGTCAACTGTAGCTGAGTATAATCCATTCCCCCTGATGAATATATTTGGGATGGTACACGTTTACGAAACAAATCCCAAACTTAAGTCATCATACAACAATTTGACACATAAACATTTGTAGTGTAAGTTCCGCTAAGAAACACGACCTTCGACCCAAGGCATCACTCCACAAGAAAGTTATAACCTGTCAGTGGACTCTGTCATGAATATATGTAGAGGGAGTCAGAATGTATTTCACTTCAAAAGCTAAAGTTCTGACTAATAAACCGGGGCTGTATTGTGGAAGAAAAACAATAAGGTTATGTCGTGCCTTCGGTGTAACCGAGCACAACTTCAAACAGTGAATGCAGGCTGAGTTAAAGTGTGAAGGTCTTGAGAATACATGCCATCAGTGACGGATGAAACACCCACATTAAAGTTCATTTCTGCATTCCAGTGATTATTCCAGTCAGGTTTGGTGAGTGAGTTAGAAGTGTTCGTAGCAGAAATATCGATCTAGCTGTGTAGAGAGGAGAGAAAGAAGTTATGGAACGAGCCAAGGGAGAGTGTTATAAGTGTACGTTTATACTGTGTGGGATGCGGAAAATGGGCGTGGGATGTATCATGCAATAAATGTCAACCATTGTGACCAGGGAATTTCACAATTCACCCATTAGCACGTCTAGACATATCTTCAAAGTGTCACTCTTATCTAAAGGATATATCAGTCAGATCTGTGCACAATACCCCCTACTCACATTCACGAAAACATGAAGCGTCAGCGTCAGATAAGTCTCGATCTCGATAACTGAAAATTATTGATGACACCAGGTGTTCAAGAAAAGTATAAACATGCCCTGCCCGTATATATGTGTGGTTATAGGTCCACCAGTGGGGCAGGACACGTTCACCTTTTCCCGAACACCTGGTATCATTACTATTTCATATTGATTCTTAAACACATACTCTGTCATCGTATTGCATCGCGACAATCACTGGATTGTCTGGTGTGGACTAGATTCGTTCAGCTGTAATACTGCTGAAAACTCATGACACATACTCATCTTATGGTCACTGTTGTATAATCGACTGTCTTTTAGCAGAGGTTTTTATGGAGGTGGAACAGGTTTGTCGCTTTTATTGTGGAGGGAGAAACACTGTGTTACTTGTATTTCATTGTTATTTATTCACACAGCGAACTTGACATTATAATTAACAAGAGCTTCCACTTCATCTTTGGACGGTGGGGTCACCTACAGGTTAAAGCTATTGCTCACACTGACGACCGGGATTCGATTCCACACATACGTACATTGTGTGAAGCCCATTCTGGCGTTCCCCATCGTGGTACTGTTGGAGTATTGCTAAAGGCGGCGTAAAACTAAACTCAATCATTTTTTTCACCTGCATCATGTATATAATAGAAGCTTCATTAGATCTCCCGGTGTGGGGGAGTAGCATATGGTCTCTTGGCACTATTAATTATACTACTGGGGGCAAGATCGTAATCAGAAAAATTTGACTTCCATCCATATTATGAGGAATTCAATCAGCCAAAGCAGGAAAGCTAATTACTCCAAAGATACGTATTCATTTCATTACAATTATGAACTCCCCAACAGTGAGTATGTTCAAACTCGAAACAAATAGCCTGGAAATAATCAGCGGAAATCCGAGATATATGGAGATCTGTCTCATACAGTGTCAGATACTCTTTTCACTGAGTCGCAGGGCAGTTAATTACTTCTTCGTGGCATGTATCGCAAGTCCAATATATATATATATATGCTTCAGATATTTTATACAGATATTGCTTGACTTTCAGGGGACATATAGTCTTGCGACACTTGTCAAAGCCTAGTCCTTGTTGGTTCCAAACTCATCTGTCCCTCGTGTCCAGTCAATTAATTGAGGGCAGGGTTTGTCCGCACTTTATTTACTGACAGCTTTGATTCTGCAGACGCCCGGGCAAATGGACAGCATGGCATCGCCTTGCCTTATAATGACATGGGATTGAATACCTTTCAACGATGATCCGGAGCGTCTCTCTCCTCATCATGCTTTACCTGCTCATGTTTTTACAATAGAATTGTCCGTTGTTTGCATTTTCATTTCTAATACGCAGTATAGCCACCCTGGATGATCCGTTTATCGTTAAGCTTTCACATAATATTCGTGAAACTATGGTGATGTTTTTCCATGCAAAGAGTAACATATTTGTATTTATCTCCCACCATGCGTTTAACGCGAAGCAGGGCAAGTAGTGTTAGGTTCCGTCCGTTCATACCCACGTACGTATGACATGGAATATCTGAAGTGGCATTGAATAGCTCCTTCTCATATTCGGTACCTAGGTTCTCCACATGAAAGTCAACAGTCAGATTTTGCAGAGGGCCCAGTAGATTTTAGCGACCTTCCCTTAATTTTCAAGTTCACAGCGACACTTTAAAGATTTCAGCATATTTTGCTTGGAAGCGAGATACTTCAAGAACTGTTCACTGGATTTGCTTTGTGTTCGACACGAAGCTATATCTAGGGAAGGCGCAGCGTCCAGTCGATTTTGGTTACCTTCACTAACTTTTCAAGGTTGCGATTTTCAGCGAGATAACTCACTAACTCAGAACAGTTCACTGGCTTTTCTTCATAGACTTTCAAGACTTGCCTTGAATGGTTTCCAATAAGCACTTTTCTATGTTCATGTCGAGGTCAAAGTGAGTCTTGTTGTGCGATTGAACAACCGCAGAGGAAGATATTATGAAAAATGACTGGTCATGTTTGTGTTGACATTTAACTTCGTAACACTACGAAAGATATGCGAGTATCTGACAGTAGCAGAGGTACTGTAATTCCCCATGGTCCCTAGTATGGTGATCTACCCTCCGTTGTTGGCGATCTATGGCTTGTTTTTATATTGTACTGTCCAAGTATTGATACCATTATGTTTTTCACGCTAGTTTTAATACTAACTGTGATAGTGTAGTGGTTTTACTGTCCTTCGGCGATAGGCTCTTCATAATATGCAGATATATTTCTTTTTTATGTAACGTATGTTCTCGTCACGATATGGCTGCAATATTGCCCATGTGACGTTAAATATTAACTCACTCACTCACTCGTGGCTGACATGAGTGTACATTGTTGCGGTCAGAATGTCATCTAGCAATCTGATCAACAGAAGAAAACAGTAGAATTGCACGGTGTGCCATGAGTGACCACTGCCTCTACCGGTATTTTGAGCCGCCATATAGCTGGATAAATGCAGAGGGAGGCGTAAAAGTCACCAGTATTTTAAGGTACAAGCAATTTAAGCAATGCTCCATCGTTCCACTTGTGTGCAACACGGAATATCCTTCACGTTTAATCCGTGTATAAATTCCGGATCTTCGATGAGAAGGCACAAAGACTTCAACAACTGCACAGCCTCACCGTCCCTGTGAGAGTACTGACGCACAAATCTAAATAATATTATGACAGACATTGATGTTATATATATATAATGGGATTGAGTTTCCCCAACATCGTTGTATCCCAAAGTAGGTTCATTTCTAACAGATGGCATATACACGCTTCATCGGACTGCAGATCCAACACTCTGTCAATTGAAGAACAATTTTCACCACTGTTACCGTCCTTGTTCGTCTTCTGGATTCGCATCTCAATCAGGATATACTTCCTCGGGGCCATTTTAACCGATTTAGGAGCAATACAGCCCTTGGTGGACATTTCAAATGAATTTTATAACCACGAATAATCCTCTTGTTGGGAATAAGAAAATCCCCTTTGTTGAGTTAGACTTTGTGTCTTGGCCAAATTGCCTATAAATCAGCCCGGATTTCTGAAGTTGGGTCGTCTTCAGTAGGGCCATGTTTTGAACAAATGAATTCGATTAGCCAGGTTACGGAAGGGTGACCTGGCCAGAGTCCCTTCACTCTGTGTATTTACTCGCACGTGAACTCAAGTGTTTCTGAGAGCCCTAGTCTGGCGCGGATAATTTGCTATTTACGTCTTGAGGAGTATATTGTGTCCATGTGTCTTGGGGGTAATGTAGTTGCACACACAGGATAAGGTAAATTAAATCATCTCACTTGAAGTTGTATTTTGAATAGGATTGGGTAATTAGTCTTTCAACATTATATTGTTCAAGGTATTACCCAGTAATGCATCGTAAAATGAATATTGCGAATAAGCTAGTAACACTCGTGTACATTGAAATGCTAAGTATAATAGATAATTAGGAATTATTCCTTTGCGTTGTTTGTATAAATCAAGCAAATCTGAATCTGATATCATAATGTTAACATATTTGTGAAACGTGACCTTTAACATGGCAGCGACGGTGACAGCATTACCACTGGCATGGTAGGGTGATGGCTTAACGCTTGTTGCTTAAAGATTCACTTGGTGCAGTCTAAATCAGGAGTTTTAACGTATTTGCAGACCATTATAACTGCTTACTGGGCGTCAAGGTGTTCTAAGATTCTGTCTTCCCGTCCAGTTTGATCATGAAAATGTGTGTATTATATCTAACACGAAAATGCCTGGAGACATTGCTTTGAGGTCACATTATGTTCTAAGGTGTTCACTCTTTGAATCTGTCCACAATGTGTATATCGCTTGCGGGCACCATGGAACGTTAATGGCTGCACTACCATGAGGGACAAGGTTGAAACTGTTTCAGAAGCTGGATATGCACCAGCACTAAGTCAATCAGTGAAAGTCAAAGCAAAATACAAATCGCTAATAAAAGGCCTTAAACTTACGCGGGCACAACGCAGCACAAGTTTACGGCAAATTATGTCTATGGTCTCAAATCACAGCATAGTGGACTTTGCTGTCATAAAATTTAGAGGATCACTGGGTAAAAAACCTACAATTTATTCCCAGACAAAACTCTTGTCCTACAAATACTAAGGGCTGTGAGGAGGATTTTGAAGCTATAATTAGCTACCTCGACAGCACACACGGAAATTGAACATTATTCTAGCTGAGCCCCAGGCAATCTGGGCAATAGAAGTTGGAAACATTGGGGCAGAGCGGGCGTAACGAAATGGTAGCCCACGGCCATGTCCCTGCAAGAAAGATTGATTCGACCTTTTGCAGGAGATTACATCTTGCAAAACCTTCATACGAAGGGACAATCTCTGCGTGTACGGAATCTGTTTTGTGGCAATTAGACGCCCGGTTTTCATGGCTCATATGGAATCTGATTTTTTTGTGAAATTTAATGTTAAAATTAAGGTAATGATCTTAGGAGATATTTTTTTTTCAAATGAATAACAAATGAATTGTTTTACTGCACGTTATGAATTTCATCGGTAGAACCAGACGACTTACTCTTGGTGGTTCTCGGTAACACTTTACGTCCACGTCACCAGCGCACCGTGAGCATCAGACATATGCTGTTTGTCGATCATATGAAACTAGTAGAAATTTAATCTGCATCCAAGTATACCCGCAATACCCCATGCTTGACGAAATGCTGACGTTTGATTGTTTGCGGTTCTAAGCAATATTCGTGGCAATGATGGAGGCTGAACAAGACAAGCCAGTGACCAACAGCATGATCATCTATCTAAAAAACTGGAATATGTATATAGTAAGCAGTTATATAATTACTATAAACGTTCCCACCCGTCGGTCCGCTCTCACACAAAAGAAGTGCTAGAGTGCATAGGAGTAGAGCTTGATAACTATGTATCAATTTAGACGCACTGTGACCCGATTTCATACACTGCTCGTGCTGTCTATCACTGGTTTGCTCGTTCAGTCGCGACTGTAATTCAGGTATACGCGCTATTGCAGACACTGCACCTTTAAACATTCACCATGAACAGAGGAAACAGGACTCACTACTTCCATAGGAATGGAATGAACGTAATCTTAGTGAACGTGTCCTTGGCAAACAGAGGAACCCGACGTCATGTCTCTGCATGATCCAAAACGTTGTAAAAAACATAATGCGACTAGGAGAAACATCCTGAAAGATTAATTCATCCACTATCCAGATTTGAGATGGACTGTTGTCTCTCTTTGACAGATGTATTAGTCCACGAGAAAAAGAAACGAAGATTAAATAACGTGAGCTCCTTTTGTGGGTATAATAGTGTTGAGGAGACAATTTTCAGGACCTCAAAGGATACAAAAATGGCGACAATCTTGATTACAGCAATAATCTTTGCTGAAATACTATTTTCTGAATATCCTCGGTGCATATGTACTGGTCTCACATCATGACATTTAGTATTCCTGTGTAACAGGGCGTTGTTTCAATCCCCATATGGCACTGATACCTTGTACGCTTTATGACGGGTTTAACAGCTTCGGTCATGTGGACACAACGTCAGACATTGTATTAGACCCAGAGAGTTAATGTTCCCAATCAGAAAAATCTGTTATGACCGCTTTATTGGTGTCCTAGGTGTGGCAGAGTCTGATCATATTGAACGCTTCATAATGCATCTCTACGCCCTGTTGCGTGATTTCCGTGGACGAGGTTTTATGAGGCAGTCCACAGACGCTGGGAAATCTTTGGTCTGACGATCTTAACCTCCTTTCTTGTGGACATGGCTTCCAACCACTTGTCAGATGTGCCGCGGGTCGAAACCCACAATGAGAATCGATATATTAATATCCATAACAATTGCAACCATTAACATTTACAAATATTTTGATGATCCTAAAAGTTATGACCTCACCATAACTGTTGTAGCTCGTATTTTGTGCCAAGGCTCAGATTTTTTGTTTTGCTCTTCACGACATTCAACATGATTGCGCAACCATTTTTACTCTCCACTTTTGTCATTCCTATGACGAACTACGATCTTGGGATAGGACTAAGCGTAGTTAAAAAAATTAGAAAGTGTAGCAAATCAAAAAAAAATTAATGGCATCCAGGGGACTTTCTCGTAAGGGAATATCGGGTTCTAGGTGACGGAGAAGGATTTCCTTTTCTGAGGTCAATGTATTTTACACGTTCTCATTTAAATCTTCATTGAAAACAATCTGTCAATAGGATTTCCAAACTAATGTTTCATCTGTAAAATAGAGGGTAAATCATCCATTTAATGTTACCGTTAAAACGCTCCTCTTTTATAAAAAAGAACACATTGATGGTTGCATCTGACAAACAATTTCCAGGGCAAATCATTTCCTGCACAAATCTGCCAACTGTGCTCGTATAAAACTGTCAACGACGACGGGGGCATATGTTACTTTTAAATGAATGTATGACATCAACTTATCGATCTGGGAGTTTAAAATGCTTGGATGCTTGCTCATGGTTTTTGTGCTATATTCGTATAGCCCCAGGAAGGAGTACAGATGATAAGGCAAATGAACCCGAACACGGTCTATGGATCATTCATATTGCCAGATCATTCTTATTCCTGTTTCTGTTGTATGATGAGGTATGACTAAAATAGGTATTAGTGTTGAACCAGTCAGTCAGAGAGTGGGGAGCCCGGTTTCTATTCTATGTACGATGATGGAGGTTAGTCTCTGGTATCCCAGCAGTGATATTGCTGGAATGTTACTGAAGGTAGCGTAAACTCCTATTTATTCACTGTAGAATTCACACTGTGTTTATGTGTCTATACGAGAAATTGTACATATATGCAATTTGCTTGTGTTCATACTCTTTTTGAAGAAACAAACTTTCATGCAATTACAGTAAGTTCCACAACCTATATGCATAACGTATCTGACCTATCTATACACATAACCTACCTGTTTGTTCTCATTGTGCTTCCTTTACAAGCAGTGTCCTATATGAATGATATAACTGTGCCAATCCAAATAAAAAGTGGGAAAAAAGCAAGCTTTCAGAGGAATGTTTGCAATGCCACATACTTATTGACAGGCGTAGAAACAGATGAGGATATTTGAATATCGCCAAATATTAAGTGTAACTATTGAAGTGATGGACATATTCACGAAGCAACAGGCAATATCACGGATGAATGGGCAAATCGATCGTCGCTTAAATTAATTGACGGTTCCGTGACTCCTCAGTATGAAATGGAACAGAGCTATATTCCATGCTTATGGTACAATGGTAATAGGAAACATGCTGTTATGAACACACATGGTTACATTATCATGAAACACTTTTGTCGCGTTCATGTATTTGGTCTGTCCAACCGTACTGAGATAGTTAGATGAGCTTTTGTAAATCCTACAATCTCTGTCATCTCTGAGGTTGCATGCTCCCTAATAATATACACACGATTAGCGTACACCAATAAGACATCTAATTCGGAAACAAAAAGCAAAAAACAGTTACAGGTCATTCATCAGAAAGTGTACAACAAATTCAGTTTCCGCTGGGTAAACAAAAACGTAGTCAATATTTGGCAACGCTACAATCTGCCTTTGATCTCGTCTCACCCTCCCGAGGATTTACGTAGTTGTCACTTTTCCATGGAGTACACATCACCATGTGTTGATTCACTCGATACGCTCCTGCGCTAAACCTATTGCTCTCTGTGTGTCGTCGATCACATAGATTTCACGGTGCAACCAAGAGTACTTTTCGATTTCACGCTTATCACATTTTCTTAATGGATACCCTCAAAATAAAATGTTATGGAACATTTGTCTCTCCATGCGATAGGGGACTTGAGCGTGTGGAATCAGTTCAGGGGTTGAGTGGAGAGTAAGCGGACAGAAAAGATATTATACAGACATGAATTCGGGTTAAATCCCAGTTGGTTGACGCTAACTGTCATACTTATTTCCTGTTTCAAACGAAAACCGGATGACGACATTGGCGTGGCAGTCACGTACATCATGAAATCTGTGTTTCGTGGAATCAAACCCAGCACGCCATGGCAGAAACGATATCGATAAGGAAGCTCCCATTACTGGGTGATAATGTCGTAGAGATGGATCAATACACATGTAGCAATTTGACTGATGATATCAGTGATCGAACGGCTACCGAATTTGGACAAATATCTTTTGTGAAGGACGGACTTAAAACATTTTTTTCCAAAAAGAGCTTAAAAGATTTTCGGGATCACAAATAATGAAAATGCTATAAAAACGATTATGCGACGTAAGGTTGAACGTATCCGGTATTTTGAGGGTGATGGGGTTGTCTATTAGTTATGGCGTCCACTCGTCGTACTTAAGATCCGGGTTCGATTCCCCACATGGGTACAATGTGTGAAGTCCATTTCTGGTGTCATACCACCCTTCCTTTACAACACTCAGTAAAGTTTTCAAAAGGTTAAATTTCGAAATTTGATGCCAATGATGTCAGATTTAATTTCCTATTTGACATGTACCATACGTTCCCGAATTATTTCAGGTGAACAAAATGATGAGACATTGCATATGTTTATGACGGGTGCCACCTGTGGGGCAGGACACGTTCACCTTTTCGCGAACACTTGATATCATTATTGCTTCAGTGTGATTCATAAACACATGCTCTCTCACAGTATTGCATAGCGATAATCACTGGGTGGTGTGGTTCAGACTCGATTTGTTTACAAACAACGTCATTCAGCTGAAATACTGCTGAAATATAGACGCATGCACATACATATGCATGGTGTAGCCACAGTTGTACATTAGACGATGCTTTTAGCATGTGCAAAGGGTTGTCGCTTCCATTTCGTGTCCAAATGTCATACTTTGCTTTTGACCTACTCCAGTACACGTTCGTTGTGAAGAAACAAACTTTCATTCATGTAGAGAAATGCTGCCATTTCTCCTGCTTACGGAGAGCGGTCAAACATATCAAGATATTTTGATATTGCCATATGTGTGTAAATAAATTTCTTAGCGAGTACGGACATATTCACGACGCGTTAAGCAATATCACAGATGAATGGGGAATCGATCTTTCCGTTAATCAGTTTGGGACCCCATGACTACTGACTGTCGACAGCATTCCGTTGTGGAGTAACAAGTATGAAATGGACTAAGAGACATATCGCATGTTTGCAATTCTGTCGGAATACGAAACACGCTGTTTTCAGCAGTGAGGGTTATGTGATTATGGCACGGTTTTTGCCTCTCCAACCGCACTGAGATGGACAACTGAGTTTTGTCAAACCCGTCTAGGCTGTCATATTTGTAGATAATTCAATGTTCACGTGTTCTGTATTACGGCACTTGCTTCTTTCATGTGTCTCTGGGAAGGTTTTGTCGCTTTTATTAAGATGACAGATTGTCGTTACCATGACTTTATGTAAACGCAATACACGTTTGTCATCAAATACCACCCTGCTGCCATTGATTTATTATTACTACAGATGAGAACATATACTGCCCAGAAAAATTTAAGGAACAGTTGTGTAAGTGGAAGGCTCTTTTGTGCATGGATAAATAACAAAATGCGAACTAATAAAAAATGTGATTTACCGGAAATTACCGATGTTTTGCGATTGAAAATCGATGGAATGGAGATAACTCTAAATCTGTTTACCTTGTGTCGTCTGCAAAATGGCGATTCGTCTTGCATTCAACACAAGTGTTTCAAACAGTTCAAAATTGAATCTCAGGTGTTCGGTAAGATAAATACGTTGTTCTCTGGTCGCGAGGGGTCCATGGGCTCATGTACCCTCGAGGTTTGTTTAATGGGCAGGGCTCGGGGAACATAAACAAACCTCGAGGGTACATGAGCCCATTGACCAGTGAACAACTTATATTGTATCCACGTGAGGATTGAAACCCGGGTTTCGGTGTGACGAGCAATCGCTTTAACCACTGCTCTTCCACACCGCCACCATATGTTAGAAGAAGCGTGTGCCACGGTTTTCGTCGAGCGTTCTCTGAAACTGATGTTATTTACAATGTCAATACTTGTGCGATTCTGTTTTCTGTAGAGATGGAAACCATGACTTGTTATACCTCACGTCTTCGCAGCTAGCATGCTGGTATCTAATTAATTAAACTTTCAAGCTCATCAAAGATGTGTTTGCTTGACCCGAGTCTTCGGCAGGACGAGCGAACGCTTTAACCACTAGGCTACCCTACCAACTGTGGGTTGAAATCATTCTGATTATGGTTCAAAGTTGATGTGTGCCTTTCCATACGGTGGTAATTACGTCAAAGATCATTCCTCCCACATCGATCAAGTCCACTGTGTCATGTAATCGAAATACTATTCAAAACCACACTAATACACTCTTTGCACTAGGTTGTCATTGCCGATCTATCTAACTACGTCACGCAACAGAATATAGATCACTTTTGATCGGTTCATTGAGACAGATACTCTACGGCGTACTTCAAATGTTACAATTCAATAGCTGTAATCAATCACAGTGTAATACGTGTTCGTGATCCGATATGGATCTACTGGTGCTGGTCACTGACCAGATTGTACCCAAACTGCGACAACATGTAATTCAAAACGTAGCATTTACATTTTGTATTAGACTGAACGTTTGTTGGCGTTGTTCGTTGAAGTCTGGAAACGCTTTTCAAATCATAGGTTCGAGTGAGTGAGTATGGTTCTACGCAGTTTGTACGACTGTTCCGACAATATCATTGAGGGGGACACAAGAAATGTGAACCACACATTGTACGCATGTGGGGAATCGAACCCGGATCTTGACGATCGAACGCTTCACCCCCTCGGCTACCCAATCGTCCCCAAAGGTTAGAGGTAGCATGCCTCAAGCTTTGGCCCGAGGGTTCACTGAAACTGCGTTAACATTGTCATTCTATTTTCGGTAGATGTGGAAATCACTTTAAGATCCTCTCAAGATGCATTTGAATAACTCCTATTGCCATGACAGTTTACAGCAGTTTTAATCTTTTGTATTTTCCCATATATTTAAAACTTATATTTCTCGCTGCGCATATGAATATGTCAGCCCGTTCCCACTGACAGGTTTATTGAACGATGCAGCCGAATGCGAGCTAAAAACAACTGTCAGAATACAGCAACTAGACTTATAGTGGTAGCCTATCTTATATGGATGGCTACGACGGTACATCGTTACAACCATGACCACACGGTAACAGAATTACAATCAGTACGGCGCTGTTAAAGGACGGACCAGGATCTCACATGTTTGTTTCCAGGCCCACTATGTTACATCATCACACGCAGGAAAACTGTGTTCTGTCATAGTTTCCAAGGCTACGACGATACATTATTATGGACACGACGACGATGTTACATCGCTACAACCAGGGCCACCACAATACATTACTACAACCAGACCACTTTGTTACATCCTAAAACCAAGCCATTATGTTACGGCATTAAAACGAGGATCGCTGTGTTATAGCATATCATCCAATGTCATGGTGTTGCATTATTACAAATAGACAAATGTGTTACATGCTTACAACCAGGCCAAGGTATCATGTCAACCAAGCCACAGTGTTACATCATTACAACCATGCCACAGTGTTACATCATTACAAGCAGGTCAAGGTGTTACACAATTACAAGAAGGCTAAAGCGTTTCATCATTACAACCATGCCACAGTGTTACATCATTACAACCATGCCACAGTGTTACATCGTTACAACAATGCCACAGTGTTACATCATTACAAGCAGGTCAAGGTGTTACACAATTACAAGAAGGCTAATGCGTTTCATCATTACAACCATGCCACAGTGTTACATCATTACAACCATGCCACAGTGTTACATCATTACAACCATGCCACAGTGTTACATCATTACAAGCAGGTCAAGGTGTTACACAATTACAAGAAGGCTAATGCGTTTCATCATTACAACCATGCCACAGGTTACATCATTACAACCATGCCACAGTGTTACATCATTACAACAATGCCACAGTGTTACATCATTACAAGCAGGTCAAGATGTTACACAATTACAAGAAGGCTAATGCGTTTCATCATTACAACCATGCCACAGTGTTACATCGTTACAACCATGCCACAGTGTTACATCATTACAAGCAGGTCAAGGTGTTACACAATTACAAGAAGGCTAATGCCTTTCATCATTATAACCATGCCACAGTGTTACATCATTACAAGCAGGTCAAGGTGTTACATCGTTACAACCACTCTACAGTGTAGCATCATAACTAAAAGGTCACAGTATTACATTACAAACAGGGTGCATTGTTACATCATTACAGTCCACAGTGTTAATCATTATACCCAGACCACAGTGTTACATCATTACAACCAGGCAACGGTGTTACATTACAAGCTCATATGACATTATATATCATCCCGGATTTATAGCATTCCAAGCGCCACTAACTGTGTCGCTGGTCGATTACTAGACCAAACTGAAACATCATTACAACTATGTCATTGCTTTACATCATTACATTTTTATTTACAAAACCTCGGTTTTATAGCATTGCTTGCGGTGCTAAATGCATCACAGGTCGATCATTGCGTCACTACAACCAGCCCAAAGTGTTACATCGCTACAACTAGGCCATTGTATTACATCATTACAACCTCTGCTACTGTATATATATATATATATGTATCGTATCTTCCCAAGCCTCGGTTTTATTGCATTTCACGAGGTGCCAAAAGCATCACTGGTCCATCACTGAGGCCATGGAAACCTTGTTACGTTGTAACCGCCTGGACCTCGATGTCGTATTATTGCAGGTTGGGGTTCAAGATGGTGTTCCAGACAGAAAATCCTGCCCGGTGTGACACAATAATTGCATCAATTTATCCACGTGTTTAAAATGCCCCAGATGCAATATCTAGGAAACATGGCGGTGTACAGATCTCCTCTTGGCGTAAGACGGCAGATTAATGTGCTTCAACTCAATAATGTGTTTCGTTGCACAGATTTTGTCAGCTTAGTTTTGTGGCTAGTGTGTCATCGCTAGGTATTTGCCAGCTCATAAATGAGCGGAGAGTAGTTGTTGAGTGTTCCTAAAATCCGTTCTCAAGGCGCTTGGTTTACACGGTAATACGTTTAAGTGTTTACAATGTTCATTGCAGACTGTTGAAGGACGCTAAGGTGACAACCCTTCACGATGAACTGACAACGGTGTGCGAAAAAAAAAAAAAACTTGATTTTCAGAAGTGAGCTGGTAGTTTGTGCTTTTAATTAGGAACCGAATTATATTTTCAAACAAAACAAGGGATCTCATCGTTTTTTTCTAATAATTAAAATAGCGAACTGCATTCCTTGGATTCTTGTCTTCAAAAACAGAAGACATAAGGTTTTTATTTTTCATTTTCTGTTCCAAGGTATTTGAATTTATGTCTGTAATACAGTGGAATGATCATTTCTTTTAAACTTACCCTACCCACTCCCCTATCTTAAAACTGGTTCCCCATTGTCTATACGGCAAAACGGTTTTCCTTTGAGTGCCTGTAGTTAAGAACATACCGTCAGCAAAACCCAACATGTATTGCTCAAATGCCGAAAGCTGGTTTTATAACCAAAAGTTTCTAAATGCAACCGCTAAAAACAAAAGTTATCGATTACCTAAAGTGTCCTTTTCTTGGTGCTGGGTGTAGATAGCCTAAATGCTTTGAGCAATTAAGTTGATCGTTGGACGTCAATGCACTGCCTTTCGAAGCACAAAGGTTTCACAATAAGCCGAATAATGAACGGAGCAGCATCCACATAAAGCAAGAACTCGGGCTACTATAACTCCACAAACAAACCTTAAAAGACTCCGTCATGATCAGTAACAATCAGCATCAATTGAACTTGGTGCTTCAAAAGTCTGATCAACATCCATTTGGCGATGGAAATGGAAACATGTAGAATAAACAGTTGTCATTATTGGGGATTTGTAGTCAATGCTTGTACTATCAGGTCTTCTCTATAACAAACACTTCTTGGATGAGGGTATCACATCCCGTCTTTCAAGTCGTTGACATCCTATTTGTTGGATCTCAAGCTGATGCCCGTGTTCAATCAATGGGTAATACGCAGGATGCAAGGGGGGAATCTAAGTGACTACTAGACATCCACATGGGAGCATGTATAAACATTTATTTCAATCAGTGAAATTGGCGATTCTGATGATAGTGTAACCTCCACATGCTTCTAAAGAAAGAAACTCCATGATTGCGCGAAATTTACGATTTGCTGTTCGATGCGTTCGGGGCAGTATGCCATATAAGAAAAGAATTTTACCAGTAACTTAACGTCTCGATAGAAAAACTGTTATTGACCCATACAATATTCTTGTCACAGATTGTGACAAATAATATACTTGAGAACAGCCGTCTGCAAATACTGACTGTGTATTGATTTACAGTAAATCGAAGTGACATGTTTAGGTACAGTGTTAGTCGAGACAAGTACAGTTTTAGCTTTTACTGAAATGCAGTCGCGGCTATAAAGCACAACTGACCCATTTACACTGTTCACCTAATTATATCATTAATGTTTCAAAATTATATGTCACTATTCGTGACACTTTTTTATTGAATATTCCTACTTTTTCTGAATTGTATACAGACCAGCGTTCGAAAAACACCCAACCCAAACCAAACCAACCAAACAAACAAAAAACCAAAACAGTGAATAACAAACAATGAAACTTACAACTCGCAAAGCAGTGGTATATATGTGGGGTGTGCCAAAAGTGGTCGGCCCCACAATATGCTCGATGTCCGATGTTTCAAATGAAACCCCGTCAGTGACATTTAATTACCTTAAGCCGACATTTTTGGCAACAGTACACACTTCTGTCCAAGGAACGAAATTTCAACCAATCAGAGGGTCGCGCCTCCGCGACGTATTGAGAGGTATACATATGTAGGTTGCTGTAGTATTCCATCTTCATTTTACTTTCTTCGATGTACCCACACATACAGTTTAGCACTTTTGTGTCGAACTCTGATACCTTGAGATCTCGGTTGTCTCGATATATGATATAGGTCCCGGCAAAACCATTTTAGTCTATCATTATTCAAGCTCTTTTAACTCGATATGCATGTCTCGACATTTTGGATATCTCGATACAATTTCATGGTCCCAAGAATCAAAATTACCCTTTTACGAGGGGTGTCCCAGAAGTGGTCGGCCTCACTATATTCTCCATGTTCCTTGTTAGAAAAGATTCCATTTTGCTGAAGGCATCATCAGCAAAGGTATATGTTGATATATATTTAGACGAGGCTGTTCTTAAGGACACTCACTCTTAATCTTTCTAAAACGTTTTGTCCAGATACTCAAGTTGGAAATGTTTACAATATACTGACCATTCACTTTGAAGCCTTGGCATCATGCGTGAATAAGTAGGAAGAGTATCCTGATTGTACAGTTGCGCCCAAGACTTACACTAACTAATATTGAGCAGGTAGACTCAGTAAGGTTCAACACCTAATATTCCAAAGTGGATGCATGAAACATTATAGTCAGTAAAAAGTATTGTTCTTTTAATAATACAAGAGCGTGAAAGGATAATATATTCCGTAGCATGTTTCAAATCTAAATATAGAAAACACATGCCTACGAAGACGTCTTTAGACGTCTCAGAAATAATCAATCACAGCAAAAAAAGATATAGAGCAAAGTACATCCCTCATGAATGTTACGACTATGAATACCCTATGTCCACATCTGAATCTGGAATGGAATTGCATTTAGTGAAATACAATGCAAAAGAATTGATTTTATATCCGTAACGGTTACCATACGATATTGAATTGTCACACTGGATGTTTTAATATCAGATCCTATTTCCTACAAAATAACAGCGTAAAAATACAATCGTAATTATTTGAAGGCAATTTACATTCAACATCAATTGAATTTCCTGAAAGGTTCATTAATACGCTCTATACAAATGCATGATTTATGTAAAGGCCAGAATTAATTCAGTACATGGTAATACATCTTTAGACAACTGACAAGACAGAATAAAAGAATCCATTACTCAACCATCCGAAGGAAAATCATTTTCAGCTTGGAACTTTCTATTCAGCTTGTTTCGTTCAATTTACATTTGCTTAAAAACTGCAGCGGGATAGAAATGGCCACGAACAAGCAATGAATATTAGAACTACACCACTGCATTGGATACCATTCCTAAACTAAAGGTTTGAATGTGATTTAGGACTGATAAGTGCTGTTGTTAATTTACAAAGTTAGATCACTGAGTCTACTTTTAACTCGCTCACTAACTCAGTTTTATAACTGGAAGTATGTGATCATAATTACATCATCATAAAACGGCAGCGCAAGTTAAAACGGAAGCCTAATTACACCGACCAGAACTACAGCTCTTCTTCAAGTGAGCATAGCCCCGTAACACTAGCCTCTTTTCACAGATACTAATTAAACAGTACCTCAAGACCTGTCGTATATTGGAATGGACACACAAGAGAAGCCAACGCATCAGTGAGTCATGATCACTGAGATTTCCTCCCTAGTGAATGTGCCGTTGTATTTTTATGCCGATACCAACTCAATGAATCTATTGTATAAATCCAATAGCTTGTACGTTTTCTTTACCTCATGGATGTCTTCTGTATTATCAGGAACAAGGTCTAGATTTCCGAAGCTCTCTTAGATAGTCGTAAGTGCCATTCATTAACATCAATTTGCGACTATATATATGAGCGCAGAGAGAGCTTGTAGACCAAGGATCAGTATGTATGCTTACTCCTTCAGTAGGAATATAGTTCCCCATAAGTATATTCCAACAGAGAAGTAACCATATATCTTTCTTTATGTGCATCACGTATATAAGACGTGATGAAGTAGTTTTGCTCAGGAGTATCTTCTGTAAACGGAGGGTGTCATGTGTATCTCCTGCAATGAGGTGTTCGCCATCAAGCATGCTTTGCTTGACTGTGTGGACGTTTCAACTCCAAGGAAATCCAATGGTGTTGCGAGAAATCTGAAAGATCTGTTTTCCCGTGCGAGCGGGCACCTGACTGTGATCGTAAAGTTCCTGAAGGAAGTTGACCTATGAGTGAGTGAGTGAGTTAATATATATCGTCACATCGTGACGAGAACAGTTTAATTTATGCCAGTATTAAAAGCATTAATTGAAAACGTAAAACTTGCCATCGAAGGACAGTAAAAGAATAGCCTATCACTGATATGAAGATAAAACTAACATTGAAAGCTAAAACATTGCAATTAAAGAGAACAATACAATATGAAACACGGGCTATAGATCTTCAACAACTGAAAGTAGATTACCATACTAGGGGCGACTTATATCATAAATTGTAGTTTCATAGAGATAATAACGAATTGCTTTGTAGTCGATGCTATGACATCTTCTGTTTTTAAATGGTGGTGAAATGAAAATAAAAGCTAAACCACGTACTTAAAATGGTAATGGATGCTAACTTGATCTCTGGAATAGTGTCGGTGTGACGTAAAACTCAACTCAACGCATTCAAGAACTTTAAACAGCTGTCATGTTCCCCATTTCCTTCTTCAATGAAAGGGGAGAATCTCATAGCTCGTTAGTTTCACCTACATTCAACTAAACTGGCGTCTTCTGTATGCGTAATGTAATACCGTCTTGTCATTCCTCTCAAGAATCGACAAGAAGCTTTAAGTAGCCATGGAAATCTGTGAATGTGTAAAGGAAACTGTTGTCAATAATCCTTATGTTGACAGTCACCCAGTTTCTAATTTTTTTAAAGACTCGAGATATTGTCGCTATTAAACTAACTAGTAAAATATCTGTGTGTATTTTTGTTTGTCTGGATGCTTGAAATCTCAATTTCATGTCAGCGAATATCCCTGTTCCTTCTGCAGTTTTCCCAGAAGACTGTCATCCAAGAGAGAGTGTATCTAAATAAATGAAACACGATTGAGCATACTTCCGTGTGAACTTGTGAGCTCCGAAAGTCGCTGCCCTCATTCATTCAGACAGTTAATGATGTAATCACGGGGTACCTCTCGGATGGGTTTCATACATTGTACTCACGTGTGGAAGACAGTCCGTGTGTTTGGCGTGACGAGAGACCGCTGCCTATACCACCTCTTTACCTCACTGACCCTCTATCAAGTGAGAATTCCTACTGTCCAGCATCTATATCATCTTTCATTAAAGAAAGACAATTCCGTTCAGAATCAGGTACCTTTTACGTCTTGGTAAAAAAAAAGACGTCTTGGCCTTTTCATGTGATTTCTGTATTGTGATATATAATGGTGGCTAGGTCTGAATGTTAAAATAGATTTTCCCCCAAAATATTAAACAGATTGCTTTTTGGTGATTCAGTATATTGTTGCATAACTTCACAACACTAAACTGGAATATCACGGCGGCCAAGTAATGACATTATCATGCAAATCTCTTTATGTCATTGTTGTGATTTTACAAGACAGTCCTAATACTTCGATATCGTATAGCTTTTGTAGATTTCAAAACAATGAATGACATTATTACATTACAACACGACAAAATTCATAATTTAATATAAATATAGAATGGAACGGAAAGTCGATTTAGATAATTTTGAATTACGAGGCATATAATGAGTGGGTTAGTGAGTGTGTTTAGTTTTACGAGGATAGAAAAAAGGTTCAGGAAGTACATTTGTTTTAAACACACTGAGATAATTTTTAATGTCTCGGATCAAACACTTCTTTTGTAGTTGACTAAACTTACTACACATCATATGATGAATATCGTCGACGTAAGTGCAGAAAGGTCGACCCAGATGAACTAAATATGTAACGTCAGTTCAAAAGAATGCCAAGTCTTGGGTATCATCAGAAACACATTCCTATTGGTGTTAACTGTTATGACCTGTAATTAATAATGGAACTTGCAACAGGGGGTACCAAACGTATCATGTGCCATGGAAGAATGTATACACACATATCTATTTCCTTGGATTGAAAGTATGTCAAAAGTTCCTTCAGTGTATCAGAATGTGCATCTGCTAGAGTCAGACATTTTGTTTCGACTCATCATGCTTCGAAAGGCCACAAGTAGGTTATATTAAATTGACTCAAATTGAATAAAACGTAGACAATCAATGAGGGCACGATCTTACTTCGCATCCGCCAAGTGTTATTAGCACACAAATATACCGTGAAGGTTTACCGTTCTGGTGCCAGAATATACGGGCAATAATATCCATAAATCATTGGAACCAACCTTGATAACTTTTACGATTTGTCCCTACTCGGAAAATCTTGAAACATTGGAATAGCATGATCCTATTACAGAAGACCGACTATTCCCAGGAGACTGCCTTGGAGTCTATGCCCAAGGCATATCAATCAAGGAATCGCCAATTGCAGACTGGGAGATGGGATGTATCAGTACTGTGCAATCTCAGATGAAAGATGTCGATGGGATGGCAATTTATCGTTGTCCGAGATTGGAAATGAAATAATGTTTCAATTTATGACCCTTTGCTTTGCTCAGCTAACGTGTCTCATACACCAGCGTTTCACCTTATGAAATGCCATGTCCTACATTCGAATATATCGTAAAAGAATCAGGTCATGGCCTGATATCACCTGTTCTGAATATGTATAACGTCATTCATTTATATATGTAAAGTCACACAATAAGTGTAGAGCAACATCAATTTCATTCTTTAATTAGTCTTAAAGTTGCGCTGTGAGACGCATAGGATGTCCAATTTTTCAGCACATACTATCCGCAGTCAATGTGTTGTTTAAACATTTAGGACAATGTACGGATATTTTCCCATATATATCATTGTTGCATAGGATCCTGGTACGTGTTACGTTACTCAATGGTATGGTTAAGCGTCTTAATCTTTCAGATGTGATTAAATTGTCATGGTGTTCTGCATTCTTATTGGCTGAACTGGTCAGGTGTGATAGCATTCATTTCAAAATGAATGTTGGAAAATATGCCACGTCCAACAAAGTGGACTACTTTGTTAACAGTGGGGCAAATCTCTTTCTGTTTGCCCGTATCATTCGTGCACAGGGACGTTTAGAGATATTCCAATATACTCAGGATCGCTCAAACCACTTTAGAAGGCATACATGTAAGTTAAGGCCTTAGTTTCTAAGTAACATTTTCAGCATTGTCTTCCCGTTCTTAGGAAACCAGTTCTCGAGGTATGTGCATAAATAGAACAACCGCCATGTACACATCATAATGTGTATTCCTCCGTCAAGGATTGTTTATCAACCGCCTATATGTTGTCTGTCCGCTTTAACTTATGTATTTAATATTTCATTTCATACATTTCTCTCCCCATTATATAATTCAGTGATAATGATTGACTGAGCAAGTATTTGCCTCTTTAACAAAAATATGATACCATCCAGAGTCAGAGTTTCCTCCCTGGGTAGGATAAGGATCCACATATGGTTGTTATACAGATAACCACTGTGTGGCATCTGTGGAGAGGGCATTTAGGTACTCAGAAGGTTCCTCCGTTTGCACAATGTGTGGTGTTTCCTTCCACCAGCTTACCAAACTGAGCTAAAATTAAAACATGTCAGCGTTCCATTTTTAGATCTTAGCAAATATATTCAGCGCGAAGACAGCCATCTACGAGACTTACGACAACAGTGATTACCGTCCTAAGATCGACTGTTCCTTCATATCGAGCAAGGTTTTATCAGCTCCGATGCTAGTTTAGATGTACAGTGCAGGTGTGTACATTTCGCAATGTTTTAGGTACAATTGAACAAGCTCTTTCTACGAAGCTCACAAACACCCCAGAGCAAAAAGATGTTTGATCAGCGATGCACCATCCATGACCTTGGTAACGCTTTCAAGGGCACACACAGCCATATGGACGATATCGTTAATCGTACGCACTAAAATGATCACCGGTGGTATCTGATCTGTTTTCTTACACCATACATTCTCGTCAATGTTAAGACGATTCCTTCCTCACGTGCTTGTGACGGGTACCTCGAGTAGGATTGGATACGCCTATCTTACTGAATGCTCCATGCAGTAGTTAAGGCTACAGCCGTACTATGATCTGTATTTTACTACACTAATCTGCATTTAACCAATCAATAGACGGCATTAGGCGGATTACAGAGATCGGCATTGAACAGATTACATCGATCTGCAGTCTGATGTGAACATATTACAAAGATCTACATTTAGCAGATTACATAAGGTGCATTTAATGCCCTGCTTTAAACAGAAAACCAGGATCTGCATTCAACAGATTACAGTGATCAGGATTTAACAGGCAGATTATAATGAACTGCTTGTATCAGACAATATTTATCTGCATTTAGCACAATTCAACGATCTGTATTCAACAGACTACAATTATTATTTGCATTAAACAGATTACAATTATTTGCACTCAAAAGATTCCTTATGTTTAGTGACCGTGTTTTTTCTGCAATGTATGTTTTAGCCAATCTGAGACATACACTGGAAACGTTTACCAATAAAATTAGAAACCTGCCGTGTTACCTCTGTAGAGAATACATTTTGCAGCATGACGTCCACAAATTGATGTCAACAAATGTTTGACATTCAACGCCAGAATCCTTCACATTTAGTATGCAGTGAACGTGAGCTAATGCAATTTCTCAATACTTTTGGGGAGGCCATTTCCGATAATCAAAATTTATTTGCACAATTTCCAGATTCCGACTGCGTTCCGAGCACGTTTCCCTTCAATTGCTTTTCCAGAAATACAATTTGTATTGACGTAAACACCGCGACAGGAAATATTCAATTCACACTTCGTATGTCCGTCAGGTGGCATTTCTCTTCTTGTTACTTTGCTGTTTAGTTGAAGGTGAGTCAGCCAGCTTTCCTTGAGAAGATGTTCCATGAATTTGTTGACATGGAAATAGACATTTAGGAGTCGGATGTATCATCGCGGATAACATAGTGTTGCGGGCACGGCTTATCTTATAACCGGAAACTAGAGGTAGAAATCAACACTATATCCGAATGCACAGCAGTCATTTCATTGTGTGTCTTTAAATGGAATATGTTTGAATTCAATTTAGTCAGAATTGATCTTAAGCAGCATACATTTTAGATGGTTTGTGGGTTAACGCCGCACTCAGCAATATCCCAGCCATATGGCGGCGGTCTGTAAATAATGGAATCTGAAGCAGACAATCCAGTGATCAACAACATGAGCATGATAATCGATCAACGCATTTGGGATTTTATCACTCCATGTCAGCGAGCCTGACCACCTGATACCGTTAGTTGCCTCTTACGACAAAAATGGGTTACACGAAATCGATTGGTTAGAACCGTTGACTTGCAATTGGTCATGATGCTCACGATGTTAATTTGTTAATCTGTGGCTTGTCTCAGCGGTTATTTACAGACTGAAGTGAAGCGTGTATGGTGCTGGGCAAGGCATTAAACATCACATGAATAATATCCAGTAATAGTAAATATGCGGGACAGAGGGCTCAGATATCTGATTTTGAAGTCCAATATATTCAAAACAATACTTGAAATTGTTATAACATTTATAACGTTTTTCATGAAACTATGCGGATGCGATGGATTTGTTTTTAAATGTTTTCTTTGATATCCTTTCATGCTGCATAATCTGAATTTCTTGTATAATACGCTTCACTTCAGTTATCACAAAACATTAGCCCGTAAATACTTGTGTTGCATTCATTTTGTGATCACCAATAATTCCTCATTTCTGTGACAGAATGATCGCCAACAAGTCCTTATTTCAGCTAATGATGAGAGACAACACACCATTGGATATTAAATGCAAGACTGCCTATGAGGTATTGACGGTAACGAAAACTGCGCTTTGCTTTGAAAAGGATTACCATTTTAGCAATTGATCTGACATTGTATCCATTATCGCAGATTTTGACTTTGGCGTCGTTCACAAACCAGAACCATCTTTACACAAGCCCAGCGCACATCGGCATTTAACTTGCAGTCAAAATAGGCTGCAGACGTCTCAGCATTTCGATCCTATTTGATACATTTGCTGCGAAAGGTCACATAGCTTTGATGTTGCGCCCTAGGTTATCATAAAGAGCACGGCAAAATTGCAACCTATGGCACTTTTGTTCTGACAATGGTTAGAGGCAACCTTTAGGTCGCGATAGTGTTTTGCCACATCTGTATGCATTGTCTGTTGATGCAGTTGTAGTGTATATGTTCACTTTTGAATTCTTTGTTAGCATTGATGCATTCATTAATACTCTATACATTCTTTCACCGGACAATTTGCGAATACCTGTTATCGTCGCTAGTGAACAGAGACTAACTGGGGCATGCATGGAACCTCACACGGACCAAACTAGGATTGTTCATCTTGTATATGTTACAATACGCATCCATTTTATACAGGTATGCATTGATTAATAATACTATATGCATTCTTTCATTGGACTACTCTATACATTCTTTCATTGGACTACTAGATACATTCTTTCATTGGACTTCCAACAATGTGCGCGCACCTGTCATCGTCTCTAGTGCACAGAGATTCATATGCACATGCGTTTGGTAGCTGGAACCTCACACTGAACTTTGATTGAACAGTTAAGAACTCATTAAGAAGGCGCGGCTGGGTAGAGGAGAGGTAAGCAAGTTTCGAGGACCCGGGTTCCATTATGCAAATGGAAAAATGTGTGAAGGTGGGCTATTGCTAAACGTATTGGCGTGAAAATAACCTCACTTATTATGAGTAATGGGACTGTTTTTTTCCGAGGTTATTCTCGTTTACATTGATTCCTTCATTTCTGTATGAAACCTTAAACCTATGACATAATTATGTACAAAAGTGAAAGGTACTGCCATATAAGTGAACATTCTATTGAATCAACGTCGGGAATCTACGTCGGTTGTGTGTTTCAAAGAAGGCAATGTTTAATACTGGCAAGAATGTATGGCAACTATAACGTGAATAAAAAGTTAAGCGCCACTCAGTATATTTTGCAAAAATATAGGTGGGCACATAGGAAATTTTTCAGAAAAAACGAGCTATCATAATTTGGTTTAGTACTTTCAGTTTGATAGCAAATCCGTAATGGAACTTATCTTTTACTTTCAACAGGATACATGCGCTTTTGAAAAACATGCATTTTGTATTCCTCGAAAAGGTTACCTTCTTTTAAGAAAAGTGAAAATCAGAAATGACTGTTATATGGTCACATGATTGTCATTTTTAAATAGTGAAAGCTATATTTAATAGTCTTGTGTAAGCACAAAAGGAATAGTTATTTTGATTTATAAGCAGTATCATCATATTTGTAACAATCGTTTCTTTAATTGTAAATGCAAATGATAATGACATCCCTAAACCAGTTACCAGACGAACCTTCTAGTTTGCTCTTCCCAATACGTTCAGCCAAACATGTCCTCAGCTTCACATCTTAGTTTTGAAATAGGCTGGCGCTTAACGTTTTATTCTCGGTATATGATCAAACAGCTCCCAAACAAGAAACACAAATGGCTTGAACGTCTTTGTTCATAAGAAACATTGACAGAGCGTCCTTTACTCTCCGAGTATGAGAGACGGTGGGGTAATGTAATGGGTGGAGCGTTCGCTCTTCGCGCTAAATATCCGGGATCGATTCCAGACAAGGGTACAATGCATGAAGACTATTTCTGGTGTCACTCGTCGTGATATTGCAGAAGAATGCTGCAAGAAGCTTAAATTAAACTCAACACTCTGACACAGCTGAATATGTATATGTGTTTAAACGCTGTAGAGTGGATATGCCATGTCAACTGGCTGGAGTTGAGGAACCTTTATCTCCTTAGACACCAGTGTTTGTTAGAAACTTCTACATATTTTCAACGTAATTTGAAAGTGATCTAGTGTGTGTCTCACCTGAAGACACTGTTTTGCATCTAAGCATTTGCTGAACCATTAACCATATTAAGAAAGTGAAAGTCGTTGATTTAGGCTTCCTTCCTTCCGTATACGGTACCAGTTAGTTAATGAGTGAGTGGTAATGTTATCCCTGAAGCGCAATGGTTCACAATTAAGTTCATTTGTCAGTGGTTTAAGTATACGTAGATTGTCAAGACTGTTCGTGTAAGAGGGAAATAAACAGCGCGTCCTAGTTACGTTTTGTGTTTATTCGTCTCACTGGTCTAACATTGACATTTTTCTGGTGTTCCATATGTCTTTTGTCATAGTTAGGAAGGACAAATTGTCATTTCTGACGCTGAATGTGTATGCTAAGAACTCCAATCATGAAAATGGTATCATTTAAACCCACATTTCCAACGAAGCATTAACCGTGCAAGTGACGTATATGACATTCTTTAAGGCAATATGACCAAAGACGAATGATTCACTGGTTAGAGTTATGTGAGGTTCCGGTGATTGACCCCATTAACGATGTCACCCTGCTTTGGTGTTAATCACGGGTTCGTCTGGTCTGACCCATTATGTACGGACCGGCATCATATGACATTATGATACAAATAATTTGATCATGATATATTCATAATTGTACAATCTACTCTGTTGTTGGCACAGATTTCTCAGTGTGGAAACAATTTTTTTGCTTCTATTATTTAGGACTGTGAGTACAGTATTTGAAGACGTTTTATTCAACCAATAACTTGTGGGCTGGATTATTGGGGACAACAGTATTTCTTTAGAGGGAGATGAATACTGATATTCATGGGAATTAGTGTTCAATCAATATCTTTAACACACATGAATGGATTGTTTTGAAATTTGGGACCATCTTTACTATCAATAGGAGTGGTGCAGTGCAAAGTATTATCTTGATATAATGTAAGTTATCAAATATATCATACATTACACCATTTGTTGACATATCAACTCATCGAAAACACGCATGCAATATCATTTACAAATGTGATAGAATGGTTTAGCAACATACACAGTTGCCGCCAATATAGGGTAAAATGAGGATGTCACCAGTCTTGACGGAGGGTTTTGCTCACAAAATGGAATCTTGTTTTACTAAGTACATAATTATTGGTACTGGTATCTTACCGTTCAAAGTGGCTGGAGCAGAGTCTTTAAAATCGATCGCTGATAAGGTAATTCATATCTGTCAACGATTTTGATATGGGTATTTATTCTTGTGGCTAAATTAGTAATATAATCATTGCCCCAATCATTATTACTTGCACATCATAAATGTATCCCAACAATGACCATTCCCTAATTATTAGCCAGTCCAGAGATGTGCCAGACGGTAATAGATGACCTTCCTGCTGTCAGGATATCCGCACCAACAGAATTGTGCCTGGGCATGTAATGCCTTGATTCAGACGCGAACATTTGACATTACCGTAATAGAGCCATACTCTGGGAGGTTGCATAGACGAGTTTATAAGGGATAGATTGTTGGTTTTCACACTAGTACCTGATTGGTATAAGACTTCCTTGCCGTTCTGTTGCCACCGAGATGAGCAATGTACCAATTTGCATAATCGTCTGCTGTCTCTGTCTACCCACAAACACATTCAACTATTACATGTACACTGTTGATGTTCCTTCCTATGCTAAAATAACTTTGAGTAAAGATGCTAAAGATTCATGGTAACTGACAGTTTGACAAATATTTCGATTCAGCTTGACAACAACCTCTGTTTCTGACAGGAACTGTCAGACCCTTCAAACACAACTGCGTTGTCAATAAAGCTATACAAATCCCAAGGTGCAAACATCGTGTGGACTTGATGTCGCCATCAATTTTACAAGGCTGGCTGTGAATGAGGTGTTTCTGATGACCGTGAAGAATATACCGCAAAAATTCAACTGCCTGCCTCTGGACTCAGAGTTCAGATTAGTGCACCTTTCTACTGCTTATTGCTGATTCTGTAACGAGACTAATATGTGCTCGTCCTCTGACGGACAGCATGGATCGTCCTCATGGTTAGCTAAGTCCAGACTTATCTGTAAACCGGCGTGAACAAACAACACTTTATCCTAATTTGAAACTGAGACATGGATAAAGGCATTAAAGATAGGTGATGATCATGGGGTGTGACTCGTCGATGACATTTGTGTTTTTTCTTACAAAGTAGCAGATAACTCTATCATGATGGGTGGGATGTTGACGAATTTGAGAAATCTCAAAAGCCGATGGTGTCTGCATCCTCTTAAAGGCTGTGGTTGTTGCTTAACGCGTACAGATCAGTGTTTACATGTTTACAAGATCCCAATATAGCAATAGTAATAATAGTCCGCTTATAGTGAGTGAGTGGTTTAATATTTAACGTCACATCGACAATATTTCAGCCATATTGTGACGAGAACATTCAACAATGAAAAAGACCATATGTACATTAAAAACCTGTTAACGAAGGACAGTAAAACAACTAGAAATCACAATTGGAATTAACACTAGCATGGAAAGTTATAACTAATATCACTATTTAAACAATACAAGATAAAAGCAGTCTATAGATCGCCAACAACAGAAGGTAGATCACCACACTAGGGCCCATGGGGACTTACAGTACCATTGCTACCTACATGGACCCCAGCTGGATTTAAACCATCCCTTCAGCAGATGGCGATTGTACGAAAGAATCGCCAAAATTAAAATAACAAGAATTCTTCGTTTACAAAGCCTGGGAAGTTCACATAGACCTGAAAGTTTTTGAACTTACGTATCCTCTCAGGAGGACAATCATTTTACAATACTTCAACCGCCTTCAAGGGTACAGCCACCAAGAATTCAAATTACTAATCCAAACTACCAATCATTAAAATACATCTATTTACATAGTATTCAAAATTCAACCATAAAATCAATTTCCTTTTACAAAAACAATAATTAAATGAGAACTAACGCTGGCAAAAAGATCATTAATTGTTTTAACTGTAAAATACGTATCCCTTGTGATGGAGAATTCAACACAGTCAAGCAAAATATGCTTGACCGTGACTGTCTCATCACAAGGGATCCAAAACGGAGGATCTTCACCTTTCAACAGGTATGCTTATGTATACCTTGTATGACCAATGCGACATCGTCGTAGAATGACCTCTTCAAATCTGGACTGACAACCCAAGTGGGTATAACCAATGTAAGGTGTTATCTCATGTAATTTATTTATACCTACTTGGGTGTCCCACTTCTTCTGCATCAGATCATGGATATAAGATCCAATAGCAGTTTTATAGTCTGAGTATGGAATTAGAAGTGGAGTCACAGATTTGTTGAGTACTGCCTTGGCAGCAAGATCAGCCAGTGTATTCCCTGAAATGCCTACGTGGCTGGGTAACCAACAAAACACGATACCGTATTGGCCAGTAGCACGATTATTATACATTTCAATAATTTCAATTAAAAGTGGATGTTTACAAGACAATTTTTTTAATAGCCTGAAGGCAAGAAAGAGAGTCGGAATAGATTATATACTGTTTATGTTTAGGGTGTCGTTGAATATATTTAAGAGCTGTTAATATGGCGTCTGCATCTGCAGTAAAACTAGAGCTGTTATCTGGAATTCTAGAAGGTATTGTTCTCGATCCAGTTACAGTGGCACAAGCTACTACACCACCGTCCTTGGAACCATCTGTAAATAAGGGTTTGTAATTTCTATTTTTAGTTCTTAATTGATTATATTTTTGTTTATATTGTAAGTAATTATTTTCTGATTTTTTAAATGAAGATAATGTTAGGTCGACTTATGTCCTAAGCAACTGCCAAGGAGGAGAAGAAAGAAGACGGGAGGGAGTCATGTTTTCCAGCTCAATGCCGGGAGAAGAAAGAAAGGGATTAATTCTGTGCTCTAGATTCGGAACAAGAGAAGACTTCATGTCGTAGAAATCCTTATAAAGTGGATTGAACACACAGTTATATACAGGGTTAGATTCATTAGAGTGTAATTTAGTAATGTATTGTAAGGATAATTTTGGTATGACGTTGTGTAAAAGATGGTTCGTCAGCCTCAATGTAACGACAGTCAATAGGTGAAGTTCTGAAAGACCCAAGACAAAGTCTTAAGCCTTGATGGTGGACAGTGTCAAGAAGTCTAAGGTTGCTGTTGCAGGCTCCACCATATACGATGGAGCCATAATCGAGTTTTGAACGGACAAGTGATCGAAGAGGGTAGTTTGATCCCCTCCCCACTTTGAGTTGGAAACAACTTTCAACAAATCTAGTGCCTTCAGGCATTTAGCTATAAGAGATTTAATGTGCGGTAAGAAGGTTAAATGAGAATCGAACCCCAATGCTTTCTTACAACTTTGATAGGTGTGCCATTTAAAGATAGTTCAGGGTCCTTATGCGGCTTATATTTTCTACAAAATTGTATACAATTACTTTTGGACGTAGAAAATTTAAAGCCGTTTTCAAGACACCATTTCTATTTATTTAACTGTAATTGCCGTTCAATAGTATGCATATTTTTACCACGACCGGAAATATTAAAATCAGCCACATAAATTTAAAGTGATCCACAAATTGAATAATTTAAAACTTTGGATAAACTGTTGATTGTAATACTAAATAAAGTGACAGACAAAATACTGCCTTGGCGGACACCCTGATCCTGATGGTAATGATCAGACAGGGTTGAACCTACTCGGTCTTGAAATTGCCTGTCTTTTAAAACTCTGATATGAAAAGAGACAAACGGCCTCTCAACCCAAACTCATGTAAATCCTCCAAAATGCCATGGATCCAGGTTGTATCATACGTTTTCTCGAGATCAAAGAAAATCGATATAGCATGTTGTTTATTTACTATAGCATTTTAACGAAGGATTCTAAACGTACCAAATGATCAATGGTACTACGGTTTTTCCTGAAACCACACTGAATATTTGTGAGCAGGTTATTTGTTTCAAGATACCAAGTTAATCTATTATTCACCATACGCTCCATGATTTTACAGACACACCGAGTCCGAGATACGGTCTGTAGTTTGACGAATCTGTATGATCCCTACCAGGCTTTGTTATTGGGATTACAATGTCATTACGCAATGAAGGAGGAAATTCCCCAGACGTCCATATTTGATCAAATATATCTAAAAATGTCGTCAGACATGGTTCAGGTAAGTGTTTCAGAAGCTGGGAATGGATATTATCATCACCAGTTGCAGTGTCATGAGCTTGCTCATGAGCCGTATGTAACTCATATAATGAAAACACTTCTCTGTAATCTCCACCTTTATTTCATTCGAAATTACCTTTCATGTTTTCCTGTTGTTTCTAGTATTTCTGAAACTCAGGAATATAATTTGCCGATGATGAACTTTTGGCAAGGGTTTTGCTAATTTTATTTACAATTTTAGATGTGTCAGTAATTAAATTGTCACCATCTATAAGATGGTGAGTAGGAGCTCTTGAAACTTTGCCATTAATTCTTTGAACCATGTTCCATACCTTGGACATTGGTGTACATGAAATAATTTTGGTTCCTCCAAGATTGCTGTTTATTTTTGTTTGAAGGTACGGCGTGCCTTTGCATTGAGTATCTTAAATTTATGTAAGTTGTGGACAGATGGGAGATGTCGGAAACAGTTTTCTGCTATTTTTTCCTCGCTTTCCTGGCTTGTCTACAATCTGCATTAAACCATGGTTTCCGTATATGTGGAGTTGTAGAGGGCTTTGGTACACATTCATCAGCAATTTCATTTAAAACGTCTGAAAAACACTGAATAGGATCAGCTATGTCACTGAAATATTCGGGTCTTAGCTTAGAGTCTGAAATAAGGACCAGTCTGCCCTGGAACAATTCCATCTCGTATATGATGGACAGACAGATGGATTAAGTTCTGATAATACAGTTGGAAAGTGGTCACTTCCACAGAGATCGTTGTAGACTGACCAATCAAATTCATTAAGTTGTGAAAAGTCTGCAAGAGTCAGATCCAGAGAAGAGTAGGTGCCGGTTGCAGGGTGCAGATAAGTGCTTGAATTATCATTGTGTAAACATAAGTCATTATTGGAGAAAACGTCTTCCAGTATTTGACCTTTCGAGTTAGTGTTTGTACCACCCCATAGCGGGTTATGGCCATTGAGATCACCCATTATGATACATTGCTTAGTAAGTTGGTAATAGAGACCTTGAATATCAGATTGTTGGAGTGTTGAGGAAGGCGGTACATACAAAGAGAATAGTGTAAAAGTAACGTGAAAAGTAAGTCTCACTGCAACGGTTTGGAGGTTGGTGTAAGAGCTACAGAACTATGGGCAACATCTTGTTTAACGAGGATTGAAGATCCTCCAGTGGCCCTGTCTGTCTGTTTGAGGTAAGTTTCATGTAGGCACGCAGAAAGCTGATGGTGCACAATCTTGGACTAATAGCTGTAATTCATTAAAATTTGTAGTTAATCCTATACAATTCCACTGTATATCATATTTTGGGAAGAAACTATGTTTGTGGTGGGTTGATTGGGGATCTACCCCGCATCTTCTTAGAGGGCGACAAGGTATTGCCCGAGGTTGGATGTTATCAGACACATCCAGTGGTCCAAACTTATTAAATTATTTGATCTTGTCTGACCCTTTAGGGGCTCGATTTGTTCTAGAAGTGTCTGATCTTGATTTGATCTTTGTTTCACCTGTCTGCTTCTCATTTTCTCTGGTTGTGATAGAGGTTGTTGCTGAGAGAGGTTCTGCTGATCAGGAAGTGATTCTGCTGCCTGTGCTGATTGCGCAGGAGAAAGGTTTTTAGGAGTGTCTGTATTTATCCATGTCAAGTCTATTTGCCAGGCGTGTGACAAAGTAATGACTGGAGAAGTATTTTCTCTGGTGGTGATTTCTGATGGTTTCCTGGCGATGGAGGCATAAGTTTCACTAGTGTCCCTTGACTGTATCAACTTTTTGGCTTCAGCAAAACTGATAGTTTTAGTGATGCTTTTGATCTCCATCTGCTTTTTCCAAGTGGGGCTGAGTGATTTCCATGGCAGGCAGTTGGCACATTGTTTAGCTACTTTCACAATCTTCTGTTACATGAGTATTCTCAGCACAGTGAGCACATGTAACAGACAATGTAGAAGTGCTCACTCCATGTCCAAACTTCTGGCATTTGAAACATCTCAGAGGATTGGGGATGTATACATCAACATTTACACGGTAGTGACCAGCCCTGATTGATTTGGGCGGATTCGGTGCAGAAAAAGAAAACAGGTATGTGTTAGTTGGAACACTCACATTGTTTTTCCGAGTGGAAAATCTGTTTACATACATCACACCTTGATCCTTCATTTCTGATGCAATGTCAATCTCAGCCATATCTGCAAATAGGCGATCTCGATCTCTTACAATAACTTTACTGGTGTTCAGAGTTCTGTGTGCAGAGACCTTAACCGGAACTCCAACAAACGTTTCAGTGGACAACAGGTTAGTTGTTTGCATTCAAGTAATAAACATCCTGAACGCAAGCGTTTCACATCTTTAATGTCTCCTGCTAGTCCGTGGATACCCTTAGATATCGCAAACCGATTCAGCTTTAAGGGAGTATTAACGAGAGTCTCAAGGATCAGAAAACGAGGCCAGTAATCAATGGATTTGGAGGGTCGCTGTTCATCGTCATCATTATCGAGTTGGTTTTTCGTCTTTTGGTTTGGGTTTTGGTATTCCATGGTAAGTTAGTATGGATTCGTCATCCGAGCTCCCCAACCTCCACGGAGTATCACAAGGACAATGCTAAGAGCAGGCGGGTTTCCAGCCTGCAACACCAAGGATACCCGGATGATATACTCAAGCAGAATAATCAACAAGTAATTATGTCACCAGATTGGCCCATGATCCACTGCCTTCTGGGTATAGGACTCAAGGCAAGGTAAGAAATCGGAGTTATACAATCACAGAATAGATGTATCTATGGTCACGAGACCATGACAGCTGACAAAAGTCTTAAATAATTTCTAAACATTTATGCAGCAAAATGTACATGTACAGGGCTTAGCATCACCAGCTGATTGATTGAATTGGGCCCATTCAACCACCCGCCTAGGTGAAGACAGGGCCAAAGTGGTGTGTTGAGCAATAGGAACAATGGTCCTGCTCCCATGCCCTCAACCATCAGGGTCCATTCCTCCACCGACACAGGGATACACCAACGGCAAACGGGTTGGTGGACCAAACATCCCTCGGGTCCACAACGGGGGTGAAGGACTCTCAGCGTTACCCAGCACCCACCACGAGGAGGTGGCCGTTCACGGGTGCCAGTCCGCTTATATATTAATTATATGACAATTGTATCCAGGAGCATTACTTGCTATTGACGTTGCGTGCATTACTGCCCCCGGTCCTAGAACGCCATCGCAATGTCCGATTCTTATTCAACACACTGGGAATGATAACGTTTTCTAAATGTTCTTAGATAACATGTGGATGAAATTTCAAAGTGTGCTTCATCAGTGACCAAAGTTCTTGTCGGATGTACTTTCGTGTCTTTACTGCACCACAAAGTGGCCTGACTTTGTTTTACTATGAATGCAATGTAATTTACATGATCACCTGATGTTTTGTTGCTTCATTACTTTGCACAGACTGGTGGAGTGTGGTGTATTCTAATTTGGAGTTGAGTTATCGACTGGTACAGCCGCCGCACTGACTGGCCCGTCATGGGGATCACAAGGTGGTACCATGTCTTTTCACGGCAACTGAACAGAGCACGGTAATATCGTGAACCGTTAAAGACAAGAGCATCGAATGTCAGTTAATTGGAGCGCATTGCGCATTGTTGCAGGTTTCGTGATATAAAGAATCAACGCAATCAAAATACCCTCCATCCAGAAGTGCCTTTAATTAGGTTGCGTTTTAGACAGACATGATACGGACATGTGATGAATAGGGTTACGTAAATAGAAACGTTAATACGAATCTCCTATATATTCATTCTGTAGTTTAACGGTTGATTTCTTGGTTGAAAAATAGGCTCACCAGAAACCTGTAAACTAATTGAATAAATAACCCCTTTTGAATGAACATATTAACGCAATTGAAAATAACAGTACAAAAATATGAAATAGACTGACAATAAATTTTCAATGACAGTGTCAGCTTTGAAAACAGAGACATAGGCAATAACATCCGTCATAAGAATATTAACTTGGTAACAACGAAGTAAAACTTCCAAGAATGGGTTTGAAGTAAACTGAGGTGAGATATGCACATGTAACACTAAAATGGCATCAATAACGTCTGGGAGGTTCTGTTCCATGATGGACTGACCAATCCAGGTACGGTAGATAATTCAGCATTGTCCTTCACTCGGAATCTATATGTAGTAACTAGCACACCGCCCCCACTTACAATAGCAGTGCAGACAATTACCTTTTCAAACAGAATTACACTCCCACGTACCACTGTTAAGGTTTAGGGCATTTTTTATTTTATTTCAATATTTCAGTAGTGTGGTGGTATGTGGTCATCGTGCATAGAACTCGGGTCCCAAATCAGTTGACGTTAAACAACGTTGAGCACGGAGAGCCTTTGGGTGCGTGATGGTGCTGGTCTGGGGAGTTCGTAGGATGTTAGTCCTGCCCCACAACGAAGCACACGTGATACATAATAATAATCAAATTTTGATTATAGCGTCCAGTGAGTTCGAGTCAGATGGATATCAGGCGTTTTGTAAATGAATTTCTATTTTTGGGGGGGGGCACATTAAGAATATAGTTCTGTTACATGTAGAGATCACAATATGTCAATATGTGGGAGATAGGTCAGTTGTGAAACGTTAACACGTATCATTATGAGTGAGTGAGTGAGTGAGTTAATATTTAATGTCACATCGGCAATATTTCAGCCATATCGTGACGGGAACAGACCACTGAAAACGAATGTGTGTTATAAAACCTATCGACAAAGGACAGTAAAACAACTACAGTATCACAATTTGAATTAAAACTAGCTTGGAAAGTTAAAACTAATATCAATATTCAGACAGTACAATATAAAAACAGACTATAGATCGCCAGCAACAGAAGGTAGGTCACCATACTAGGGGCCATGGGGACTTACAGTACCTTTGCTACCTGCATGGACCCTAGTTGGATTTACACCATCCCTTCAGCCGCTGGCGAGTGTACAATATGCTAGCCACAATTAAAACAACAGGAATACTACGATTAAAAGCCTGGTAGAATTAAATTTACTATGAATGTTTTTGGACTTACGTACCCTCTCAGGAGGACAATATTTTTACAATACTTCAACCCCCTTTGAGGGTACAGCCACTAACAATTCTAGTTACGAATCCAAACTACCAATTATTAAAATATATCTTTCTACAGAAACATATTGCTCACAATTCAATCAAAAAATCAATTTCTTTTAAAAAACCAATAATTAAATGAAAACTAACGCTGGTAAAAAGATCCTTCATCGTTTTAACTGTAAAATACATATCCCTTGTGATAGAGAATTCGACACAGTCAAGCAGAATATGCTTGACCGTGACTCTCTCATCACAAGGGATACAAAATGGAGGATCCTCACCTTTTAACAGGTACGCATGAGTATATCTAGTGTGGCCAATACGACATCGTCGTAGTATGACCTCTTCAAATCTGGACTGACAACCCAAGTGGGTATAACCAATGTAAGGTTTTATCTCATGTAATTTATTTATACCAACTTGGGTGTCCCACTTCTTCTGCATCAGATCATGGATATAAGATCTAATGGTAGCTTTATAATCAGTGTAGGGAAGAAGAAGTGGTGTCACAGATTTGTTGAGTGCTGCCTTGGCAGCAAGATCGGCCATTGCGTTACCGGAAATGCCTACATGGCTGGGTAACCAACAGAAGACGATGTCGTATTGGCCAGTAGCAAGATTATTATACAGTTCAATAATTTCAATTAAAAGTGGATGTTTACAAGAAAGATTTTTAATAGCCTGAAGGCAAGAAAGAGAGTCTGAATAGATTATATACTGTTTACGTTTCGGGTGTCTTTGAATATATTTAAGAGCTGTTAATATGGCGTTAGCTTCTGCTGTAAAAATAGAACTATTATCTGGTAATCTAGAAGATATTGTTCTGGATCCAATGACAGTGGCACAAGCCACTGCGCCACCGTCCTTGGATCCATCTGTAAATAAGGGTTTGTAATTGCTATATTGATGTTTCAGTTGATTATATTCTTGTTTATACTGTAATTCATTCGTTTCTGATTTTTTAAAAGTCGTTAATGTTAGGTCAACTTGTGGCCTAACCAACTGCCAAGGAGGAGAAGAAAGAAGACGGGAAGGAGCTATGTTTTCCAGCTCAATGCCAGCCGAAGAAAGAAAGGGTTTAATTCTGTGCCCGAGAGGTGGAACAAGAGAAGACTTTTTGTTGTACAAGTCCTCGTAGAGAGGATTGAACACACAGTTATATGCAGGGTTAGATTCGTTAGAGTATAGCTTCGTGATATATTGTAAAGATAATTTTATACGACGTTGTGTAACAGATGGTTCATCGGCTTCAACATATAGACTGTCAACAGGAGAGGTTCTAAAGGACCCAAGACAAAGTCTTAGACCTTGATGATGAACAGAATCTAATACTTTTAAGTTGCTGTTGCAGGCTCCACCATATACGATGGAGCCATAATCAAGTTTAGAACGGACAAGTGATCGATATAGATGGAGAAGGGTAGCTTGATCACCTCCCCATTTAGAATTTGATACCACTTTCAACAAATCAAGTGCTTTCAGGCATTTAGTTTTCAGAGATTTAATATGAGGCAGAAACGTAAGGTGTGAGTCAAAAATTAATCCCAAGAACTTGGCTTCCTTGACAACTTTAATGGGAGTGCCATCTAGAGATAGTTCAGGGTCTTTATGTGGTTTGTACTTACGACAAAAATGTATGCAATTAGTTTTCGATTTAGAAAATTTAAAGCCGTTTTCAAGACACCATTTATTTATTTTGTTTAAACATAACTGCAACTGCCGCTCTATGGTATGCATATTTTTACCACGACAAGAAATATTAAAATCATCCACAAATAAGGATCCATCAATGGAATCGTTTAAAACTTTTGATAAACTGTTGATCTTTATACTAAAAAGTGTGACTGACAAAATACTGCCTTGTGGAACACCCTGATCCTGATTGTAATGATCAGACAGGGTAGAACCCACGCGGACTTGAAATTGTCGGTTATTTAAAAATTTGCCTATGAAATGAGGCAAACGACCACGCAAACCGAAATCATGTAGATCTCTCAGAATGCCATACCTCCAGGTTGTGTCATATGCCTTCTCAAGATCAAAAAAGATAGACACAGCATGTTGCTTATTAATCAGCGCGTTTTTCACAAATGATTCTAAACGCACTAAGTGATCGACTGTACTTCTGTTTTTACGGAAACCACATTGTATATCTGTGATAAGGTTATTTGTTTCCAAGTACCAAACAAGTCGATTATTTATCATGCGTTCCATGGTCTTGCAAACACAGCTGGTTAATGAAATCGGACGATAACTGGATGGATCCGTATGATCACGTCCAGGTTTAGGTATTGGTACCACTATAGCATCACGCCACGAAGAAGGAAATTTCCCGGATGTCCAAATATCATCAAATATTGATAAGAGCGTCTCTAAACAGAATTCTGGTAAATGCTTCAGGAGTTGATAATGTATGTTATCAGCTCCAGTAGCAGTGTCATGAGCTTGATCAAGAGCAGTATGGAGTTCATGAATAGAAAATGTTTCATTATAATCTTCCCCATTATCTGAATTGAAATTAATAGTTTTCTTTTCTTCTTGTTTTTGATACTGCTGGAATTTAGGTAAATAATTAGAAGAGGAAGAGTGTTTAGCGAGGGTTTCACCCAGTTTATTCGCAATATCTGATTTATCCGTAAGTAACTGATCTCCATGTTTAAGATGATGGACTGTAGATTTAGTACCCTTACCTTTAATTTTCTGGACCATGTTCCATACCTTGGACATGGGTGTCCGTGAATTTATTTTGGATACATAATTTTGCCAAGATTGGCGTTTATTCTGTTTAAATGTACGCCGTGCTTTAGCATTTAAAATTTTAAATTTATTTAAATTATGCACCATAGGATGGCGACGGAAATAATGTTCTGCTTTTTTCCTTGCCTTCCTAGCTTGTTTGCATTCATCGCTGAACCATGGTTTTCGAATATGTGGAACTGCAGAGGACTTTGGTATACACTCATCAGCTATGGAATTCAGTTCCTCAGAAAAACATTTAATAGCATCAGGAACGTCAATAAAACGTTCGGGTTTAAGTTTTTCAGCACACAGTGTTTCATATAAAGCCCAGTTAGCCTTTTTAAAATTCCGTCTTGATGATGGAGGAACATCAGATGGAGTTACAGCTTTTAATATAGTAGGAAAATGGTCACTTCCACAGAGGTCATCGTGGACTGACCATTCGAATTCATTTAATAGTTCTGAATTTGTAATTGACAAGTCGAGAGCAGAATAAGTCCCTGTACCAGGATGTAAATATGTGTTGGAACCATCATTATAAATACACAAATCATTGTCAGAACAAAAGTCCTCCAACAATTTCCCTTTAGTGTTTATATTTACACTACCCCAGAGTGGGTTGTGCCCATTTAAGTCTCCCATTATAATACAGGGCTTTGGGAGTTTGTCATATAGAGCTTGAAGATCAGTTTTGGCAAATGTCGAAGATGGCGAAATATAGAGGGAGCATAGCGTAAATGCTACATGTAAAGTAATTCTCACAGCAACAGCCTGCATATTAGTATTAAGTGAAACGGGGCTTTGAATAACGTTTTGTCTGACTAGAATGGATGCTCCGCCAGTGGCTCTATCACCCGGAGGTGAAAAACAATGATATGTATTAAAGTGACGAAGGTCAAATGTATCTGTTTGTTTTAAATATGTCTCTTGGAGACATAACGCTGAAGGTGTAAAATCTTGGACTAATAGCTGTAATTCGTGTAAATTAGTCCTCAATCCTCTGCAGTTCCACTGTACAATATTATTGGAATAAACTATCTTTTGGGGGGATTTATTGGGGATCTACCCCGCACTCTTTTAGAGGGCGACAAGCTATGTGCCCTAGAATGGACGTTTTCAGAAACGTCCATGTCTTCAAGAGATCCGTATTTATTGAACAATTGAATTTTGTTCTGTGACCCTTTAGGAGTTCTACCACTTTGATGTTTTGAAGCATCAGGCTTTGGCTTCGGTTTACTTTTCACCGTTTGCTGACTATCAGATGTCGATTGAGACTTTGAGTGTGACTGAGATGATGATTTGTGATCATAAGACCTTGAGGTACTAGGAAGTGATTCCTCAGTCTGTGATGATATAGCAGTGCACAAATGCTGTGGAGAATCGCAATTTACCCAAGTCAAGGTAGTTTGGCAGCCTGTGGTTGATGTTGTTTTAGAGCTAGAAACCGATGATGTTTTTGCTACTGTTGCATAACTTTCTGTAAGATCAGATGTCTTTACCAGTTTTTTGGCCTCCGCAAAAGAGATATTTTGTGTAAATTTTATTTTATTGATCTCCATTTGCTCTTTCCAAATAGGACACTGTTTAGAAAAGGACGAATGGTCGCCTGCGCAATTGGTGCATTTTTTATAATCGCTGTCACAATCTTCTGTTGTGTGTGTCTTCTCACCACAGTGAGCACACACAACAGACAACGTGCAGGTAGATACACCGTGTCCATATTTCTGGCATTTAAAACACCTGAGCGGGTTGGGGATGTAGGTATCAACTTGTATGTTGCAGTAGCCTTCCTTCACTGATTTTGGAGCATTTGGACATGAGAAAGTAAACAGATACGTATTTGTTTTGACGGTTTCATTGTTTCTGCGAGTTGAAAAGCGCTTGACATATAGAACACCTTGATCCTTCATTTCAGATCCTATATCAAGTTCCGACATGTCATCAAACAATCGATCTCTATCTCTCACGATACCTTTACTTGTATTCAAGGTTTTGTGTGCAGAAACCGAGACGGGAATGCCCACGAAAGATTTAATATTCATCAGATTTGTTGCTTGCTGCTTTTTCCCACACTCGACTAGCAGGGCACCCGAACGTAAGCGTCTGATGTTCTTCACATCCCCAGCAATGCCTTGAATACCTTTGGATACAGCAAAGGGGTTCAACTTCAAAGGTGTCTTATCAGGAGTCTCAATCACAATGAAACGTGGCCAATACTCAATCGATGTAGACGGTCTATGGTCAGTATCAACAGGGTCAATATCAAGTGGACGTTTTGTTTTTTTGGTTGGAGTTTCATAAGCCATGGTTAGTGTAATACGGTTCATCATCCGAGCTCCCCACCCACCACGGAGTATCACAAGGACAATGCTAAAGTAAGCGGGCCTCCAGCTTACAGCACCAAGGATACCCGGATGATATACTCCAGCAGAAGAATTAGAAATAATTAGTCTACCAGATTGGCCCATGAGCCACCGCCTTCTGGGCATAAGACTCTAGGCAAAAATTTAGAACTTCAAAAATGCATTTTAAAATTCGAAAAGCTCAATGAACAAATAGGCCAAGACCGAAAGTAAAAAACCAAATAAAATTTGTGCAATGATATATATACTCCATGCACAGGGCTTGGCATGACCAGCCGATTGGTCGAACCGGGCCCATTCGACCACCCGTCTAGGTGAAGTAAGGGCCAAAGTGGTGTGTTGGGCAATGGAACGCAGTTAAAAGCCCCAGTGCCCTCAACCACCAGGATCCCGTCCTCCACCGACACGGGACGCAACCCACGGCAAACGGGTTGGTGGACCAAATATCCCCCCGGGTCCACTACGGGGGTGTCGGCGAGCTCTTGGCGTTACCCAGCACCCACCACGAGGAGGTGGCTCGCCACGGGTGCCCGTATCATTATGACAACAGGTATCGGGTAGACTAAAGGTCATAATCGGCCTGAATAAACTATTCGGACAGCTGATCCTGGCAGTTAGGATCGTATCACACAAGACATCTCAAGTAACAAGTAACATTCCTCTTTTATTTAAAAATGAAGTTTCTCGAGGTTCAGTTAAAAGGAAAAAATCACCGTCAGGAATAGTACTCGGTGCATACACTTAAGCCAGGGGTCTTCACAATCTTTGAGGATCCTTTCTCTAGTCCTTTTTGTCAACTATGTAATGTTGTACCATACTGTGCTGACATACGGAAGTTCTAGCTGGCGCTGGGCGATGGGGTAGCATAGTGTTTACAGCGTTTCCTCGTCACGCCGACGACACGGGTTCGATTCCCACGGGGGTACAATTAGGAGATAAACATCATGTGTTGGACAATTTCCGGGTGTTTCAAATAAAATATTCACGTGCTTCAAATACTCAATAACACCCGGAAATTGGCCAACACATGATGTTTATGGACATTGTAAACACAAAAGTAAACCAAAGGGTTTTACTGTCTGCACCCGTTTACATCGAGAACACGTACAGCAGTGAAGTGTCATCAGCTGGCCGTTTCAGCTCGTTCCCATGGTAACATCTGGAGTTGCTCATTTGTGACGTCATTCTAACTTTACGTCACAATATGATTTGAATGACGTCACCACTGTTGATGACGCAACAAAACAATCGTTTGCGAGGTTTCTACGTGTCAGTACGCAGTAAATAGTCTTGCAGTTTCCGAGAATCTAATACCATTTGATCAGATTACAGAACACAGTGACTTTTGGTTTACAATGTGTGTGAAGCCATTTTCTAAATCTGATCAGCGTTCAAGAAAAGGTCGCGGTAAATGACAAAATGACCGTTCGTCCATGCACTGTGTATAAATCCTGGCCCACCTATCCGCTACCCTGAAAACAAAGATCGGACATGTATGTTTTCTAGTTGATGATGTTTACTAATAGTCTAAATTATTTTATCGTGAAAGTAATAATATTTAAAGTGAGTTGGGCGTATTCCCCACGGACAACAGCCTTCATCAATTAAAAACAAATATCTTATTCATCGCACTTTTAGAAATGCTCGGTTTGTTTTCTGTGGGTTTTCACTCCATTTCCTTTCAGATTTATTTGGATCCATACATTATAATGGAACTGCCAGAGCACTGAATCACTTTAGGATGACCTGATTAATCAAACGGATCTTTCTCGTAAATCAAGCACTTCAAGTTCATGATCTCAGAATTGAGAAACGGCACCATACTGCTTTCTCGTTTTCTTCATAAAATGAAATATTTGCGGGATCTCAGAGCTTACTCAAACGTTTAATGTCTGAGCACTAGGCCTCTTAAGAGCTGTTATAAATCGAAAGGATTTATCCTACGTCTCCTTCGAAAACTAACAGAATTATACCAATCATTTCAAGGGATTGACAATCTTGCTTATTACAGCCCATGCTATCGAATCAAGGCAGAATCTAGGCACGGACTTTCATTTATCAATAATCTCAACACCGTTCTAATCGATGAAAAGTAGCCTCCGGAAACATCTCTAATACATTCAGATAACGGACATTAAGGTTACTCCAAGTAAACTGGTTATTGGTTATCCCAGGACCTATTTGGAAACATAAAATAATTATACCTTGTAATGACACTGTTTCACTGTCCTGTGCAACTGAAACGCCAGCTTTCGATAAGGGCTTTGGATGGCTGTATGTGTAGTTCTAATTGTGTTGAACTAAAACGTCACGGATACTTTATGTACACTAACACAGAATATGTTTTGTTGGTTTTAGAAACGGAAGAATACAACTGAAATAGCACATACAACTGTCAACCAATATGTAATGTATGTGGTGGTGTTTAATGGACCTGTTGAGTGACGTGTCGTATATGCTGTATGTATGGTCACAGGGTCGTCTAGGTACATGTTTGATAGATGTTTGTAAATAGAGAGTGGATGAGAGGGTGTATTCATAGATATTTCAGCTATATGGCGGCGGTCTGTAAATAATAGTGTCTGAACCAGTCAGTCCAGTGATCAACAGCACAGATCTGCGGGACTGGGAACCTATGACAGCGATTCTTCCCATCCGATCCCGTAAGTCTCCTCATACGTCAGGCATGGGTTACAGAAGATAAATTCTATCCCGAATCTTCACAGTGCTTGCAAATGACGAAAGACTGCCACCAACGTTATACCGGGGAGTATATTTAGCACTCTCCCACACTGTACAGACGACATGTAAACATGACGTCAACAATAGTGCGCTTCTACTTCAGAATTATACAGGTGATTTTCAATGACGACGAAAGGAATAATGTTTGCAATGCGTTGCACGAAGTAACAGACATAAGAACTTCTCTTGTTAGATGAGAGAAGGTCAGGTTTAATTTCGTTTATAGGCATATCCGTAACAAAACTACCTAGTCATATTTTAATGTCAAGAGTGAAGATTCAGATGCACATGAACATAAAAGATCACATATACCCTAGGGGATAAAAGTACATAATTCAGTTATTGACATCGTTATAGATGAAACCCCGCCATTGAAACTACTCATTTCGACATTTAATTACCTTAAGTCGACTTCTTTGACAACAGTGGACATTTCGCTCCCGCGAACGAAATTTCAGCCAATCAGAGGGGCGCGCCTCCATGACGTAATGTTACGTATAAATATGTAGGTTGCTGTAGTATTCATGTTTAATTCCGTGGGTGGACTATCTTGTTATAGGTTTCTTAAACATGCAATCGTGACAATTGGTTTGAAAAGTGAAGGCTTTATGTTTTCATATTCTACTACCATTTAATCTTGTCACGTGTCCTGCTTATTTTCCGAGATACAACTTGTTTTCATAGAGAAATCTGTCAAAATCGTTTGTCATAATGGTTATACCTGTTTCTGGTACAAGCAGTGTCATGCCAAATCGTTTTTGTCATCAATCATTTACTACAACTAGTAAGTCGTTTTGAGTTTTTCATGTAGATGAAAACAATTTTAAATAACATCTTCTATCTCGGAGGCAAGGTAGGTGTCAAACCACCCGATTTAATTCGTACAGACTCCCACAACGCTCGCTTCGCACTCAGAAACAACATATTTAGCACAAACTGAGGGGTACGTGGGAAATATTATACCTGGGAGTAATTGACGTCAGCACAAAGATTCGGCACATCCTTGTTTACTTCGAGGAATGAGCACATTGACGATTTACACATTTGACGATTTACACATTTTATATGCAACTAACTGAAAATAGTTCCTCACATGACATCACGCGCAAAGGCGAAACAGGGCACTTTTGATGTTTAGTGTTGTTACAGTAATGTTTATATAAGGGATTACTGGGGATTAACGGTGGATTAGCGTACGGATGGCGACTATATTTGGACGTGAACACAGGTGTTGGGTCGTTCATGCTGACACCGATTTCATAAACAGTTTTTGGCGAATCTGTCCCTCACACTGTGGGCGGCGAATGACACTTCTTAAATATTGATTACACGATGCCATTTAGAAAGTGGTCAAATGCAACATATGTCATATTTGGGATTTCACTTTCTTAGTAAAGTACAAATTCTAGTACTTTTTTCGGTTGAGTCCCATCCGGGATTCGAACCCGCACCCTCAGAGTCAGGCACCTAATCGCCACAAGTGGAAGTCGCGGTGGCTGAGCGGGCTAGGCGGCTGACTTTGTGTGCTGGCGATTAGGTGCCTGACTCTGAGGGTGCGGGTTCGAATCCCGGATGGGATTCAACCGAAAAAAGTACTAGAATTTGTACTTTACTAAGAAAGTGAAATCCCAAATATGACATATGTTCTTAAATATTCATTATCTTGTAACCATGCACTGGTCCTGTTTTTTACGTGAGCCCATGTTTGTGCTGTGGCATGTAGAAGAAATTGTGTGGCTTTAATACTGTCTATAGACCGACTTTTTGAATCAGTTGCTTCACTTCAAGACCTGACACACAAAAAGTTTCATTCACCATAGAGGTATAAATGAGCAATCACGTTAAATCTATGCATGACTATCGAATTTTAGGGTGTTCCCATACATTTTGTTTGTAGTATATACACTACATTTTTAACATGCTATGCCTTAATTATTTTCACATGATTCTTATGTTTTAAAACTGAAATGTTAGACGATACTCTGTAAATATTGTAATGATTCGGGAGGAGAGTGGATATGAAATTTGTTCCTTGTTTGAGTGAAATGTATTATAAGATGATGCGATGATTTACATGTCAGATGATACTTTGTAACACATGATAATGATTAAGAAGTCAGTTATTATTAGAATTATACATATGTATGAATAAAATTAACATAGGCGTCTTGTGGTTGTCGCCTTCCTCTAGGATTAGGGTCCTTGTATAAACAACCGAACCCATTGTGGCAAATCCCCACCGCTACACCCCTACAAAAGTCGAAAACGAATTGTAAACCAAAAGTCACTGTGTTCTGTAATCTGATTGGTTGAAAAACATGATCAAATGGTATTAGATTCTCGGAAACTGCAAGACTATTCACTGTGTATTGACACATAGAAACAATTGTTTTGTTGTGTCATCAACAGTGGTGACGTCATTCAGATCATATTGTGACGTAAAGTTAGAATTACATCACAAATGAGCAACTCCAGATGCTACCATGGGAACCAGCTCAAACGGCCAGCTCACGACAATTCACTGCAGTACTCGTACTCGATGTTAACGAGTGCCAACAGTAAAACCCTTTGGTTTACATTTTTGTTTACAATGTCCATAAACATCATGCGTTGGCCAATTTCACGGGAATATTTCATTTGAAACCTCCAGCTGCAGACGCCGTCGTTTCCAAATGTATTCCCGTGCTTCAAATACTCAATAACGCCCGGAAATTAGCCACCACATGATGTTTATCTCCTAAATACAGCTCATGTGTGTGTATACGCCACAAAAAGTCGTTTCATGCGAGTGAACTGAACCAGCCAACTTCCCTTAACCACACGTTTTTTCCGCTTAAAACTAATGACAAGTCTCTCACATGTAATGGTTAAAATAAGTACAGAAAAAATATGAGTTCTTAAAGAAATGAGGTCTATTGTCTGGTCCACACGAATGCCATACAGCTGAAATATTGCTGAGTGTTGGGTTAATCCACAAACAAACACATTTTGTACTAGAATACCGAGATATCATTCGAAGGTTGATGGATATCCCTCCAAGACATTATAGTGGCCCATAATGAAATCTGTCTGGTACGGTGCAGACAGAACATCCAACCTATAACCTTCTGTTCAGACAATCTATCCACTACACCACGGATGTGGCTCCACTGGTAAATGTATTATCCTGAAACACTAATATGCACATCAATTACAAATGACCGTCAATTTATTTCCACTTGTGATTTGCTAAAGGCTGACAAGAACCTGTATCTACTTTCAGATTTAGCGTCACACATTCCTAATACCCTACTGTATATTCACAAACACACCACTCACAGCATGCGCCACAGTGTCGTATTTTGCAAAGGGCATACAATTAACACGCCAAGCGCTTAAATCGTCATGTTATCCGGCCCATTTGGTTGCAGTGGTAACCTGCTACTTACAAGCGCCGAGATGCCGGGGGTAGTGAAGCAGTCAAAGACTCTTATAATGATGAGTAATGGTGTCATCACAGACTCTAAGGTAACACGTAAGTACCTCCATATAACAAGACTCCAGACAAACACCCACTCAAAATATGGCGCATAGTGTAGCATACCGCCTGACAAATGCCTAAAGCGTTTCTTCAGTTTTATACTAGTGCTTGTTACATGTGTAAGCCTAGAATGAGAATTCCGTAAGTGCTCCGGCAGTAATAATGCTTATTCTGCCAAGGATTCCTGCAGGTTGTTCCGGTAGGAACCCTCTCGAGCAGTGACAATGCAAACCACTGGACACACGTAGCATTTCGTAAATTATATTGAGAGTGTCTGAATCAGCACCATCCAAAGAGTAATGTGAACGATTTGCACCGTTAACATGTACATCATATCAGTAAGGTAAAATCAGGAATTCAGTACAGCAGATTGAATAGATAAGCACAACCAGTCAAATATATTAAACACTATACACCTGCTATACATTTTGCATATTCACTGGGGTGGTTGGGTAGGTTTGTGCTTTATTCGCACGTCAAGATGACGATCAGGATTCGATTCCCCACGTGGGAATAATATGTGAAGCCCATCTCTGATGTCCCCTGTCATAATAATGCTGGTGTATTGCTAAACTCACTCACATATTCACAATGTATCGTACTGATTGATATCTGAGGTATTCAAAAAAATGGGAGGGACGATTTTAAAATAGACTGCTTGAAAATCGATTTACCTTCGGGTTGCAAGTATCCTCGACGGCGGTACTTTCATTACATGAGGTGGTTTATACTCATGAATCAGCAAACAGTGGGCCAGGCAACTCCGTGATAGACGGCATGAGCATCGATCATTTGGAATGATATGACATGTGACCACCTGATCCCTTTAATCACTCCTTATGGGTTGCTGAAGTTCAATTCTAACCCGGATATTCACGGGTGGAACGAAACTGGGCAAGCCAGATCAAATGAGATAACAACCACGCTTTAAACTATCATGCATGGTCAAGACAGTTTGTTGCGTTGACACTATGAACCAAAATACATTATCTATAAAGATTTCATCGTCGTCGTGTGTTGGAACGATTTACGTTGACCAATCATCACGTGGAACAATTATTTTGATTTAAACACACTCATTTTGAAACAGTGTCAGAACATTTCCAATTCGTCGTGTGGATGATTTTACGTTGTAGAGATCTGATGATGAAGGAACATGTTGTAAGAATGATATGTTTTTTTCTTAAATTAATGAATGTGTTTCAATATCCGTGCCACAAGTACGTGATTCAAAACCACTATTGCTCTTAGCCTGTGGTGGCTCAATCAAATGCACATTTTTTTTCTTTCAACTGAAGATTTCAAAGCGTGACTTGAAATTCTTGCTCAGAACGTTTATAATCAATCAAAATTTGAGGTTTCGGTAAATGCTGTATGCACCACATGATCCTGTGTTGTTATTTTCATAAATAACACGTCAGATTCTGTTTTCTACCTATACTTGGGATCCAGTATTGGTGTTAATAGGATTGTGTCGCTTTACAAACATGATAAACACATCCTCTGAGTGAATCAATTATCGATATGGCGCTATTTGAAATCTTGGTAAAAAGAGCAGGTTCAAAAGTATCCCTTAAGTTGTGAAATGCAATCTCCTGAGGCTGACGATACTTCAATAAAGCTCCAAACAAAATAAAGACAAACATACGACCATTGCACAGTTGAAGTCTTCCCTCTTGTCACATGGTATTGCGAAGAGTTCAGGTTTTGTCACATTGAATGTTTACGAACAGATCTAAATTACAAACGGATGAGGCTGTCCCACTGGGCTCATTTATTTCTAGTTCAGATAGATCGTACATGTTGTACATAACCTTTGGGACAGATTATTTCGTTTCGACTTTGTCATTTCGAGCTGACATTTGGATTTATAATACATAAAGAAACAGATCTGCACAAGGGATAGCTGAACCGATGCCAATGCGGATGCCAACTAGCCTGATATTGTTTATGGATGTTAACAACGAGGACTTTCAGCATTCCATGTATATGACGGGGTGTCCGCTTTGTGTGGAAGAAAATCCCCTAGTGTTGTGGGTCTCACAAATTCTGGCCTTTGTAGGAGCATCCGAGGAACAGTATGGTGCTCACGAATAAAATTATGGCGATCCTAGATTCGCATCCGCGATCAAACGAATATTAGTGGGTAAAATCCTTTGAAATTTCTTGTTTCTTGCATTCACTGACACCAGAAATAATAAGGATGGGGTGGCATATTCATTCGCGACTCTGAACTGATTGACAGCACTAAAGTCAACACTTTCTGTCGAAGATATGTCATATATAAATAGTGTAATACCCCAATGTTTCTCGGCGATATAAACATTGTCCCTGAAAATATCCAATCTCTTCTTCCCATGTAACGCAACTCTAGCTGTTATGAGAATTCCTCAGCCATGCCAAGTTTTAGATAGAGGTCATTGCATTTGTCAAGCCCAAAGGTCATGCAAATATCTCTCGATGAAGTCTCGAAAAGGAGACAGATGTGTTACACTGACACCCTTGTGGAATCCAATTAATCTATTCCTGACGTAAATTTAGCCAGAGTATATTTAACACTGACGTTACGCCATGCTTTCCAAACGGAAAGAATTGACACACACACGTCACATAAAGCAAGAATAAAGCTGGATATTTTCAGATACCTTATTTTAAACTCCAGATTGGGGAGGATATAATATGTTTTTTGTGGCCACATGTTTACAGCGACAGTTTATAGAGTCGTCATTTCTTGGTATTCTATTCTGCTGGAGAGCTAACATCGTAACAATGCAAATTACTGACGTGGATCAATACCAACAATATGAGCTGTTGGATCATTACTTCTGAATTGAATTGTTCGGCTTCGTGAAACATAAAAAATGTCGTACTAAAGAATTGACACCCAGCAATATCGACATAAGGCTGTTAAATGTTCAATTTTCTGCCTTGCACAACATCGACTGGTTTCGGCTTCAACTTGAAATGTAACAAAATTGTTTTCACCATGGAACTGAGACCATATACGCTGTCAGTCATTCCCTTGCACACGGTCATTCATAGAAGTTAATTTTGTCCATCATTGTCAAATAGATAACACTCTTTAACTTGTCTGGTTTTGCATTATCACGTTTTGCTGGTATCGACAATCTTTTCGCATCAGTGACAGTTTTTCCGTGTGGAACTAGAGGTGTCGTGAGAGACGTATATGTATTACATATTCTAGTTAGGTAATGTATCCAGGTAATGTAATGTTTTGCGTCCAAGAGCTTCTTATATCAATCACTGCATTGTCTTATCCAGATCGTTGTGTGGGGACCTAATAATGGTAATAAAGGGGAAAAAACAAAGTAATCATTTCTTGAAAACCTTTTTCAACGACAACTGTATGACAACAATTCATAGAATAGTCTGAAATGCCACACTCACGTCACATCTATGACGTGTGATATGCAGTCATAGATATTTACAACACTGGTGAAACGCACGAGTGCGAGTAGAGTGCTGACAAAGGAAGGGGGTATTACATGTTCTCTTCTTGCTCCATTACCAACGTGTATGCAGTATTTCCAAACTCCTGTATAATCGCTCAGCAAATATGGTTCGACGCGATGTGAAGTAGACAATGATTGGTACATATCTGTCATGATTGCGTTTTGCAGAAATACCTCTGTTAATATTGTAAGGCTTCAATATATTAATATCATGACATTTGATGCCAAGGGCAAGAAACTGGTGACTATTTCCACTTCTGTTAATAGAATCGTAGGGTTTTATCTAAGGTTTAAAAGGATTAGCTGATTACACTGCGTGTGTGTTACGAGTTTTGCAGTTATATTTGTTTGCTGGTTCGATTTGCCCATAATTGAATTCTCAGTTGTGAAGGAGTGAGTCTCGCGATTGCCATGCCAAGTTTATTTTTATCTACTTCTTTGATTTGATGAATATTACGTTCTCTTTCACTTCGGGGGAAGAATTGTTTTCTTCATCTCGAGAGATTTAGCTTTATTCTCAAAAAGTAATATACCGTTGAATATATATCTCAATCGACCTGGTTTGAAAGTGTTTTATAGTAGGTGGGATACTGTTTCAAAATTGTATGATGTGTCAGTGTAAGTACCGGTATTGGAACTTAATAGTAAGTGCAGTTTATTGCATGTCACTTTCAACAGTGGTCCGGTTATGTCACGGTGAGCCAGAAGAGTGAGTGAATTTGGTTTTAGGGCATTTTTAGCAACATTCTTACAAAGTCACAGCAGGGAACACCTTAAATGGGCTTCACAGTGTAAACATGTGGGTAATCGAGCACGGGTCTTCCAGGTGATACATAAAGAAAACAAACAACTAAAGAAACCAATTCATTTTCATTAGACCACAAGGGTAATACTGCTTACTGCATAAGGACAATGGTCACGTCAAATTAAACTCTTGTATGAAAGCCAAAAGAATAAAAACCGAACCTCTCTAAATCTTGCTGGGCATTTCCATAATATACAGTTTCACTTTGGAAGAATGCAATACTGATTTTGCCCTTACTACCAGAATCCACTGTAAGACAGTATTGTTATTTGTATATGCATCATCCGTGTCCTCAAGTTTGTTTCCGCCTGTAACAATGAGCTATCAAACGTATACCTCACTTGAAGCTCAGGAGATTCGCAGCTTTCTTGTTATACTATGCAGGATAGAAGAGTCCCAGAACTGATGATCACTTTAACCTAGGTGGTTTACCTTGTATCGTATATGCTTATACGTCTATTCCTAACGGGCCATGTGTCTCAATACAAGGCCGTAATCCCCAAACCAATCAACGACTTGATGCTCTCAATGGTTCCGAGAGAGAGGGAGTGAGAGAGAGTAGCCGAGAGGAGAGAGTAACCGTGTGTACAATATCCCTTGAAGCGGTAACAGTAACAAAGGAGATAATTACTTTCAACCTTTTACTCTTTTTACGACATACATGCCATTCTCTCAGTGTAATTCGTATCTGGACTTATGCGTCATGTCGTGGCTCAGCCCATGGACACAAGGGAAATCCCAGACTTAGGAAACAGTCACTATCCAAGAACTTGAAGGAGAACAAATGACATTATAACACATCACAGAAACGCTTGTGTGCAGCAGCATCTACTTGGATCCGTTTGATGCACAGAGACTGATCAGTTTCTTATCTTTCGAAGATCCTTTATGAGCTGCAAAAGGACATTTGCAATTGCTGCCAGGAATTCCGTGCGAAGGTAGATTAGATTCTTGGTGTGTAATATCATGTTGCTTGGAAAAGAGAAAGGTACATCTACTGAATCTGTCTGACGGAATTCAGTGTGAAGGTGGAAGAGGTTCTTTCGTTATGAAGAAGCACATTTCAGGAATACAGACATACACCCCTCGTACGTGCTGACGTATCCATCTATCTTTCTATTCATCCGCCCAGTTCCTACCAGCTCATCATATACAGGGCACTGAAAACTAAAGGAACATTGAGAGAAGATGACAGTCTGCTACAGTATGAGCTTTATAGTTTTATTTAGTTATATATGTTATAGATTGTGAAATCGGTCATTTCGTGAAATGACTGAGAGGGCCTGCCATTTTCTACAACAACAGTCAATATACTTCAATCATTTCAGAAATTGCACATAATCTACAAAAGTGGATTACGATTTGAACATTACTTATTGTCACAAACAGTTAAAAATGTTGATGCAGCGACTATTGCACCTCTGTTTGGCTTTGAAGCATTTATATTTCACTTTCAAAACAATGAAGGATTTTTAAAATAATGTTAATCATTTGATTATTGAGTTTTTAAAGGAAACAGATTTGGTAAATGAAATTTGGTAAATGTTTTGTAAATAAATAATAGGTTGGATTATCAACTTTGATTGTTAGTGGCTGTACCCTCAAAGGGAGCTGAAGTATTGTAAAACCTTTGAATGACCAAAGCTAATATCTCACTGTCTGTGTCGGCCATTTTGCACAGTGTTTCATATAAATCACCGCTTTACTCCAAACCATTGTATCGGGCAAGGGCATGATGCGGACAACAGAATCAGAGCTGATCTAGGATCGGGAATGTACGATTTTAGCATTTTGTGCCCTCCTATCGGACATAACCACACATATCCAGTTACGGTATGACTCCACCACACATGACTATTCATTCCGTTTAATGTTCAATGTTTGGTGGCAATTCCCTACGTTTTTTTTTTAAAATTTATTGTATTTCGTTTTTGTTCAAAGCAGCCTTCTACTATATTATTCAGCACTTAAGGACGCTTACTTTATGGGTTGTGTTTATGTAAAGATGAAATTATATCATGTGTGACTGCAAATTTATGACCAGAAAAAGTTGTCGATCTTTCCCAGCAGGTACTTTTTCACAGAATATAATTATTTGGTAATTCATTTCACCACTCAACACTGACCTTTGAAGCTGATACTTCACTTGACGATCTATTGGCGGTCAGACGATCACCAGCTTTGTTTACATGTATCCATGATGCGAACATGGTCTCCCATCAATGTTCACTCAAACCAAGGTGGCTTACCTTGTATTACATATACTTGTACTTCTGTTAACCGCGGTTTCAGCTCACTATACACCAGGCTAATCCCCAAACAATTTATCAGTTTGAATGGTTCCCGGGGTGAGTAGGTACACATATCAAACCCCTTGATGCGGAAACAATGAAGATAATTGCTGCTGGAATATATTTTTTCGCATCCGCTCAGACCCATGGGTGTCTGGACTTCGCAGCACAATGTCATGGCCCAAGAGGCCACTTATGGTTCTAACACATCACAGAAACCTTCAGACCCGTAGCTGTTATTTGACCCCTTAATTTCATAATTTCATCATTATTGTTGCACACAATGTGGATATTCTCTTTATCGGATCTATTGTGCCAGAAGCCAAGAGTCTTCACTTGAAAACCTAATGGCTGCGGTAAAACCCCTGGTACGTAATTTGGAAACATTTTGATACCTTACCAATATCTTCGTAGTATACTATATTTTGCAATACCTAGTCTAAATTGTGGTGAAGTCAGTGGCATATGCTATCAAGGTTGTTATGTCAATAGTCATAGTGTGGGAATCGTACAGTAACGTCAATCACCAGGCATCTGTTGAACTAATCACTTTAAGTACATTCTCACCTGAATCTCGCATTTCATGTTAACCATGTAAACACTCTACACCCGTGGCAGTTAAACACTGTTTACTGCCTATGTACGTCCAGTATCAACATTTGCTCAACTAAACTGGACCTATTAGTCAAACGAAATCAAAGTCCTGTTTGTAAACAGTACGCTGACTGTCATGCAGCTTTCACGTGTCTGCAGAATATGTGAAGGATCCAATGGGCATTCACTAATATAGTTGTAAATATATTAATGTGATGAAATCAATATACTAAAGTGTAGAGTTACATTCCGCATTATATCAGTGTCTGAGAGGGAAAGTGGGATTTATGCTTGTGAAAAAGTTTCAGGTCATCTTGACAGGAACTCAAACCTAGCTGAATTTTAAGTGGTAAAATAGAAGGACAATGAGCATATACGTTACACAAAGTTGTCAAAGCCACTGATAACGCCGAGTCCAAAACACGAAATTCCAAACAAGCTGGCAAGGGTCTAGTATGTAAATTCACTTTTCTGTGCTTTGACCACTGGAAACTTCTCCTCAACATGAAGGACCAAGAATGCATCCACAGAGTGTGTGGCTGTTTAGCAGTTTTCACGGGGTCTTTGATGTTTAAAGCGCATCTGTCATCTGCTATCAAACCATTGTTTGTGATGGCCACAATGCAGATATGCTTGCAAGGTATTTATGGCTACATTCTCTTGCAGGGGTTATGCTATACACAATCACAATGCTTCATGAATGTGTCCTCTTTCATGGAGCATTTCCGCAAGTGAAATCTGAAGATCTAGAATAGCTTTCGTGGTTTCTGTTTACACACAACATTAATCCTATTTTGTCACTAAGGGATCTGCATGGGTAGGTCAGATCGTTGCAGTAGATATATACCCATATCCTTGGAACATATAGTAATATACCTCTTGCAGCTGGTTTGAAGTCTCCATATACACATAAACATGACGCCCCTGGAGCTCGAAATCTTGTACCTTGACTTTATTGAATTTATTCCTAACCACCATCATGCATAAAGCACAATGTTGGTTCACGGAAATGCTTTCTGATTGTGAAGTTTTACTGTACCTTTTCCTCTGTTCCAGGTACTTGTATCAAGTGTTACAGGTGTGACAACGACAAGAATGGAGCGTGTGGAGAGGAATTTAAATCGTACCAGTTTACAGCCTACGATTGTGTTGGCAAAAGCATGAAATGCGGCAAACAGACCCAGTTGCCTTTGGAAGATGGTACAACTAAACATTTTCATTTACTTATATATATATATGTGTGTGAGTGTGTGTGTGTGTTTTCCTTTTTACCCTTATTCCTTACCTGGTGTAAGGTTCATACTAACGCCAGTAAGGTGTGTTTTCCACACAGTTACAGATAGCAATGTAAGACGGCCATACACAAGGACGGCAGTATTGAGTGAAAAATAGATCGATTGAGTACACTGGGTTAAAATGTAAGAGTCATCGGCATTTTACAGTAATACTAGGAGAACAAAATGCAAAATAGCCAGCTTTGAGGAATAAAAGTAATTGTTTCATTAACACTACTGAAATGATGTGAGTTATACAAACAACAAAGCAGATATTGGTGATTTTCTTTCAGGTTGGGTTGGCGTCATACGGAGCTGCTACCATCTCGGTTCCCTACCTGGGATCAACGAAACCAATGGCTGTCACTACTGGACTAACCCCACTGACAATTTTACTGCTCTCATGTGCTTTTGTGACACTGACATGTGCAATGTAGGCAGTAAGCAGGGCCTTGCGTCAGAAGCAATTACCTTTACATTAATATTAAGTGCAGTTATCATCCTTATGCAAAGTTTCCTGTGGTCTTGAGAAAGGAACATGGTTGTCTCCTTTTAAATAGTATCTATGTATGTTAATATTTCGCAACGGATAACAATATATATCACAGGTGTAAGTAAAGCTCCAACCTTGACATGGCAAAAAATATAGAGTAGTAAGTTGACAAACCATTGAAAAAAAGAACTACAAATAAAACTGAAAGAGGCAGTTTATTCATGGATTATCTCTGTAATTTGTCTTGAACGTCTTGCCCGATTCAAATGGATATTGCATTTTGATGTATTGTGACATCAAGCAATGGCTTTCGTTTATTCCTATACATATATCACTTACCCTAGGCGTCCTAGTACAGATGTTGAGCGTTGGATAGTCTTGTGGTTAAAGCGCTCACTTCGAGGATCAGGGTTCAAAGGTCAAAAATCCCACCCATTGGCCCAATGGATAAAGCACATTTTCGTTCTCGCTCTCCTACCTTCCCCACCCCCTCCCACACACACACACGCACACACACACACGCACCATGTGGAAAAGAAGTCATCATTAAGAACTGTAACTTCCCAGGACATCTGCGATGCCAAAAACACCCCAAAACATCGTTCACCTCATAGAATGTCTGATCAGTGTCCAACAAAAAGGCCTATAGTCGATTCATCTGCTTTTGCACTCCTCCTCTCAGCTGATTCAAAATGTGATCGGTCGGGTTCAAGTGGGTGGAAAGGGTCAGTGTATGACACACACCCTGGTCACGTTTCTACGTTTGCTGAGTACATATGTTTGCTTATAAACAACTTCTATTGTACCACTGACGTACTTAAATTTACATGTTTTTTTTTTCATTTATTATTATCGGGCGAATTTTCTTTGGCTTCCTCAAACTCACGCATGTCATCTTGGTAATAATCAGGCATTTGAGTGTCATTATTTTCTCGTTTGATGGCAGTCTTGTTCCCACAAAGTTATGCTTTCTATTTTGAATGTGATCATGCTAATTAATCTGGATGAAGTACATTGAAATAGTTTTCGTTTTTCGATACCGGATGTATTCAAGTGTGCTTCTATCACTGTTAACTGTTTCTGGGTGTATTTTCCTGTTCTTCCAATGCGATTTTTACATCTACATTACTTACATAAATGTATAATAACCGCAACGCCGTATCTCGCGTAACTTGTGGGTATTAGAATGCAGTATACAAATGTCCACCCAATGTAACTACAAAAGGAGATATGAAACTGTTTATATGCTCCTGTCAATATCCTTACAGTATGGAATGCCGTGAGGAGTTCTTTGAATGGTTGTCGAGATTACACCTGGGCAGGTGATCAAATGGGATGTTCTGCCACTGATCTTGTATATGAGTAGGTTCATCAGTTGAACTTACATAAACTCAGAAAAGTGTCGCCTTATGCTAGCTCAAAGGATGACATGGTCCATATGAGAAGTATAACATCTTTTATACATTAACATTTCATCTCAAGGTGTACTATATAACGGCTGTTAATTAGAAGTGTGGCAGTTGTATACATGGTTACTCCCCGGGTGTGATTGCAATGCATGTTCTTACCAAATACAAGCAATCCAGTTCTGCAAGATGAAACGTTGGATGGTACATAAAATGCACTAGAAATATTGGTCTTGGCGCTATTGACGGCGTATTTTCACTTTTCACTTCCATTCATTGTGTTTCTAAGCGAATGGAAATTGACTTGAATCGGTGTTTTTGAGAATCTTGTATTTAATTCAAAGGGAGCTAGTTACCTTCAACTCGCACCACAAGTTCGGATATACGGGGTGTATCAGTGAAGCAGAAGTGGCAATATTGGTGCGATGTAAAGATTTGTCGTGTTTTGTACGTCTATCATTGTGTATGTATACACAAATTCTCTGAATCCATTTGATCGTCAGCATTTCATATAAGTTCTCTGTGTAAATGTTCTGCTTTACTATGTCTCCTCCGTTTGAAAAGAACTAGCCATATGAAGTAGCAAGTCATGATGCATAGCACAGTGTCAGTCTTCAGTTTCCTTTAACGATTACTGAAATTAGTCTGAGCGCTTTTCCTTGTGATCATATCAAAGACTTGGTCGCTTTAATTGTAATTTGAGTAGTGGATACCTCTCCACTGGAATGTTGTATTTTCCTGAGCATTGGCAAAGGTGTATTTTGGTGTTAAAAAACATAAAACCCAGCTAGAATAACTCCAATAAGGTTGTGAACACTTTGAAAGTGAAGCCAGAAATGGGAGACAAATGATTTTCTTAAGTTATGTAAGTGACGAAACCTCTGCTTTGGATCACTTACGAGATTCTCAGACATATGTTTTATGGTAAACTATTTATATTGATGTATATAATCACGTCAACAGTTTTATAGTATCCTTAGCCCATTATATGTATTGGACAATCAACTTTTGTATCCATTGTGATCCAACAGAAGGAGCCCTGGTTTTGTGATCTGTCGCCATTTGTAAATAAAGTGATAACACTCTTGTCGTGTTCCTCGTTGTCACATACTTTGGAAACAAAAAATATTTTGACGAAGCAGTAAACATGTTAATTCACTGTATTCCAGCTTTCTCAATTTGATCCTAAATTGGCATTCATAATGTGAACCACAGTTTCTCAGTGCACACTCTTGCTTCTAGATCTTATCCAATCTTCAGTCACTTTGGAATTGTCCCCACATTAAGCTCCCACGTCCAAATGACTGCAATACTGTTTCATGCGTATCGCCAAATGTACGACAACGGCAACATTTCAGCCATATCGTGACGAGAACATTTAATACTGAAATGGAAGATATGTATTTCATAAATAAACCTGTCGTCAAAGGACAGTAAAACAACTAGAATATCACAGTTACAATTTAAAACTAGTGTGGAAAGTTAAAACTAATATCACTATCTGGACAAAACAATATAAAAACAGACTATAGATCTCCAACGCCTGGAAGTAGATCACCATATGCAGCCAATGTGTTACCAGAGATTCCTACATGGCTGGGTAACCAACAGAAGACAATGTCGCACTGGCCAGTAGCAAGATTATTACACAATTCAATAATATCAATTAGAATTAGAGTCGGAATAGATTATATACTGTTTATGTTTAGGATGAATATATTTAAGAGCCGTTAGTATGGCGTTAGCTTCAGCTATAAAAATAGAGCTGTTGTCTGGTAATCTAGAAGATGTTGTTCTCGATCCAATGACAGTGGCACAAGCCACTGCGCCACCGTCCTTGGATCCATCTGTAAATAAGGATTTATATTTGCTATATTTATGATTTAATTTATTATATTCTTGTTTGTATTGTAATTCATTAGTTTCTGATTTTTTAAATGTAGTTAATGTTAGGTCCACTTGGGGCCTGACCAGTTGCCAAGGAGGAGAAGAAAGAAGTCGGGAAGGAGCTATATTTTCCAACTCAATACTAGAAGCAGCAAGAAATGGCTTAATTCGGAGCCCAAGAGGCGGAACAAGGGAAGACTTATTGTTATACAAATCCTCATAAAGAGGTTTAAAGACACAAATAAATGCAGGATAAGACTCATTCGAAGCTAGTTTTGTAATGTACTGTAAAGATAGTTTTATACAGCGTTGGTTGAGAGAAGGCTCATCAGCCTCGACGTATAGACTGTCGATTAAAGTTCTAAAAGAACCGAGACAAAGTCCTAGGCCTTGGTGGTGCACAGGATCAAATAGTTTTAGGTTGTTTTGACAAGCTCCACCATATATGATGGAGCCATAGTCACGTTTTGAGCGGACGACTGATCTATATAAATGAGGGTAGTCAGATCCCCTCCCCATTTTTAATTAGAAACAAACTTAAAGTTTAATCAATCAAGAGCCTTCAAGCATCTGCCTTTTAGGGACTTAATAGCGGCAAAAAGGTCAAATGTGAATCAAAAATAAGTCCCAAGAACTTAGCCTCCTTGACAACTTTGATAGGGTTGTCACTTAGAAATAGTTCTAGGTCTTTATGGGGTTTATATTTACGGCAGAAGTGTACACAATTGGTTTTTGATTTAGAAAATTTAAAGCCATTTTCAAGACACCATTTATAATTATCTATTTTGTTTAAACACAGCTGCAGTTGCCGTTCATTAGTATGCATATTTTTTCCAGGACAAGAAATATTAAAATCATCCAGAAATAACGATCCATCAATTGAATCGTTTAAAACTTTAGATAAACTGTTGATCTTGATGCTAAAAAGAGTGACAAACAAAATACTGCCTTGTGCAACACCCTGATCCTGATTGTAATGATCAGACAGGGTAGAACCTACGCGGACCTGGAACTGTCTGTCATTTAAAAAGTTGGCAATGAATTCAGGCAAACGACCTCGCAAGCCGAAGTCATGTCAATCCCTTAAAATGCCATATTTCCAAGTTGCATCATATGCCTTCTCAAGATCAAAAAAGACAGATACGGCGTGTTGTTATTGATCAGTGCGTTTTTAACAAATGATTCTAAACGCACTATGTGATCGACAGTACTTCTATTTTTACGGAAACCACATTGTATATCTGTTATAAGGTTATTTGTTTCCAAGTACCAAACTAGTCGATTATTTATCATGCGTTCCATGGTCTTGCAAACACAGCTAGTTAGTGATATCGGACGATAATTGGATGGATCCGTATGATCACGTCCAGGTTTAGGTATTGGTACTACTATGGCATCACGCCATGAAGATTGAAATTTCCCGGAAGTCCAAATATCATCAAAAAATGATAAGAGCGTCTCTAAACAGGATTCTGGTAAGTGCTTCAGGAGTTGATAATGTATGTTATCAGCTCCTGTAGCAGTGTCATGAGCATGATCAAGAGCAGTATGGAGCTCATGAATACAAAACGTTTCATTATAATCTTCCCCATTATCAGAATTGAAATTAATAGTTTTCTTTTCTTGTTGTTTTTGATACTGCTGAAATTTAGGTATATAATTAGAAGAGGAAGAATGTTTAGCGAGAGTTTCACCCAGTTTATTCGTAATATCTGATTTATCAGTAAGTAATTGATCTCCATGTTTAAGATGATGGAAACTAGATTTAGTACCCTTACTTTTAATTTTCTGGACCATGTTCCATACCCTGGACATGGGTGTCCGAGAATTTATTTTGGATACATAATTTTGCCAAGATTTCGTTTGTTCTGTTTAAAAGTACGCCGCGCTTTAGCATTTAAAATTTTAAATTTATTTATATCATGCACCATAGGATGGCGACGGAAATAATGTTGTGCTTTTTTCCTTGGCTTCCTAGCTAGTTTGCATTCATGGTTTTCGAATGTGTGGAACTGCAGAAGAATGTGGTATACACTCATCAGCTATGGAATTCACCTCATCAGAAAAACACTTAATGTCAATAAACCGTGCGGGTTTAAGTTTTTCAGCACACAGTGCTTCATATAAAGCCCAGTTAGCCTTTTTAAAATTCCGCCTTGATGATGGAGGAACATCAGTTGGAGTGACAGATTTAAGTATAGTAGGAAAATGGTCACTTCCACAGAAGTCGTGGACTGACCATTCAAATTCATTTAGTAGTTCTGAATTTATGGGTGACAAGTCGAGAGCAGAATAGGTCCCTGTAGCAGGGTGTAAATATGTGCTGGAACCATTTCAGAAACGTCCATGTCTCCAAGAGACCCATATTTATTAAACAACTGAATTTATTTTGTTACCCTTTAGGAGCTCTGTCACTTTGTTGTTTTGAAGCATCAGGCTTAGGCTTCGGTTTACATTGCACAGTTTGTTGACTATCAGCTGTCGATTGAGACTTTGAGTGTGACTGAGATGATGATGATTTGTGATCAGAAGAAGACTTTGATGTACTAGGAAGTGATTCCTCAGTCTGAAATGATATAGCAGAGTACAAAAGCTGTGGAGAATCACAGTTTACCCAAGTCAAGGTAGTCTGACATCCTGTGAATGATTTTTGTTATTTTAGAGGTAGACTCCGATGATGTTTTGTCTACTGTAGCTTAACTTTCTGGAAGATCAGACCTCTTTACCAGTTTTTTTCCTTGAGAAAAGGAGATATTTTGAGTAAACTTTATTCTGTTTATCTCCATTTGTTCTTTCCAAATAGGACATTGTTTAGGAAGGTGAATGATCGCCTGAACAGTTGGTGCATTTTTTCAAATCACTGTCACAATCTTCTGTTGTGTGTGTTTTCTCGCCACATTGAGCACACACAACAATGTGCAGGTATTCACGCCATGTCCATATTTCTGACATTTAAAACACCTGAGCGGGTAGGGGATGTAGGTATCAACTTGTATGTTACAACAGCCTGCCTTCACTGATTGGTGAGTTTTTATACATGAAAAAGTAAACAGATAGGTATTAGTTTGGAATGTTTCATTGTTTTGTCGGGTTGAAAAGCACTTCACATACAGCACACCTTGATCTTTCATTTCTGATGCAATGGCAATTTCGGACATATCAACAAACAATCCATCACGATCTCTGGTGATACTTTTACTAGTGTTCAAGGTCATGTGAGCAGAGACCGTGACCGGAATGCCCACAAAAGATTCTATACTCATCAGATTGGATGCTTGTTGTTTCTTGTCGCATTCAACTAGTAGCGCACCCGAACGTAAGCGTCGAATGTTCTTAACATCCCCAGCAATACCTTGAATGCACTTAGATACTGCGAAAGGGTTCAGCTTTAATGGTGTCTTGTCCGGAGTCTCAATAACAAGGAAACGTGGCCAATACTCAATCGATAGAGACGGTCTGTGGTCAGTATCAACAGGATCAATTTCAAGTGGACGTTTTGTTTTTTGTTGTTTTGTGGGGGGTACTTCATAAGCCATGGTTGGTGTCATATGGTTCATCATCCGAGCACCCCACCCACCACGGAGTATCACAAGGACAATGCTAAAGCAAGCGGGCCTCCAGCTTGCAGCACCAAGGATATCCGGATGATATACTTCAGTAGAAGAATTCTAAATAATTAAACTACCAGATTGGCCCATGAGCCATCGCCTTCTGGCAAAGTTCATATTAGAATTCACAATCAAAAACTTACAGATCGCAACTAGTGCCAAAGCCGAAATTCAAAACAATTCCAAATCAAATTTGTGCAATGACACATATACAGTCCATGCACAGGGCTTGGCATGACTAGCCGATTGGCTGAATCGGGCCCATACAACCACCCGTCTAGGTGAAGTAAAGGCCAAAGTGGTGTGTTGGGCAATGGAACGCAGTTAAAAAGCCCAATGCCCTCAACCACCAGGATCCCGTCCTCCACCGACACCAAACAGGTTGCCCAAATTTGGTCGCCTCTTACGACCAGCAATGGGGTGCTGTGGACACATTCTGCCCCGGGTCCACACGGGAGAAGAACACTTGGCGTTACCCAGCACCCACAACGAGGAGGTGGCTCTTCATGGGTGTCAAATAAACCAAAGTTCTAATACAGGATAGTCACATTACAATTCACAAGGTAAATGCACATGGAACTAGTTAATGGTTAATGTTTCAAAAATAACCAATTGAGCTAGTAATTCTCAACCATATTTAGTATCAAATCTAGATGAATCAGTGACGAAGAGTTAGACAGATTTTAAGATGGCTAGTTTATCAAGATAACTCACTATTTCCATATAAGATTGTCTTTTAAGAGGTATCCATGTTTGAAATGTTCTCCATCATTTCCTAGTACAGTTTAATTTGGACAGACAAGTAGATAGCGTTGGGTATCTTCACGATGAGCACCACAAGGAGAGGAAGGATCGTTTGAAAGATGTCATTCAAATTTATGATAGTTCAAATCAGCCTGCAGTGAATAATTTGACAAAATCGATTTCCATAATTCACATCAAATCCAAATGTATGTCCAGCTTGTGGGGTTATTTTTTCAATAAATTATTTTTTGGGATTGTATCATTTTAACGTCATTTGGTAAAGCATTTCAGAGATCTATTGTACTAGGTAAAACGTATCTTGAATAAAGAATTGTTTTCACGCGAATGTTTTGTAAGTTTATATTATTATCAGTCCATATTGAACTTGTTTGATGCAAGCTTCTGAATTTAGTTTCCAAACATGTATATGAGCGAAATGTCAGTATACTCTTAAACATTGGATAGCAACTCTCCTTTGAGAAAGAAAATATTCTTCAAATTTCAAGACGCATATTTGTTTTCCCCGCCCACAAGTTGTCGTGATTGATCATGCATAGAAATAATCATCTGTCATTAGCCCTTGTGATGACAAAGAGCAACATTTTACATTAAGTGTTATTATTAAAATAGATACACAGACAAAGAGCAACATTTTATATTAAATGTTATTTAAACAGATGTATTTACAGACTTGGTTCTTTTATTGTTGTTCTGTGTGATCTTGCCTCTTCAAATCATCACGCCTCTTCCGCAACTCCCCAAAATGCTTCTCTGCAATATAAGAGAATTATATGTTTCAGGTTTTAAGTGAAGCAGCGTGTTCCATGTATTTTGTTTCATTTGTTATAGTGGAAAGGTATTTTGGCTTGTTTACTGATCCCTGTTCAATGTCTCCATTGAATAAAATAAGTCTACGCCATTTAGAAACGAATAGCACTAGACAAGAAGGTTTATGGATGTGAAGGTATCTTTATGTGAAAACATTATGTGTCTGTATGAGCGCTTACACCTTCTGTTCCCGTCAAACCGCGTCTCGCAAAGACTCACTGGAAATACAGTTTGTTGGAGGTTTTTTGTTTTGTTTTTGTTTTAGTTTTTTGTTGTTGTTTTTTTGGTATTTTTTTAAATCTAAATTTAATGTTCCCTTTTGGCAATAGCTTTAAGCATTTAACAACAAATCAAACTTACACTATAGACACGAAATATCACTTGTCTGTCTTTGTAATGATTTAGGACGTCTCTCACATGGACGTGATCCGGTCGCCATGTTGTTATATGTTTACATTGCCGACATCAGAGGGCACCGTTCAAGGTGGAAATCAGCAGAGTGAATGTGAGTACGCATCGTGACTACATTGGGCTCTTACGGGTTAAGGGCTTAAGGGTCTTTTTGAATTAGGGACTCAAATATATGTTTCTCAGTGTCAAGGATGGTGTCCTCTTTTGTCAGTCTGACATGGGATGTTTGTTTACTAATCCCACACGGCCTGGTGGGGAGGTTTGGTGACCACGGAGGAGATGACCAAGCAAAGAAAGACACGAGTTGACTGTCATCTCCATTTTTGTGTTCAGCGTACATATGTTGATAAATTACTTATCACAACCATACATAAAACATGACGTATATAACTCTACACAGTGTTTAGCGTAAAATATAAAAATATATATATAAAAAATAGCGTAAATATCAGAAATCTACAGGTACTTATCACAATCCTATTTCATCTATCTTATCGTTTTATAATCATTAAAATCATCATTACATATCCTTTAACTTTGTGTAAATAAGTTTTGTAATCAATTATCAAACCAAAGCCTTACAATGCATTGACACATCTAACATTTCTAAAAGAATCATTCTTTCAAGCATTTGATTCACAGACCGTATTACAAAAAGTACAATGTCTTTATTCGTTTAGCCTTTGGTCAAAAGCAAGTCAACACTAATTAAATACGTAGAATAGACCGTTTTGTCTTAGTCAAAATCACATTTGAATATGCATACGCGTGTCTTTGCTGAGTTTGTGTTTAACTAAGCATTGTATGCATTATATTTGTATTATGATGCAGAGTGTGTGGGACGACGAGGATGGCAAAGATGCTGTGCCAGTCAATGAACTAGGACTCTTCTCATTCACCGACATCGAGATCTAAAATAGAGCAAACACCCTTTGCACCATCTGTTTGCCGTCAAGCCTTGTTGTGATCAACTTGGTTACATTTTCCCTTTCTCTGTAGAGGAAAACAAATATCTCACCTCAGGCGATTGCCTGTCAAAAGCCCCACAAGACAGAAGCCCCACAGACAAAAGCCCCAGCAGACATAAGCCCCCATAGCTTAAAAACACGCATGAGACAGCAGCTCCACGTTTTCTCAAGGTGGAGGGGCTTGCTCTTATGATCTTGGGGACTAATTAAGACACTTAACAAGTGTCAAGTGTTGTTTTCCAATGATGGTCGTAAGGAGGAAGGATCAATTAAAATAGTGTTAACAGGATCTGCTCAATGTCTTGACTTTAAACTCAAGATTATCTAACATGCGGCTGACATTTACCACCAGTGAAAATGGAAATCTTAAGGAATAACAAAGGTTGTGTCAAACATAGCTTTCAGGGCTTTATGTACACTAAAAGGAGTGCAAATAAGACGACCATTCGATGGGATTGTTCACGCAGGAAAGCATTTAACTGTAATGGAGAGCACAGTACCATATTGGAGGTAAGTTTCTTTCCTTAAAACTCTCTATGTACTTGTTCATCTTTTTATAAACCTCTAAATCGTTTAATAATTTAGTACCTTACCTTAATTATGTTTTTTTATTCATAATATTCATAGAATATGTAATAGTTAATTTTTAGATGGAGAATCCTCAGCTGACATGTAAGCACAGTCACCCTGCAGACACAACAGCAGTAGAAGTCGCAAGGTTCCGCAAAAAGAACAAGCTCCAAGTTCCCTTGGTAAACCTGGTCAAATTCTAGCCAAGGCAGTACAGTCAGCATCTTGTGAAGTCCGAGCCAAACTTTGAAGCATTGACTCTACTAAGCGCTCCATTAATCGTCATCAATCAGCAGCCATGCCCCCTGAGCCGTCGTCTCCAACAGATCTTCATTTTGAAGGAGAATGAACCATGACGGGTGGTGCTAATCCAAGGCCTTTCCTTATCCACGACTCTGACACAGGTCCATCTGAACGTGTGACAGTCTTTGCAACAGGGAATTCTCAGATGCATTTAGCAGCAGGCAGTGTACTGTACATGGATAATTAGGATTAGAGCTGTATGATGTGACAAGTATCAGTTAGTGCTGTGGATTATTGATGTAAATACATCTTACGGAATCTAAATTGTTTATGTATGTATGTATGTGTGTGTGTGTGTGTGTATGTGTGTACAAAAGTCCCACAAGACAGGAGCCCCACATGTACACCTGTCAGACAAAAGCCGCACAAGATATATATGGGGGCTTCTGCCTGTGGGGCTTCTGTCTTGTGGGACTCTTGTCTGTCCACCACTCAGGTCCTGCTTCATATGTTCCAGTTCAGAGGATGGAGTCACAACATTTACAGTGTTACCGTGTTAGTTGGGTTTTTTATAGGATGTAAAGCATGAGACATAATGTTACCTTTTTGGTCGATAGACAGCAAGTAAATATACTGCCCCATTGATACAACACCAGACTGGTCTTGTCATTTCATATACATGTACGCTGAAACGGCGGTTTCCGGGTAGAGAAACCTAGCGGAAACCTACATTACCCAGTATCAACTTGGTTTCCGCAATAGCAGAAACTAGGTTGTTTTTGTTTTTATTTCAGTGAACTGAAACTAAATGGAAACTCTCAACTACACTTTCCTTTGGAATGTTGCAACCTCTGCATGATTACATATGTGATTCTATTCCAATTGGGTAGATCAATATTCATAATGTTGATCACTGGAATGTCTGGTTCATACTCGATTATTAACCACCATCTAACCTTTAATTTTACTGTTAGTGAGTATTGTGCTAAACAGCAAACATCCAAACAGAGACTCGGTCGTGGCCTGACTTTTACAACGTGAAGAATACATTGATCTCTACGTTAGTGTATTCCTGAAGACTGTTTGTGACAGGTTGTGTATCCAGATTTTTTCTTTTTAAAACACTATAATATTCATTTTCATATATCATGGACAGTAAATTCCCACGTTATATTCGTGACACACAATATTCCTCTTTCAAGATGTTTACGAAATAAGAGAAGCGAGAGCAAAAACTCCACACATTCATGGTATGTAATATCGGCTAAAAGATTCGCTTTAAGCACTTAACAGAATATTTTTATGGTGCATTGTTTCCAAAATGCATGTAATATGTATGTAGTTCTGCCTGAACAAGAGAGTTTACTTATGCTATAAGAACATGTTTAACTATTTTGCATATTTAGTGTATGATCCGCGAGAGGGATTACGTTGTTTACTTGTTGATGTCTATTTAGTGCATGTATTTTCTGATGACAGCCTGCTTGAGTGGCTCTGATATCTTTGTTTGACATTAGAAGCAGTTAGTGTGTAACATTACCGAGCTTGATGACAGATGTCTCCTACATATCGAACACGATTGCACAATATCATTAAAAGCGTCCGCAAATTTGATTCCCATAAAGCTGTAAAAAAATGTTCATAGATGTCTGAAAGCTGAGGACAGTGAGGTCGTAATTTCCTCCTTCTAGTGACCTAAGGCGCTAAAGATACTATTTAAGTGTGTTCCCGCAACAGTTTCTGGACTCATCTCCACAGGAAATAGACAGCCATGCTGACATCAACCTGCATTTTGCCAAACATGCCCGAGAAATGTATATTTCCTACCTTTAAAAGAACTGAATGATGTTGATGGTTGAACAATTGCTTGAATATACAGTATGGTTCAAAATTATTGAGAATAGCTAAAGCATTTCATATTATTAAACGAGAACAAATCAGATAAAATTGAATGTATTGTGAAAGTGAACTGACCTTTTCATGTTGTGTAGGTAACAATTTCATATTTTATCAAGTCTCCTTGAGCTTCACGGCACAGTCTAAGACGGGTAGGCATACTTCCTATCAGAGAGGTTAGTGTCTCGTGAGTTATGCTGTCCCAGTATCGGACCACTTCTCTCTTCATGTCTTCAATTTTTGTCCACCCCTTTTGATTCACACATTCCTTCATCATCCCCCAAATGTTCGCAATGGGATTTAAGTCAGGACTATATGCAGGAAATGGTAATGCAGTCACATTTTTCTCCTGAAACCACTGCTTGGCATGTTTTGCGGTGTGTTTAGGATCATTATCTTGCTGCAAAATCCAGTCATTTCCATAAAACACATGTGCACTTGGAAGGAGAAAATTATCTAATATGTTAGTGTAGCGTTGACTTGTCAGATTTCCCTCAGACACACACAGCGGGGTCGTTCCTAATAAGGATATCCCTCCCCATACATGAAACTTTGGGCTGTATTTAGGTCGTCGATACAACGGTGCTGACGCAGACCTTGTCCATATTTTCACGTTATTGGGATATACCCATATTGAGCTTTCATCAGTAAAAATCACATTTTCCCAGTCAAAGTTTTCATGTGCCAAACACCACTCAACACGCCTGTCTTTATGTTCTTGTTTTATGAGAGGAGAAGGAATTCCAGTCTTTTTCTCCCATCCAAGATCAATCAAATTTCTTCTAACTGTAGATTTTGATACAACTGTTGATCCCCTTTCTATCATTTCATACCTGATGTTGGAGATGCTTGCCCTTTGCTTTTTAGACGCTAAAATTCCCAGCCGGACGCGATCTGAGAAGTCCAATTTTCTGGTTCTCCCTGCTCCTTTCTGATGGCCAAAATCCTTTCCCTCTTTAAAATTCTTCCTAATCCTATACGCAGTAGAAAGCGGAGTTCCTGTTCTCTCTGCCAATGTATTTACATCATCAATTCCTTGATTACACAACTCAAAAATCAACCTTCTTTTATCTTCAGCAGACATTGTTGACAGTGCTGAGGAAAATGACGTCTGCTACAAATTCAGGGGAGGTAACTCTAATTGTACTATACTCAGTAGGCCAAGATGAGTTACCTCCCTTATACCATTACTTAGTTTTAAGTATCAGTGAATCAGTTGAGGTGTTAGGATAGCTCAAAGTAAGAAGAAAAATTCTCAATAATTATGAACCAGACTATACATGTACATAAATTCACGTTGACAACCTTGTCAGACGCTCGTTTCCTATCTGGTGAAATGAGACAAAGAAGTGGGTCACTCCTAACGAGCAGTAGCCAAACGGTCTGAACACTTGCTCTTCAAGCCAAATACACGGGTTCGGTTCAACACATAGATAGAATGCATGAAGTCTATTTCTGGTATCCCCGGCCCTGGTAATGCCGGAATATTGCTAATAGAGGCGTCAAATCCGTGAGAGGCACCCGTGAAGAGCTACTTCCTCGTGGTGGGTGCTGGGGAACGCCAAATGCTCTTCTCCCGTGTGGACCCGGGGCAGAATGTGTCCACAGCACCCCATTGCTGGTCGTAAGAGGTGACCAAATTGGGCAACCTGTTTGCCGTGGGTTGCATCCCGTGTCGGTGGAGGACGGGATCCTGGTGAGTTGAGGGCATTTGGGCTTTTAACTGTGTTCCATTTGCCCAACACACCACTTCGGCCCCTACTTCACCTAGACGGGTGGTTGAACTGGCGCGGTTCAACCAATCGGCAGGTCATGCCAAGCCCTGTGCGTAGATTTTATATGATTGCACAACTTTTTACTTGGACTTTTTGAAAATATGGTCTTGGCACCCTTATTCATAGAAAAAGATTTTACTTCGTGATACGTTTTTCATAAACTTTGCCAAGAATGTTATGCCCAGAAGGCGGTGGCTCATGGGCCAATCTGGTGGAATGATTATACTTTCAATTTTTCTGCTGGAGTATATCATCCGGGTATCCTTGGTGCTGCACGCTGGAGATCCGCTTGTTTATAGCATTGTCCTTGTGATACTCCGTGTTGGGTGGGGAGCTCGGATGATGAAACAATTATAAACTCACTATGGCTTACCAGACTCCGTCGAAAAAGACCACACGTCAACTTGGTAATGACAATGAAGAAAATGAATCCACTGTAACAGAAAATTGGCCACGTTTCGTTGTTCTTGACACTATTGACAAGACTCCACTGAAGTTGAACCCTTTTATTATTTCTAAGGGTATATATGGCATTGCAGGCGACGTTACGAACATCAAACGCTTGCGTTCAGGATCTCTACTGAATGCAATCGAAAACAGCAGGCCTCCAACCTATTGTCAATGCAAACATTGGCTGGCATTCCTGTCTCAGTCACTGCCCACAGAACCTGGAACACCTGCAAAGGCATCATAAGAGATAGAGACCGTTTGTTAACTGACATGTCAGAACTGGACATTGCGTCTGAAATGAAAGATCAAGGTGTGACATATGTTAAACGATTTACTACCCGGAAAAACAATAAACCGACATCCACAAACACATATCTTTTTTCCTTCTCATCTCCAAGTCTCCCTCAATCTGTTAAAGTGGGTTACTGTAATATCGCAGTTGCAGCATACATCCCAGATCCAATGAGGTGTTTTCGATGCCACAAATATGATCATGGAGTTAATACCTGTACACAGCCAGTGACATGTGCTCATTGTAGTGAAACATCTCATGTAACGGAAGACTGCATTAGCACTGTCAAAACATGCACTAATTTTTCAGGCACTCCTTCATCTTTTTCCAAAGAATGTAAAATATGGCAAAAGCAAATGGAAATAAACAAAGTGAAATTCACTCAAAAAAGATTGTGGAATCAACACTACCTAATACGACTTGTGCATCAGTCATCAGATTACCTTCTGAAAACATGACTAAACAAGTATCCACTTCATCAAGTGTGACTGAAATAGACCTGACTTGGGTTAAAACTGATAACCCGAAACTTTTCACGCCTGAACAAACTACTCAGACTTCAGAAACAAATGTGAACGCCCGTGTGCCATCTACAGTTCAGGGTGAAGAACAGAGATTGTCACAATCTACAGGACATACTCGATCTGAAACAAATTCAAAGTCTAAAAGTACTGTCTAACCGAGAACAGGTAATGGGAAAAGGACTGATAGACCACCCAAGGGTTCAGAGAATCGTATAAAATTATTCAATAAATATGGTTCACTCGAAGACATGCATGTGTCAGAAAGCATCCACCACAGGGCACATAGCTTGTCGCACTTCAGGAAAGTGAGGGGTAGATCCCCAATCAACCCACCAAAAAGATAATATCTTCCAAACATATAGTACAATGGAATTGTAGAGGATTGAAGACTAATTATAATGAGCTACATCTGGTAGTCCAAGATCTGGCACCATCATCATTTGTCTGCAGGAAGCTCATCTGAAACGGACAGATACTTTTAATTTACGTCAGTACGATGAATATCATCATTTCTCACCTTCGGGTGATAGGGCCTGTGGTGGATCTTCAATCCTTGTTAAGCAGAATGTTACCCACAGCCATGTACCACTTAAAACTAATCTCCATGCCGTTGCAGTGAGACTTACACTTCATGTTATGCTTACATTATGCTCACTCTATATTCCGCCTTCTTCAACACTTCACCTAACTGATCTCCAAGCTACCAATGATCAACTTACGAAACCATGCATTATAATGGTTGATCTTAATGGTCACAATCCACTCTGGGGTGGTACAAATTCTAACACTAAAGGTAAAATACTGGAAGGTTTCATCTCAAATAATGACCCGTGCATTTATAACGATCATTCAAGCACTTATCTGCATCCTGCAACCGGCACCTACTCTTTTCTGGATTTGTCTCTTGCAGACTCTAATTTACTTAATGAATTTGATTGGTCAGTTCACAATGATCTCTGTGGAAGTGATCACCTTCCAACGATATTATCTGAATCTTCTCCGACTGATTCTTCATCTTATACAGGATGGAATTTTTCCAAGGCGGACTGGTTCTTATTTCAAATTCAGTGCATATCTAAACTAAAACCCGAATATTTCAGTCATATTGCTGATCCTATTCAGGTATTTTCTGACGTTTTAAATGTATTTGCTGATTAGCGTATACCAAGATCCTCTGCAACTCCACATGTACGAAAGACTGTACAAATGCTAGAAAAGCAAGGAAAAGGCAGAGAAATATTTCCACTATCACCCAACTGCCCATAACCTAAACAGATTTAAAATACTGAATGCAAAGGCGCGTCGTACCTTTAAACAAAGTAAGCGACAATCTTGGAGGAACTATATCTCCAAAATTAATTCACGCACGCACATGTCCAAAGCATGGAACATGGTTCAAAGAATTAAAGGCAAAGGTTCAAAATCTGCTGTTCACCATCTCAAAAATGGTGATAATGTAATTACTGCCAAATGTCAAATTGCAAATAAAATTGGCGAAACTCTTGCCAAAAATTCGTCATCGGCAAATTACGTCCCTGAGTTTCAGAGATATCAGAAACAACAGGAGAAGACAAAACTTAATTTTTATTCAGATAACAGTGAGGACGATAATGAAGTGTTTTCATTACATGAGCTATTTTCAGCTCTTGCGCAGGCTCATGACACACTAGCGGGTGATGACAATATTCATTATCAGCTGCTGAAACATTTGCCTGAACCATGTCACACTTTTAGATATATTTGATAAAATATGGACATCTGGAAACCTTCCTCGTTCATGGCGTAATGTCATTGTAATCCCTATACCCAAACCTGGTAAGGATCATACTGATCCTTCCAATTACAGATCTTTAACCAGCTGTGTTTGTAAAAAAATGGAGCGAATGGTAAACAACAGATTAATTTGGTATCTGGAAACCAATAACCTCATTACAAATATACAATGTGTGGTACCATTGATCATTTGGCACGTTTAAAATCCTTTGTCAAAAATGCTATAGTAAATAAACAACATGCTGTATCGATATTTTGTGATCTTGATACAACCTGGAAGCATGGCATTTTAAAGGATTTACATAATTTTGGATTGAGAGCTCGTTTACCTCTTTTTATATCACAGTTTTTAAGTGGCAGACAGTTTCAAGTCCGAGTGGGTTCAACCCTGTCTGACCATTATAATCAAGATCAGGGTGTTCCACAAGGCAGTATTTTGTCAGTCACTTTATTTAGTATTATGATCAACAGTTTATCCAAGGTTTTAACCGATTCCATTGACGGATCACTTTTTGTGGATGATTTTAATATTTCGTGTCGTGGTAGAAATATGCAAATATTGAACGGCAACTACAGTTATGTTTAAATGAATACATAAATGGTGTCTTGAAAACGGCTTCAAATTTTCTAAATCTAAAACAAATTGTATACATTTTTGTATAAAATATAAGCCGCATTAGGACCCTGCACTATCTTTAAATGGCACTCCCATCAAAATTGTCAAGGAGGCCAAGTTCTTGGGTTTAATGCTCGATTCTCATTTAACCTTCTTACCACACATTATATCCCTTAAAGCCAAATGGCTGAAGGCACTAGATTTGTTAATTCAAAGTTGGGTGGGGATCAAGCTACTCTCCTTCACTTTTACAGATCATTGGTACGATCTAAACTTGATTATGGCGCCATTGTATATGGTGGAGCCTGCAAAAGCAACCTTAAATTTTATGATTCTGTACACCACCAAGGTCTAAGACTTTCTCTTGGGTCTTTCCGAACTTCAGTCTTTACGTTGAGGCCGATGAACCATCTCTTACACAACGTCGTATTAAATTATCCTAACGATACATTACTAAATTACACTCTAATGAATCTAGCCCTGCATATAACTGTGTGTTCAATCCACTTTATGAGGATTTGCACGACAAAAAGTCGTCTCTTGTTTAAAGTCTAGAGCACAGAATTAAACCCTTTCTTTCCGCGGTCGGCATTGAGCTGGAAAACATAGCTCCCTCCCGTCTTCTTTCTTCTCCTCCTTGGCAGTTGGTTAAGCCACAAGTCGACCTAACATTATCTTCATTTAAAAATCGGAAACTAATGAATCACAATATAAACAAGAATATAATCAATTTAAAAATATATATCAATTACAAACCCTTATGTACAGATGGTTCCAAGGACGATGGCGCACTGTCATTGGATCCAGAACAATATCTTCTAGACTACCAGATAACACTTCTATTTTTACAGCTGAAAGAAACGCCACACTGACGGCTCTTATATACCCTGAACGTAAACAATATATAATCTATTCCGACTCTCTTTCTTGCAAACATCCACTTTTCATAGAAATTATTGAATTGTATAATGATCTTGCTACTGGCCAATACGACATTGTCTTCTTTTGGTTACCCAGCCACGTAGGAACCTCTTGTAACACATTGGCTGACCTTGCAGCTAAAGCAGCACTCAACAAATCTGTGACACCACTTCTCATTCCTTACAGTGATTACAAAGTCACCATTAGATCTTATATCCATGATCTGATGCAGAAGACGTGGGACACCCAAGTGGGTATCAATAAATTACATGAAATAAAACCTTACATTGGTTATACCCACTTGGGTTGTCCGTCCAGGTTTGAAGAGGTCATACTACGACGATGTCGCGATCGTATTGGCCATACAAGATATACCCATAACTACCTGTTAAAAGGTGAGGATCCTCCATTTTGTATCCCTTGTGATGAGAGAGTTACGGTCAAGCATATCCTGCTTGACTGTGTTGAATTCTCCATCACAAGGGATAGATTTTTCAATGTCAGAACCAGCAAGGATTTTTTTACCACTGTTGCTTCTCATTTAGTTATTGGTTTTTTAAAAGAAATTGATTTTCTGGTTGAATTTTAAGTAATGTGTTCTGTAAAGAGATGTATTTTAAATATTGGTAGCTTAGATTAGTAACTTGAGTTGTTAGTGACTGTACCCTCAAAGGGGGTTGAAGTATTGTAAAATTATTGTCCTCCTGAGAGGGTACGTAAGTCTACAAACATTCGATGTAAATTTAAGTCTACCAGGTTTTTAATCGTAGTATTCTTTTCATTTTAAATTTGGCTAGCATTTCGAACACTCGCCAGCGGCTGAAGGGATGGTGTAAATCCAGGTAGGGTCCATGCAGGTAGCAAAGGTACTGTAAGTCCCCATGGTCCCTAGTATGGTGATCTACCTTCGGTTGTTGGTGATCTATAGCCCGTGTTTTATAATGTATTGTCTTCTTTAATAATTACAATGTTTTAGATTTCCATGCTGGTTTTTCATTTCTGTGATATTCTAGTGTTTTTACTGTCCTTTGTCGACAGCTTTTTATATTACACATATATTTCATTTCCCGTCACGATATGGCTGAAATATTGCCGATGTGACGTTAAATATTAACTCACTCACTCACTGAACCTTTAGCGCGTTAAGAAAGTGAAAGTAATTGATTTCTGCTTCCTTCCTTCCGTATACGATAACAGTTAGATAATGAGTGAGTGGCAATATTTCCCTTGAAGCGCAATGGTTCACAGTTACATGTAAGTTCATTCGCCAGTGGTTTAAGTATATGTAGATTGTCACGACTGTTCGTGTACGAGGGAAGTGAGTGAGTGAGTTCATATTTAACGTCACATCGGCAATATTTCAGCCATACCGTGACGAGAACAGCTTTGAAATTGAAATGGAATATGTGCATATTATAACAAAACTGTCGTCAAAGGACAGTAAAACAACTAGAATATCACAGTTACAGAAAAAACTACCGTGGAACGGTAAAACTGATAGAACTATTTGGACAAGACAAGATACAACACGGGCTATATACATCACCAACAGCTGAAGATAGATGCTCATAATTGCACAATCGACTCTGTTTCTGGCACAGAATTCTTATGAATGTTGAGACACTTTTGTCGTTTCTAATATTAAAGACTGCGGGTACAGTATTTGAGGACATTTTTGTTCAAAAAAGTTGAAAACTATGGGATGGATTGTTGGAGACAACTGTATTTGTGTGACATTCAAAGGAACTTGTGTTCATTCAATAACTTGAACACATATGAATGGATTGTTTTGAAACTTGGGATCATCCTCACTATCAATAGGAGAGGTGTAGTGCTAAGTATTATCATGATATAATGTACTTTATCAAATATATCATGCATTACAGCATTTGTTGACATATGAACTTGTCAAAACTACGTATGTAATATCATTTACAAATGTAATAGAATGAATGAATAACAACATACACCATTGCTGCCAATACTGGGGGGAAATGGGGATGTCACCAGCCTTGATGGAGGCTTTTGTCACAAAGTGGGATCTTGTTTTATAAAGAGCATATTGGTATTGGTATCTTGTCACTCCAAGTCTTCGAAATCGATCACTGAAATAGATTCTGTCAACGACTTTGATAATATATTTATCATTGTGGCTAAATAAATGATATATTTCCCGATTCATTATTAACAGCACAACATAAATTTAGACTTAGCGTTAACTAACATTTACTGTCAGCGACGTGGCGAGGTAATCCTTTCAATTATAGAGTTTATCCCAACAATGACCATTCTCTAATTATCAGACGATCCAGAGATCTACCGGGCGGTAATAGATCATCTTCCCGCTGTCAGGATATTCGCGCCAACAGAATTGTGCCTGGGCATGCAATGCCTTGATTTAGATGCGGCAAACTATGGCAAACATCTGACATTACGGTCATAGAACCATACTCTGGGAGGCTGCATAGAACAGGTTTAGAAGGGATAGATTGTTGGTTTTCACACTAGTACCTGATTGGTATCATTACTTCCTTGTAGTTCTGTTTTCAATTAGGTGAATAATGTGCCAATTTCCATAATCGTCTGCACGTACGTTAGGTTTGGTAACAAATGTATCTACTCTCAAGCACATTTAACTGTTAGACGTATTACATACAAACTGTTGATTTTCCTTGCTACGATAGAATAACTTACAGTAAGGATAGTTTTTTAGGAGGTTGCGCAGACAAAGGAAAATACAATACATGCAGGCAGGATGTTATTAATGTTTACTAAAGGTTCATGGTAACTGACTGTTTGACAAATATTTCGATTCAGCTTGACAATAACCTCTATTTCTGACAGGAACTGTCAGACACTGCAAACACAACTGCGATATCGATAAAGCTATACAAACCCAAGGTGCTAACGTAGTGTGGACTTGATGTCTCCATCAATTTTACAATGTTGGCTCTGAAGCAGGTGTTTCTGGTGGCCGCCTCTGGACCCGGAGTTCAGATCATTCCACCTTTCTACTGCTTATTGCTGACTCGGTAACGAGACGTATATGTGATCGTGCCCTGAAGGACGGCATGGATCGCCCTCATGGTTAAATAAGTCCAGACTTATTTGTAGACCCGCGTGATTAGACAGACAATTAGCAATCACTACTCTGCCCTAATTTCAGTTCATAACTGAGACATGGATAAGGTCATTACAATGGCGATGACCATGATGTGTGACTCGTCGATGACATTTGTGTTTGTCTCACAAAGTAACAGATAAAATAATCGTAATGTAGTTGGGACGTTGACGAATTTGAAAAAAATCGATGGCCTCTGCCTCCTCTTAATAGCTGTGGTTATTGTTTAATGCCACACTCTGCAATAGTCCATCTACATGGCGGTACAATGGTACAGATCAGTGTTCAAATGAAGGTTACGACGTACAAGACCTTAGTAAAATAATAGTAATAATTATATGGTGATTATATCCAGGCGCACTACCTGCTATTAAGCCTAGATACGCACATTCCTGTCCCCGATCAGAGAACACCATCGTACTATCCGATTCTTTTCTAACTCTCTGGGACACAGAGAGTTTTCCAGATGTTCCTAGATGGCATGTCGATGACATTTCCAAGTGTGTGCTTCACCAGTGACCAAACCTCTTGTTGGATGTACCTTCCTATCTTGATTATTATCACTATTACTAGCAGCTATGTACTGTAGCTTAGTGGTTAACGTGTCCACTCGTAATGCTAAAGACCCGAATTCGATTTCCACATGAGTAACAGCATATGTAGACCATATCTAGTGTCATTAGTAAAAGTGGAGTAAAAACATATCCATTCATTCACTGACATTTAAGATTTCAGAGCTGTTTTTTTTTGTTTGGTTGGTTGGTTTTGACACATTAATTAACAAGGTCATCGACTGGTGCAGCCACCGCACTGACAGGCCGTCGAGGCCACAAGACGGTATTATGTCTTTTCACGGCACCTTAACAGGCGACGGTAATGTCATGAACCGTTGAAGACAAGCACATCGATTGTCAGTTAATTGGAGCGCATTTCACAATGTTGCGGGTTTAGCGATATAAAGACCCAAGGCGAATGACCTTGTGCGAATCAAAATGCCTTTAATTAGGTTGCGTTTTAGACAGGCGTGTTCAGGACATGTGATGAATGGGGTTACGTAAATATAGATGTTAATATGAGTCTCCTGTACATTTATTCTGGATTTTTTCGGTCGATTTTCTGGTTCAACAATAAGCGAACCAGAAATTTAGAAAATAATGCAGTAGGTACACAACAAACAAAGAATATATTTATGCAATTAAAACATATTTTAAGAACAATTAACAGTGCAAGACAGGATGAAGAGTGGCAATATAAATGAAATGGCAGTGTAAGCTATGAAAAGAGTGACATAGGCAAGTACATAAAGCATAAGAATATTAACGTGGTAACAACAAAGGTAAAACGTCCAAAGCAGACTGGATTTGATGTAAAACGAGATGACATATGCATGTGTAACACTTACATGGCATAAACAATTTCTGGGAGGTTCTGCTACATTATGCACTAATGCAGCTATTGGAGAAAATTCAGGAGTATCTTAAACTTCGTGTCTAAATGTAGTAACTAGCACACCACTGTCCCCATATGACTGTGAAGGTTTAAACCATTTTCGATTTTATTTTAATATATATTTCTGTAGTGTGTTGGTGTGTAGTCACTGTGCACAGGACTCGGGTGCCAAATCAGTTGAAGTTGAGCAACGATGAGCGCACAGAGACCTTTGATTGGTGACCATGTTTGGCAGTTTGAGTCCTGGGAGTTTCTAGAACTTTAGTCCTGCCCCGCAAGGAAGCAAATGTGATACATGTTCTCTCAAGTTAGGTATGGAAGTTTGTTCAAAATTATCTCTGTTTACCCAGCACAAATTGGGTCCCCTTTGAGATATGTCATATGACTATTCACCTTCGAGCACCTCACAGGCAGTTTGGATGAGTGAGTGAGTTTAGTTTTACGCCGCGCCCAGCAATATTCCAGCTATATGGCGGCGGGCTGTAAATAATCGACTCTGGACCAAACAATCCAGTGATCAACAACATGAGCATCGATCTGCGCAATTGGTAAACGATGACATGCGTCAACCACGTCAGCGAGTCTGACCACCCGATCCCGTTAGTCGCCTCTTACGACAAGCATAGTCGCCGTTTATGGGTTGCTGAAGGCCAATTCTACCCCGGGACCTTCACGGGTGACAGGCAGTTTGGGTTATGCGGGGTAATAATAATCAGATTATGGTTAGAGCGTCTAATGAGCAGCTAGTCAGATGGATACCAGGCGCTTTATAAATGTGTAGCGTATTGATAAGGTGAGGCCAGTTTTCTGTTATCCAGACAGTGTGTAGTTCACATGAACGAATGCGCACATGTACACGCCGGATGTTGATGAATGTAGCTGCCTGCTTGCAGACCACATGGCTGTGGATTGTAGTTAGTGTGGAGTTAATGATGGAATACACTGTTACAGAAACAGCTGTTTGCTGCCATGTTCATCAAAAATGAATTATTGTTATTCTTTTAACAGATTAAGAAATTATTAAACATGTACAAATCATGGTACGTCAATATGTGGGCGATTAGTCAGCTGCGAACCGTTAACATTCATAACTATGACCTCAGTTTCAGGTAGGCTAAAGCTCACAATCGGCCTGAATTAGCTATTTGGACACTGTATCCTGGCAGGTGGGGGTCACGTCAGTGTGTATCACACAAGACATATGAAGTGATAACTAAGAGTAAAACAAAGATCCATGTCTTCTATACCTCTTTTATTAAAATTAAAGCTTCACGAGGTTCATGTTTTTGGGGAAAAAAACGTCAGGAATAGTATATGATGCATATACTTAAGAAAGTGGCTTTTGGGATCTTAGAAGATTCTTTGTGCAGTCGTCCTGTTTTCAATTATTTTATGTTGCACCATACCGTGCTGACAAACTAAAGTTCCACCTTGCATGGGGCAGAGGGGTAGCATAGTGGTCAAGGAGTTCCCTCATCTCGACGAATACCCAGAGTTTTATTCACAAAGATAGAGCTGAACCAGGTCTTCCCAGGACCTTAATTGTGTAAACAAATAACGCCCTGGTCGTCTCTAATCCCTTCCACCATTATGTATACTGCTACCGGGTGTAAATCAGTCGAAAAGTTAGATATTCAGTATTTACTATTTCGATTTTTAAGTGAGCATGGGGCCGGATGTGTACACCTAGCTGACTTGTTGGTTACATTGAGATTGATTATAGGAGCAAGCAATTATTATTATTGAATAAACAATTGCCCACATACTAGTCGCACATCGCACGAAAGACAGCAAAGCCCAAACATGCGCCCAGACCGGAGACGCACACAACATGGGCTAGTCTCTAGGAACTGCAAATCGACTTTTCGATTGTCTTTCATGTTCCATAGGGACGAGTGTCCGATTTTGCCACAAGTGGTCCACCCACGATTCAGAGACATTCTATTCCGCTGACCTCTCGGACCTCTCTTGAACGTATGTGGGTTTCTTCATGTCTTTGGTTCCACAATAGTTGGACAAGAGTGTGTTGTTTTGATACTCTGGTGGCAGGGGTTGCCGAAACGAATTTGTTTCAAATTAAAGACCTGGGAGGAACTGGTCCCGTTCCACCATTGCATTTACTACTCCCGGGTTTGATTCCAGACATGGATACAATGTGTGAAGCTCCTTTCTGTTGTCCCCAGCCGTGATATTGCTGGAATATTGCTAATAGCAATGTTAACTCAATCACTCGGAGTGGCGCATGATGCAGCGTATGCCATTGATTGTGCCTACATCGGTTTTTTGGGGGAGTTTGCCCTATCCCCCCTGCTTATCATACACCTGTCAGTGGTTGATCTGGTTGACAGTACCATTATACAGAGGCGATGTTGATCAACACTGAATCTGATCAGTGTTCAAGATATGGCTGCGGTAAATGACAAAATTCAAAACTCCTTGCCCACCTATTCACTGACCTGACTAACATTTACCAGGCAGAAACGGGACACATATGTTTTCTTTTTATGATCCACTATCATTCTAAATTACTGTATCTTGAATCAATAATATTGAGTGACTGGGTGAGTTAAAATTTATCGTCACATCGGCAATATTTAAGCCATACCGTGACGAGAACAATTAATTTCATACATAATAATTTAACCAGTTACCAAAGGGGAGAATACAAGACAAAAGCAAGCTATATATTGCCAACAACTGAAGGTAGATCACCACACTAAGGACCATGGGGCAATAATATTTGAATCACTTGGGTGTATTCCCCACGAGCAATAGCCTTCTACAATTACAAACGAATATCCTATTCACCACACGACTCTTAGAAATGCTGTGTTTGTTTCCTGGAGGTTTTCGCCGCATTTCCTTTCAGATTTATTTAGATCCATACATTATAATAGAAGTGCCAGAGCACTGAATCTCTTTAGGGTGACCTGATTCAAACGTTTAATCAAACGGACCTTTCTGGTAAATCAAGCACTCCAAGTTCATGATCTCAGAATTGAGAAACGACACCATGCTGCTTTCTCGTTTTCGGAACACAAATTGAAATATTTGCGGGATCTCGGAGCTTATTCAACCATCCAATACCTGAGCGCTAGGCCTCTTAAAAGCTGCTAAATCGAAAGGATTTCTCAAACATCTCCTTCACAAACTAACAGAATTATACCAATCATTTCAAGGAATTAGCAATCTTGCCTATTACAGCCCATGCCATCGAATCAAGACAGGATCGACGCAGGGCATTTCATTTACCAATTATCTCAACACCATTCTAATCAATGAAAAATTTAGCCTCTATATAAAACATATCCTAATAGAATTAGGGAGGGGTTATTAAGGTTATTCTGAGTAAACTGGTTATTGGTCATCTCGAGCACCTGTTTAGAAGTTTGACGTAATTATACTAATCTTGTAATAACACTGTTTGACTATCCGGCTATCCCATGCAACTGAAATGCAAGACTGTGGAAGACAGAATGACCCTGCATGGTCGTATGTGTACAGTTTTAATTGTGTACAAATAAATCATCACAGATACTCCGTGTGTTATAAAACACTACTACAGAACATGTTTCTTTGGTTTGTAAGTATGGCCCCTGGATCGCCAGGTACATGAAGATACAGAGTGAGTTAGAGAGTCTATTCAAGAATATTTCAGCACTATAGCGGCTGTCGAGACCAGACAATCCGGTGAGCAGCAGAATGTGCATAGATGTACGTAGCTTGGAACCCTTGGAGTCTGCCAACCCGATCTGGTTAGTCTCGTTATACGACAGGCACGGGTTACTGAATATATATAGTCAGCTCACGTTTATCCGACACCTGTGGGTGCAGATAATTATGTCGGATTAAGGAGAGTGTCGGATTAATGTATTTGTGTTTACAAAGCTCATGATCGCCATTCTGTTGCATGCATATCCGAAACACTACATCCAGTTATCTTATGTAAAAGTATTCACAGTAATTAAAAATAATAACAATACATTCTTGTCATCATTTATAGATGGTATAACATAGATATAAAATCATATAATCAATCAGATTCATACCTACATACATAACTAAACTGATACAGAACGTTTGTTTCCACATATCGGCAGTTATTATTAACCGGATGTTGAATGTGCTACTGTTTTCGTACAACTGCTTCTACACTAGCATATTGACGTCTGGTGAAGGAAGTCGAGGTCACTAACATCAAACACATCTAACAGGTGTGTTTGCAGTGTGTTCAAAGATGTTTTGAACTCCGATAGCTGGGGAACCACTCCCCTAGAATCTTAGCCTGTTCTCTTAACAGTTCATCATTCATATGAATGGACCTACTCCTAACATCAGTAAACCACAAAAATAACGCCTTTTCAAGGTCCTCCTGCTGGGGTTTTCTAGCTCTTGAAGCATTGGAATCAGTCGTAGATATGCTCAACCACTTAGCAGACTGCTTCAGGATGTCAGATACGGTTGATCGTCCAATCTTCACATCAAACTTCTGCTTGGCAAAAGTGATGACTTGCGGTTGTGCTGTCTGCTTTGTTTTTTTCTTTCTTCAAAAGGCAGATTTTTCTTGATCAATGGCGTAATTTCTACTCGGTCTCGCTTAGCAGGTGGTCGTGACAGACATCTTGTCGTGATGAAAATTCAGGTCGGTTATAAACATTTTATACAGCTTGCTCCATTGTTATTTCTTGATTAAATCGTCTCAATTAATTATCTTGTGTTTGTAATTAACAAGTGTGATGTTCACCGACTGTGGTGTCAAGCAGCAGCCACTAAGGAACAAGTTAATTACCGCCCATGTTTTGCTGTTTGTTTACGGCCAGATTATCTGATCAGCTGTGTTGATTGTCGGATTAACAAATGTTTTCACAATGTATTTACAATAACCACTTGCTAGCTTGGTGTGTCGGAGTCGGAATGCGAGAATGTCGGATTAAGGAGAGTGATGATCACTGTTTCAAATGGTTCCCTAATTTTTGGTCGGAGTAACGTGAATGTCGGATCATTGAGTGTCGGACAGACGAGTGTTGACTATATATAAACACACTTTGTACTAAACTACCGAAATATCATTCGGCATTTGATGGATATCCCACCAAGACACATTATACCGAACCCTGTCTGGTATGATGCAGACAACGGATCCAAACTCCAACCCTCCGCCCAGACAATATATCTACTTCACCACGGTTGAGACTGCAACAGAAAGTGCATTACTTCAAAACACCAATATGCACATCAATTACCAATGGATGTCAATAAATGTTCACTTATGATTGAAAAGAAATTGCATCTGCCAGAATTCAGCATCCTCAATACATCATCCAAAGAGCGAGGTGAACAAGTTGCACCATTAATCACGAATACAATAGAAAAGACTGAACACATCACCACAATCTGTCAAATATATCTTACATATTCACTGAAGCAGTTGTGTAGTCATGTTTGAGCGTTCGCTCGTCAAGATGACGACCAGGACGCAATTCCCCACATCGGGATAATAATTGAAGCCAATTTCTGGTGTCACCTGTCTTAATAATGCTGGTATATTGCAGAACTCACACATATGTACAACTTAGCAGACTGACTGATGTCTGAGATATTGTAAAATGAAGTTACCGTTTAAAAGTGTGAAATGATTTTTATAGAGAATGCTTCACAATCAAAATATCTCTCGTTTGCAAGTCCTGTCGGCAGGACTTTCATTACATAATGCGACAAACCAGTGATCGACGGCATGGGCAAAGGCCATTTGGAATGCGATGACATATGATCACCTGATCCCCAATTTGGTCACATCTTACGGTGAGTGAGTGAGTTAATATTTAACGTCACATCGGCAATATTGCAGCCATATCGTGACGAGAACGATTAATTATGAAAAAAACATATGAATTAAGAGCACACCGTAATAGCCTGTCAACGATGGACACTAAAATAACTAGAAATTCACAGAAAAGAATGTAATGTAAAACTAGCAATTAGACCTAAAACAGTTTATCTATACAGGACACTACAATATAAAAATGGGCTATAAATTGCTAACAACTGAAGGTAGATCACTATACTAAGGACCAAGGGGACTTGCAGTACTTTGGCTACCTGCACGGACCCTCGCTAGATTTACATCGTCCCCTCAGCCGTCAGCAATTTGTGAAATTTAGTGAGTGAGTGAGTGAGTTCATAATTAACGTCACATCGGCAATATCTCAGCCATATCGTGACGAGAATATTTAACATTTAAGTGAAATATATGCATCTGTTAAAACAACTAGAATATCACAATTTGAATTAAAACTAGTATGGAACGTTAAAACTAATATCACTATTTAGACAATACAATATAAAAACAGGCAATAGATCGCCAACAACAGAAGCTTAAGGTAGATCACCACACTTACAGTACCTTTGCTACCTACATGGATCCCAGATGGATTTAAACCATCCCTTCAGCTGCTGGCGATTGTACGAAAAGTTAGCCAAAATTAAAATAACAAGAATTCTACGTTTAAACAACCTGGGAAGTTCACATAGACCTGCACGTTTTTGAACTTACGTACCCTCTCAGGAGGACAATCATTTTACAATACTTTAATCAACCACTAAAATACATCTGTGTACAGAATATATTGCTAAAATATTCAACAATGAAATCACTTTCTATTAAAAAAGCAAGGATTAATTGAGACCTAACAGTGGCAAAAAGATCCTTGACAGTTTGGACATAGAAATACTTATCCCATGTGATGGAGAATTCAACACAGTCAAACAGAATATGCTTGACTGTGACTCTCTCATCACAAGGGATACAAAACGAAGGACCCTCACCTCTTAACAGGTATACAGGAGTACATCTTGTATGCCCAATAAGACATCGCTGTAAAGTAACCTCTTCAAATCTGTTTTTCTCCTACATTCAACTAACAGCGCACCCAAACGTAAGCGTCTAATGTTTTTCACAACTCCAGCAATACCTTGAATACCTTTGGAGACAGCAAATGGGATAAGCTTTAACGGTGTCTAGTCAGGAGTCTCAATCAGAACGAAACGCGGCCAATACTCAATCAGTGCAGACGGTTTGTGGTCAGTATCATCAGGTTCAGTTTCAAGCAAACGTTTTGTTTTTTTGGGTGGAATTTCATAACCATGGTTAGTTTAATCTGGTTCATCATCCTAGCTCCCCATCCACCACGGAGTATCACAAGGACAATGCTAAAGTAAGTGTGTCTCCAGCTTAGAGCACCAAGGATACCCGGATCACATACTCCAGCAGAAAAATTAAAGAACTATTCCACAAGATTGGCCCATGAGCCACCGCCTTCTGTTTATAAGCATAGTGAGTGAGTTAACATTTATCGTCACATCGGCAATCTTGCAGCCATATCGTGACGAGAAGAACAAGTAATACTGACATTGTAGAATGAATATAAGAAAATAAAACCCTGTTGACAATGAACAGTAAAAACACTAGTAAATATCACAGATATACATTTAAGACTAGTGATTACATCTAAAACAGTTTAACTATAGTGAACAAGACAATATAAAAATGGGCTATGGATTGCTAACAACTGAAGGTAGATCACCATACAGGGGACCATGGGGACTTACATTACTTTTGCTACCTGCATGGACCCCAGCTGGATTTACACCATCCCCTCAGTCGCTAGCAATTTAGGCACATACAGCCATACATTTAAAAGAACACATATACTACGATTAAAAGAGCGGACTGTTTGAATTTACTTTGAACGTTTGTGGACTTACGTACCCTCTCAGGAGGACAATAATTTTACAGTACTTTAACCCCCCTCGAGGATACAGCCACGAACAATCTTAGTTACTAATTCAAAATTCCAATCATAAAATATTTATCTATTTACAATTCATTTAAGAAATCTAATTCTTTTAAAAATGCAATAATTAAATGACCACTGTTATTGCTAAAAGATCCTTCATAGTTCGGGATTTAAAATAGTTATCCCTTGTGATGGAATATTCAACACAGTCAAGCAAAACATGCTTGACCGTGATTATTTCATCACAAGGGATGCAGAACGGAGGATCCTCACCTTTCAATAAGTATTCATGAGTATATCTCATATGGCCAATACGACATCGTCGCAAGATGACCTCTTCAAACCTGGACTGACGACCCAAGTAGGTATAACCAATATAGGGTTTTATTGCATGTAATTTATTGATACCCACTTGGGTGTCCCACTTCCTCTGCATCAGATCACGGATATACGTTCTAATTGCAGCTTTATAATCAGAGTATGGAATATGAAGTGGTGTCACAGATTTGTTGAGTGCTGCCTTGGCAGCAAGATCGGCCATGGTGTTGCCAGAAATGCCCACGTGGCTGGGTAACCAACAGAAGACGATGTCGTATTGGCCAGTAGCAAGATCATTGTACAATTCAATAATTTCAGTTAAAAGTGGATGTTTACAAGAAATAGTTTTCATCGCCTGAAGACAAGAAAGGGAGTCTGAATAGATTATATATTGTTTACGTTTAGGGTGTCTTTGAATATATTTAAGAGCTGTGTTTATAAGCATAAGACTCTAGGCAAAGTTCATAACATCAGTTTTCAAATCTAAAAATGTTTTGTGAGTGAAAAGCCAAGACCAAAATTGAAACAACACAAAATCGAATTGTGCAATTACATGAATAATCCACCCACAGGGTTTGGCATGACCAGTCGATTGATCGAACGGGCCCATTTGACCACCCGTCTAGGCGAATTCAGGGCAAAAGTGGTGTGTTAGGCAACAGGAACATGGTTTGCAGGCCCCTTTCGCCCTCAACCACCAGGATCCCTTACTCCAACAGAAGAATTAAAGGATTAATAATTCCACCAGATTGGCCCATGAGCCACCGCCTTCTGGGCATACGACTCTAGGCAAAAACATGAGTTTTTAAATTGAAATTCAGAAAGTAAAAAACACGGCCAAGACCTAATAATATACATATAACAATTATCACAATTTTTGCAACATTACATAAAGTAATGCTCAGGGCTTGGCGTGACCAGCCGATTGGTTGAATCGGGCCCATTCAACCACCCGTCTAGGTGAAGTAAGGGTCGAAGGGGTATGTTGAGCAAAGGGAACACGATTACAGGTCCCCAGTGCCCTCAACCCCCAGACTCCCGTCCTCCTCCGACACAGGGCCGCAACCCACGGGAAACGGATTGGTGGACCAAATATCACCCCCCACCCCCCAGGTCCACAATGGGGGTGAACGGCTCTCAGCGTTACCCAGCACCCACCACGAGGAGGTGGCCGTTCACGTGTGCCAATGGTATCTTAAAATGGTATCTTATCCAATGGTTTTAAATTTTCTAAATCCAAAACGAAATGTATACATTTTCGTATAAAATGTAAGCCTCATAAGGACCCAGAATTATCTTTAAATGGCACCCCTATCCAAGATGTAAAGGAGGCCAAGTTCTTGGGTTTAATTTTCGACTCTCATTTAACATTCTTACCACACATTAAATCCCTTAAAGCTAAATGCCTGAAGGCACTACATTTGTTATAAGTTAAAGTCAAATTTAAAGTGGGGAGGGGATAAAGATACCCTCCTTCACTTATACAGATCATTAGTACGATCAAAACTTGATTATGGCTCCATCGTATATGGTGGTGCCTGTAAAGCAACCTTAAACTTCTTGATTCTGTCCACCATCAAAGCAAACGACAACCTGAAACTGATCCAATTGATACTGATCAAAAACTGTCCACGTCCACTGAAAACTGGCAACGGTTTCTTGTAATTGAAACTGTTGACAAGACTCCATTAAAGTTGAACCCTTTTGCTGTATCCAAGGGCATACAGGGACTTGCTGGTGATAACGTTTGCGTTCCGGTGATCTGTTGGTTGAATGTGGGAAAAGGCAACAAGCCACTAACTCTATGAGTAAAGAATTGTTTGTCGACGTTCCAGTCACGGTTACGGCTCATGAAACACTCAGTACGAGCAAGGGAATTATCAGAGATCGTGATCGATTGTTTGCGGATATGACAGAGCTTGACATCGTCTCTGAGATGAAAGATCCAGGCATACTCTATGTTAAACGTTTCACAGTCCGGAAGGAATGACGTTGTTACAAACACCCATACGTATTTGTTCTCCTTTTGTTAACCAACTGCTCCAAAAGCTCTTAAAGCAGGTTATTGTAACATCAATGTGGACACGTACATTCCGAATGATCTAAGGTGTTTTAAATTCCAAAAGTTCGGTCATGGCATCAATACTTGCGCATTGGCTGTTGTATGTGCTCACTGTGGCGAAACGACACATACAACAGAAGATTGTGACAGTAATGTTAAAAAAATGTACAAACTGTGCGGTGATCACTCCTCCTACTCTAAAAGCTGTCCTGTTTGGAAACATTAAATGGAAATAAATAAAATCAAATTCACTCAAAACGTTAGTTTTGCGGAAGCAAAAACAACTATTTCAAAGCTAAGAACATACGGAGAGCTATGCTTCTATCACCAGAACACCATCAGAAGCAGTAACCACTAAAATAACGTCGTCTGTATGCTGTCAGACAAACCTGACCTGGGTTAAAACTGAATCTCCTCTGATATTCTCACCTGCAATATCAACCCAAACAGTAGAATCAGTTCCCAGACATCTCAAAGCCAATGTGAAACATCCTCTGATCTTGACGCTTAATCTCAGGCTACACAGATCTCTAAAGGCAAAGGTAAAAAGCCAGATTCTTTTGATAAAACTTAGTGGCAGAGCCCCCAAAGGTTCAGACAATAAAATCAAATTATGCAACAAATGTGGATCCCTTGAGGACATGGACGTGACTGAAAGCATCCGCTCTTGGGCTCACCAATAAATCCTCCCAAAAGATAGCTTATCATAGTCCTATTATACAATGGAATTGTAGGGGACTAAGGACTAACTTCCATGAATTGCAACTTTTAATCCAAGATTTATCACCCTCAGCGTTCAGACATATTTGAAAGAGACAGATGTTCTGTATATTGGCTACACGTACTTGGGCTTTCAGTCCAGATTTGAAGAGGTTATTTTACGATGTCGTATTGGGCAAACAAGATATACTCATATATACCTGTTAAAAGGTGAGGGTCCTTCGTTTTGTATCCCTTGTGATGAGAGAGTATATTCTGCTTGACTGTGTTGAATTCTCCATCACACGAGATAAGTATTTCAATGTCAAAACTGTCAAGGATCTTTTTGCCACTGTTAGGTCTCATTTAATCATTGGATCTTTAAAAGAAATTGATTTCATTGTTGAATTTCGAGCAATATGCTCCGTAAATAGATGTATTTTAATGATTGGTAGTTTGGATTAGTAACATTAATTGTTGGTTGCTGTACCCTCAAAGGGGGATAAAGTATTGTAAAATGATTGTCCTCCTGAGAGGGTACGTAAGTTCAAAAACGTGCAGGTCTATGTGAACTTCCCAGGTTTTTTAAACGTAGAATTCTTGTTATTTTAATTTTGGCTAACTTTTCGTACAATCGCCAGCAGCTGAAGGGATGGTGTAAATCCAATTAGGGTCCATGGCCCACTTGCACAAAACGATCTTAGAGCTACAATTATTGTAAATCCTTAAGATCGCAATCTTAGGCTTCGGCTACAATCGCCATCCACTTGCACAAAGGGAGTGTAGGCTAAGATCATTGTAAGTTACAATCAAAACTTACAATTGGTCGGAACCAATTGTAAGGAGCTAAGATCATTGTAGTCAGTAGCAAAATGGCGTTCAAGTTGGTGTCAGTTTCACGCAAATAATTAGCTTTGCGTTTGGGGATTGCTTTTATATTGCATAAAACTGTATGGTTCGCCTCGACACTTCAACAACACGGAGAATGCAACATCGATTTAACGTCTGAAATACCGCTATTCGAGGTAGTGAACAACATCATTATCCAGTCGATATCATAGAGTACAATGCTCACCCGATTCAGTGCTGGAAAAAGTATGAACACCATACCTTTCTGATAAACAAGGAAAGGATAGTAACGAAAGGTGTCGCATGCGATTAGCAGTGGCCATGACCTTTTCAATAACTCAAGGGCAGCTAATCTTGGTTTTTACGCAAGATGGGAGTGGTTTCCCTTTGCGTATTATACCGTTGCTGTAAAATCTGCCATGCCCAAATACAATGTATGTTATATTCTGACAGCGCAGATCTCCACATATATTTGTTTTCGATCATAGACGTGTCAATAATCTACAGTTGGTTAACGTACAAATTTGTGTTTCTTTCTGACGTGAGAATTGAGTTTTAATCTATGCATTTGAAATATAATACAAGTATTCTTCAAACAGGAAAATACACTTGCTGAGGCATGTGAAATTTGCGTAAAAGGGTTTTTTTTTAACAAAAAGAAAAAATAATTATCAACAAAATAGCGTAAAGCAATTAACATACTGTAGATAAGTATTTAACAACACATACAAAACACACGGAACAATAACGTTTTCATATTTCCCTGTTATGCATTTTCCACAACACTCCCACTTTCATGTCACACTTTCATATCTTTACCCATCTAAGGCTTGTGGGATATATTTGGGATTTTACTCCAAATAACACCAACCAGATGCCAAACACAGATTCATTGACAGCCATTGACAAATCATGGTACATTTAGGTGTTCTATCATAAGGACATTTTGTTTATAATTTATGTAATCTTTTAATTTTACGAGGTCAGTAACTCAAAACCCAAATTTGTTAATGTAGTTGTTTGTATTTCAATATTTTATCATAAAACGTGATATTTCTGTGGTTGCAGTATGACATTCTCAGTTCATAAATAATATTAGAATATAGAAAAATCAGAGAATAGCCCACGAGGTACCACATATGTTATCTTCCACGTTATCAATTCAAAGATTTGTGGAGTTTTCTTGCTTGTTTAATTTTTCTTTTCTTTCTTTTTTGCCCTGTTTTGTTTTGTTTTCATGAAAAATCTGCAAGGTGCGATTAAGGAAGAAATGTCAGTTGCGTGTAGTAAGCAGTTCCACGTTTTATTTGCGCTGCATGCTATGCGCAATTGAAGACAACTGTAGACAGGAGTCGAGTTTAAGAAATTTCTTCCTCCAACGTCGAAGAGTTCGATCTTAGTTAAGATTGCGATCTTAAATCCATGCTGTCTTAAGATCGTGTTTGTGCAAGTGGATTAGAGCAATTGTGCGGTGATTGTAAAGTTGATTGTAGGGGCCTAAGATTGATTCTAACTAAGATTGCTCTGTGCAAGCGGGCCCATGTAGGTAGCAAAGACACTGTAAGTCCCCATGGTCCCTAGTGTGGTGATCTACCTTCTGTTGTTGGCGATCTATAGCCAGTTTTTATATTGCATTGTCTAAATAGTGATATTAGTTTTTACTTGCCAATCCAGTTTTAATTCAAATTGTGATATTCTAGCTTGTTTACTTTCCTTTGATGACAGATTTTACCAGGGCCCGCTTGCACAGAGCAATCTTAGTTACAATCAATCTTAGGCCCCTACAATCAACTTTACAATCACCATACAACTGCCCTAATCCACATGCACAAAGACGATCTTAAGACAGCACGGATTTAAGATCGCGATCTTAACTAAGATCGAACTCTTCAACGTTGGAGGTAGAAATTTCTTAAACTCGACTCCTGTCTACAGTTGTCTTCAAGTGCGCATAGCATGCAGCGCAAATAAAACGTGGAACTGGTTACTGCGCGCAAATGACACCCCTTCCTTAATCGCACCTTGCAGATTTTTCATGAAAACAAAACAAAACCCCCCAAAACCCCAACCCACAAATCTTTGAAGGAAATGATAACGTTGAAGAAGGAAGCGATAACGTGGAAGGTAACATGTATAATCACTCGTACCTCAGGGGTTATTCTCTAATTTTTCTACATTCTAATTTTTTATGAACTAGACATGATACTGCAACCACAGAAATATCATGTTTTATGCAAGTATTGAAATACAAACAAATACGTTAACAAACTGGGTCTCGAGTTACTGACCTAATAATCATGAAGTTAAAAGATAGCACATAAATAAAATTTCCTTATGACATAACGCCTAAATGTACCATGATTTGTCAGTGGCTGTCAGTTGAACATAGTGTGGCATCTCGTAGGTGTTATTTGGAGTAAAATCCCAAATATATCCCACAAGCATTAGATTTGTAAAGATATGAAAGTGTGACATGACTGTGGGAGTGTTGTGGAAAATTCATAGCAGGGAAATATGAAAACGTAACTTATTTCGTGTGTGTTGTATGTGTTGTTGAATGCTCATCCACAGTATATTAATTACTTTATGATATTTTGTTGATAATTATTTTTTCGTTTTGTTAAAAAAACGTTTTATGCAAATTTCCCATACCCCAGCAAGTGTATTTTTCCCGTTTGAAGAATACTTATTTAAAGTGCATAGTTTACAATTCTTGTCTCTCGTCAGATTCAATTTTTACAACTAGAAAAAACATAATTCTGCACGTTATCCAACTGTAGATTATTTCAATGATAAACTAAGACAAAATCATTAACCGAAAAGAAACACGTGGAGATCTGTTCTGTCACAACAGATCATGCATTGAATTTAGGCATGGCAGATTGTACGGCAACGGTATAATCTGCAAAGCGAAACCACTCCCATCTTGCGTAAAAACTAAAATTAGCTTCCCTTGAGTTATTGAAAAGGTCATGGCCACTGCTAATCGCATGCAGACACCTTTCGTTACTATCTTTTCCTTGTTTATCAAAAAGGTATGGTGTTCATACTTTTTCCAACACTGAATCGGGTGAGAATTGTACTCAATGATATCGACTCGATAACGATGTTGTTCACTACCTCAAATAACGATATTTCAGACGTTAAATCGATGTTGCATTCTCCGTGTTGTTGAAGTGTCGAGGCGAATCATACAGTTTTATGCAATATAAAAGCAATCCCCAAACGCAAAGCTAATTATTTGCGTGAAACTGACACCAACTTGAACGCCATTTTGCTACTGACTACAATGATCTTAGCTCCTTACAATTGGTTCCGACCAATTGTAAGTTTTGATTGTAACTTACAATGATCTTAGCCTGCAATCGCTTTGTGCAATTGGATGGCGATTGTAGCCGAAGCCTAAGATTGCGATCTTAAGGATTTACAATAATTGTAGCTCTAAGATCGTTTTGTGCAAGTGGGCCCAGATGCATATATTTCATGTAAATGTTAAATGTTCTCTTCTCGATATGGCTGAGATATTGCCGGTGTGACGTTAAATGTTAACTCACTCACTCACTAAATTTCACAAATTGCTGAAGGCTGAGGGGATGATGTAAATCCAGCGAGGGTCCATGCAGGTAGCAAAAGTACTGCAAGTCCCCTTGGTCCTTGGTATAGTGATCTACCTTCAGTTGTTAGCAATTTATAGCCCATTTTTATATTGTAGTGTCCTGTATAGATAAACTGTTTTAGGTAATTGCTAGTTTTACATTACATTCTTTTCTGTGAATTTCTAGTTATTTTAGTGTCCATCATTGACAGGCTATTACAGTGTGCCATTAATTTATATGGGTTTGTTTTCATAATTAATCGTTCTCGTCACGATATGGCTGCAATATTGCCGATTTGACGTTAAATATTAACTCACTCACTCACTGACCAAATTGGGGATCGGGTGGTCATATCTCATCGCATTCCAAATGGCCGTTGCTCATGCCGTCGATCACTGGGTTGTCGCATTATGTAATGAAAGGACTTGCAACCGGAAGGTAATTGGATTGTGAAGCAGTTTATATAAAATTCATTTCACCCTTTAAAACGGTAACTTCATTTTACAATATCTCAGACATCAGTCAGTCTGCTAAGTTGTACATATGTGTGAGTTCTGCAATATACCAGCATTATTATGACAGTCGACAACAGAAATTGGCTTCAATTATTATCCCGATGTGGGGAATCGCGTGACTACACAACTGCTACAGTGAATATGTAAGATATATTTGACAGATTGTGGTGATGTGTTCAGTCTTTTCTATTGTATTTGTGATTAATGGTGCAACTTGTTCACCTCGCTCTTTGGATGATGTATTGAGGATGCTGAATTCTGGCAGATGCAATTTCTTTTCAATCACAAGTGAACATTTATTGACATCCATTGGTAATTGATGTGCATATTGGTGTTTTGAAGTAATGCACTTTCTGTTGCAGTCTCATCCGTGGTGAAGTAGATAGATTGTTTGAGTGGAGGGTTGGAGTTTGGATCCGCTGCCTGCATCATACCAGACAGGGTTGAGCATAATGTGTCTTGTGGGATATACATCAAATGTCGAATGTTAGTTTAGTAAAAATTGTGTTTGTTTGAGGATTAACCCAACACAGAGAAATATTCCAGATATATATGGTGGGTTCTGGTCCAGATAATCACGTGATTAACATCACGGACATTGATCTGCTCATATATACGATTGTCAGCTCTAACAACAAGAAGGGGTTACTGAAAGTGTAACTAAACATTATCATAAATGCTGAAACTTCTTAAATAAAACGTGTATTTTAACATTCACAGATTCACAGAGTAAGCCTATCTGGAGCTCGACGTTCAAGAGTTGATCTTCTTACCTCAACTGAAATAAATAGTTCTGGTTTAGTGCCACATGTAGATCATGTAACACTCAGAGCTGGTTCGTCAGGTAAGGACACAAAACAAGGCACTGGAAGTTCTGGTAAGAAGGTGGCAGGATATTTAGGAACTTTACATGCTTCCAACCCCTCTGGCCCCTGGTCCCTAGTATGGTAATCTACCTTCCGTTGTTAGCAATCTATAGCCCATTTTTATATTGTGTTGTCCTCTATAGATAAGACCCGTGAAGGTCCCGGGGTAGAATAGGCCTTCAGCAACCCATGCTTGCCATAAAAGGTGACTATGCTTGTCGTAAGAGGCGACTAACGGGATCGGGTGGTCAGACTAGCTGACTTGGTTGACACATGTCATCGGTTCCCCATTGCGCAGATCGATGCTCATGTTGTTGATCACTGGATTGTCTGGTCCAGACTCGATTATTTACAGACCGTCGCCATATAGCTGGAATATTGCTAAGTGCGACGTAAAACTAAACTCACTCACTCACTCACTATAGATAAATTGATTTACGCATAATTATTAGTTTTACATTATTCTCTGTGATATTCTAGTTGTTTTACTGTCCTTTGTCGACAGGTTTTTATAATACACATATATTCCATTTCAGTGTTATGTTCTCGTCACGATTTGGCTCAAATATTGCCGACGTGACGTTAAATATAAGCTCACTCATTCATTCACTCCAACACTTCTGGAGATTCTGATTTGGTCAAATCAGAGTCCACATGACGCGTACTGAAGTGATCCACATGTTTCCTCACCACGTTATGGCGCTTGTTGTTGCACTAGTGACAGGAAACACATCCATCCACTTAGAGTGAGAGTCCACAATAATGAGAAACAATTTACCTTGCAGAGGCCCTGCACAATCAATGTGCCAGCGTGACCATGGGTTAGACGGCCAGTGTCATGGATGCAACCATCCCCCATTTGGTTCGGAGTGACGTTCCTGATATATGAACCAAGTTCTCACCTTGTTCTCGGAATCTATGTCTGACCGCCATACAAGACCTCTTGCAATAGTTTTCATCCTAGCTATTCCAGGATGTGTTTCATGTAACACATCAGCACACTTGTTTCCTACCCTGAGGTGGAACAATTGCTCTGTTACCACAGAGTAACACATCAAACTGAACACTCAGCTCTGTTTTCCTATGAAGGTACGACTAGAGATCTGTGTCTGACTTTAGCTATAGGGTTTCAGGAAACCCACATTCAACCAACGTCTTCACTCTCGCTAACAAGGGACCCGTCCTTGTCCAAATCTGAATTTGTCTAACATTCACTAGGAATTCAGGAGGATAGTAGTGTCTCCTGGAACAGGTGGTACAGACACAGAGGTCTGCAGAGGCAATCTGCTCAAACAGTCTGCATTCGCTAACTTGGAGCCTGATTTGTACGCGATGCTGTAATCATATGCCGCGAGCACTAAAGCCCATCTTTGCAGCCTAGTGGAGGCCATCCAGTAAACTCATGAGGGGTTTGTGATCCGACATCAGTTGAAACTTGCGCCCGAACAGATACATATCGGAACTTCATAATTCCAAAAGCTATCGCTAGAGTCTCATTTTCAAGTGTGAATAGGTCTTTTCTGCATGAGACAAGGAACGAGAGGCAAACGTCACTGGCTTCTCGGTACCATCTGGCATGATGTGCGACAACACCGCACCTACACCGCAAAGTGAAGCATCCGCTGCTAAGTTGAGCGGAAGGTCTGGATTGTAATGACAAGTGAGACTTCACTTTCTGAAGTGCTGTATCATGCTTCTTGGTCCTTGACCACGGAGTATCCTTCTGTAGTAAGTTGTGCAATTGTGCTAATGTAGTGGAGAAATTGGGTAGGAATCTCTGATAGTATTGGACCATCCCAAGGAATGACTTTAATTCTGTCACATTCTGAGGTGCTGGTGCGGACACGATGGCACTGACCTTTTCCTCTAGTGAATGCAATCCTTGTGCGTCAATCCGGCGTCCCAGGCAAGTCACTGAATCTCTATTGATGTAACATTTGCAAGCATTGAGACGCAACCCTGCTCTCTACAACCAGTCAAGAACCTACATACTTTACAGGTTTAATGACAACCTGCTGCTCTAAACGTTTGAGTGTTTTCTCTACCTTGTACCTCAAGGTACATACAATGTTCCTGTGCTTGAAGAAGCGCGGTTGTGAAGAAATAGTTATGTCAATCTTCACCTTTGTCTGTTTCATTTCACCAAGTTCCTCATTGGAGACATCTGAATGAGAGTTAAGTATGCTCTGAACATCACCACAGTCCACTCTAAGCACTGTTCCCCAGTCTAGGCGATCATGCCGTAGCCAATCACGACCAAAGAGATTAGCTCTTCTCCCATGCACTACTGGAGTTCCACTGCCTGTTTGCCATAACCTACTTCTACTATGCAGGAAACAAGGAGTGGTATCCTCTCACGTACGTGTGTAACAGGGTATGGGCAGGTCCACGTTCTGGTGGACACTAAAGATCTGTAAGTTGAAGGTACGACGTGCCTTCGCATTTAATATCTTAAATTTATTCAAGTTGTGGACAGTTGGATGGTGACGGAAATAATTTTCTGCCTTTTTCCTCGCTTTTCTGGCTTGTCTACAATATGTTTTAAACCATGCATGGTTTCCGGACATGTGGAGTCTTAGAGGACTTAGGTATACACTCATCAGCATTTTCATTTAAAATGTCAAAAATCTCTGAATGGAATCAGGTACATCATTGAAACATTCTGGTCGTAGTTTCGAGTTACACATAGTTTGATACAAGGACCAATTAGCCTTATAGAAAGGTTATATCTTGTAAATGATGGAAAATCAGATAGTATCCTAGTAGTACTTTCCAGATCAATGAAGTACAAGTCTAAATGTATCATAGAACTTCGTCTTACTGAATCTGCTGCTGGGTACAATAGAATGTATAATGGTTGAAACATTCTTGATCAAGAATGAACTCTGCTTCATAAGAAGAAATAGATTTAACCATATTGGACAAGATTGCCTCTAGAGGGCCTAGAAAAAATTACCCTTGTTATCAGTGAATGAGTGCACTGGTTTCAAGGGAATCTGTTTACAATAGATGAGGTAAGTAGCTCAATTAAATATTGCCTACACTTGGGAGGAAGACTCTCTAGTTACAATTGATTGATGGCTTGGCTTGTCTGACGCAGATACCTTCCTGGCACTTGTACTTCTTCTAGTTGCGAATAATTGTACAGGGAAATTTGTTCAACCAAGAGACTGACTGTTTGGGATTGTGGATGATTGCGCTGATTTCAGGTCTTCTTTCTGGATAGAGTAATGCTGAGGTTTAGTCAATGAATGATGGCCCGCTTGGGTTGTATGGTCCTGGTGGTCTGTCCCTACCGTCGTTTAGAGAGTTTAACTGCAGTTTTACTGCTAATCTTGTGGCCAAAATGGTTCTACTGTTAATCTTTGCAAGGGGCAGTGACTGGAATTCGGATGTTTCTAGTTTTGGATGAAGGTCATTTTGTTGTGCGAGGGTTGTATTAATGTATCCTCGACTATTTCTATCCATCTCCTACGTGGGACTTATTATCACCTACGTAGGACTTAATATCACCCTACGGGGGACTTAATATCACCCTACGGGGGACTTAATATCACCCTACGGGGGACTTACTTTACGTAGGACTTAATATCACCCTACGGGGGACTTAATATCACCCTACGGGGGACTTACTTTACGTAGGACTTATTATCATCTACGTAGGACTTACTTTACGTAGGACTTATTATCATCTACGTAGGACTTATCATCACCTACGTAGGAGATAGTAAGTCCTACGTATCAGTTAGGAATACTATCTTCTACGTAAGACTTACTAACTCCTTCGTAGGAGTTAGTATCTTCTACGTAGGACTTACTATCTCGTATGTAGGAGATAGTAAGTCCTACATAGGTGATAGTAAGTCCTACGTAGGTGATACTAAGTCCCAGGTAGGAGATAGTAAGTCCTGCGTAGGAGATAGTGACACCCCAAATATTTTTCACAGTGGCCCTAATACGCTGCCGTAGAATTGTCTCTCCCGCAGAAAATTATTCATATTTAGAGACACATTTACATACCAGAACAAACATCTGCTACAGAATATACAATCAAATTGTTTGTAATCTGGCTTTAGATCTGTTAAACATTGCACCAACCACTTTCGACGTCAATTTCATTTTATGCTGATAGTTTCAAAGTGGTTATATTTAAACTACATGGATCAATATCTAGTTTTGCATTTGATACTCATTCTATGCGGTATATGTCTTATACGAAACATATTTTCTGGCACCATAACAGTTTGTCTATGAGGGAACTTTAACCATAACACGATTGCATCACTGAAACGAAATTTACCTACATAAATCTTATAAAAAGAAATTAGTGCAAGTGTGCCTGATCTGACTGCTTGGGCTCCAAGTTTGAACATTGTTAACAATAAAATCAAGCATTAATCTCGTTGGTGAAATCTTGTATGTGAGTCACTGTTTCCTGTTTGTACTCTGATTATGAACATGTTGTTCGTATGAAGATGTTACTGAGCCGACGTCCAAGCAGAAACCTCAAGTTTTACTTCGAAACAGCATCGTTCATTTGAGACTTTATGCTTGTACATTTAGGCGATGCATAGAAACATAAAAAACCCAAACCGTTTTGATTAGACTGCACGGATAATATTGCTTCAAATCTTTCTCTTGTATGAAAGTTCAAAAAATAATAATAACTGACCAACCCCACAGTTCTCTACACCCTACTGGGCATTTCCAAGATAAACAATTTCACTTCCGTTTGGAAGATGGCACGACTGGTTTTGCCCTTAATACCAGAATGCACTGTAAGATGGCATAATTATCTATACATGAAACATCCGTGGCCTCAAGTTCATTACACACTGCAACAATGAGCTATCAAACATATACGTCACTTGAGGGTTCCCGCAGTTCCAAAAGTGATGAGACAATATCCCTTGAGGCGGTGACAATGGAGATAATTACTTTCAACTTTTTTTACTCCTTTTACGACGTAGATGTCTTCCTATCAGTGTAATTAGTATCTGGACTTATACGTCATGTCGTAGCTCAACCCATGGACACAGGGCCCAGGGGAAATCCCAGAATTACGAAACAGTCACTATCCTAGAACTTGATGGAGAACAAATGACATTATAACATATCACAGAAACGCTTCTCTACAGCAGAGTCTACTTGGCTCCGTTTTATGCTTAAAGACTGATCAGTTTTTAATCTGTCGAAGGTCCTTTATGAGCCGCAAAAGAACATTTGTAATTGCTGCCAAGAATTCAGTGTGAAGGTAGATTTGGTTCTTGCAGTATAATATCGGGCTCCTTTGAAAAGAGAAACACAATTGCTACGATGGAATTACTGAATCTGTCTGTTAGAATGCTAACATATCCGTCCATCTTTTTATGTACCCATCCATCTGAATCCAGCTGTACTGGGAACTGAAAACTAAAGAAACCTTCAAAGAGGATGGCAGTCAGTTACAGGGCGAGCATTAGCTGTAGACATATATGTTACAGTCATACTGTGAAAACAGTCATTTCATGAAATGACTAAAATGTTCAGTTTAATCTTGTTACCACAAAGGATGACAAGGTCATCCTATAGTAGTCTTTGTTCTAGATATGCAAGACAGCCCAAAAATGCTTTGGTAGTGTTCCAAGCAACCTTTGAGTGACTAAAGCCAATATCTCACTGTAGTGGGATTCAAAAATTGTCAATCCTTTCCAGCAGGGTACGTTTTCACAGAAAAAAATAATCATTTGATAATTCATGAAATATACATATCCTTAATTTCTCTACTCAACACTGACCATTGAAGTTGATGCTTCACTTGACGATTAATTTACGGTTAGACGATCGCCAGGTTTGTTTACTGCATCCATCATGTAAATGGCCTCCCATCAATACTCCAAAAACATGCTTGAAAGGTTTTATCGTTTGTGTGCTGCTTGTGTTTTTCAAACATAAATCGTCTTATTTAATGGCACAGTGTTTGAAATAATCACGGGCCCAGAGGCCAAGTGCTGGCTGGTATCTTATCTGGTGGGCAGTTTTAAATATTTGCTGACCCTTGTGGCCTTCAGTAAATTGTCTGTCATATATATATATATATATATATGTATATATATATATATATGTATATATATATATATATATATATATATATATATATATATATATATATATATATTATTTTTCTTTGACTATATATCCAGCAATTGGGATATATATATATAACAGAGACAGTTATAGAAGGTATACAAAGTCACAAGTCAATATAACAATTCTGATTACAAATACAATTCAAGAGAGAAAAAGTCTAAGTCAGTGGGTCAAAAATACAATACAGCAAACTCACCAAAGTCTCAGTACGAGAGGTAATCAACTATACAAAATGTCAACACTGTGATCGGTGTGACAGCAGACAATGTAGGTCAGGCGTTGATGGGTTTTGAAGATCAAGCTTGGCAGTGATTAACTCCAGCAAATATGAATAAATGTGAGTGTTGCCCTCAATGCGACAACCAGCCCTTATATATATTTACCAAGTGATTTCCCGAAAGTTCGGGCACAAACGAACATCGCCAACACTGTAGAATGCCCTAGAATAATTTATTTAACATATTTAACATTCAAAACACTAAATGTTGTGACCCAATAACAATCACTACTTAATTAATAACAAAAATGCACAGAAAATACATACTCGTAACAATAGTTTATGTTTAGACATGAATAGCAATACTGAATTACACCCATGTTCGTATGGATTTGCGTCACCTCCTGGTGGTGGGTGCTGGGTAACGTCAAGAGCCGTTCACCCTCGTTGTGGACCCGTCGGGATATTTGGTCCACCAACCCGTTTGCCGTGGGTTGCGGCCCTGTGTTGAAGGCAACAGGGGCCTGCTACCGTGTTCTTGTTGCTCAACACACCACTTTGGCCCTGATTTCGCCTAGACGGGTGGTCGAATGGGCCAGTTCGATCAATCGGCTGGTCATGCCAAGTGCTGTGTGTGGATTATTCATGTAATTGCACATATTTGATTTTGTATTGCTTCAAATTTGGTCTTGGCTTTTCACTCACAAAACATTTTTCGATTTGAAAACTGATGTTATGAACTTTGCCCAGAGTCTTATGTTTATACCCAGAAGGCGGTGGCTCACGGGCCAATCTGGTGGAATAATTCTTTAAGTTTTCTGCTTCGGTATATCATCCGGGTATCCTTGGTGCTTCAAGCTGGAGATCCGCTTGTTGTTAGCATTGTCCTTGTGATACTCCGTGGTGGGAGCTCGGATGATGAAAAATTACTCATTTACCATGGCTTATGAAACTGCCTAAAAAAAACCCAAAACGTCCACTTGAAAACGATGATGAACAGCGACCTTCACAATCTTTTGATTACTGGCCACGGTTTCTAGTGATTGAGGCATTGCAGGAGACGTGAATAACATTAGATGCTTGCGTTCAAGTGCTTTGTTAATTGAATGTAGCAAACGACAGCAAGCATCCAACCTCCTTTCCATTGAATCATTTGTTGGTACACCTGTGTCCGTTTCTGCACACCGAACACAGGTAAAGGTATTGTAAGAGCTCGGGAACGATTGTTCTCTGACATGACTGAACTGGATATAGTCACCGAAAACGAAAGACCAATGTGTCACATTTGTCAAACAATTTACCACCTGTAAAAACGCAGAAATCCATTACACAAATACTTATCTAGATCTCTTTTCGTTTTCTTCTGCAACTGCTCCTCAATCAATAAAGACTGGTCACTGCAATATCAGGATTGAAACATACATACCCAACCCTCTAAGATGTTTCAAATGTCAAAAGTGTGGCCACCGTATGAACACCTGTACGTTGTCTGCCATATGCGCTCACTGCAGTGAGAAGACGCATGTGACGGAAGATTGTGACAGCAATTTTAAAAAGTGTGCCAACTGCTTTGCAGCACACTCTTCGTCCTCCACGGAGTGACCGATGTGAAAAAAACAAATGGCGATTAACAAAATTACATTTACTAGAAACATCAGTTTAGCAGACACTAAAAGACTTGTACAATCTCCAGAACTAACTGAAACGTATGCATCAGTAACTAGACCACTATCAGACACAACTCTAACACAATCCAAAGTCAAAACTACATCAATAACCTGTCAAATAGACTTGACATGGGTGAAAACTAATACTCCAATCCACCCAAACAACAGTTTCAGCCCAAATTCAATCTGAGTCTTTGAGTAATCCTGACACATCTGCACCACAGGAGGTAGCACCATCATATGTCAAGCAGGTCGTTAAAAGTAAACCGAAACCAAGGCTAGATATTTATAAAAAAAACTTAAAAGTGGCAGAGTATACAAAGGATCAGAAAATCGAGTTCAACTTTATAATAAATATGGTTCGCTTGAGGACATGGAAGTGTCCGAACACACCCATCAAAGGGCACATAGCGTGTCGCCCACCAAAAAAGTGCGGGGTAGATCCCCAATCAATGCCCCTAAAAGAGTTCCAAAACTATAGTACAGTGGAATTGTAGAGGGTTAAGGACCAATTCCAATGAGTTACAGCTACTAATCCAGGATTTTGCACCATCAGCCTTTTTGAAATCTATTTGAAGCAGACGGACACTTTTGATTTACGTCAGTCCATTTAATATAATTATTTTTCACCTCCGGGTGACACGGCCATTGGAGGGTCTCATCTTCAAGCCCTCAATGACCACATTCCTAAACCTTGTATCATAATGGGTGATCTCAATGGCCATAACCCGATTTGGGCGGTGCAAACACTAACACTAAAGGTAAAACAGTGGAAGATTTTATAGCCAATGATGACTTGTGGATATACAATGATGATTCAACCACCTATCTGCATCCTGCAACTGGCTCCTACTCTTGTCTAGATTTGTCTCTCGCAGACTCTAATCTATTTAATGAATTTGATTGGTCAGTCCACAATGACCTCTGTGGAAGTGACCACTTTTCAACTATCGTATCAGAAAATACTCCATCTGACTCTCCATCATATACCAGATGGATTTTTTCCAAGGCAGACTGGTCCTTATTTCAAACTTTATGGGCATCGAAATTAAGACCCGAATGTTTTAGTGATATAACCAATCTTATCCAATTGTTTTCTGACGTTTTAACTGAAATTGCTGATGAGTGTATACCAAAGTCGTCTGCAAGTCCACATGTAGGGAAACCATGGTTTAATACAGACTGTAGACAAGCCAGGAAAGCGAGGATTAAGGCAGAAAATTATTTCCGCCATCGCCCAACTGTCCATAATTAAAATATATTTAAGATACTCAATGCGAAGGCGCGTCGTACTTTCAAACAAAATAAACGGCAATCTTGGAGGAACTATGTCTCCAAAATTAACTCTCGTACGCCAATGTCTAAGGTATGAAACATGGTGCAAAGAATTAAGAGCAAATTCAAAAGCTGTTGTTCACCATCTTAAAGATAGTGACAATTTAATTACTGACACACTTAAAATTGCAAATAAACTTGGCGAAACCCTTGCCAAAAATTCATCATCGACAAATTATGTTCCTGAATTTCAGAGATACCAGAAATAACGGGAAAAGACAAAATTTAATTTCGATTCAAATAATGGTGAAGACTACAATGAAGTGTTTTCATTACATGAGCTACATACTGCCCTTGAGCAAGCTCATGACACTGCAACTGGCTATGATAACATACATTATCAGCTACTGAAACACTTACCTGAACCATGTCTAATGGCACTTTTAGATATATTTGATCAAATATGGACGTCGGGGGAATTTCCCCCTTCATGGCGTAATGCCATTGTAGTCCCAATACCAAAACCTGGCAGGGATCATACAGATACGTCGAATTACAGACCGATATCTCTAACCACCTGTGTCTGTAACACCATGGAACGTATATGCATAATAGATTATCTTGGTATGTTGAAACCAAAAACCTGATCAGAAATATTCAATGTGGTTTCAGGAAAAATCGTAGTACCATTGATCATTTGGTACGTTTAGAATTATTCGTTAAAAATGCTATAGTAAATAAACAATATGCTGTATCGATTTTCTTGGATCTTGAGAAAACTTATGATACGACCTGGAAGCATGGTATTTTGAAGGATTTACATGATTTTGGTTTGAGAGGCCGTTTGCCGCTTTTTATATCAGAGGTTTTAAAAGACAGGCAATTTCAAGTTCGAGTGGGCTCAACCCTGTCTGATCATTACAATCAGGACCAGGGTGTCCTTCAAGAGAGTATTTTGTCTGTCACTTTATTTAGCATTAAGATCAACAGTTTACCCAAGGTTTTAAATGATTCAATTGATGGATCACTTTTTGTGGATGATTTTAATATTTCCTGTCGTGATAAAAATATGCATACCATTGTACGGCAATTACAGTTGTACCAATGCAGCACTAAACAAATCTGTGACACCACGTCTTATTCCGTGCTCTGATTATAAAGCTACAATTAGATCGTATATCCGTGATGTAATGGAAGTGGGAAGTGGGACAACCAAGTGGGCGTAAATAAATACATTACATGCAATAAAACCTCATATTGGGTATACCCACTTGGGTTGTCAGTCCAGATTTGGTCATTTTGTCAGTCCAGATTTAGGTCATTTTGCGGCGATGTCGTATTGGCCGTACAAGATACACCCATGAATACCTTTTGAAAGGTGAGGATACTCCGCTCTGCATCCCATGTGAAGAAAGGATCACAGTCAAGCATAATTTGCTTGACTGTGTTGAGTATACAATCACAAGGGATCAGTATTTGAATTCACGAACGATGAAGGAACTTTTTAACAATGTTAGTCCTCGTTTAATTATTGCATTTTTAAAGGAATTAGATTTGTTGAATGAATTGTAAATAGATAAGTATTTTATGATTGGAAGATTAAACTAGTAACTCAAATCAAACAGCTGAAGGGATGATGTAAATCCAACTGGGGTCCATGCAGGAAGCAAATGTATTGTAAGTCTCGATGGTCCTTAGTATGGTGATCATCTACCTTCAGTTGTTTGCAACCTATAGCTCATTTTTATATTGAGTTGTCCTCTATAGATACATTTTTAGGTCTAATCACTAGTTTTACATTCTGCTCTGTGATATTCTAGTTACTTTTACTGTCCTTCTTTGACAGGTTTTTACAATGTATGTGCTATTAATTTATATGTATTTTTATAATTAATCGTTTTCGTCACGATATGCCTGCACTATTGCCGATGTGACGTTAAATATTAACTCACTCACTCATAATGTATATATAACGTTTGTATTTGATCTTTGTAATTAGCTGATCCTGTGTAATTACGAGTATCAATGAACTAAGGCTCTATTGGTCCATCGTCAATAAAAACAGGATAATATATCAGTTACGAAATTGATACACACGCGTATAATCATTCAATCAGACAACAGTAATGCGATATTCGAACATCTCTTTCAGCCTCTGGCAGAATGCATGTCCAGTTACGCCCTTGATGAAAATTGTCCCGTGACAATTGTAAAACAAACTAATGCGCTGTTATATCAATGCACAACCTGTTTTATGGAGTCACGCCCATTATCAATCTTCTGAACCTCGTTTGCATTGAATATAAATATAGGCATGCCCATCTTCATAAATATTGGGGGAGGTGGGGGGGGGGGGGGATTCAACTGCAAATACATACATTATACTAAATCAGTATCGTGTCACCTTTTGAATTCTATAATACATATTTTTGAATTAGGCTATTCATTCATAACAATGTGCAGATTATATTTACATGTTCAGCAGGCCATTATGTTTGATGCACTAGCAGTGTGCGCTAAATGTATATGCAAATAAATACTATCTCTACTCAATGCTTGGATTGGGTTTATGCGGGGTAATAATAATAATCGGATTGTATAACTTTGAGCGCTTGAAGTAAAAATAAACTCGCAAATGTGGTTGTTAGTCCTGTGTGTACATTCCATGCATCCCTACGATTATGTATGTTCACGATACACAAACGTTTTGATTATAGCAAGAGCTGATGAAGGCTAAATCCAGCATATCGATTGGTCAACGATGTAGCTAATAATTAATCTGTATCCAAGCTGTCTAGTGACCAAACATGCTCCTCAGAAATTTAGCCCATGCCCCATCACCTGTCGTTTCCTCTGTGACCAGTATCTCATGATACGAGGGTTGGCTGAAAGGTTCTAAGCCTCACTGTGAAAAAAGTTACAAAGTCCACGTTTGTAAGTTATTTTTCTACATAGTCCCCTTCCAAGTTCACACACTTTTGCCAGCGATGCTGCAAGGCCCGAAACCCGGTCAGGAATAAATCTTCTTCAGCTACCCTAAAAACATCAGTCACAGCGGAAATGACGTCATCGTTACTTGCAAAATGGCGACCGGCGAGTTCCTTTTTCATTTTGGGGAACAGGTGGAAGTCAGAAGGAACCAAATCAGGTGAATAAGGAGGGTGGTCAATGAGTTCAAAGCCACAATCGCGGATTGTTGACATGGCCACCACCGATTTGTGAACAGGCGCATTGTCTTAGTGGAAGAGGACACCTTTAGCGATCATCCCTCGTCGTTTGGCTTTGATTGCTTCTCGCAACTGGTGCAGTACATCAGCATAGTATCTGCCGTTGATAGTTTGACCTTTTTCAAGATAATCAATGAGCAGAATACCCCTGGAATCCCAAAAGACTGATGCCATCACCTTTCCAGCTGAAGGAACAGACTTGGCTTTCTTCGGAGCTGGTGAATCACGATGCTTCCACTGTTTTGACTGTAGTTTTGTTTCTGGTTGAAAGTGATGTATCCAGGTCTCAAACATGGTTACAAATCGTGCCACAAAATCATCGGGATCTGCTTCAAAACGACGCAAACTGTCAAGGGACGTCTGCAACCTGACACGTTTCTGTTCTGCTGTCAAGAGCTTTGGCACCCATCTTGCAGAAACTTTAGTCATTCCTAACTCGTTGGTGATAATATGCTCAACCCTCTCATGAGAGATGCCCACTACACTAGCAATATGTCGAGTAGTCAATCGTTGATCATCCATCAACATATCGAGCACTCGCGTGATGTTTTCTGGAGTGGTTGCTGTTGAAGGCCTTCCCGAGCGTGGGTCATCATCAAGGCTTTGTCTGCCACGCTTAAATTCTGCAGCCCACTTCTTTACTGTGGAAAATGAAGGAGCATCATCCCCTACAGTGGAGACCATGTCAGCATGTATCTGTGTTGGGGACATCCCTTTCTTTTGCAAGTACTTGATGACTGCCCTGTATTCAGTTTTGTCCATTTCTGATGATTTCAGAGGGTAGGTTTACCAAAACAGCTGTAGTTTAGATAAAACTATTAGTACGTTTGTAGTTCTTGTGTCTATGATTCACTAAGTGATTGTCCTCATTGGTGGCAAACACCTGTCTCTACCTGGTGGGGAAAAACCACTCAGGCTGAGAACTTTTCAGCCAACCCTCGTACGATTGGTCATAGATAACAAATCAGCCGCTGTATTGAACTGTTGAGATACAAAACGTTCTATTCTCATAACGGAACTTTGATGATGCCGCGTCCTGTTACAGTTGAGAATTTGGTTTGCCAAAAGGTTTAAGAAACCCCCTGTGAACCAGCAAAACAGAACAAAGACAAGTTTAAATATTCAGATACTGTATTAAGGCAAATAGAGGAAGTTATACAAAGTCACAAGTCAATATAACAATATCTATTTCAAATACAACACACGTGAAACAAAATCTAAGGCAATGGGTCACAAAATATAATGTATAGCAAACTCACCAAAAGTCTTACTGTGAGAGAGTGAGTGAGTGAGCGAGTTAATATTTAACGTCACATCGGCAATATCTCAGCCATATCGTGACGAGAATATTTAACATTTAAATGGAATGTATGCTTGTGTTAAAGAATCTGTCGTCAAAGGATAGTAATATAACTAGAATATCACAGATATAAATGTAAAACTAGTAATTATATATAAAACATTTTAGCCCGAAGGGACAACACAATATAATAACAGGCTATAGATCGCCAACAGCTGCAGGTAGATCACCACACTAGGGACCATGGGGACTTACAGTGCCTTTGCTACCTGCATGGACCTTAGCTGGATTTACAGCTTCCCTTCAGCTGCTGACGATTGTAGGAAATCTTAGCCAAAATTAAAATAACAGAAATACTACATTTAAAACTCCTGGTAAGCTTAAATTCACTTTGAATGTTTCAGGACTTACGTACCCTCTCAGGAGGACAATAATTTGACAATACTTCAACCCCCTTTGAGGGTACTGCCACTAACAATCTCAGTTACTATTCTAAACTACCAATAATAAAATATTTAATTATTTACAAGTCACTTAGTAAATCTCATTCTTTTAAAATCGCAATAATTAAATGATAACTGACATTATTAAAAAGATCCTTCATAGTTCGGGATTTGAAATATGTCTCCCTACTGCGAGAGAGAAACAGTCGTGAAGATTGTAACACGGCGAGCGGTCTGACAGCAGTTTCAGGCGTTGGCAGATTGATGATGATATACTCCAGTGAATGAATGTGAATGTGTAAATCTGTGTCCTCACAACACGGCAACTAGCCTTAATATATACTTTCAGTCGTTTCCCGAAAGTACAAAAACCTACGGCCATCGCCAACAACGTAGAATGCCCCAGAATAACCTCCCGGAAGTAAACAAATATGAAGTCGAGGGCAGATAATTCTCGGAAAACCTGAAACCTAAAAATGCAGATCATCTATTTTACGAAATGTGACCCATTGTAATTATTATTCAAAACACTAAACATTGTGACTCAATAATAATTATTACTGCATTAATAACAAAAGATACACAAAATACACACTCGTAACACCGTCCCATGACCCTTTGTTTTACATATGTGCAAGGGATAGTATTATATAATATGCATACATGTATGTTCGTATGATAACGTCTGTTTTCTGCATTAACCCAAGGTGACAAACTGTGAATCTGCTCAATGTAAGTCACAGACTAACGTATTACTACTTTCCTCAAAATAAGATCTATTCACGATTTGTAAGCTTCAAATACACTTCACCCACCCTTACCTCTGACATCAGACATCCGATGTCAACCAAATGCATGTCCCTATAGACTATGACTGTCGATTGTACAATCCAGTTGCAGACTTGTGAGACTACTGAGAGAAATGGAAACCATGATCCAAGGTATAGTATACCATTTCTGATCATTTCTGTAAAAAGCATACTGTACGATATGTATCAAAGTGGCATTGTGAGTAGTTTGCATTTTGTGGCGCACATCCAAAACATATCGATCAGGCCACAAGGTTTTATGTGTTCTGGGCAATTTGAAAAACAGACTCGATTCCTTGGAAGTATTTTTCCCAAGACATCAAATGATATTCTGAGATCCATGTAGTTGAACTTTAAAATAATATGAATCCAAGTGAGATCACAGAACTCCTATTCAGAAATCCCTAAACCTGCTTACTTTTCCATCCTTAATTGACTTTAAACTTCCCTGAGCATGTTCACAAAGGCTACAATGTTACTGAGTCGCATAGAGCCCGAAACTATGTTTCAAAATATAGCATTGGGACAAACAATGTTACTTTCGGAAACAAACTTTATCGCTAACCCATTTGTTGTTTTTGCATGCCAAAGGGATTACCGCTGGTTCAACCAAACTTAAACTGATATCTGTATTCTCCCTAAACCAGTTATTGTGTTGTTAAAGTGGTAAAGCGCGTTTGGATATGTTAAGACATCGCCACATAGCGGTATGGTTGACAACAGTCACACAAATCGTTTATCGAAAATGCAATGTAGTCAGTGAAGCCGCTTATGATATAAAAGCATCTGCCTGGGTTTCCATGACGCGTCCTTCTTTTCTTACTGTAATCCTTCTGTGCATCAAGGGGTTTAATTATCTTCCCTTTAACTCCATAACTTGCCTGAGCTTTCGCTTATAACGAGCGAAGCCCGCAAATACTGCTCAACTTGATTTTTTAACCTCAATTATCCACACAGGACTGTTCAGTTCGCCACTGTAAAATATTTCATGTTGAAATAGCTAAAGCGTGACGTTTTGAATACTAATGTTATTGTTATCATTTTTTTCATAATTCATCTAACCTCCTATTACCAGCCAAAAGCAAAATGACACTCATTCGTCGATCAGTGAAATATCGTGGGATGTATGGCTCTGTTGCATGTTTGTATCTGTTCCTGTATTTATCATGTTAGAACCTACAAAAAATAGTTAGCGGTTTCACAACAGTCAATATATCGAAGGATAATTTCACAGGACATGAAAAATTTGGTCACGGATGCATACACAAAATCCTTCACAATAAACGGAATTTGGCATTGTTAGCATTAGAACTGCAGTGCTTTGTAATACAGTGTTTTGGTCAGGAGAAGCTAATAATCTGCATTATTACAAATATTTCAAATAAGTTCAATTGTGATGGAAATGCAATTGTTGAATACTGTTTGGTTACGATGTGGCCATTTGAATATTGTACGAACAAGTGTAAACAACACAAAAGCAGGTACAAACAATGGGGAACTGCACAGGACATCAATCAGTGTGAAACTGGTAACATAAGTCTACATAAGGCTTCCTAAAAGTTTTGGTGGAAGTCTCCAAAGTTGTAACTTTAATGAAGATTGGGGCAAAAATAGCACAAAGTTTTTGAAAACACATCCACCTCACACACCTTAACTTTAATCCCCTAAAACTTTAATCCCGTTTTCTTCCACTTTCTTCATCAGAATTGAACATAACTAAGGATGGTCAAAACCTCGACCAATCAGTTTGATATGCTTTCATGCAAATGTATCTGGCGTCAGATTCCACACTGAAGCGTTGACTACTGTCTGTCTTCCAGACTCATGATACAGCAACAGGAGCTGATGATATCCACTATCAGCTCTTGAAGCATTTGCCCGACTCGTATTTGGAAACACTGCTAAATATATTTGATACCATATGGATTTCTGGGAATTTCCCAACTTCTTGGCGTACTGCCATTGTAGTTCCCATTCCAAAGCCTTGCAAGGATCATTCTGATCCGTCTAATTACAGATCAATCTCATTAACGAGTTGTGTCTGTAAAACCATGGAACGAATGGTAAACAATAGATTAACATGGTATCTTGAAACCAATAACCTTACACCAAATATTCAATGTGTTTTCAGGAAAAGTCGTAGTACCACTGATCATGTGGTACGTTTAGAATCCTTTGATAACAATGCTATAGTCAATAAACAACATGCTGTATCAGTTGATCTTGATCTTGGGAAAGCTTATGATACGACCTGGAAGCATGGTATTTTGAAGGATCTACATGATCTTGGTTTGAGAGGCCGTTTTCCCCCTCTTATATCACAGTTTTTACAAGACCGGCAATTTCAAGTCCCAGTGGGTACAACCCTGTCATTATAATCAGGATCAGTGTGTTCCAAAACGCAGTATCTTGCCTGTCACACTATTTAGTATAAAGAATAGTTTTTCGAACGTTTTAAATGATTCAACTGATGGCTCGTTATTTATGGATGAGTTTAATATTTCTTGTCGTGGTAAAAATATGCATACTATTGAATGACAACTGCAGTTGTGTTTAAAGAAAATAAATAAATGGTGTCTTGAAAACGGCTTTAAATTTTGATTTAAACTCAAAAAATAATTGCATGCATTTTTGCCGTAAATATAGACCCCATAAAGACCCAGAACCGTTTTTAAATGGTACTCCCATCAAAGTTGTCAAGGAGGCCAAGTTCTTAGGTCTGCTTTTCGACTCACATTTAACTTTTCTTCTGCATATTAAATCCCTAAAAATTAAATGCCTGAAGACACTTGATGTATTGAAAGTTGTGTCTAATTCAAAGTGGGGAGGTGATCAAGCTACCCTTCTACACCTATGTAGATCACTTGTCCGTTTGAAGCTTGAGTATGGCTCAGTTGTTTATGGTGGAGCCTGCAAAAGCAACTTAAAACTATTAGATTCTGTCCATCATCAAGTACTAAGACTTTGTCGTGGATCTTTAAGAACTTCACCACTTGAGAGCCTGTATGTCGAGGCTGGTGAGCCATCTCTTGACCAACACCGTAAAGTCAAACGCTGCGTATGACGGTGTCTTCAATCCTCTCTGTGAGGATTTGTACAATAAGAAATCTTTTCTTGTTCCTCCTTTTGGGCTCAGAAGTAAGCAATTTCTTGCCACTTCCGGCACTGAGCTCGAAAACATAGCTCCTTCCAGACTTCTTTCTTCTCCTCCTTGGCAATTGGTTACGCCACAAGTTGACCTACCATTAACTACTATTATAAATCAGAAACTAATGAATTACAATATAAACGAGAATATAATGAATTAAAAAATAAATACAGCAATTATAAATCCTTATTTACAGATGGATCCAAGGACAGTGGCGTAGTGGCTTGTGCCACTGTCATTGGATCAAGAACAATATCTTCTAGATTACCAGATAACAGCTCTATTTTCACAGTTGAAGCTAACGCCATATTAATGGCTCCTAAATATATTTAAGTCTACCATGTTTTTAATCGTAGTATTCATGTTATTTTAATTGTGGCTAGCATTTCATACACTCTCCAGCGGTTGAAGGGATGATGTAAATCCAAGTAGGGTCCAAGCATGTAAATCCCCATGGACCCTACTATGGTGATCTACCTTCGGTTGTTGGCGACCTATAGCCTGTTTTTATATTGTTTTGTCCAAATAGTGATGTTAATTTTTACTTTCCACGCTAGTATTAATGATAATTGTGATATTCTAGTTGTTTTACTGTCCTTCGTCGACAGGTTTTTATAGTAGGCATATATTTCATGTCAGTGTTAAATGTTCTCGTCACGATATGGCCTGGATATTGCCGACGTGGCGTTAAATATTAACTCACTCACTCACCCAATGAACGATTCTGATAAAAAATTCAATTGTTGATAATGTATGTTATCAACTCCAGAGACAGTCTGACGACCTTGTTTAAAAACAATGAAAAGCTCATAAATAGATAGGATTTCATCGCAAGTGTCCCTAATCTGAATGTGTTCTTTATATTCTTATATTTCTGAAATTTACGAATCTGATTAGCATCGGAAGAAAATTTAGCCCAGTTTTCACCAAGTGTATTTGTGAGGTCCAATTTGTCAGTTAAGAACTGATTGTAATGGCTTAGGTGGTGTATACATGATTTGTTTTACTTGATCATACGGCGGCAACCTGGATTTATGAATGAGTAATCTAATGTGTCATGCAGTTCCCTACTTACTTGTGCGTGTGCCTTCAGGTGAACATTTTCACTTGCCTTATTGATTTTGTTGCATTTACGTACCTACAAAGCAAATTTCCTGTTACGTGGCCTTCTGTAAATATGCGTCACACATGACGACAGCCATTCAAGTCAAAGGTCCTCCTCACTCCGTTTTGATATTGGCAATTGTTTACTATAAGCCTTGGTCAGTTCAGGTATTATTACATCGTTCGAAAAGGTATTTTTAAATATTTTGTGCATCATTCCAGGAAAGGAATCTGAAATGATAACAGCACATGTATATCAGACTTGTTACATCCTATTAAGAAAAGCTGCAAAAATCAGAATAGATTAATTTACAGTGAAAATGCATATTGTCTGATATCCTGGTCATGCAATACACACTCTAATATAAAGCGGCTATCTGCACTGCGAACTGCGAATAGATTTATATAAAATAACTTCGTTTAGATGCCATCATGATCCCTGTCAGCAATTAGAACACCAGAAAATGATGAGGTGCTGTTCTGTAACTGTGAGATGCTGTTCTGTAACTAAAAGATGCTGTTCTGTAAGTGTGATATGATGTTCTGTAACTGTGAGATGATGTTCTGTAATTGTGAGATGCTTTTCTGTAACTGTGAGATGCTGTTCTATAACTGTAAGATGTTGTTCTGTTCTGCAGCTGTAAGATGCTGCTCTGTAACTATGAGATGTTGTTCTGTAACTGTAAGATGCTGTTCTGTAACTATGAGATGCTTTTCTGTAACTGTGAGATGCTGTTCTGTAACTGTGAGATGTTGTTCTATAACTGTAAAACGCTGTTCTGTTCTGTAGCTGTAAGATGCTGTTCTGTAACTGTGGGATGCTGTTCTGTAACTGTAAGATGCTGTTCTGTAACGGTAAGATACTGTTCTGTAACTGTGAGATGATGTTCTGTAACTGTGATATGCTTTTCTGAAACTGTGAGATGTTGTTCTGTAACTGTAAGATGCTGTTCGGCTGAGTGGTTTGAGTAGTTTTATTGTATGCGGCTTTTAGAAATATCCTAAATATCCATTTGGGGAAACGAACCTGGCTCAACGAGCACGCGGTTTAACCACCAGGCTATACCACGCCTGGAAGAGGAGGAAGCTTTCAGAAACAGCCTGTGGTGTTATTTTCTGATCCAAGAGATTGCAATCAAATGATCATGTCGACGTATGCATATTGAGTGGGAAAAAAGTCACTCAGTTATTGGATTGTGGCAAACCTCGTATGATTTCATTTTAATGTGATTGCATCCCGGTTGGGTAGATCAATATTCATATTGTTGATCATTGGATTGTCTGCTCCTGACTCGATTATTAACCAGTATGTAACTGGACCTGGACTATCAGTGAGTATTGGGATGTGTTGCAAACACCCAAACAAACATAGACTCTGCCGTTCTCTGACTTTTACAACGTGAAGAATATGTTGTTTTCTACGTTAGTGTATTCCTGAAGATTGATTATGACACGTTGTGTATCATAAATTTTTTTTTTTGAATATATGTAATGTTCTTTTTGACATGTCATAGGCAGTACATTCCCACTATATATTCATGACACAAGATATTACAGCTTGCAGAAGTTTAAGAAATCAAAGAAGCGAGAGCAAAAACACAACACATCGAAAGGTAGTTAATATCGGCTAAAGAACTTGCATTTGAGAACTTAACAGATTATTTTTAAAAAGACATTATTTAAAAAATGTCTCACAGTCATGTAACATGTAATTCTTATTTCATTCTGTCGGAACTAGTGCCATAGCAATAATTTATCTATTTTGCACATTTGGTGTACGATCCTCGAGAGGGATCGCAATTTTTACTTTTTGGTGTCTATTCAGTGCACGCATTTTCTGAGGACAGCCTGCTTGATTGTCTCTGAGATCTTCCTTTGAAAGTAGAAGCAGATACAGATTATAATTACCGAGCTTGATGACAGATGTCTTCAAAATATTGAACATGATTTCACAATATCATTAAAACGGTCCGCTAATTTGATTCCCATAAAGCTGTAAAAAGTGGTCATAGATGTCTGAAAAGCATCTAATTTCCTCCTTCTTGTGACGTGAGGCGCTAATGGTTATTGCTAAGTGAGTTCCTTCAAGAGTACTCATCTTCACAGGAAATAGACTACCATGTTGACATCTCCATGCATTTTGTGCAACATGCCCGGAGAATTGACCATTTCCTGTCTTTAAAAGAACTGAATGCTGTTGATGATTAAGAAATTGCTTGATTATGCATAAATTTCACGTTGTCAGCTCATTTCCTCTCTCCGATGAAATGTCAAGACAAAGTGGGTCACTCCATCAGCATCGATGGGTATTCATACCTGCCCAAAACAGGTGATTGTACATCTTGTATATACTATAATGTGTTCGTTTCCGCCTTGGTACAGTGAGCGAAGGGGGTTGTTCACAAAATGTGCATGACTCTCCTTTTGAAGGTTGGAGCCACACTAGAGGAAATTTTGAAGGGAAAGCATCGGATTATCAGTGGTTGAAGTCGTTAATCAAACAGCGACTATGCGCCGTCTAACACAGAATGAGAGGTTACGTGCCCTTGCCATGCTTCCGGTTGGCACAACACAGGTCGTTGTGGCAAGGACAATGAATGTTTCCCAGTCTGCCATCAGCAGATTATGGTCAAGTCATCGTGATACAGGGTCTGTTAACGACAGACCACGATCTGGTAGACCAAGGGCAACAACTCAGGCTCAGGACAGATTTATCCGCACTATCGCCTTGAGAAATCGCCTTGTAACAGCAAGTCGGATAAGTTATCAACTTCAAAGAGATATTGGTTTGGTAGCGAGTGCCCAGGTCATCAGGAATCGACTGCACAGACATTACTTGCACGCCCGATTTCCTCGTGTCATTTCTTGTTTGAGGGATGGTCATATTAGGGCACGACGCCAATGGTGTCATGATTGTCAACACTGGACTGATCGCCGATGGAACTACCTAATCTTCTCAGATGAGTCGGGGTTCACTGTGGACTTCCTGGACAGATGTAGGAGGATTTTGCGCCGACGTAACGAACGTTTCCATTATGCTAACGTCATTAGACATGATCCATATGGGGGTGGATCTGTAATGGTATGGGGAGGCATCACTGGTGCCGACAGAAGGGACTTGAATGTTGTTGCTGGACGTGACACAGGACAGTACTACCGGGACAACATTTTGGCACCCCGCCAAAATGCCGCCGTTTCATTTTCCAAGATGACAGTGCCAGATGACAATGCCAGGATCGTTACATATTACCTCCAACAGCAGCATATCACCACACCACCATGGCCAGGGCTCAGTCTGGACCTTTCCCCCATCCAGCATTTCTGGGACATGCTTGGACAGCGGCTACGCCAACGTCAACAACCTCCTGCCAATGTTCCAGAACTTGCTGCAGCGATGCAACAGGAATGGAATAACCTTCCCCCAAATGACCTGGGACACTTCCTTATGAGTATGCCACGCCGACTTCAAGCTTGTCCAGCCAACCGATGAGATTTTAATCGCTACTCACTCAGTGTGATGGTACATTCGCTGTTTGACCCTGTGTTTGTGTCTACCCTTACTCTGTAAAATCTGTGCTTCACTGACTGTCATGTGTTTCATTCTTGACTTCATGATCTCCATTTCATTATTCTTGTAAATCCAATATCCCCTACTTTTTAATAGTATATTTTCTCCACGTTTATTCACATGTGTCTATTAACATCGACTTCTTCTTTTGGATATGCAAATATAAACCTGTGAGATGTGTGCAGAAGTAAACTGTGCCGCCATGTAAAAGTGTACATTCTCTTGAATCAGTGCGGGCATTCTATCGGTGCTTATGCAATATTTCTAGTGTCCCTCCATAATGATATTGCTGGAATATTACTAATAAAAACCGCCGCTCTGATTATGAGAAATTGTGCGGGTGCAGGTGCGGGTGCGTCTTTTAACACTGTACAATAACTATGTCGTGCCAGCTGACTAGAAAGACCCTTATGTCTTTAGACGCTAGTGTTTGAGAGGAACGCCTACATAATTTCAACGTAATATAAGCGTGATCGAGTGTATGTCTTACCTAAAGACACTGTTGTGCGTCTAAGCATTTGCTGACCCTTTAGCTCGTTAAACAAGTGAAAGTCATTGATTTACGCTGCCTTCCTTCCGTATGTGACACCAGTTAGTTAATTAGTGAGTGGTAATATAATCCTTGAAGCGCAATGGTTGACAATTAAGTACATTCGTCAAGGGTTTAAGTATACGTAAATTGTCACGACTGTTCGTGTAAGAGGGAAATAAACAGTGGGTCCTAGTTTTCTTGTGTAGTAAGTGTGTGTTTATTCCTCTGAGTGGCCTAACACTGACATTTTCCATATGTGTTTTGTCACAGTTAGGAAGTTTCTGCAGCTGACGTTGAATGTTTTAGGTGTATGCTAAGAGAAAATGGTACCACTTAAACCCACATTTCCAACAAGGCATTAACCATACGTTCGCCAAAGAGGAATTGAGTCTTTGCCAGCCTTGTGAGGTTCACTGATGATGTCATTCAACTCAGACGCCCTGCTTCAGTGTTAGTCACCGGTTTGGAACCAGGAATGCATATGCAATATCATTTACAAGGGTAATAGAATGATTTAGTAACATACACCGTTGCCGCCAGTACTGGGGTAAAATGAGGATGTCACCAGTTTTGATGGAGGCTTTTGCTTACAACTGGAATCTTAATTTATTCAGTAACATATTTGTATTGGTATCTTGTCATTCCATGTCGCGGGAGCAAAGTCTTTAAAATCGATCACTGATAAAGTAATTCATATCTGTCAACAACTTTAATATATTTAACCTTGTGGCTAAACAGATAATATATTTCCCCAGTTATTAATAATAGTACATCATAAATTTACACATTGAGTTAACTAACATTTACTGTCACCAACGTAGCGAGGTAATCATTTCATTTATAGGATTTATCACAACAATGACCATTATTAGAGAGTCCAGAGATGTGCCGGACGGTAATAGATGACCTTCGAGCTGTCAGGATATCCGCGCCAACAGAAGTGTGCCTGGGCATGTAATGCCTTCATTCAGACGCGACAAACCGTGGCTAACATTTGTCATTACCGTAACAGAGCCATACTGGGAGGCTGCATAAAACGGGTTTAGGAGGGATAGGTTGTTGGTTTGCTCACCAGTACCTTACTGGTATAATTACTTCCTTGCATCTCTGTTGTCATCAAGAAGAGCAATGTACCAATTTCCATAACCGTCTGCATGTATGCCTTGTTCTGTTTGGTAACAACTATGTTTAGTCCAAAACACATTTAACTGTTACATGTATTACATGCAAATTGTTCATGTTCCTTGCTATAATAAAATAATTTTCAGTAGCGATCTTTTGGTGTGTGTGTGTTTTTTTGTTGTTGTTTTTTTCAGGTTGCACAACAAAATGAAAATACAACAAATTCATGCAGGAAGTAATAAACATATGCTAAATGTTCATGGTAATTGACAGTTTGACAAATAGTTCGTTTCAGATAGACAATAATCTCTGTTTCTGACTGAAACTGTCAGACACCGCAAACACAACTGCGTTATCGATAAAGCTACGCAAACCCCAAGGTAGTGTGGACTTGGTGTCTCCATCAATTTTAACATGTTGCCTGTAAAGTAGGTCTTTCTGGTGGCCGTGAAAAAAACATTCAGTCAAATTCAATAGGCTCCGTCTGGACTCCGTTCAGATTAGTCCACCTTTCCACTGCTTATTGCTGGCTCGGTAACTAGGATAATATGTGGTCGGCCTTGATGGAAGACATGGGTCGTGTTCATGGTTAGCCAAATCTAGACCTCTTTATTTGCTGACCGGTGTGATTTAGCAGACGATTGACAAACAACACTCTACCCTAATTGGATAACAAATTGATATTTGATAACAAAAAACTGATAAATATGGAGTCCGAGAAGGGACGTCGTCGCTATGTCGCACTCTCAAAAACAAGCACAATGAGGCAAAAATTAACCAAAGCGCGACAATGCGACAACACGACATTTCGCCCATTTGTCGCGATGTCGGGTATCGCGTTTCGAATAATATGTCGCATTGTCGCCCTATCTAAGATACATGTATGTAAGAATTCACTAAAACGAGACACGCGACATCGTCACAACGCGACATTTCATCAAAATGTCACGATGTCGCATGTCGCGCTTTATTGCCCATAGCATGAATTTAACAAATTGACTAAAACGCGACAATGCGACAAAATATATGTCGCGTTGTCGCCCTTTTCTTTTACCGGTGCACATGTGTAGAAAGTCAATTAATCTACGAATGCGCAGGAAATGTTATACTCTATTTCAGACTTCACTAGTCTTTCGTTACCGCCAATGGTTTTTAAAATGAAGTAGTGCTCGAAATTGAAATGGGCCTCCTCTTCTTGAAATCAATGCAAATCTTTCTTTGTTGCTTTACTGTTTTACATATTGCAAATGTATTTAGCCAGTCGTGTGTTCTAGCAGCAAAACAAATAATTAGCGCAACTATCCATTGTAATCACTGTGCCCCTGTCATTCAAGGCGGGGCAATTTGCTCTGCAAATTAATGTCTCCTAGTCACACCAGATACCTATTTTCAATCGTAAGTTTCAATCGAATTCCAAGCACCATACACATTAATCACTTTGCTCACTATATGTTCCGTTATGTGGCTGCTGACAGTTTCATGGTAATGACAATACGGGCATCACAATGCAGTATTGGAATGAAATACCTTGCTAATTACCAATAAACCTTGGGTGAGTGTAATGAATCGGTGCCCCGCCTTGAATGACAATGACAAGACAACCGTGTGCCGCGATTACAATGAAAATTTGCGCAAAGTATTGTCTTGCTGCTAAAACACACTTCATTGGCTAAATACATTTATGTATAAAATAATTTTCAAAACAACATTGAAGATTTCCATTAAGTTCAAGAAAAGCAGCTGTGTCTCGTGTCACACTTTGGAGGAACAGAGAAAATGTTATTGAAAACGCGACACGCGACATCGCGACCATTTTCAACGTCAGAATATGTCGCATTGGCTGTGGTTGTTGTTTAACGCCGCGTTCTGCAATAGTCCAGTATATGGCAATCTAATGGTAACGATCAGTGTTTAAGTGAGGGTTGCAACGTAAAAGATCTCAGGAAGGTAATAGTAACAATACTCTACTTACATAGCTATTGTATTCAGGCGCATTATCTGCTATTGGCGTTACGTGCATTACTGTCCCCGGTCATACAACACCGTCGCAATGTTCGGTTCTTTTTCAACATTCTGGGGATCATAAAGTGTTCCAAATGTTCCCGGATGATATGTGGAAGGCATTTCAAAGTGTGATTCACCAGTGACCAAAAATGTAGTTGGATATACTTTCGTATCTTTTCTTGTACCACGTACTGGCATGACTATGTTTTACTATTACTAGCAGTGACGTAAGGTAGCCTGGTGGTTAAATAGTCCTCTCATAACGCAGAAGACCCGAGTTCGATCCCCACATGTGTTCAACGAGTGACGACCATATCTGATGTTGCAGCCGTGCTCCTGTTGGAGTATTGCCAATATGGCGTAAAATATACCCATTCATTTACTCACTGTTAATACTTTCATTATCAAGATGCATACAATATAAATTAGATGGACGCTTGATGTTTTATTACTTCATTACTCTGTACAGACGATTGGGTCATGGTTTATTACAGTTGGGGTTGAGATATTGACTGGTGCAGCCGCCGCACTGACTGGCCCGCCATGGGGGTCACAAAGTTGCACTTTGTCTTTTCACGGCAACTGAACAGGGCACGGTACTGTCATAAGCCGTCTAAGGCAAGCGCATCGAATGCCAATTAACTGGAGCTCATTACCCATTACCGGGTTTAGTGATATAAAGAATCAACCCAATCAAAATACAGCCATCCAGAAGTGTCTTCAATTAGGCTTCGTGGTAGACAGACATGTTACGGACATGTTGTAAATGGGGTTCTGTAAATATAAATGTAAAAGTTACTGCGAGTCTCCTAAACATATAATGTGGAGTTTACGGGTCGAATTTCTGGTTGAAAAACAAGCTAACCTGAAATCTGGTAAATAATTCAGTAGGTAAACAACACAAAAGAATATAATTATGCAATTAAAAATAATATTTTAAGAACATTTAACAGTACAAGAGAGTATGATATAGGCAATTACATAAATCATACGAATATCAGCTTGGTAACAACAGAGTAAAAACCTAAAAGGTCGACTTAACACTTACATGGCATAAATAACTTGTGGGAGTTTCTGTTCCATGAGGACTAATGCAGCTATTGGAGAAAATTCTGGACTATCTTAGACTTTAAACGAGTCTAAACGTGGTACTTAGCACACCACTGCCCCCCGTTGACAAGATTAGTGTAATTACCCTTTCAAAATGAATTACACTCCCACATGTGAAGGTTTAGGCTTTTTTCGATTTTATTCCATATTTAAGTAGTGTATTGGTGTGTGGTCACTGTGAATCGGACTCAGATCCCAAATCAGTTGAAGCTGAGTAACGATGGGCAACCAGAGTCTTTGGATGGGTGAGCCTGTTTGGCATTTTGACTCCCGGAAGTTTCTAGGACTTCAGTCCTGCCCCACAAAGCACATGTGATACATGTTGCCTCACCTTAGGTAAGGGAGCTTCTTCGAAATTGCCTCTGTTCTCTCAGAACAGTTTGGATCCCCTTTGAAATATGTCATGTCACTATTAGCCTTCGAGTAGCTCACAGGCAGTCTGTATTATAGATCTATGAGCAGATTGTGATTATAGCATCCAGTAAGTTCGAGTCAGAACGTCAACTGGTTTAGAAATTATGATACATCTACAAACCAGGGTACATCAATACGTGGGAGATTAGTCAGCTGTGAAACGTCATCACTTATCATAATGACCACAGGCATCAGGTAGACTAAAGCTCACAATCGCCTTGAATAAGCCATTCGGACACCGTATCTTCGCAGTTGGGGTCTCAACGGGTCAGTATGTATCACACAAGACATTTGAAGTAACAACTAAAAGTTAAATTAATACTGTCTTGATATTTTTTAAAGGAAAAAACACACAGTCAGGAATAGTAAAAATTTATATGGTTCATATACTTAAGAGTGGGTTAGTTAATACTTATCGTCACATCGTCAATATTGCAGTCATATCATGGCGAGAACAATTGATTTAATAAAATGAAAACATTTGGAAGAGTAAACCCTGTCGACAATGGGCAGTAAAAGTGCTAGGCTATGCCAGATATGAATATAAAAAATATATACTTAGGAAAGTGGTTTTCGTCATCTTTGAGGATCAGTTGTGTAGTCCTCCTTGTTTTGACATTTTTTGGACCCGTGATGATTCCGGGGTCTTCAGCAACCCATGCTTGCCTTAGAGGCCACTATGCTTGACGTAAGAGGCGACTAATGGGATCGAGTGGTCATTCGCTGACATGGTCAACACAGGTCATCGGTTCGCAGTTACGCAGATCGATGCTCATGCTGTTGATCACTGGATTGTCTGGTCCAGACTCGATTATTTACAGACTGCCGCTGTATAGCTGGAATATTGCTGAGTGCAGCGTAAAACTCAACTTGTTCGCTCACTTAAATTAAACTCATGGAATCTGCGCACCAGAGAATTATTGACAATCATGTTTACCTGTATGTTAGAAATGTATTCATCTATGATTTATGTTTATTATTATTAAGAAAATCACTGTAAGGGAGTATGGTGATGTTATGAGATCAGTCATTTGTAGCTGAGCGATGTATCATTCTATATTTCTAGAAAGAGGACTTGGTCGGAACAACTATTTCTCTCCACAAAATACGTCCTGTTTATATGACTATACGAACAAACTACATAAAACATACTTTTATTAGCATCCAAGTGTAAGAACATTAATTTTCCTATTAACAGATACCACAACTACAGAATCTGACAACGAACATCTCCTTCGCTGTGAGACTAAGAAAAAGTGTTGTTACAGAAAAGAATTAATGTATGACTTGTGTTTACTCATGTAAACTCTAAATATACTGCTGGCCTCCTGCCTTTTAAGTACTGAAATAACGATTGATTGATTAAATAATCTTTAGAGTCACTTGAGTGTATTCAATACAATAGCCAATAGACAATAGCCTTCTACAATTACAAACAAATATCCTATTCATCGAATGACTGTTAGAAATGCTGTGTTTGTTTCCTGTCTGTTTTCACACCATTTCCTTTCAGATTTATTTAGATCCATACATTGTAATGTAAGTGCCAGAGCACTAAATAACTTTAGGGTGACCTCATTCAAAACGGTTAATCAAACGGACCTTTCTTGTAAATCACGCACTCCAAGTTCATGATCTCAGAATTGAGAAACGGCACCATGCTGCTTTCTCGTTTTCGGCACAAATTGAAATATTTGCGGGATCTTGGAGCTTATACAACCGTTTATTACCTGAGCTCTAGGCCTGTTAAGAGCTATTACAGCGAGCGGATTTCTCCAACGTCCAACTAACAGAATTATACTAATCATTTCAAGGGATTGACAGTCTTGCTTATTACAGCCCATGCCATCGAATCAAGGCCGAATCGACGCATAGCCTTTCACTAATCAATTATCTTAACACCATTCTAATAGATGAAATATTAGCCTCGGGAATCTCCTAATACAATCAGATAGCGGTCATTAATTTGTTTTCCGAGTAAACTGGTTATTGGTTAACCGAGGACCTATTTAGCAGCTTGAAATAACTATACTGACCTTGTAATTACACTGTTTGACTTTCCAATGCAACTGAAATGCAAGAGTGTTGAAGACATTTAATGGCCCCGGATGATCGTATGAGTACGGTTCTAATTGTGTAGAGCTAAAACATCACAGCTGCTCTGTGTGTTGTACACACTAATATAGAATATATTTTGTTGCTTTTAGAAACAGAAGAATACAGCTTAAATAGGCAAACACAATTGTCAACCAATATTCATGCGGTGCTGTTTAATGGAGTGGCATGTTATATTAGTTGCATGTAAGTATTGCCTATGAATCGCCATGTACATGTAGACAGAGCAAGTGAGAGAGGTTATTAATAAATATTCCAAAAAGAATGAAGAAAGATTGCTACCAATATTATATGTACGCATATAATTAGCACTCTCCCAAACTCTACTGACGGCAACTAAGCATGACTTCAACAATAGCACACTTCTACTTCAGAATTATATGGGCGATCTTAAATGACAAAAGACGAAAGCATTTTTTCAACGCGATTCACAAAGTAACAGAAATAAGGAATCTCTCTTTTTAGATGAGAAATAGTCAGTTTAGATTTAGTTTATGGACGTATCCGATTCAAAAGTGCCTAGTTATATTTTTGGGTGAACTGCACAATGATGGTACCAAGACATGTATCATATGTTATATTTAGGATTATACTTTCTTAGTGAAGTATAGATTCTAATCCCATCGGGGTTTCGAACCCACACCTTCAGGCTCAGGTGAGTTTGGGTCAAGTGGCATCGTTCGTGTGCGTTCAGCTTCCTGAACTACTTACTCGTGAAGATCAATTCTACCCCGGATCTTCAAGGATCCAAGGAAGAAGACCCACATTTGAATTGACCTTCAGTAACCCCTTCTTGTCGTCAGAACTGACAATCATATATGTGAGGAGATCAATGCCAGTGAAGTTGATCACTGGATTGTTTGGACTAGCCCAACGCTGTATATTTGCAATATTGCTGTTTCTTGGGTTAATCCTAAAACACAATTTGTACTAAAATACCGAGATATCATTCGACAGTTGATGGATATCCCGCTAAGACACAATAGGCCGACCATTGAACCCTGTCTGGTACGATGCAGACAGCGGATCCAACTTCCAACCTTCCGCTCAGACAGTCAATATCCAATACACCACGGATGCAGCTCCCAACAGAAAGTGCTTTACCCGGAAACACTAATACGCACATCAATTAGAATTCTACCATGACTCAAGAAAATACTGGATTCTGATTGGTTGTTCAGGAAAATCAGACGGCATCAATTCTGGATTGACGCTATCTGATTTTAGGCCGTTTCACGGTCTTATTGTGAGAACTACCTCCATTTGAAAAGAACCTGTATCTGCTTGCAGATGTAATGCCATATTCCTGATGCCCAACAGTATCAATGCTCCACAGTGTCAATTTTGTAAAGGACATGCGATTAACACGTCAACCACAGAAACCATCATGTTATCCGGCCCATTTGGCTGCAGTGGAAACCTGCTACTTAAAAACCCGGGCCTAGATTTTCGAACCTCTCTTAGCGCTACGATATTCGCAAGTTAATGCTAATGTATGGCACTTACGACTCTCCAGGCCCTGGGGGATGGTGAAGCAGTCAAAGACTCTTATCCTTGTGAGTAATGGTGTCATCATAGACTCTACGATAACACAGAAGTACTTCCACATAACGAGACTCCAGACAAACACCCACCCAAAATTTGTCGCATTTCACAGCCTACCACCTGACAAATGCTCAAAGCGTTTCCTTGCAATTGGTACTATACTAATTCTTGTTATATTTGTAAGCCTAGAGTAACAATTCTGTAAGTGCTCCGGCAGTAATAATGCTTAATCTGCCAACGATTCATGAAAATAGTTCCAGTAGAAACCTTCTCGAGCAGTGACAATGAAACCCACTGGACAGGCGTAGGATTTGGTAAATTACATTGAGTGTGTCTCAACTAGCATTCGGCATTGCACCATCAAAACAGTGACGTGAACAAGTTAAAATAGACTGACCAGATGAGTTCAATCTGTCAAATATATTAAACACTATAAATCTACTATACATTCGACATACTCATTGAGACGGTTGGGTGGTAGTCTTATAGTTTCAGCATTCGCTCGTCAAGCTGAAGACCAGGACTTGATTCCCCACATGGGAATAGTGTGTGAAGCCTGATAATGCTGGGATATTGCTGAACTCACACATATGTACAATTTAGCACGCTGACCGATGTCTGAGTTATAGTAAAATGAAGTTACCGTTAAACGGGTGAAATCCAATCACCTTTCGGTTGCATGTATGTCTGACGGGAGGATATAATTACACAAGGTGGTTAATACTCATCAATGAGACACAGGTGTTCATGGGAAAAGAGTTGTCAATCTAGCATTTTCCTGGCATTGCGGTTGGAAGGGAGGAAATATTGTTGTTTTGGACGTATATACATGTAATTGTGTCATACTGTACGTCGATACAGCACATGTTTCATGTATTGTAGGAAAATATGAGAACAATTTTGAGTCTTTGAACGATTTGCGATATGTTTGTATCAACATATGTCATATTTGGGATTTCTTAGTGAGCGGAATAGGCGGCTGATTTTCTGTGCTGGGGATGAGGTGCCTGACTCTGAGGGTGCGGGTTTGAATCTCGGATGGAACTCAACCAAAAAAAGTAATAGAATGTGTACTTTACTAAGAAAGTGAAATCCCAAATGTGACGTATGTTGCATTTGACCACTCTCTAAATGGTATGTGTAATCATGTTTATATCAATGTACTCTGAGCACACGTGAGAATCCGCACTAAGTTGGGTTGGTTGGTTTTGTTGTTTAACGCCCCACTCAACCATATTCCATCTACAAGGCGTCTGTTTGTACATAATAGAGTCTGGACAGACAACCCAGTGATTGACGCCATGAGCATCGATCATTTGGAATGCGCTGACTAGTGACCACCACATCTCGGATTTGGCCACCACTGTTGATCTGACTGTGATTTGACTCCACGGATTACCCCTCTGGGTGATGTTATGTCAAGATAGACGTGTCTTGGCCAATGATGTTGTCTGCAGCACGATGGCAAATACTGATATCTAATTTACATGGTATCAGTTGGGCCTTGCAAAATGACAACAGTTTGTGATGTTGATTCTATGAAAAAGATGTATTATCTGTAAAGATTCGTCGATCTGTCAGAACGGTTTACGGGGACCAATCACTTGGAACAACTATTTTGCATTAAACAGACTCATTCAGTAACAGTGTCAAACGTTTCCAGTTCTTCGTATGGATGCTTTTACACTGCAGAAATCTATTGCTAAAAGGCCATTCTGCAAGAATATGTTCGTTTTCTTAAATTAGTGAATGTGTTTCAAAATCCGTGCTACAAGTATGAGTTTCAAAAGCACTATTGCCCCTAGCCTGCAGTGGCACAATCAAATGTACACGTTTTTGTTTCATGTACAGATTTCAAAGAGTGACTTGAAACTCTTGTTCAGAAAGTTTTTCATCAATGTTACAAAATGTAAGGCCTCTGTAAATGATGTGCGAACCACATGCTCTTGTGTTGCTAGTTTCATAAATAACACGTCACATTCTGTTTTCTACCTTTACCTGGAATCCATAATGGATATTAATATTATTGTATCGCTTTCCAAACATGATTAAAACATCCTCTGAGTGAATCAGTTTCCAGTATGCCGCTCTTTGAAATCTCAGTAAAAGACCAGGTTCAAAAGTATCTCAAAATCTGTGAAATGCAATCTCCCGAGGCTGTCGCTATTTGCATAAAGCTCCAAACAAAATATGTGACAAATATACGACTACTGACGTCTTTCCTCATGTCGCATGGTAATTATGTACAAATCTAAATATGAAAACAAATGAGGCTGTCCCACGTGGCTCCTTTGTTTCTAGCTCACATAGGTTCATCACCTGCAGGGGGAACTGACATTCGATCGTCGACATAACTAACACTTGGATAACCTTCAGGCCAGATTACCTTGTTTTGACTTTGTCATTCCGAGCTGACATTTTGATTCATAATGAATGAAGAAGCAGATACGCACAGAGGATAGTACAACTAGTGCCAATGAGGATGCCTGCTACCCTCATATTGTTCATGGATGTGTATCAAGATACTTAGGTCCACATCGCCTCATTTTACCCACTTCTAATGGAAAGGACAGATATATGCATTTATAGCTCTGCATTTATTGCAAGTGCTGAAACTCTGTACTCTCAAGACCTTCTGTGGAAATAGTTTGATAGCCCGATGTGTGTCCGCGATATAAATAGTGTCCTTGAAAATGTTTGATCTCTTCCTTTGTAACTCAACTCTTGTATTAATGAGCCTTCCTCAGTCATGCCACGTTTTAGATAGAGAGTATTGTATTTATCGAGCCCAGAAGTCATGCAAATATCCCTCGATAAAAAAACTCAAAAAGGAGACGGATATTTTACTCTGGGACCCTTGTGGAATTCAATTCGATCTCTTACCGACATGAATTCGAATCTCTAACGCTGGCGTTTAAGCAATGCTTTAAAAAAGGTAAAAAGAATTCACGTTACATTTGATACCTCAAATAAACCAAAGATAATACTGAACATTTTAAGATACCTTACAGAGTTTTAAACTTCGAATTGGGAAAGGTACAAATGTATTTTGTGGCCACATTTTCACAGCGAGAGTTTATAGAGTCGTCCTTTCTTGGTATTCTGTTCTGCCTGGAGAGTTGGCATCGTAACAATGCAAATTATTGAAGCGAATCAGGTGGATCAATACAGGCAACATGAGCTGCTGGATCATTACTTCTAAATTGTGTTCTTTGCCATGCTGAAACGAAATCGTTGCAAAGATTTAACATCCAGCAATATCGACGCCAAGCTGTTAAATGTTCAATTTTCTGCCTCGTAAAACATCGACTCGTTTCATCTCCAACTTGGAATGTAAAATAATTGTTTTCACCAAGGAATGGAGACCTTAAACGTTGTCAGTCATTCACTTGCATACCGTTGTACATAGAAGTTACTTTAGTCAATCACTGTCAACTAAATAACACTCTTTAACTTGCCTGCTTGTGTATTATCGCATCTTTTAACATCCGTCACAGTGCTATTCTTTCCGGGTGAAAGTGGAGGTGTCATGAGAGACGCTGATATGTATGACAAATCCTAGATAGGTACCGTAGTCAGCTGCATTGTCTGATCCAGATTGCTGTATGGGACGTATTTATTGAGCCATATGATAAACGACAAAAAGTAAAACAATCATTTGATGAAAACTTTTTTTCAATGACAATTGCATAACGTCACTGTAAAGAATGATCAGTCTGGAATGCCCCAGTCACGTTTCATCTCTGTGAGGAATGAAGGTATGTAAGTAAACACATGTTTAATGTAACGGGGTAGTACATGTTCACATCCTGCTTAATTACCAACGTGTACGCAATATATTCAAAGTCGTCTGGGATCCGTGAAGGTCCCGGGGTAGAATAGGCCTTCAGCAACCCATGCTTGCCATAAAGGGCGACTCAGCTTGTCGTAAGAGGCGACTAACGGGATCGGGTGGTCAGGCTCGCTGACTTGGTTGACACATGTCATCGGTTCCCAATTGCGCAGGTCGATGCTCATGTTGCTGATCACTGGATTGTCTGGTCCAGACTCGATTATTTACAGACCGCCGCCATATAGCTGGAATATTGCTGAGTGCGACGTAAAACTAAACTCACTCACTCAAAGTCGTCTGGGACCACTCAGCAAGTACAGTTCGACGCTTGGTATTAGATCATATCTGTCGTGGTTGCGTTTTTGTACAGAAATACTCCTGTTCATAATGTAAGATTTCTATATATTGATATCATGACATTTGATACCAAGGACAAGAAACTGATGATTATTTCTACTTCTGTCGATAGACTGGTAGCGTTTGATCGAAGCTTTAAAGAGATTTGTTGATTACATTCCGTGTGCTATGGGTTTTGCAGTTATATTTCATTGACGGTTCGATTTGCCAACTAATTGAATTCTCAGTTGTGAAGGAGTCCCTATTAAAGCCTAGGGGTGACATGTCAGGTTTTACTTTTATCTACTTCTTTGATTTGATGAATATTACGTTCTCTTTCACTTCGGGGGAAGAATTGTTTTTTCATCTCGAGAGATTTCGCTTTCTCTCCAAAAGATGAAACAATGAGCCATCAAACTTATATTTTACTTGAGGTCTAGAAGCTTTGTTGTTATACAGTTCCAGAACTGATGATCACATAACTTTATGTGGTTTACCTCGTGCCGTATATGCCTATACTCCTGTTCCTGATCGTGTAACGAGTCAGGCGTCTCAATGCCAGTCAGGCGGTAACAATGGACATAATTCCTGTCCACTCTTTTACTCTTTTTGGGACATACATGTCATCCTAATGGGAATATGGGCTTATACCTCATGTCGTAGCTCAGCTCATGGACGCAGAGGAAATCCCAGAATCACGAAACAGTCACTATCGTAGAAATTGATGGATAACAAATGACATATTCACAGAAACGCTTCGGTACAGCAGCGTCTACGTGGCCCCATTTGATGCACAAAGACTGATCGGTTTTTAATCTTTCGAAAATCCTTTATGAGTGGCAAAAGAATATTTGCAATTGCTGCTGATACTTCAGTCGACGATCAATTGACGGTCAGACAATCTCCAACTAAGTTATCAATTTCCAAAAGTTCCCGATGGTTCCAAGAGAGAGAAACAATCCGTACCAAAGCCCTTGATCCAGGAATAATGAAGATAATTGCTGTTGGGATGTATTTGTTTGCATCGGTTCATCCTCATGGTTGTCTGGACGGTTTTGCTATACCATGTTATGGTGCTACAAAGGGAGACTGGCAATTGCTAGCATGTGTCTATACCAAAATCCCGAGCCAGTTGCTGTGATGGCAAAACCTGCGTGAAAGCTTTTATCGTCTGTATGCTGCTTCTGTTTTTCAAACATAAATGGTCCTATTTAACGGTACAGTGTTCGAACTAATCACCGGCCTAGAGGCTCAGTGACGGCTATTATGGGATCGGGCTGGCAGTTTTAAATATGTGCTGGCCCTTGTGGCCTTCAGTAAATTATCTGTCAATTGTTTTTTGGTTTTTGGTTTTTTTTGTTCTATCTGGAATCTTTCCCATTTTTTTTGCATAACGTTCGAAAATTATTCATGATCCATCATGTGACAATAACTTACAATTTCACTTCCTGTTATTTCAGTACTTCTCCAAATGGAATGTGAACACCAGTTTTTAACAAATAAAAACTTCTCTCTGCGCCATAGGCTTCAGTAATTGATTTTGTAAACATCAGTGTGAAACTGTCTACACTGTAGTCTATTTTGTTTCTACAGGTTTGCTTATCTAAATAGAGTCCGCAAGCTATAAAGGCAGGAGGCCCCTGATAATGCTTCAAAGTATAATCATTTTGTTCAAATCAGAATTCGAGAACCAGTTGAAAGTTGTTAAATCTTTTCCTTTCAAAAACCCATCCAGTTGCCCCTTGAAAGGGTGTCAGTGATATCCTCAGGACTTTAGTTGCAAAGACTAAGGACAGAAAACTCAAAATAAATTTACGAAATTCAATTCGAAACTAGTGTCAAAAACTACCGTGTCCAATGACCATATTTCTGGTAAAGATCCAGAATCAAATTCCCCTTAATTTCAAGTGTAGGACCCTTGTGGATGGGAGGGACCATTTGGCAGCAAATTGAATTGAAGTTTTGGGTTGTGTTTTCACCACAGGTAAGTGTATGAATCCCCCAAAATATGCTGAACCTTCAGGGCTTTCACACCTGTGTCCAGGCACTCCTCTGCACATTGATCAAGTGCTAGCATGTGCCTTCAATGACTGCCATATTAACTCCCAACTTCCAAAGTTCACTTCAAATATTGTAAAAGATTTCTTCAAACAATGCCCCAGGCCAAGAAGAAGGTAGCTACAACATCTTTAAATTTATTTACCGTGCCTACTTCGAAGGTATATGACCCCAGAAACTCGCCTTAGGTTTCACAAACGATTTATGTTCTTTTAAGATCTATTCACGATTTGTAAGCTTCAAATACACTTCAACCACCCATTCCTCTGGCATCAGACATCCGATTCGACCAAATGCATGTCCCTATAGACTATGACTCTCGATTGTACAATCCAGTTGCAGACTTGTGAGACTACTGAGAGAAATGGAAACCATGATCCAAGGTACACTATACAATTTCTGATCATTTCTGTAACAAGCATACTGTACGATATGTATCAAAGTGGCATTGTGAGTAGTTTGTATTTTGTGGCGCACATTCAAAACATATCGATCAGGTCGGCTAAGCTTAAGGTCACAACGTTTAATGTGTTCTGGACAATTTAAATAACGGATTGGAAGTATATTTCCCAAGACATCAAATAATATTCTGAGATCCATGAAGTTGAACTTTAAAATAATATGAATCCAAGTGAGGTCACAGAACTCCTATTCTGAAATCCCTACATCGGCTTAACTTTGCATCCTGTATTGCCTTGCAACTTCCCTGAGCATGTTCTCAAAGGCTACCATGCGACGTTTCTTATGTGTGTACAGGTTAGTTCTATGTCTCACATTTGAAACCAACCAAAAAATAATTACCTGCGTTAATCCGTCTCACAACAGTCAAGATACTGAAGGAAACCTAGGCAGGAGTTGACCGTTATACGAGGGGTGATTGGTGAGTTTTGAGCCTACCACTAAAGGAGTGTGGTACAGATGAAATCATTTGGTGTGTTGATAGAGCAATCAAGTAGAACCACAAACACAAAAGGTGGAAGTATTTCACGCATTATTTAAGGGAGAGCAAGGTATAGACTGCATAGGGGGTCACCTGGTGACTAGAAATGAAAACAAAACAAGAGAAACAAGCTGTGATCCAGTGCCTTTGGAAGAAAGGCTTGACAACAACTGAGATTTTTGATGATATGTCATCTACACCAGGGTCCCCATCATCTGCAACAGTAAAAAGATGGGTGGCAGAATTCAAACGTGGGCGGACGAGCATTGAAGATGAACTCAACGCCAGAAATGGTCCAGCGAATCCTGGATACAGTTATGGATGACCGAAGAATGACACAGCAACAGACAGCCCAACTTACTGGACATCTCTCAGGAGCGAGTGCATTTCATTCTGAGTGATCTATTAGGAGTACACAAGGTTTCTGCTCGATGGCTCCCCAAACTTTTGTCAGCGGAACAGAAGCACCAAAAAGAGCAGGGAGAATCTCAAGCTTTCTGAAGGTGATTCAGAGACTTTTCTCAAACGATTTGTTAACATGGATGAAACATGGGTCCATCACTTTGAGCCTGAATCTAAACAACAGTCAAATAAATGAAAAAAAAACATGTCACACCGCCTACTCCAAAGAAGGCAAAGTCAGTTCCTTCAGCTGGAAAATCATGGCTACTGTCGTTTTGGATTCTGAAGGCGTAATCATGGTGGACTGGCTTCCTAAAGGTCGTACTATCACCGTGGCTTACTTTTACTTGAAACAGTTGAGAAAGACGTGGAAAGTTGACAAAACAAGTCCTTTATCACCATGACAATGCTCCAGTTCACACGACAATGATTGCAATGGCAAAAATCCATGAAATGGGCTTTGAACTTCTTCCACATCCGCCCTATTCACCTGATTTGGCTCCGTCGGACTGTCATCTGTTCCCTCAGCTGAAAAGACGTTTAGCAGGAACTCATTTCCAGTCCGATGATGACGTCATTGCAGCCGTAAACAACTTTTTCACTAGCAAAGAAGTTGACTTCTATAAAAGTGGCATAATGAAAGGTGATTATGTTGAGAAATAAACAGGTTTCATATCAAATGGATTATGTTTTCCTTGTTAGGCTCAAAACTCATCAATCACCCCTTGTAGATGATATTAAGTTCCTGTACACCGAGATACCATTCCACATCATTGTAGACCTTGTAAATGTTCAATAAGAAAATTATATTTATACTAGATTTCATGGCGAAAAAAAAAACTTGGTCACGCATGCATACATAGTGCGCTTCAAAGTAAACGGAATGTGGACATTGTTAGCATTAGACTTGCATTAGCATATAGCACACTGTTAGAGGAAGCTAATAGTCTGCACAGTTACAAATAAGACTATTTCACATAAGCTCATTCGAGATGGGAATCAAATTGTTGAATACTGTTTGGTTACAATACGGCAATTTGAATGTAGTAAAAACAGCTGTTCACTTTAAAAAATCAGGTTCAAACAATAGGGTACTGCGCAGGACATCAATCTGTCTCAAATTTGTAGCATCTTCCATATGTCTACATAAACCTTTTCACAAGTTTTAGTGGGGTTTTCAAAAATGTAACGATAATGAAAAATGGAAGAAAAATAGCACAATGTTCTTGAAAAGATACCCACGTGACACACAAGGTAACTTTATTCTTCCCAAACGACTTTTCTTCCACTTTCTTCGTCTAAAATGAACATAACTAAGGATGGTCAAAAACTCGACCAATCAGTTTGGTATGCTTTCATCCAAATGTATCTGGCGTCAGGTTCAACACTAAAGCATTGACTAATGTCCGTCTTCCAGTAATGCCGTCTCCTTGAACCATATTATCATTATTGTTGCACACAATATGGATATTCTCTGTTTGTCTGATCTATTGTACCAGGCGAAGCCAACAACCTTCACTGAAAGGTTCCGGTGTCATGATTGACTTTCATCATTGCTGCGGTGACAGATGTCTTTTAGAAATCACATGAGTAAAGCCAATGAAAATGTTGTTGTGTAAAGAAATGCTGGACAAACGAGGGTTTCAGCAAGAAATGCAATTCAAGCTGTAAAACCTTTTTCAGCCTCCCACAGTAAAGCCCTGATTCTTGATTTGGAAACATTTTGATACTTTGCCAGCATCTTCCATAGTATACTATATTTTGAAATACCTAAGCTAAATTGTGGTCAAGTCATTGGCATACGCTATCAATGTTGTGATGTCAATAGTCATAATGTGGAAATCGTAGAGTAACGTCAATCTCCAGGCATCTGTTGAACTGTTCACTTAGTACATTCTCACCTGAATCTTGCATTTCATGTATCATACACAAACCTTATAAACACTCTACACCTGTCCCAGTGAAGTTACACAGTTTGCTGCTTATGTACGTCCAGGCTCAATATTTTCTCAACTGAAATGGAGTTTTAAGTCACACGAAGACAACGTCCTGTTTGTAAAGAGTATGTCGTCATGCAGCTTTCAGGTGATGGAACATGTGAAGGATGCACTGGGTATCCAAAATTATAGTTGTAAATATATTAATGTGTTAAAACAAACATGCTAAAGTTTAGAATTACATTTCCCATTATATCAGTTTCTGAGTGTGGGATGTATTATTTTGAAAATATTTGAAATCGTCTTGACAGGATAGTGACAACATGTATTAATGAAGCGTAGTGGAATCTTAAATACTCAAATAGATGGACAATGAACACAGTTGTTATAGCCACTAGTAGCGCCGCGTCCAAAGCACGCAATTCCAAACAAGATGGCAAGGGTCGAGTACGTGAATTCACTGTTCAGTGCCTTTGACCATCGGACACTTCTCAACATGAAGGACCAAAATTAGGTCCACAGAGTGTATTGCTGTATAGCAGTTTTCACGTGATTCAGCAGTCATATACCTTTTATCTTATGTATCTTAGATTAATAAGATGCCATATACATGCAATGAAGCTATGACTAGTATTAATCCACTACATTTTGCATAGAAAGCAAAACGAATTTGTATAACGTCCTTTGCTGTGTAAAGCCCATTGTCATCTGCTATCAAACCAATGCGTGTGATGTCTACAGTGCAGACACGATTGCAGGATATTAAATGCTACCTTATCTTGTGCAGGGTATGCTATACACAATCACAATACGTCATGAATGTGACCTCTCCCATTGTGAATGGGGCTTGAGGAGAGAAATTTATATCGTACCAGTTTACAACCTAGGATTGTGTGGCACCCGTGGCGAGCCACCTATACGTGGTGGGTGCTAGGTAACGCTAAGAGCTCACCGACACCCCCGTTGTGGACCCGGGGGGATATTTGGTCCACCAACCCGTTCGCTTTTCTTTTAGCAATATTCCACCACAAAATGGGCCTCACACATTGTACCCATAATCGAACCCGGGTCTTCGGCGTGACGAGCGAACGCTTTAACCACTAGGCTACCCCATCGCCACTTCCCTCCACCCCCGATCTTCAAATCTTCAAGCTCTTTATGACCAACTTCCGAAGGCTTGTATTATAATGGGAGAATTAAATGGGCACAACCCACTCTGGAGTAGTGTAAATACAAACACTAAAGGTAAATTGTTGGAGGACTTTTGTTCTGACAATGATTTATGTATTTATAATGATGGCTCCAGCACATATTTACACCCTGGTACAGGGACCTATTCTGCTCTCGACTTGTCACTGACAAATTCAGAACTACTAAATGAATTCGAATGGTCAGTCCACGGTGTCCTCTGTGGAAGTGACTATTTTCCTTCTATATTAAAAGCTGTAACTCCATCTGATGTTCCTCCATCATCAGGGCGGAATTTTAAAAAGGCTAACTGGGCTTTATATGAAACACTGAGTGCTGAAAAACTTAAATCTGAACGTTTTATTGACTCTCCTGATTTTATTAAATGTTTTTCTGATGAACTGAATTCCATAGCTGATGATTGTATATCAAAGTCCTCTGCAGTTCCACACATAAGAAAACCATGGATCAGCGATGAATGCAAACAAGCTAGGAAGGCAGGGAAAAAAGCAGAACATTATTTCCGTTGCCATCCTATGGTGCTTGATTTAAAGAAAATTAAAGGTAAAGTACTAAATCTACTGTCCACGATCTTAAACATGGAGATCAATTACTTACTGATAAATCAGATATTGCGAATAAACTGGGTGAAACCCTCGCTAAACACTCTTCCTCTTCTAATTGTATACCTAAATTACAGCAATATCAAAAAACAAGAAGAAAAGAAAACTATTAATTTCAATTCTGATAATGGGGAAGATTATAATGAAACGTTTTCTATTCATGAACTCCATACTGCTCTTGATCAAGCTCATGACACTGCTACAGGAGCTGATAACATACATTATCAGCTCCTGAAGCACTTACCAGAATCCTGTTTAGAGACGCTCTTATCAATGTTTGATGATATTTGGACTTCCGGGAAATGTTCTTCTTCATGGCGTGATGCTATAGTAGTACCAATACCTAAACCTAATCATAACGATCCATCCAATTATCGCCCGTTTCATTAACTAGCTGTGTTTGCAAGACCATGGAACGCATGATGAATAATCGACTTGTTTGGTACTTGGAAACAAATAACCTTATAACAGATATACGATGTGTTTTCCGTTAAAACAGAAGTACTGTCGACCACTTAGTGCGTTTAGAATCATTTTTAAAACGCGCTGATCAATAAACAACATGCTGTGTCTATCTTTTTTGATCTTGAGAAGGCATATGGTACAACATGGAAATAGGTCATTTTAAGGGATTTACTTGACTTCGGCTTGCGAGGTCGATTGCCTCAATTCACAGACAACTTTTTAAATGACAGACAGTTCCAGGTCCGTGTAGGGTTTACCTTTCCTGAACATTGCAATCAGGATCAGGGTGTTCCGCAAGGCAGTATTTTGTCTGTCACTCTTTGTAGCATCAAAATCAACGGTTTATCTAACGTTTTACTCGATTCAATTGATGGATCGTTATTTCTGGATGATTTCCTGTCGTGGAAAAAATATGCATACTATTGAACGGCATCTGCAGCTGTTTTTAAACAAAATAGACAAATGGTGTCTTGAAAATGGCTTCCAATTTTCTAAATCAAAACCCAATTGTATACACTTCCGCCGCAAATATAAACCTCATAAAGAACCAGAACTGTTTCTAAGTGGTACCCCTAACAAAGTTGTCAAGGAGGCTAAGTTCTTGGGACTTATTTTTGATTCACATTTGACCTTTTTGCCCCATATTAAGTCCCTAAAAGCCGAATGCTTGAAGGCTCTCGATTTATTAAAGGTTGTTTCTAATTCAAAATGGGGAGGAGATCAGACCAGCCTCCTTCACTTATATAGATCACTCGTGCGATCGAAACTTGATTATGGTTCCATCATATATGGTGGAGCCTGTCAAAGCAACATAACACTACTTGATTCTATACATCACCAAGGCCTGAGACTTTGCCTTGGTTCTTTTAAAACCTCTCCTATCGACAGTCCTTATGTCGAAGCTAATGAGCCTTCTCTCATCCAACGCCGTATAGAACGATCTTTACAATACATTACAAAATTAGCTTCTAATGAGTCAAATCCTGCATTTAATTGTGTCTTTAATCCTCTTTATCCGGATTTGTATAACAAAAAGCCTTCCCTTGTTCCGCCTCTTCAGCTCAGAATTAAGCCATTTCTTGTTGCTTCTAGCATTGAGCTGGAAAATATAGCTCCTTCCCGTCTTCTTTCTTCTCCTCCTTGGCAGTTGGTTAGTCCACAAGTTGACCTAACATTAACTACATTTAATAAATCAGAATATATTCAATTGAATCATAAATATAGCAATTAGAAATCCCTATTTACAGATGGTTACAAATACGGTGGCGCAGTGGCTTGTGCCATTGTCACTGGATCCAGAACAATATTTTCTACATTACCAGATAATAGTTCTATTTTTACAGCAGAAGCTAATGGCATATTAACAGCTCTTAAATATATCCAGAGACACCCTAAACGTAAACAATATATAATCTATTTCGACTCTCTTTCTTGCCTTCAATCTATTAAAAACATTTCTTGCAAACATCCACTTTTAATAGAAATTATTGAATTGTATAATGATCTTGCTACTGGCCAATACAACATCGTCTTCTGTTGGTTACCCAGCCATGTAGGAATCTCTGGTAACACACTGGCTGACCTTGCCGCTAAAGCAGCACTCAACAAATCTGTGATACCACTTCTTATTCCTTACAGTGATTACAAAGCCACCATTAGATCTTATATCCGTGATCTGATACAGAAGAAGTAGGACACCCAAGTAGGTATCAATAAACTACATGAAATAAAACCCAACATTGGTTATACCTACTTGGGTTGTTAGTCCAGATTTTAAGAGGTCATCATGCGACGATGTTGTATTGGCCATACAAGATATACCCATAACTACCCGTTACAAGTTGAGGATCCTCTATTTTGTATCCCTTGTGATGAGAGAGTCACGGTCAAGCATATTCTGCTTGACTGTGTTGGATTCTCCATCACAAGGGATAGATATTTCAATGTCAAAACCATCAAGGATCTTTTTACCACTGTTGCATCCCATTTCAGTTATTGGTTTTTCAAAAGAAATTGATTTGTTGGTTGAATTTTGAATAATATGTTCTGTAAATGTATTTTAAATGTTGGTAGCTTAGATTAGTAATTTGAATTGTTAGTGGCTGTACCCTCAAAGGGGGTTGAAGTATTGTAAAAATATTGTCCTCCTGAGAGGGTGCATAGTCCCAAAAACTTCGATGTAAATGTAAGTCTACCAAGGTTTTAATCGTAGTATTCTTGTCATTTTAAATTTGGCTAGAATTTCGTACACTCGCCAGCAGCTGAAGGATGGTGTAAATACAACTAAGGTCCAATCAGGTAGCAAAGGTACTGTAAGTCCCCATGGTCCCTAGTATGATGATCTACCTTCTGTTGTTGGCGATCTGTAGCCAGTGTTTTATAATGTATTGTCTTCTTTAATTACAATATTTTAGTTTTTCATGCTGGTTTTATATTAATATCTGTGATATTCTAGTGTTTTTACTGTCCTTTGTCGACACATATATTTTGTGTGACACATATATTCCATTTCAGTGTTATGTTCCCATCACGATATGGCTGAAATATTGCCGATGTGACGTTAAATATTAACTCACTCACTCACACACTAGGATTGTGTTGACAATAGCATGAAATGCGACCAACAGACCCAGTCGCCTTTGGAAGATTGTATAATGAAACAGTTTCATTTAGTTGATCGGTTAATCATCGGCATTTTACAGTAACGTTAGGAGAACAAAATGCAAAATGGTCCATTTTCATGAATAAATGCAATTGTTTCATTAACAGTATTGAAATGATGTAAATCACACAAACAACAAAACACATCTTTTTTTATTTCCTTTCAGGTTGGATTGGTGTCATAAGTAGCTGTTACCATCTCGGCTCCCTACCTGGGACTAACGAAACCAATGGCTGTCACTAGTGGACTAACCCCACTGACAATTCCACTGCTCTCATGTGCTGTTGTGACGCTGATATGTGCAATGTTTGCAGTAAGCAGGGCGTTGCGTCAGAACCAGTTTCCTTTACGTTTATACTCTTTATGTAAAGTTTCTTGTGGTCTCCTTATAAATAGTATTTGTATGTATGATAATATTTCTCAATCGATGAAAATATATATCATAGATGTAAGTATAGCTTGAGTGGTTCCAACTGAGTTTGATTTCAGCAGGAACCTTTCACGCAAACCGGCTTCAAATATACGCAAGTGTTTTGAGTCATGTTTATGTATAGTTATTTCAGAAAGACTGGAAGTGTAAAGACTTCTGACTGTGTAAACAATTGCAAACTTGGAGACATGGAATATTTTGCAAAGATATAGTACCAATTTGACATACTATTGAAAAGAAAAACAACACACAAAAGAATACACACAAAAATACCAAAACAAACTACAAATAAAAATGAAAGCGGCAGTGTATTCATGGATCATCTCTGCAGTTTGTCTTGGACATTTTGCCCGAATCAAGGGAGCATTGCTCTCAGCTATTACCTAACAATTATTGCTCTTTAATGGAATGTGACACCACCCATGGCTTACGTTTATTCTTCACATACATCCCTTGCCCTAGGTCTTCTAGTACACATGTTGAGCATTGGGTAGACTTGTGGTTAGCGTGTTCACTCCGAAGGTCAGGATTGGATTCCACCCACTTTTCTTCTTCTCCGCTATGATATAGCTGTGATATTGGCAAATGAGCGCGATGTCATAACCTCTCATTCACTCACTTTGGTAATACAATTGATTTCAGTTTTGCATTATTTGAGTGTGCCAATATGAAACTATGTGATTATGAATCCCACTGTAAGCATCTATGTCAGTTGATTATGGTTAACGTTTATTGTCACTTGATTACGGCTTCATCATTAATGGCGGAGCCTGTAAACGCAACCTCAAAATACTAGATTCTATCCACCATCATGGTCTAAGACATTGTCTTGGGTCATTGAGAACTTCTCCTATTGACAGTCCTTACGTCGAGGCCGATGTGCCATCTCTTAGTCAACGACGTATAAAACTCTCCTTACAGTATATAACACAACTATATTCTAAGGAGGCCAATCCTGCTTTTAACTGTGCATTTAATCCTATTTAAGAGGATCTATAGAATAAAAAGTCTTCTCTTGTTCCGCCTCTGGGACTAAGAGTGAAACCTTTTCTTTCTGCTGCCGGCATTGACCTGGCCAATATATCTCCTTCCCGTCTGCTTTCATCTCCTCCTTGGTAGTTAGTTAGACCCGAGGTTGACTTAACACTGACGAGGTTTAAAAGATCGGAAACAAATGAATTATACAATATAAACAAGAATATAATCAATTACAAAGTAACTATAACACATACAAATCTCTATTTACAGGTGGGTCCAAGGATGGTGGCGCAGTTGCTTGTGCCACTGTCATTGGATCCAGAGCAATATCTTCTAGGTTACCCGATAACAGCTCTATGTTCACAGTTGAAGCAAACGCCATATTAATGGCTCTTAAATATATTCAAAGACATCCTAAGCATAAATAGTACATAATCTATTCCGACTCTTTTTCATGTCTTCATGCTATTAAAAACTTATCATGTAAACATCCACTGTAAAAGGAAATTATTGAATTGTATAATGATCTTGCTACTGGCCAATAAGACATCGTCTTTTGTTGGTTACCCAGTCATGTTGGCATTTCTGGTAACACAATGGCCGATCTTGTTGCCAAGGCAGCACTCAACAAATCTGTGACACCACTTCCTATTTCATACTCTGATTAAAAAGCTGTCATAAGGTGTTACATTCGCGATCTGATGCAAAAGAAGTGTGACACTCAAGTATGTGTTAATATATTACATGCTATGAAACCCTATATTGGTTACACCTACTTGGGTCGCCAGTCCAGATTTGAAGAGCTCATCATGCGACGATGTCGCTTTGGCCACACAAGATATACACATGAATATTTGCTTAAAGGTGAAGATCCTCCGTTTTGTGTCCCTTGTGATGAAAGAATTACGGTCCAGCATATTTTGCTTGAGTATTTCATCACATGGGATCAGTGTTTTAATTCACGGACTATGAAGGATCTTTTTAGACGTATTAGTCCTCGTTGAATTATTGCATTTGTAAAGGAATTAGGTTTGTTAAATGAATTGTACATAGGTAAATATTTTATAATTAGAAGATTCAATTGGTAACTCAAATCGTTAGTGGCTCAGAGGGTGTTGAAGTACTGTAAAATAATTGTCATCCTGAAATGGTACTTAAGTCCCGAAACATTTTATGAAAATTTAAGTTTTCCAGGTTTTTAATAGTAGAATAAGTGTTCTTTTAATGTATGGTTAGATTTGTCTAAATTGCTAACAACTTAAATTAATGATGTAAATCCATGTAGGAAGCGAATGTACTGTAAGGACCCATGGTCCTTAGTATGGTGATCTACCTTCAGTTGTTGGCAACCTATAGTTCAGTTTTATGTTGTATTGTATTTTTATAGTTCTCGTCACGATAATTATGGCTGCAATATTGCCGATGTGAGATTAAATATTAACTCACTCACTAACGTTTATTGTCTGGCATTGTGGAGCATTGCAAGAAGGTACGACTTCAGCAATGCGGAAGTCAAACTATTTAATGTGCTTGTCGACGTGTCAATAAGCAATCTTTCACAGTCAGTGTATATCAAACTGACTTATTGTGACGAAATACCAATGTTTTAAAATTTCACGAAATGTATCTTCCTTAAAGTGCATAGGTAGTTAATAAGATGCTCTGAACTTAAAGAAGTACATGAAACATTCGAGCTCAAGCAAATGTGTCACAATCTACCTTTGGTCGACATGTCACTGTGCAGTTCTCAGACATTCATCATAGCTTCTACAAAATGTTTAATTCAACTTCAAAGCTCAATTTTCATTTGGGTTCTTTTCTTGGTTTCATACTTTCGACCATGAAGCTTTGGTTTGGATACCGAATTGTTGAGATTACTGTAGATCTAACAAGACTGGACACCTCTTTTCATTCCATACACTAGGCAACATGAAGGAATGTATAACCCGGCCTCACTACCCGGTACTCTATGTGTCTGTTTCTTTCGGGGTATTTAAACATTCCACGAAGTCGTCAGTTTAGTCATTCCGATCAAGATGTGGAAACTCCGAAACATGCTGGATGTCCAGTATCACTTCTCGACACGCTGTGAACATAGAACACTAAAAGCAGTCACCACAATAAACAGATGCAAGATATACCACATGTAAATAAAACGACTGTGTGTACACATAACGTATTATTTTACTAAGGGCCATCATGGGGTTGATAGCTCTCCTGTAGAGTAGTGCTTATGACACGCATATAGTCTTCGGTGCATGGGCAAACTCCAGACGAGGGATTGACCTCCTACTTCAACTATGACGCATACAATGAGGATCTGTACTCACTTAATTCCCTTGGAGATTTGAAGAAAACCAACCAAGTCATGTTAGCTGGGATGATAATCCTCTTGTCATGGTACTACACTGTGTTTTCATTTAACTCGTGACTCTTGAATGAAACATAGGAGCCGCATCGATTTTCTGCATGCTGAACCCTGTATCAAGTGAATGGTATAAAGCTGTAAGGATCGCTGTGATCTTACTCCCATTGGGCTGGTCACTGTGTATAACCGACAGTGAAAGTCTTCGTGATCCCTTAACAGCCCAAGTTATCATCGGCTGTCATACGTCAATAACACGGTGACCTTTCCCACAGCTCACGTTTCATGGCGGTTACTAGTTTGTGGATGGGAGACTGTATTGACACGAACGACCCTTGGTGTTGAAAAGCTGTCCTCCCACACACTGCATTGAATTTTACATGGTAATTTATTCCCACGCAGAACAGAACAGACGGACATCATATCCGAAACATTTTTAAACTGAATTAAAACATCATATTATCGGAAACATTTCTTTTAAATGGGCATTGTCTTTACTTTTTGTCCTAAAATTTTAGTCACTTAGATGAGAAATTAAACTTCGAAATGTTGAGAAATTATTATCCAAATCAACAGATGGACAGATGGACAGATGGACAGATGGACATATTATGTAGCTAATTTGTATAATGACTGGCATAGTATGGTATTTTTCTAATAGTGACAACGGTGTCTACAGTTCACGATAGGATTAAAAACAACAAATACAGAATGTCATCTTTGTTGTCAGATGTATATATTGGATTGCCTATCAGTGGTAGGATACGACCTCAAGCTTTCAAAGACGCTTTTGGTTAATGCTCATTTTGGAGATTTTGGGGATATCTTCATGGGACCCACGGGACAAAAACAATGACGAAAACGACACCCTCTGTAGATCATTCAATGGTCTTCGATACCACGGGGGATTCGAACAGTAGAAGTCCGGGGGCTGAGCGGGTTAGGCAGCTGACTTTGTGTGCTGGCAATTACGTGTCTGACTGAGCGTCAACTCAAGAACGTACTAGAATTTCTACTTTACTAAGAAAGTGTAATCCCAAATATAACATTTGTTGCTTTTGACCACTTTCCAAATGTCATTGTGTAATCAATCTTATTCCGACAGCGACCTTAGCCTAGTGGATAAAACCACCATGCTTGTACGCGAAGGGTTGCAGGTTCAAAACCAGGTATCGGCACTATATGTTGGCGCGGGGGGCGAGCTGGTTTAAGCGCCAGGGTAGTTATCCAGTGAGATTGAGGTGACGGGATCGGGATCGAGCCCACCTGTGACCGGGTCTAAAAAACCTTGGAGTTCATTGTGTGCAGACCCTTTCAGTGTTGTCACAACCCCTAGTGTACAGTACACAACCTGGTGACTGCAAAGAACCCACGAATCCATTGATATCTGACCAGATGGTGGCCATGTAAACGTGCACAAAGTGCTGTGACTATGTGTCCCAGTCCACCCAGCTGTGAATCGGGTTCCTCGTTAGGAGCAGAATACCACAACAAAACTCGGTTCGCCTAGTGTCAGCAAGAGTTGTATACTCACCAGGGAGTTAAGATTGATAATAAATATAAATATCCTGTAAAATAATAATAATACCAGCATGACTGTGCCAGGACCACCCTAACCCTCTCTGCTGCGTTTTAATCCTAATCTGTAAAACATAATAATAATAATGATAACTTCTCATATCTCTCTCACAAGTGCAAATTGGCACGGCTCACATGGCTGAAAGTTTAACCAAACAAAGGTAGAATCTGTACAACACACAGAATAAATAAATACCCCTGATAGGCACAAACGTCAAATGAGAATTATTGCTTGGCAGGACTGGTGTATGATCTATGCTCCTCCAAGCCGTGTGATTTTTATCAAACGTGATTAATTTACATCGGTGCAGCAGTTGTTTTCTTCCAGGAACTCTGTCAGTGGCAGTCAACTGATCTCTCTTATCACTGTTTAAACAGCAGTTGTCATCTTCAAACCCGATAACTGCACGTTACAAATTCTGTGATATATGTACATAAGGTTTACAGATGCATCTTCTTGTCACTACGTTTAAAGCGAATTCAATATTATCATATACTAACCAATGCGAAAAGTGGCACAGTGGAATCTAACTATGTACATGCTGAAATGTCAACACTGAAGTTTTATACGTCAGCAGTGTAGTTATTGATTGTAACGTCAGCACAAATTACCAATACTCGAAAACACGTGACAAGAAATAACCTACTCATTAACTCAATACTGCTCCTTCCCTCTCACAAAGAGGCCAACGTCATGATATAGACATTAGCGTCCAGTGGCATTAGTCCTTGTAAGATTCACCAACTTCTAAACATGTCACTCAAAGAAGGCATTAGGACTCTTCTGTCACTCCAAACTTACATGAGATCTACCTTCAGTTGCTGGCGATCTATAGTCTGTTTTTATACTGTTTTGTCCATACAATGAAATCAGTTTTAACTCTCTATGCTAGTTTTAATGCTAACTGTGATATTCTAGTTGTTTTACTGTCCGTTGTCGACAGGATTTTATAATACACTTACATTCCATTTCAGTGTTACATGTTTCCGTCACGATGTGGCCGAAATATTGCCCACGTGACGTTAAATATTAACTCACTCACTCACCCAAACTTACATGTACAATGCGACAAGTACATTTATTAAAATGTTAACATAATTTCCGTCAATGAATGGAGAAGACATTGTTCTTCCAACAGTTTTAATTTCATTGCGTCACGAGTTTCACACCCCTGAGTGAGCTGATATTTAACTTCACATCGGCAAGATTTCAGCCATATTGTGGCGAGAACCATTAATATTATACATAATAGTGAATGGTAAATAATCTGTCAACGAAGGACAGTAAAACAACTAGATTATCACAGAGAGATATTTCAAACTAGTAATTAAATCTAAAACACATTAACTAGAAAGGACGATACAATATAAAACGGGCTATAGACCGCAAATCACCATACCAGGGTCTTACAGTACGTTTGCTACCTGCATAGACCCTATAGTTGGCTTTACACTATACCCTCTGCCGCTGGCGATTGTAGGGAAGTTTAGTCAAAATTTAAAAGAACATATATAAGGGTCAGCAAAAATTTAACTGAAGGTTTTGGGACTTACCTACCCTCTCAGGACAATTATTTTGCAATACTTTAATCCCTTTTTAGGATACAGATCACTTCGCGGGTGTAAGATCCAATGCTAGCTGTGTAGTCAGAATAAGGAACAAGAAGTAGTGTCATAGATTTTTGGAGTGCTGCCTTAGCAGCATGATCGGCCATTGCATTCCCAGGAATTCCAACGTGCAAAAAAAGATGTTTAGTCGCCTGAAACCAAGAAAGGGAGTCTGAATAGATCATGTATTGTTTATGTTTAGGGTGTCTTTGAATAAATTTAAGAGCCGTTAATTTGGCGTTTGCTTCAGCTGTGAAAATAGAGCTGTCATCTGGTAATCTAGAAGATATTGTTCTGGATCCAATGACAGTGGCAAAAGCCACTCCGCCACCGTCCTTGGACCAGTCTGTAAATAAGGATTTATAATTGCTATATTTATGTTGCAATTGATTGCATTCTTGTTTATATTGTAATTTATTAGTTTCTGATTTTTTTAAATGTAGTTAATGTTAGGTCGACTTTAGGCCAAACCAATTGCCAAGGAGGAGGGAAAGGAAGACGTAGAGGAGCTATATTATCCAGCTCAATGCCGGCAGCAGAAATAAATGTTGTTTTTTTTATTCTTAAACCAAGACGCGGAACAAAAGAAGATTTTTCATTGTATAAATGGTCATAGAGAGGATTGAAAACACAGTTATATGCAGGGTTTTGCTCATTCTAATTTAGTTTTGTTATGTACTGTAAAGCTAATTTTGTACGGCTCTGCTCAAGAGATGGTTCATCAGCCTCGACATACAAGCTGTCAACAAGTGAAGTTCGAAAGGAACGAAGATAAGGTCTTAAACCTTGGTGATGAACAGATTCTATAAGTTGTAGGCTGCTTTTGCGGGTTCCACCATATACAGTGGAGCCATAATCGAGTTTAGATCGTACCAATGTTCTGTATAAATGAAGGAGGGTAGTTTGATCCCCTCCCCACGTAGAATTGGAAACAACCTTTAACAAATCTAGTGCCTCCAGGCATTTAACTAAAAGAGATTTAATGTGTGGTAAGAAGGTTAAATGAGAATCGGAAATTGAACCCAAGAATTTTACCTCTTTTACAACTTTGATTGGAGTGTCATTTAAAGATAGTTCAGGGTACTAGTGCGGCTCATATTTTCTACAGAAATGTATACAATTTGTTTTGGATTTAGAAAATTATCACCGTTTTTAAGACACCATGTATTTAGTTTATCAAACACAACTGTAATTGCCGTTCAATAGTGTGCATATTTTCCCCACCACAGGAAATATTAAAATCATCCACAAAAGGTGATCCATCAATTGAATCATTTATAAACCTGGGATAAACTGTTAATCCTAATACTAAATAGAATTATGGACAAAATACTGCCTTGAGGGACACCCTGATCCTGATTGTAATTATCGGACAGGGTTGAACCCACACGGACTTGAAATTGCCTGTGTTTTAAAAATTCTGATGTAAAAAGCGGCAAACGGCCTCTCAACCCAAAGTCATGTAAATCCTTCAAAATGCCATGCTTCACAGTTGGGTGATGACGGAAATATTTCTCTGCCTTTTTCCTCGCCTTTCTAGCATTTTTGCAGTCTACATCAAACCACGGCTTTCGCACATGTGGAGCTGTACAGCACCTTGGTATACACTTTCAGTTGAAACGTCAGAAAACAGCCGAATAGGATCAGTAATATCCTAGAAACATCCGGGTCGTAGTTTAGTTGTGCATAAACTTTTAAATAAGGACCAATCTGCTTTGGAAAAATTCCATCTTATGTAAGAAGGAGAATCAGTTGGAAATATTTCTGATAGTATCTTTGGAAAGTGATCACTTCCACAAAGGCCATTTGTGACCATTTAAATTCATTAAGTGCAGTAGAATCTAGAGAAGAGTAGGTACAGGTTGCAGGATGTAGGTAAGTGCTTGAACCACCATTGTATACACACAAATCATTGTTTGAGATAAAATATTCCAGTGTTTTACCCTTAGTGTTAGTATTTCTACTACCTCAGAGTGGATTATGGCCATTAAGATCACCCATTATAATGCAGGGTTTCGGAAGTTGATCATAGAGAGTTTGAAGATCAGACAGGTGAAGTGTGAAAAAAGGGGGAATATACAGCTAGCATATTGTAAATGCAATATGAAGAGGGACTCTCACTGCAGCGGCTTGAAGATTAATTGAATAACATGCTGCTTTACAAGGATTGAAGACCCGCCAGTGGCCCTGTCACCCGATGGTAAGAAAGAATGATATGCATCGAAATGATGTAGATTAAAATCATCTGTCTGTTTCAAATGAGTTTCTTGCAGACAAAATACTGATGGTGCCAGGTCCTGAACTAAAAGAGGTAAGTCATTATAATTTGTCTTTAATCCTCTACAGTTCCACTGTACTATATTTCTGGAATACATTATCGTTTGGGTGGGTTGATTGGTGATCTACCCCGCGCTTTCTTTGAGGGCGATAAGCTGTGGATGTGATCAGATACATCCATTTCCTCAAGTGATCCAAACTTTGATCAATAATATGTTAATATGTTTTTATTATCTGACCCCTTTGGTGCTCGATTTGATTTCGAAGTTTCTGGCCTTGTCTTGGAACTTCGATTTTCAGTTTGTTTATAGTAAGGATGAATGATTTCCCAAACAGTTTGCACATTTTTGTTACTGCTGTCACAATCTTCTGTTACATAAGCATTCTCAGTGCACTGGGCACATGTAACAGACAATGTGCAAGTATTAACACCATGTGTACGTAACATACATTTATGTCATATTTGGTATTCCACTTTCTTAGTATAGTACAAATATTCTGGTACTTTTGTTTGTTGAGTCCCGTCCGGGAGTCGAACCCTCACAGTCAGGCACCTAATCGCCAACACGCAAAGTCAGCCGCCTAACCCGCTCAGCCACCACGACGTCCACGTAGTTAGTACAAGTCAAAAATAATGTCCATGCGCAGGGCATGGCGTGACCAGCCGATTGAGCAATATTATTTGTAAATAGGCGCTCTATAACCCATTTTCATTATTAGGTGAAGTAAGGACCAAAGCACTGTGGTGAGCAAAAGGAACAATGTTCAAGCTCCCTCTGCCCTCCACCACCAGACTACCGCCCTCCACCGAAACGGGACGTAACCCACGGCAAACAGGTTGCCGAATTTGGTCGCCTCCTACGACCAGCAATGGGGTTCTGTGGACACATTCTGTCCCGGGTCCACACGGGAGAAGAGCGCTTAGCACCACCCAGCACCCACTACGAGAACGTGGCTTTTCGCGGGTGCCGTTTCACACCCGTACACTCGCGTAACACACGTGTTTCACACGAGCGACCAACGTGATTCACACAGGTTGCATCACGCTTGGTCCCTGGAGAAAGAAATTCTGGACAGTAGTGCCCACCTGCTTACCACCCATGTGAAGGCTTTGCCAAGGCGTTACTTTTAACAGCTGTGATCAAACAACTTCTGATAAAGTCATAAGACGCTCTTTAAAAACATGATAACATGGGCATCCTTGATTTTTCCTCAAAAGTTTTCAAACGTAAACACTAAAGAGGCACATAGTTCTGTAACCATAAGAACATGCACACTTCAGTGATACGATTCAGTGGATACGAATGGCAGTATTGCTAAAATTCAATACATTAATTTGCTTGATATTTAAAGCAATAATTATTCAGCTGGAATGAATGTAGTGGCACGAAGACGTTTTCAATCCTTTGAATGTGAATGTGCCTAAGCGTTGATATCTACATCACACATACCATGCAACACCACAATCGATACAGTGCTTGACTGAACAAAAACATTATTTTGTTCAACCGTTTTTTATTTGTCACTAAAGAATTTCAATATTGCTTTAACACTTTTCACTTCATTGAAGTGTTTTAACTTGATCATTGCAGTCGTAATGTTTTGGAGAGCCACAGGACTGAATTGGATGCCCCGTAAGAAATTCAGAACAAAATCAATATGAGTGTGAAACCACCACGACGCTGTCTCTCACTGCAACATCGTCATGTCACCATACCTTTTAGACGCTTATTAAATCTTGACAAATCTAACCACGCCAGAGGCCATGAGATGGATTAATGTTTCACGAGTAATTTCATCACTCGAGGATATGGTCAGTTTCATTCAGGAGCTCCGAAACAGCTGTCAGGAATTGGTAAATTGCATTGGATACATGTGTATATTACTGAAAAATCCCCTGCAGGTGTTATGACCAACCTATCACGATTAATAGGCTCAAACAATGCTTGCGCAAAATGAATTCCATGATTCCGAGAACTTATGCATATATCACTGAAACATTTCAGCACAAAAGGCTTTTCGTCTGAATAGACAATATACGTTTTGTGTTTAAACTGTATCAGTAACACTGTAACGTCAATTCAAGCTGTAGAAAGGCCCCCAGTACATAACGGAATCCGAACTAGTCACGCCAGCGATTGATATCATGATCAGCATCCTTGGGCGGGAAATGACCATACGTAATTTAGCAAGATAACGATATTGGCAAATCAGACCATTTCATCCCTTCAAATTACAGACTCGGGATGCTGCAGACGTTGTGTCCGTGAAACTAGTCTATTGAGAAAAACTAATTTGTTTTGTCTTGTTCTTTTATTTTGTGTTTTGGGTTGATTTTTTAGTTTTTGTTTGTTTGCATTTTGTGCTGCAGTGTTCTTTTTTTCTCCGAGACCTGATAAGGAAATATTTTGGAACGGACAGCATGTGGCATGTGTATGCTTTGGGGTTTTCTTTATTGGACAGTTCATTTAAGACTTATATGCTCACCTTTTAACTTTGTCATCAGGAGAAATATTTCACCATGACTGTACTACGACGCATGGTGATGTCACCATTTAATGCACATACTTCATCCCTTTTTAGACGACTCAGTTAATGAGGTTTCAGGGAGCTTTTATGAATATTCCAGGGATGTAACTGTGTTGTGTGCCTTCACGTATAGTAAAAATCTAGGGACTTGTTACAATGGATACGTCGTGATGAGCAACTTTTTAAGCTAACAGGCTTCCTTTCCTTTTGTTTATAGTGACTTTTCAATTAAATGAAGTGTCAAGCTCCATAGCAATAACCCTTCTGAACAGTGTGGACGGCGAGGCTGCTCAGCTTTCATTTCCGTAAAAACCTCAGATGCCTTTACAATGCATTACACGATTACATTCTAATCAATCTAATCTCGCACAGACAAGTGTTCTTAATTCTGTTGACCAATACATTTACAACACTAAGTCATTTCCAGGTTTTAATAACTGAAGACTATATTCCTGTCATTGACTCTAGAACGATGTCCACAAAACAAGAATCCTTGTTTCTAGTTCCCTCTTGATAACAGAATATATTACCATTTTAATAGCAATGAATCATCTAAAAAAAAACAGTTTGTAATATTTTAAGATTTTAAGATTTTCTTGCCTGTCTTCGGAAAAATATGAGTCTTGCAAGCTTAAACAATTCTTAAAAACGATTTACTTTAAACGTTTGCTGCTTGTCAATGTGACATCGTCTTCAGTTGGCTACCCAGCCAGGATAAAATCACTGGTAATACAAGTCATGTTCGACATTGTCTTTTCTTGGTTTTCCGAAAAGAATAAACTTGTTTTATATTTAACCATTTGTAAAAACAACATTGGTTTTAGTTTTTACATTACGTTATTGCACACAGCATTTGTCTAGACAAGAATTGTTTTATAAATAGAAGATTTTCTTTCTGTTATCACTTTTTGATAACCGCCATCGTAGTGTTGGAATCACGAGGACTCTCTCGCCTATATCACTTTTCTCAAGACTGTTTGCAAACACTATCTCCGTGATATTTCAGTTAACCAATAACCATCACGACTAATCATTTGATTATTATGTTTCAATCTTTCGATTCATTCATTTTCACCACTGGTATTAATTGCAGAAATCCTTGAACATTTTACTCATTTAGTTGCTCAGGAGATAAATTAGCGTGTGATCACTTCATAACCATACTTGCATTTTTTATCTAATTCATGTCAGCGATGATATTTGAAGTTATCAAGCAAAGAACTTGGTGTCATAAGATAAATCTAGCAATGATTTCTAATCCGGAAAGCTACTGTTTGACCCTCGCTGAACCCTGAACATATAACTTTTGATACAATATCACACAACGCTCTTTGTAATCTAGAGAGAGCATTGCAAATATCATATAAACGTTTCACGAATCATAGGTATATATGTGAGATTTCCGTTCTAGATGGCCAGTTGATTTTACTTTATAACTTTATTGGTGTGATGCCATGCGGTTCGGGCGATAGAAGAAACAATGCCATATGCAATTTCACAAAATTAGCTAGTGTGAGTATTAAAATGTTCATACGCTCAAAAACCAGGTTTGCCGATGCCAGTTATTCGAGGCAGGGGAGTCATATAACGTTCTTTGAAGGGGAATAACCTTTGAAGGGAGAGCATTACGGAAATCATAATAATGTTTCTCGAACCATACGGGAGGGTAGGTCAACTTGTCGTGCAAAGCGACTGGTTCGTCTTGCTGTATAATTTTATTAATGTCATGTAATCGTGCCCAGACGTGTTACGTCGGCAGTCTGTCTAGACCTGTGAGTCCAGAGAGTGGCATCAGCAACAATGGTGTGGACAGTTGGGAAATGTGGGCAAACATCAAGCTAAGCATCGAATCTTAAAATACGGTCTCTCCAGTAGCCGTCTACAAACACGATTGTTAAGTCAAAATCGGTTTGCTAAAGGCTGTGGATTAAAGTAGCAACGTGATTCCACAGGACTAGTTTGTGGCAGCATTGAAATGTTCACACGCCCGGAAAACTTGCTTGGTGATGCCCTTTACATGACACAATGTAGAGATGATTCGGTCCTCCTGCCAATATGTTATCAAGGAGATGGAATGGCAAAGGTTTGCACTTGAATAATCGCGTTCGTAAAGAATCACTATTTCACTCCCCAGACAATCTCTCGGCCTTCTTTCACCAGAACCTGCCAGTCAGGAGTATATGATCTTAAATGATGTTTGTAAAAGGTTAACAACACACGCACGTAAACTGAGTCAACACTACTGGTCATGCATGGTTAGTTCATCCTTAAAGAAAACATGAAATAATGCTTTCATGCTCCTTGCAAAGTAAGCGAGAATGGTCTATGTTTCTACTGCAGTCATCTCCACAAATGGCAATATGAGAAGTATTTCCGCGTAGTTACAGAAAGAGATGGGCGGCGAGACATATCTTTTCTGAGGAACTGGAAAATGGGACTGTTTGATGTCTCTTAATGCTTCATTAGCACGAGACTCTTAACCTTTCAGTCAATCAGATGGTAGCCCTTCAATTGTTACCACCGACTTTGATACTTGACACACAGAGCACAGCAAGAAAATCTCACATATGGTTGTGTTTATTGAGCTTCACCGGAAAGTTGGAAAGTTGTATGAATGATTTACTTACCTTTTCCGTGGCGTAAATTGGAAAGTATGGTTATGTTTTACTCGCTGTAGTTTACTTGGTTTCACGTGATCTTCATGTGCGTTAAGTTGTTTTGTTTACTTTACTTTTTGTCGTTCGGCTCTCAAATATTTACAGGAGGCCAACGTATATGGCTGGTGTACGAGTTCGGTGCTTAGTAGCCAACCAACAAACAAAGCATACAGTATGTCACCTGATGTAAAGTTGCACAAATGGCTCACTTACGTTCACTGGTTGTACAGGTGCATGTATGATTTATTTAACCGGCACATGTGAGCCTAAATCAGTTTGCAGTAGAGAACTGATCCACGCAGACTGGGCATGAATACAGACCTTAAAGCAAGTCACCAAGCGTTTTTATATATGGTTCAGATGTGGTGACTCTGAAGAAAATCCACTGATCAGTAGTTTAAGACAATAAGATTTCATTTTAGCGTGACGGGATCCCTGTCGTATAGCTTGATACTCATAATGTTAAATATTCGATGTTGATCATTGGATTGTCTGAGCCAGACTCGATTATTTACAGACCACCACCATCAAACTGGAATATTCACACATCAAAGGATATTTATATCGGCTAAAGACGCGCCATTGTGAAATTAACACAACAGCTTTGAAGAGCATTTCTTCCAATGACATGCTCTCATATATTAAGTATTAGTTACACTGTGCATTAACTACCGTGTTTGAAAACAGATGTCTCCCACATACAGAACTTGACTGCCCAATATCATTAAAAAGGTCCGCTAATTTGATTTCCACAAGGCTGTAAAATGTTGTTCATAGAATACTGAAAGGCGAGGGGAACTTGGCCGTAATGTCCTCCTTCTAGTGACGTAAGGCGCTAAAGGGTCGTATTAAGTGTATTTCCACTAAAGCGTGCGGACTCATCTTTACAGGAAATAGACATCCATGTTCCCATCACCCTACATTTTGTCCTAACATGACGGAGAATTGATAATTTCCGTCTTTCTTCAAGAAACTGAATGTGGTTGATGATTGAGCAATAGCTTGAATATCCACAAATTTGACATGACAACCCTATCAGAAGCTCGTCTCCTCTATCCGATGAAATGACACGACAAAGTGGGTCACTTCGTCAAGATCGATTTATATCCATTTAGTGAACACCTGCCCAATAACGTGACTGCACAGCTTGCATATGTTACAGAATGCACGTCGTATTTGCCAATATAAAACTCCAGAAGCGATACAATGTACAGTAACATACGCTTATAACCAACACACTTATACTGAACTGACTACACAACGAACTGTATTTGTCCAGGACACCTCCTATATATTTTAGTGAAAACTCCCAAAGTGACTTTAAAATTTAACTCACTCACTAATCAAAACTATATATATATGGACATTGCTAATTGTATCTAACTCAATACCAAATATCTAGTCATCATGATTGGCTTTAGAACACAAAAATGCTGTTTTTTCTCCAGAGTATTTAAACATTCCCAAGAGTCATAAGAAAGTAACATTCTTTACGGATAACAACTTCTGTATGATGCGACGTTTCAGTATTGATACATTATACCGTTATCAAGCATTTATGCATTTTAATGATGGTTCTAATACATACTTACATTCTGGAACAGGAACATATTCAGCCCTTGACATGTCAATTACAGACTCAGATTTACTAAACGAATTTGAATTGTCAGTCCATGATGACATCTGTGGTGGTGACCTTTTCCCAACACTGCTAAAATCTGTAACCCCATCTGATAGTTCTCCATCGTCAAATTTCAAAAGGCAAACTGGTCTTTATACGAAACGCTGTGCGTTGACAAACTTCAACCGGAAAGTTGAATTATGTTCCTGATGCCATTAGAGGTTTCTCTGATAAAGTAACTTTAATTGCTGACGAGTGTATACCCAGGTCCTCTGCAATTCCACATATTCGAAAACCATGGTTCAACGATAAATGCAAACAAACTCGAAAGGAAAGGATAAAGGCAGAGCATTATTTCCGTCCACACACATGGTGCATAATTAGAATAAATTTTAAATGCTAAAGCACTGCATACTTTTAAACAACGTGAACGCCAATCTTGGCAAAGTTGCGTATCAAACATTAATTCGTGTACGCCAATATCTCTGAAATAATATAAAACAAAATCAAAGGAAAGGGTACCAAATGTAGCATTCTTCATCTTAAAGACTTAAACCAGTTCTTAACTAGTAGAACCAAAATTGCAAATAAACTTTGAGAAACTTTAGCAAACTATCGTCCAATTATGACCCTAAATTCCAAAAGTAGCAAAAACAGCAAGAAGATAACACTAATAATTTCAGTTCAGAAAATAGGGAAGATTACAATGAGATGCTTTCTGTTGATGAGCTCTAGACCTATACTGCTCTTGACCAGGCTCACGATAACACACATTATCAACTCCTGAAGCATTTACCATTTCTTGAGACACACCTACATATTTTTTATGGCATTTGGACATCGGAAATATTTCCTACTTCATGGCGTGATGCTATCATAGTCCCGGTTCCTAACCCCGGACGTGATCATACTGGTCCTTCCAAGTATCGACCAATTTCTCTTACTAGCTGTGTTTCAAAAACCATGGAACGCATGATAAATAATCGACTTATTTGGTACTTGTGCGTTGGGAATCATTTGTTAAAATGCTTTAATTAATAAACAACACGCTGTGTCTACCCTTTTTGATCTTGAAAAAGCATATGACATATGACAGTACGTGGAAATATGGCATTTTAAAAGATCTACATGGCCTCGGAGTGCGAGTCCGTTTGCCAGAATTAATAGCCAACGTTTACATGACAGACAATTTCAAGTCCGCGTGGGATCTACCCTGTCTGATCATTACAAACAGGATCAGGGTGTTCCACAAGGCAGCAATATGTCTGTCACTCCATTTAGCGTCACGATAAACAGTTTATCAATGTTTTAACCGATTCAATCCACGGATCATTATTTGTGGATGGGTGTAACATTTCTCGTGGAAAAATATGCATACTACTAGTATTGAACGGCAACTACAGTTATCCTTAAACAAAATAAATAATGGTGTCTTAATTTTTTTAAATCAAAAACCAATTGCATACACTTCTGCCCTAAATACAAACCCCATAAAGACCCAGAACTATTTCTAAGTGGCACCGCCATCATAGGTGTCAAGGAGGCTAAATTCTTGGGACTTATTTTCGATTCACATTTGACGTTTTTGCCGCATATTCAATCCCGTAAAGCAAAATGTTTGACGGCACTTGATTTATTAAAGGTGGTTTCAAATTCTAAATGGGGAGGGGACCAAACTAGCATAGCTCCTTCACGTATATAGATCACTGGTGTGATCTAAACTTGATTATGGTTCCATCGTATATGGTGGATTCTTCAAAAGCAACCTAAAACTATCAGATTCTGTCCATCATCAAGGTCTAAGACTTTGTCTTGGATTTTTTAGAACTTCTCCTATTGACACTATTTACGTAGAAGCTGATAAGCCTTCTCTTAAAACTATCTTCGCTGTCCTTCTCTTCGCCAACATCGTATAAAACCAACTTCGCAGTGTAAACTGTACTAAACTAAAGTATATTCTAGTCAATCGAACCCTGCATATAACTGTGTCATTTCTTCTGTGAGGATTTCTACAATAAGAAACCTTCTCTTGTTCCGCCTCTTGGGCTCAGAATTAAACCATTCATTTCTGCTGCCGGCATAGAGCTGGACAATATATCTCCTTCACGACTTCTTTCTTCTCCTCCTTGGCAGTTGGTTCGACCCGAGTTGACCTAACATTGACCACATTTAAAGAATCAAAAACTAATTAATTACAATATAAACAAGAATATAATCAGTTAAAAAAGTAAATATAGCAATTGTAAACCCTTATTTACAGATGGAACCGAGGACGGTGGCGCAGTGGACTATGCCACTGTCTTTGGATCCAGAACTGTATCTTTTCGATTACAAGATAGCAGTTCTATTTTTACAGCCGAAACTAAGACCTTATTAACTGATCTGAGATATATTGAAAACTATCCTAAACATAAACAATAATACATAATATTTTCGGACTGCCTTTCTTGCCTTCAGGCTATTAAAAACATATAGTGTAAACATCCACTTTTAATAGAAATTATAGAAATATATGTAATTTTCTTGATACCTGTCCGGTACGACATCGTCTTTTGTTGGTTGCCCAGCCATGGTGGTATTTTTGGGAACTCAGTGGCTGTTTTTTTGCCACAAAAGCAGCACTCAACAAATCTGTGAGACCACTTCTTATCCCATACTCTTATTACAAAGCACGCGTTATAATTTACATCCGTGATATGATGCAGAAGTGGGACACCTAAGTAGGTATAAATAAATTACATGAAATAAAATCCTACATTGGTTACACCTACTTGGGTTGTTTACTGTTAAAATAGTTAAGAATCTTTTAAACACAATTAGTTCTCAAATTATTGGCTTTTTAAGGAAATGGATTTAATTGTGGAATTTTGAGTAAGATGTTCTGTAGATAGATGTATATTTACGATTGGTAGTTTAGATTAGGAACTTGAACTAGGTGGTTGAAATATTCTGAAAGTCCTAAAACGTTCCACGTCAATGTGAACATACCAGGCTTTTTAAACGTAGTATTCTTCTTATTTTAATTTGGCTAACATTTCTTACAATCGATAGCGGCTTAGGGGGTGGTGTAAATCCAATTAGGGTCCGTGAAGGTAGCAAAGGTACTGTAAGTCCCCATGGACCCTAGTATGGTGATCTACCGTCTGTTTTTTTTTTATCTATAGCCTTATCTTATTCATCGCTATAGCGATCTATAGCCTTTTTTATATTGTATTGTCCATATAATGATATCAATTTTAACTTCCCATGCTAGGTTTAATGTTAATTGTGATATTCTAGTTGTTTTACTTTCCGTCGGTAGGTTTCACAATATGCATATAGTCCTTTTCATTGTTAAATGTTCTCGTCGCGATATGGCTACAGTATTGCCGATGTGACGTTAAATATTAACCCACTCACATTCTTCTCTGAGATGTTCCTTTTAGTCTTGAGTTCTGTGTACTAAATCGGAGCTGTCATATTCTAGCCACCGAATGCGAAATCTACATTCACACGACACTCAAAGATTAAATAAATACCTCAGGCAAGATCAAAAGCGACTCTTGAATGTATATTTTATTCATTGATTGTAAGGCTAACACAAGTGATCACTACTCGAAAACATATGACAAGGAATAACCTACTTAATATCTAAATACTGCTCCTCCCCTCAAAGAGGCCGAAGTCATCATGTAGAAATTTGTCGGATCATGGAAAAAGATCCTATATGAAATCTTGATAACAATTGCATCCTCGTTTGTTCTAAGAAGTTGTCGGGGCGGTGGGCTAACCTAGTGGTTAAAGCGTTCGCTCGTCACGCCGAAGACCCGGGTTCGATCCCCCACATGGGTACAATGAGTGAAGCCCAGTTTCTGGTGTCCCCCGCCGTGATATCGCTGGAATATTGCCAAAAAGCGGCGTAAAAACTAAACTCACTCACCCACTCACTAAGAAGTTGTCAGGTGTAAACACCAAAGACTGAAGCTATTTCCAAGTGTAGTGAAGCACTAGATTCTACAACCACGATGAGACAAGTTTTGTTATAGTCTTCAAAAACTTTCTAGCAAGAACATGCAAAAAGTACCCCTTCAGTGTTTGCAGATACCGACATTGGTAAAGTTAATGCATTCATTTGATGGGCATTTAATGCAATAATTAGTCAACTGGAATGAATGTGGTTCTAACATACCATGCGATTTTCAGTCGTTCGGGTGTGAACAACATATCAACGTTTGGACAGTGAAGCGAGCAAAGATAATTTGTGTCTCTGCAAAAACTCATCACAGCATAACATGTTTAGGCACTTTTTATTATTCTTGTATGTGCATATCTTTTTGTGTTTTTTCCAGGATCACTCCATCATAGTTTTCTATGCGCCAAATGTGTGAAGCCTATTGACAATTATCGAAAGGTATACCCTTCTGCTGAAACATCGTAACGTGACTGATTTTTGTGTATAAGCTCAAACGTCGACATCTATATTAAACATATCTTCAGATTATTGTTGTAGCCACAATCGTTTAACAAGAAACTTGCGTTTTTATCCGTTTCTCTTTGTTACCGAGGAATTTCAATATTGGATTAATAATGTTCAAGTGTTCTCACTTGATCATTGCAGTCGTAATATTTTGAAGAGCTACAGGGCTAAAGTGGATTCTCTGTGAGAACTTCAGAACAAAATCAATATGAGTGTGAAATCGATGAATCACCTCCACGCTGTCTCTCAATTCAATATCTTCATGTCACCATACAGTTTAGAGGGTCTATTAAATCTTGACAAATCAAACCATGCCAGTGGCCATATGATGGATTGCTGTTCCATAAGCAATTTCATCACTGAAGGATATGGATAATTCCATTCAGAAGCTCCGAAATAGCTCCTTGAACTTGTAAACTGCGTTGGATACGTGTTGTATATCACTGAAAAAATCCTGTAGACTGGTATTATGAACAAGGTATCACGATGAATAGGCTCAGTCAATGTTTGTGCAGAATGAATGGCGTGCTTCTGAGAACTTCTGCATCCTCCCAGAAGCATTTCAACACAAAGGAAACTTTTGTCTGGGTGGGCAATATATGTTTGATAATTAAACTGAATTAGGTTTATATATTACTGTACCAAGCACTATTAATACCAATTATTCTTTTTTTCAGTCAGTACTGACAGCTCTAAAACATGACAAGCAGATGTTTTAGCACGGACAGCACTTGCTTTCGACAGCACGTCTCTCCCGTGGACAATCTATATTTTATTCTTCTTGATGCTACACAAATTATTGCTGCCTAGGTTTTTCTTGAAAAGATTTATATTCATTTTTTAAATGTCAGTCCTGAAGGTATTCAGCTGCCTCTATATATCCTTCTAAATATTTTGTAGTAAAATGTATAACACATTCTAAAATGACATTTCCTGCAAGCAATAATTCCCTGTTTGAACTTTTACAATATATATCCGTGTGGTTACTTTTGCAGACTTATTCACCTTTTTATTATCATTATAACTGATATATACTTGTAAAGCGCCAATATCCAGCTTAACTACTCAAAGGCGCATTTTCCCCCTTAACTTCCCGGGGATCTACAAGCCTTGCAGCCAATTAGGTTCAACAAGTTAATGAAGCTTTCCCACACTTCGATAAATATACACTAACCCTTTTCACGCCAGAAATGCTACGTCATCTCTATTAGTGATGTCACGTTCTCGTGCATATGGCTATTCTGCTTAGATGATTTGGGTGATTGGGATTGGACACCACAATGAGCAATAATGCGGCAATATCATGGCCAGTTGTGTACCCGACATGTCCTTCACACATAGAACAAATCTAGGCAGGTTATTCCATATGTAGGTCGTCATGATATGCGATCATCTTAACCGATAAGGCTACCTTTCGAAACCAGTTTGTATAAAATGACGTTTCAATTGAATGAAATACCCGGCGCTTTAAGAAAAGCTCATTTGAACACTGTGTATGTGGAGGCTACTTAACCGTCTCTTCACCAACACCTCATAAACATGTTTACAATGTAACACTCAGTTAAATTCTAACCAGTCTAGTCTTGCAAACAGACGTATTTTAAATCTACTTTAACATTAACTTTAGGAAATGGTCGTCCCGTTTCCACCTATCTTACTAATACAACCAAACATCATTGTCACTGGCTCAAGAACGATATCCACATAACAAACATTCCTGATATGAATTTCTTCTTCACATCAGAATGAAGGACTGGTCTCTAACGTTAACCAGTTGGTAATTTCAGTTTTTCACTCGTGTCTTCAGGCATTTAGAATGCTTCTTACAAGCATCTACATTTACTGAAAACGGATTACATAAAGTCTTGCTCAAACTAACCTCTGGTGCTACAGAAATGGTATTGGGCTCTTTGAAAGATTATTACTGTGCCAGTATGAGAACAGATTACGAACGAAGGAAGTCGGATGGGTGCAGGCCGACGGCCGATGCCACAAGCCCATCTGACTACTGGGCCAAAGGTTGAAATTTCAGAAATTCCGGGATGAAAGTCGATGAACGGCAGGAGTAGATGATATGTGTTTTAAGTTTCATAAAGATCCATGAGTGGTTTTCGAGTTATGATCCTCAAAACTATGGCTTATCATAGTTTGAACACATGGAAATGGGGAAAAAAATAGAATCTAAGGAATGTCAGACCTTCATAACGCTAAATGTAAGTCAAAGTTATACTTCTTAGTGGGGTATTATAAAGCTACCTCAGAGTACACCCATGCCAACTGATAATTTTTCCACTGAATTGAATCGCTAGATGTGAAGATAATGATGTAAATCCCATGTGTTCGTAAAAAGTGAACGTATCCGGCTTCAGCCGTCATAAACCCCACAATGCCTAGTCAGTTGGTCACCTGGAAAAAATCGTATGGTACACGCCAAAGTAGAGAAATGCATCGGTCATGTATCGTTTGTTACAGATACATTTGAAAACCGTTTTGAAAGCTTTACTGAGGCCTTGGATGTTGAAACCTATCCAATACTCGAACAGCTCCTGAGCAAGAGTGGTCTGACACTCACTAACATCTTGTTAAATAGGCATTATATCAGGAAATGCGCTCTTCACAGGATCGTTTTGTTGACAGGTGGTGAAAATGTTTCGTGAATAGTTTTGAATCGACGTTCACATGTTAAACCGTGTGTGAGGTGGATTTATACCCGCTATGGTTTGTATTTTTCTTGTATCATAGTTTACCACAATTTTTACTCATTTATTAGTTCAGATGAGGGCCACCTGAACCGTGTCTGTGTTTGGATCCCTTGCATTACTGTAAAAGCATTTAAGGACATCAGAGTTAACAGTTAAGCCTTACCGTTCAGTTCAGCTCAAACTGATGAGGGGGCTAAGATAAGCCCCTGAACTATCAGAGTTAGCTGTTAAGCCTTACTGTTCCCTTCAGCTCAACGTCATGAGGGGGTTAGGATAAACCCCGAAACGTCATAAAATAAACCCAAGACGTTGCAATCCACAGAATGTGTCCTGTATTACTACGCTAACTTCTAAATGGCTTTGAAGAATAACAGTTAAGGACCTCGCCTGTGGTATACCGCATGTGTCCTCGTAATTGACAAAGCTCCCTCCCATTACAGAATGATTTGCATTAGGGCTAGATCTAAATGCCTACGTGATCTGCCTAAGTTCTAACAACCCCTTTACAGGTACAGGGACTGCAAATGTTTTGATAGCTAGCACATTGTGTTAGCTATCACATATGACGGAATCAAGAAGAAAAACAACACGAAACATAATAGCGTAAATGTGGTAATGAGTTTCAATGCTGAAAGCCACTTTGATGATTCACATGTTATAATAATCTTATGACGAATAACGTTTGATAGATTGTCATATAACGCTCTTTGACATCCAGGGAGAAAGTAGGTCTGCATGTCACTCAAGGTAATTAGGTGATTTGATCTATAATTTTAGCGGTAACAAGTGATGTGGTCCGGGGACGTGAACTATACATGACGTAATCATGTATGTGCATCATGAGCTTCGATCAGCCTTGTCATCGGACATGACAATCCTCTTACGACTTTGTGGCCTTGCTTTATGATTTCAGTTTTACCATGTAATCGTGTCTCGACGATGCCTGCTACTGCTACGGTCTGTCTGGACTGGACACTCTGTGAGTGATGTAATGAGCATTGGTGTAGGCAGTATGGAAATGATGGCGAGCTTCATAATGCGATCCCACCAGTAGCTGTTTACAAACATAGTCAAGTACGGTTTGCTTAAGCTCATAGATAGAAGCAATATTGAAATTCAACAGGGGTGGTTTGTGGGAATCCATAAGTCTTCTCACGCTCAGAAACCTTGCTTGACGATGATTGTTATATGGCACAATGCAAAGATGGTTAGGCTCATCTAAAAATGTGTGATCATGGGCTGGAATGCCAAAGGTTAAACAATCACTATTTCACTCATGAGAAATCTCTCAGTCCACTTCACCAGAACCTGCCACGTAGGGGTAGAGGATTTGAAATGATGTTTGAAAAGGTTAACGACACACGCTCATAAACTGAGTTAGGGCTTCCTTAAGGAAAACACGAAATATTGCTTTCATATTCCTTGCAAAGTAAGCGAGAGTGGTGTATGTTCCTACTGCAGTAAATAAGCAGTTTGGGAAGGAAGTATTACTGCGTAATTATTGAGAGACAGAGATGGGCTGCGAGTCATACCTTTTCTAACATACTGGAAAATGAGGCTGTTTGATGTCTCTTAATACCTCATTAGCACTGGACTCCTGACCTTTCAGCCAATCAGATGACATCCCTTCAATTGTTACCGCTTTTGATTGCCCACATAGATACTTGACGCCCATTTGAGTACTGGAAGCAAATGTCACATATGGTTGAGTTATAGGTGTGTTTACTTGAGGTACCAAATGTATTTTTGTATGTGTGGTTACTTAACATTATGCTCCCTGATCTTGTTGTACTTCATTCAGCATTTTTGTGATGAATTTGCATGTGTGGTTAACTCTGCTATTGTAAAGTTGCTTGATTTTCTTGTACTTGTCGGTCCATTCTCACACGTTTACAAACCGTTGTCAATCTCACAAAATATTACCATTCAAACAAATAACCTCATGTTATCTGATTAAATAGTTGCACCTTCGTAACCATACTTAACGTAAAGTACACATGTGGCTTACTTAACTCCATTTGATGTTGAATTGCATTACATTTTATCACGTCCCATCATGTGACTCTTTGCTGCATAGCTTGACAAGGAATATGTATTATACAATATGTATATGCGTGTATGAAAACGCGTGCATGTAGCCATAAATCTATCTAGATGAAACAAACTGACAATCTGTGAATCTCCTCGTTGTTACTCACAGCCACGCATAATCCAACTTTCTTTAGAATGGTCAGTATACACAAGCAATGACTAAAGTTACTTTCCTGGGAGCTTAATTTTTTTGTCTTTACAGTTTGTAATTGTCGAGTATTTGTGTAACATTAAACCCCGCACAATGATATGAGATATAATTTTATAAGTATGTCTCATCTCGTACATTCAAAGGAAGCATACACATTTAGCTAAAATGTAATTGTTCAATCTGCCTTCAGTTCACAAGAGATTCAAAAACATGGCATAAAAAGTTTAAAAAATGGCATGTATTCACACCTGCTTTCTCTCCGGTTATATCCGGTAGATATGTACTAGCTTATGTCACTGCACCATACCTGATTGTCCGTGAATGAATTTACACAATTTCACTGTCCGGTCACTGAACCTGTACTTTATAAAGGTTTTGAAAATTCCACGTGTAAAACGTATGTGTCTCACTGATTTCGTACTCTGATGAGGAAATTGTCCTTTGTATGAAGATGCCACTGACCCGACACCCAAACCGAAGTGTTACGTTTTACGTCCTCAAAGCAATATCGCTCAGTTAGGACATCATGCATGTCAATTAAGGTGAAACCAAAGTATTTTGATTGGAAGGCAATAATGATATTTTTGCTGAAGGCTCACAATGGATACGGTAAATCAAATGTGTGATATGTCAAGAGAACAAATGCTGACCTACACCAAAGCCCTCTGGCCTCTGCTGGTCATTTCTAATATAAACAATTTCTGTTCAGTTTTGAAAATGGCCTAACTGCCTTTGTCCTTACCTCCAGGATTTAATCAATGTAAGACATCAAAAGTAAGTAAATCAAGCAAGATTTGTGGTTATCAACTTCTGTAATGTGAATAACACAGCGTTTTGGAGCGGCGTGTGCCTATTCCCAGCAAAGTGCATTTCAGAGATTTCTTTTCACCCTGCAACAATCATGAAACACATTCTTCACTTGACGTTTGGAAGATCGCCAGCTTTAACCTTCTACAACACGGGGACGTAACAGTTCCAGAACACTTGCTCACTTTTACCATGGTGGTTTTACCTTGTATTGTATATGCGTTACAGTAGTCGCATGTACCGATTCCCTTGAAACGGCAGTAATATACGTAATTACTTTCAACTTTTTTATTTTAGCCCCAGCTTCTGTCAGCCTCACAGCCTAATGATTATCTGGAATTCAGCGTATACGTCATGTCATGGCTTAGAACAAGGACACAGGGGAAAACTATGACTTACGAAACAGTCACTATCCTAGACCGTGAAGGAAAACAAATGGCATTATAAGATATCACTGAAATGCTTAGGTACAGCAGCGTTCATTTGGCCACGTCTATTACACACTACCTGATCAGCATTTAATCTTTCGATGGTCCTTCTTTCACGACAAACGGACATTTGTAATTGATGAGTGTCCAGGAATGCAGCAAGAAGATAGATTAGGTTCTTGCGTTTTAATGTCGGATTGCTTTCAAAACAGAAGCACATTTTGAGAACGCACTCTGGGTGTTCTGAAGAAGTATTTACATTGTATTTGATAGATGCGAATATTGCTGAGAGAGTGACGGGCTTAATAAATAAGTGAATTAATTGTGCCATGCCATGGGCCTATTTATCCGTCAGTGTAACAGTGTGTCTAACTAAGCCAAATCTAGCATTATCGCGGTGTAGTTTTCATCGACTCCAGTGTTCAAGAATAGGCAATGTGCCAGCTATATGATGAAGGCCGGTAGTCTAAACCTGACTTTCCAGTGATTGACATAATGACATCTTATCTATATGCAAATGGAATTGGGTAAACATCCATGGACTAAGTCAGAGAGTCTGACCACCCATGACCATCTTGCCGGATTGCTGAAGACCAATTCTAACTCCCATTTTTACGGGTCCTTGCAGTTAATGTAATACTTGCCATGCTCCCATAATGGTTGTGATATTTTGGCCAATGCCAAGGGAAAAGAACCGAAAACTTGCCCATGCAAGCAGCAGGACAAGGGATGACATAGGAGAGATTGGTGCATACACATTCCATTAGATAGGTGTTAAAACAACTTTGTAACAGGTTGTTTCTTTTCATCAAGTTTTCACCTTACCCACCGTTTGAATCAACATACGTAATTTCCTCCCGGTTAAACATTGTTTTCGCCCCCGTGTGTACCCCTCTTTTGATTATCGTCGCGAAATTACAGTCCATCGCCATTGTTTGTGTAATTGTAACAGCAATAAGTCACCATCTTAGGTCTTATCTGCACGTGATTTGCTGGTCCTTTATTTCACTATCCTAGTGAGTATTGCCTACATTGTTCAAAGTGACACGATTTGTAAGTAGTCCTTTTGTAGATGGTGTTCCTGGAACAATATTTAGTTGATTTTGAAACGATACAACGAACAAAACATTGAAGAAGTATAGGTCCATTGTTGTTCATCATAAAACCTCATTATGTTTTATACTCCATCGCCTGCAGTGACGCAGCCAAATTAGTGCATGTCACGCTCAAAACAAATGAGATCCATCCTTCCATCCTTTTCACATCCAACCATCCAACATTTGGTCCTAATGTCGCTCTTTTGCATCTCGGTTAATTAAATCTTGACCAGAATAGAAACTGACGTTTTCACGTTCAACTAAGCAAGAAAGTATTCAGCCCATTTGTTCATTATGTTACGATTCAGCCTTGTCATGAATACATCATCATCAGTGGATGCCAACCCATGATCACCATGCAGCCATTGTACAGCCATTGTACAATAAAACTCGGTCAACTCTGCCACAGACGAGTCACGGTCTCCCAACTGGGTCATATCTTGTAACAGTTCTGTACCTGGAAATCTGGAAAGACGACGAATGGGAATATCAACCATACACATTACCATACATCTGCGTTACAAAACCAGTTAATCACAGTTTGGCGGAAACATAGTAAAGCATATGTTTGGTAACCAGAACTGGCGGTTAAACGTGCAGTGTAGCTGTAGAAACTATACCCCAGGAAGCGTTTTAGATTCCTTGTCTTTAGAGCAGGCGCCAAGCCGCATCTGTATGTGTGAATCATAAAAGTAAATGTATATGAAACCACCAGTTTCACACATCTTCCAATAAGATCGAGCTTTCAATCCAAGCTACCGCACCTGGTAATAACATGTATTCCTGGTCCAATTTTAGAACTGATTTAACTCATACAACTCATACAAAATACCTCTAGATGTAGTGTCAAGTAAATAGGTTAAGTGTGATTAATTGGACCAAACTCTCACACGCAAGCAACCACCACTAAATGATATTTCATATATTTCCTTTTATTTGATTGGTATTAACCTATAAAACATGTGCGCTGATACCACGACGAGGTCATATAGCGTATAGACAGCTTTGCTAAAGACATAACTGTCAACAAACATGTAACCTTTTATTGATCAGGGGCAATGCATCTCCTTTTATCATGATTTTAGCCATACCGCTGACGAGTTCAGGTGTAATATCTTTTTTGATATTTGCACAGTGTGCAGTTTAAGGATTCTCGACACTGTTTGGACGGTCGTACATGTGAACGGTTTCACTGGATGCCGAAAATACTTTCAAACCATATCTTTGTAACGCATTTTAGGTGAAGTTGTATAGATGAAGGAAACCAAGTTCTATGGATAGTCAACTTCTTGAATGCAATGGAAGCGACGTTTCGGTGTAGGTACTAACACTGTTATAAAGCAACCGAAACATCGCATCCATTGCAATAAAGAAGTTGACTATCCATAGAACTTGGTTTTCCACCTACACTCAAACCACTATGTTCATTAATAATATGTCATCGAGACTTTATGATAGACCCGAAGAATACAGGGTTTCTGTTTTGATGCCAGTGAAATGCTTTGTTTCATACTTCATTAAAGATTACTTAACAACGTGTTAAATTGTCGTGTTAAATTGTCGTGTTAAATTGTCGTGCTAAATTGTCGTGCTAAATTGTCGTGTTAAATTGTCGTGTTAAATTGTCGTGTTAAATTGTCGTGTTAAATTGTCATGTAAAATTGTCGTGTTAAATTGTCGTGTTAAATTGTCGTGTTAAATTGTCGTGTTAAATTGTCGTGTTAAATTGTCATGTAAAATTTATAAAACCGGCTTCCGAATCAAACATGGCTACGCAGTTACTTCCAATAAAAGTCAATGATCTGATCAAGACGGACGTAGACATAGCTGGACGTACAACGAGAATAACAGAAACACTAAATTCCTTTCGCGTGTATGTGATAAAAACTAAACATGTTGAAATGGAAATCACAAGGTATAGACTTAGAGCGCTGCCAGAGAGGATACCTCGTTCAGCTCCTCGCTACAGTCCACACTTGCTGGAGAGTGTCATAAATGACTTAATGCAGGATGATTTTTTTAGACTGAGAGACCCCCCAAGCAAAACTTTTAGCACTCGGGTTCCGACTGAAAAGAAGACAAGGACACTGATGCCAGCCAAAACTAGGTCACAGTCACCAAAATGTTGACAAACGTTCATAATTGTGAACTTCTTAGGAAAGATTCACCAGTCCAGTATTTCATTTTTTCATTGCAGATTTTCATTGTTCATACGTGAACATTAAAATGATTGGCAGGTGTTTGACGTTTTGCATCCGACAACACTCATTCCCCTTCTGACATGAGTAGGCACATTTGCGAATTGCGTAGGCACGAATAAATGTTGACTACTCGTAGAAAATAAACTTAATCTGTACAAATCAGCATATGGTTGTAAACACTTACATGAGAAAATGCGGTCTTGCGTTCATGTCGATACTGGTTTCTCGGTGTTATCACAGAATGAGTAATCAACAGAATAACCCAAGCGCACTGAAAATATGTCCCGAGTGAAATTACAGTTCACTGTCCTGAGATTTCAACTCGTGGGTTATTCTATTTGTCTTAACACATGAGGAAGTGAGTTTTTCTATATTGTTTCATTTACATCACTGCATTAACTCGAAACCAGTAACGCTAACAACACCATGGTGCAAACAAACACACTCCGAGCAGACCGGGATTCAAACAACGATCTTAGAGCCTGTGAAGAGTCACAACTTTAGACGTCCTTTTCCTTTTCAGGTTTGATTTGGCCACGGATGCCTATTCACTATATGCATGTTTAGAGCATGTCACCAGTATTCCATAGCTTTTCAAACCAGCCTTCTACATCATTAGACACTGGAGAACGCTTACTTCCTCCAGTTTGTCTTTCTGAAGACATGACATTCGATGATGTTCATTGGGAGGGAAAATGCCAGTTTCTTTTGGTTTTATTCCAGCGGCACGGGATAATACAGACAATACCATTTAACAAATCATGAAATAAATATCAATTTCACCGTCTAACGCTGACCTCTAAAACTGATACCTCATTTCAAGATTACACGATCGCCAGGTTTGTTGTAAACATTCATTAATGCCTATTTAAACTTATGTGCTTGCACTTTCATCAGGTCGCGCGTAACAATATACCAGGGTAATCCCCCAAAAATTTATCAGTTGCGTAAAGTTCCTAACCATTGATGCGGAATTAATGAAGAGAATGTTTACTCCTTTCACGAATTTTATTTGTCATCGTCCTAGACTCTGTTACTGCTCGGTATACGTCATGTAATGACCGAAGGACATATCATTCTTGAGCCTACGGGGAAATCCCAAACTTTCGTCAGAGTGGCTTACATATAACAGTTCACAGAAAAGCTTCTGAATGGTAGGGCTCATTTATTTCAGCATGATTGATCAGACGCAAATCAGAAAAAGAAATGAAGTTCTGGGTCGTATTTTCAAGCAGTGGAGGATTAATCTGAAAGGTGAGGTACTGCTGATGCCAGAAAAAATCTGTCTGTGAACTAACCCAATAACAACACTGTAACAATGGTAAATGTTCTCTCCATATCGACTTTGAGTGTACATGACCCTGCCACCTCGTTTGTCTTTCAGAGGTCTACATGTGTTTCAGAAACGTTTTCATTGTGTTCTTTTAGACCTATTCACGATTTTTTACCTTTAAATACACTTCAACCAATCGTACAACAGACGGCAGATGTCCGTTCTCGACCAAAGTCTGTATGTATTCGTGTATTGACCATTTACAATTGTGAAAGACGCATAAGAGTTGTGAGAGAAAGAGAAAACAGGAATCCTGGAATCTAAAGTATTTCGTATTACAGTTCTCATCACGAACGGTTCTGTGTAAGTCTTGTGGCTGACGATATATAGCTAAATAGCATTCTTAGAAGTCTGTGTTTTGTGGTGCCTGAACCAATTCAGCACCCGGTCAAGCATATCCTGCTTGACTGTGTTGAATTCTCCATCACAAGGGATAAGTATTTTACAGTTAAAACAATTGAGGACCTTTCAGTTCACCTATAGTTTAGTTTAGTAGCAGAGTTAGCTCTCATTTAATTATTGGTTTCTTGAAGGAAATTGATTTCTTGGTTGAATTATGAGTAATATGTTCTGTAAATAGATGTATGTTAATAATTGATAGTTTAGATTAGTAACTTGAATTGGTAGTGGCTATACCCTCAAAGGGGGTTGAGTATTGTAAACTTATTGTCCTCCTGAGAGGGCACGTAAGTCCCAAAACATTCCATGTAGATTTAGACCTTCCTCTGTTTTTAATCGTAGTATATGTGCATGTTTGATTTGTGGCTGGATGTGACCAAATTGCTGAAGGGATGGTGTAAATCCAGGTAGGGTCCATGCAGGAAGCTAAGGTACTGTTCCTAGTATGGTGATCTACCTTCAGTTGTTGGCAATCTATAGCCTGTTTTTATATTGTATTGTCCGAATAGTGATATTAGTTTTAACTTACAAGCTAGTTTTAATTCCATTTGTGATATTCTAGATATTTTACTTTTCTTCCTTGACAGGTGTTTATAGTAGACATATATTTCATTTCATATTAAATGTTCTCGTTACGATATGGCTGAGATATTGCCGATGTGACGTTAAATATTAACTCACTCACTCACCCAAATTCAGCTAAGACCACCACATTTCCTGTACTTTTGAAAGTTCGACTGACGGGTTCCAGTTGTTGGGAGTATTTTTTTCAAAGTTAGCAAATAGTATCATAAGACCAGTGGATGTTTTACTTTGAATTACATTGAATATCCAATTGAGGTCACTGTATCATAACTCCTGTTCTCATCAAATCCTTACACCGGCTTCCTATTGCATCTTATATCAACTTTGAACTTCTCAAAGGGTAACGCGGTACTGGGTCGCATTTAGCCCACATCTGTATGTACAGTGTAGCACTGGAGCAGACAATATAAAAGTGGAACAGACCTTCAACGCTGACACATGTGTTGTGTTTATCTTTCAAAATACGTTACCTCTGTTTCGAGCAAACTTAAACTGACAACTGCATTTACCCAACATCAGCCATGGTCGTGTTAATTGGTGAGCGCCTTTGGAAATCTCTATGGACATGATGAGACATTGGATGTCATGCATTTTATTAATGTACATATGTATCTCTCAATCTAATTTCCCTTACATTTCCGACAAGCTTCCATAGATCTATCCACTTTCCCAAGCATGCATGCCAGTGTAACGTCCCCGGAGTTGTATCGTTGACAACAGCCACACAAATCACTACGTGCCATTTAGTGGTAATGAAATCGCGTCATATTGTAGCCGCTTGTGATCTAAAATTTATCTGGTCTGTGGGTTTCCCTGACGTGCGTTTCTTTTTCACACTCAAATCTTGCAGTGCATCAAGGGGTTTAATTATTTTCCCTTTAACGCCATAGCATGCCTAAAGCTCCTCTTATAAGGAGCGGAGCTTGCAAATACTGCTCAACTATATTTTCTTTACTCCCAAGTATCCACAAAGCACTGTTTCATTAGCCATTGTAAAGGATTTCCTGTCAAATACCCGAAGCGTGAAATTCTGAATGCCAGTATTATTGTCGTCAGTTATTTCATGATTCAGAGATTAATTCTCATTTATTCTCTCTTACTGTCAGCTAAAGGAATAGCGCCACTCAGTCGTCATTCTCTTCCGATAGATGCTGTCATCGCCGAAGAACTTTTTGCGCCTAGTGACCTATTTTCAGTGAGATGATATATATGATGGTTGGTTCTGTCCTGTTGATTGTTTTTATTTGGCTCTATGCCAACTATGAGTTAACCAAATGACCACACGTGCTTACACGCTGTGTCATATCTATCTAAATTGACACGGAACGTTAATGGCAGCGAATAATCAATATCATTAGAATACACATACACACACACACACACACACACACACACACACACACACATATATATATATATATATATATATATATATATATATTCTTTAAAAAAGATGGGGAAGTTTAACTTTGAAGTCTGGTAACAAGGAACCCCATTGAGGAGCGTTACAATGGCATTCATCTTGTGTATGCAGAATCATTTCACGTTATTACCACTCACAAGCACAATGCGTGGGAAGCACATGGTGCACAACGCGGGAGTCTCCTATACGTGCATGGCGTGTCATTATGAATCTTGACGTTTTTCATGCCGGTCCTTAAATCACCGTAGACCATAATTGTCCGATAATTGTCTTGCATATTTGCATGGTCGGGGTGTTCAAGGTCAAGTCACACACGACTGACTGAAAATTGTAAACCTTAAATTTCCATGTCATACTCAAGTCACCTAACCAGTTGGATAACTGAACGAACAGCGTTGCTTTGAATTAAATCCATGTGGTGATGGATTCTCAAGATCATCATATATACTAGGTATCTGAGGCAACATGTCAGTTTCTTCATCCCAAAAGTACATAACTAATGATGGTCAAAAGACAGACGGATCTGTTTGGTATGCTTTAACCCAAATGTATTTGGTGTCAGATTCCACACTAAGGTATTGACTACCGCTTGTCTTCCAATAATGACTTCTCCTTGAAACTTGTTATCATTAATGTCACACACAATACACATACTCTCTAATCTTTTGTGCCAAAACCTTCACTCAAAAAAGCGTCGTGATTCACTTTCATCACTGCTGTGGTACCAAGTGTGTTTGAAATCGCATGGGCGAAGTCATTGAATATATTGTTCTGAAAAGAAATGCTGCTCCAAAGAAGCTTTCAAGTTGTTTAAATCTGTTTTAGCCTGGTTCGTAATTTGGATACATTTTTATGACTCGCAAAGATCTCATTTACCAGAATACCATTTATTGCAGTACTTTTTTTGGAATTATGGCCAGTTTATACACCTTTGCAATCAACAGTGATATGTCAGTAGTCTTAGTTTTGGAATTGTGAAAAGAGACCATGCAACGTGAATCTCCAGGCAGCTATTGAACTGTTTACTTCAGGCACATTCTCACCTCAGTCATTACATATACCTTACACTTACCTTATAAACAGTCTACACTGGTAACGTTACAGACAACAGAGTTTACTGACTGTGTACGTCCAGGTTCAACATTTGCTCAACTGGATTGAAAACATCTTTCTGTTTGTTAAAAGTTTGTCAACTGTCAGGCAGCTTTCACATGAATTTGCAAAACTTGAAATATTTGCAGAACGTGTGAAGGATCTTGTAGGCGTCCACAAATTTAGTTGCAAATATACTGTATGTATTAATGTGTTAAAATAAGCTGAAGTGTAAGAGCAAAAATTCCTATCATATCGGTTTCTGAGAATGGGATGCGTTTTTAGAAACCTTTTCAGATCGTCTTGACTTGACGCTGACAGCATGTACCATGAATTCCCGTATTTTGGCCAACACGGCATTTAGCCCATGGAGTAAATACGGGACTTCTTTCCGCATTTAAGCCCATGGGCGTGAATTTGGAATTAATTCTTGGGTGTTAAGAGTGACGTCCGTTCCAAGCGCAGAGACTTTGACGCTCGAAATTCTCTCTGTAAAGACTAGCCATTATCTTGGATGTCAGTCAGTCCTTTCACAATAGTTAGAAGTTTGTGTTTTGCATTAATTAGACTGTCAACCTGATCATTCACGTTCACATTTACTCACTCGAGTAAACATTTTCAAAACTTCCAATTTTGATTTTATACACAGCAAGAAAGTTCCTGATTCGTTTAATTTTTATAAAACATATGGTGCATGTCGAATGTAAGCCCTGGGCTTAAATATGGCTATATTATGTCATCTCTAGAACATTGACATTCCGTTCTTAAGGGCATGTAAGTCCCAAAACTTTTGAAGTAAATTTGAACTTACCAGGATTTTTAAACGTAGTATTTTTGTTATCTTAACTTTGGCTCAACGTTCTTACAATCGCCAGCGGTTGAGGGGATGGTGTAAGGTCCATGCAGGTAGCAAAGGTACTGTACGTCCCCGTGGTCCCTAGTCTGGTGCTTTACCTTCAGTTGTTGGCGACCTATAGCCTAGTTTTATATTGTGTTGTCCATTTCAGTTAACCTGAAATGCTGTTGATCACTGGATTATCTTTGCTCATCGGAAAATTCCTATCAACATGAAAGACAAAAATAGATCCACACTGTGTGTGGCTGTTTAGCAGTGTTCACGTGATGGCAGATCCATGTACCTTTTATCTTCTGTATGTTAGAGCAATAAAATACCATCTAAAAGCAATGAAAACAAAGCTACTATTAATCTGCTATTTTTCATATTGAAACCAAAACGTATATGTGGTATATCGTCCTTTGATGTTTAAAGCGTATTGTTATCTGTTATTAAAATACTGCGTGTGATGTCCCATGTGCAGTCATGCTTGCAAACTACCCATCAGTACATACTTTGTGTAGAGGTCATGCTATCCACAATCACAATACGTCACAAATATGCCCTCTTTCATGGATTATTTCCTCAAGGAAAGTCTGAAGATTACACGGCAGATTGGGGCAACTAATTTCAGAGTATAATATCTCTAGTTTTCTATTTTTGTTTTTTGCACACAACGTTATTCATATTTAGTTACAAAGGGATCTGAGATTAAATCCACCTGTGAACATCCCCAGAGTAGGGATTGCCGTACGGACTTGTTTGAATAATTGTCGAGATTACACTGGGGAAGATAATCAGTTGGGGTGCTATGGCAGTGATTTTGTATATGCTTCGTTTGAGTAGTTAAAGGTACACCACTCAGAAAATAATAAACATTGAAAAGCATAAGAAAAGCCAGATTTGTGGATGTCAACTTCTTTATTGTGGATAATACGACGTTTAGGATCGTATGCTTGCTCCTTCATCAGGTGATGAAGAAAAAATGTGTAACAATGCTGAAGAATGAAAACATCATACAAACATGCCGCCAGTAATAAATATGGTAGTTGGGTTGATGAAAAACACAAATAAGAGGCATGAGGAGGCCAACTTTCTTTGTAGCGCCTGTGTATATAACCCCTGGTACTGCCTACAATTTACCTGATGAAGGAGCAAGCATACGCCCAGGAACGACGCGTTATCCACAATAAAGAGTTTGGCATCCATAAATCTGGCTTTTCTTATTCACTCAGAAAGATTATAAATTTTTGCTGATGTCGAATTACGCTGTCGCACGTATGTGTTACAGTTATTGATTGTAAGGTCAACACAAATTACCAATCCTCGAAAAGACATGACAAGAAAGACAAGAGAAACGTCGTGACTCTCCACAATGAAGAAGTTGTCATCCATAAAAAAGCTCTTGTCTTTATGTGTATCATTAATAAATGTCCTTCAAAGACTCAAACTACTCATTAACTAAATATTATTTCTCTCACCTGCAACTCAAAGTAGGGATTAGAACTCTTCTTCCACTACAAACGTACATGCTCACTGCGACAAGTACACTCAATAAAATGAGCATAAATTTCCCGTCAGTGAATGAAGACATTGCTGTCCTTCCCGGACCTCTAGTTTCTTTGTGTCACGGTGTCCACACCTGTGTACTCGCGTGTTTGCCCATGGAGAAATAACTTCTGGCCAGTAGTGCCCACCGGCCTTCCATAAAAACAATCTGATGGCTTTGCCAAGGCCTTACTTTATAGACGTCTGAACACTAACCTTATGACAAAGTCATAAGATGCTCTCTGATATCTTGATAACATGAGGATCCTTGATTGTTAATTAAAAGTGATCAAATGTAAACAGCAATGTAAAATGCTGTAACCATGATGAAACATTTCTCGACAGTCTTTGACATCTTTCTCATACGAACATGCAAAATGTTATAGTTATGGTTGAGTGGTTCCGAATACAAACATTACTAAAATCAAAACATTAATTTGCTTTGCATCTCAAGCAATAATTAGCCAAACGGAATGAATGTAGTGTCACGATGAGATTTTCAAGCCCTTGATCGCGAAGAGTTTCAACGCTTGGACAGTTTGGGTTTGTTTGGGGTTTTTTGCATTAGCCTAACCATCAGCAGCTACAAAATATTTATCGTTCCATTATTTTCGTAACAACAATCGAAACTACTTGATTTGAACAACCGATTACTTTGTCACTGAAGGATTTAAATATTGTGTTAATATGTTGTAACTTCAGTGAAGTTTTTTAACTTGATATTCTCATCTTGCTTTAATTTTTTCATCTCTCTCTCTCTCTCTTTGAAGATTCTCTACCTTGCATTAATATTTTTCAAGTGTTTTAAATAGATCATTGCAGCCGTAATTCTTTGGAGAGACACCGGACTAAATTGGATACTCTGTGAGAACTTCAGAACAAAATCGATATGAGTGTGAAATCGATAAATCACCCCGACGCTGTCGCTCAATGCAATATCGTCTCATGTCACCATACCTTTTAGAGGGTTTATTAAATCTTGACAAAACTAACCATTCCAGAGGCCATGTGATGGATTAATGTTCCGCAAGCAATTTCATCACGGGAGGATATGGTCAATTTCATTCAGAAGCTCCGAAATAGTTGTCAGGAACCTGTCAATTGTGTTGGGTACGTGTTGTGTATCACTGGAAAAAAACCCTTGAGACTGGTATTAGGAACAGCCTATCACGATTAATAGGCTCAATCAGTGCTTGTGCAGAACAAATGGCATGCTTCGTAGAACTTCTGCATCGTCCCAGGAATATTTCAACAAAAAATACGTTTGTTTGAATGGAAAATATATTTTTATGTTTTAACTGTGTTTGTTTGTATATATTGTAAAGCAAAACACAACACTGTTTAGGGTGTGCAAAGATCCACAGTAAATAAGTAAATTCTAACTAGCCACGCCAGTGATTAATATTATGATCAACTTCGTCGGACGGGTAACGATGCTCAGTCAACCAGGATAAGGATCCTGGTAAAATCACTTCGTGTTATATGCCTTGGATCGAAATATAGAAACGTCTGTATTGAGACCAATTACTTTGTTTAATCAGTACTAACAACCCTAAAACCAGACGGTTTGAAACGGAGAACTCACCATCCATATTACATGTATTCGACTCTTCAGTGAACAATCTCTCTTTTGGTCCTTTTTAATACGTTTTAATAAAAGATTCAGACGCATCCACCTGACTGAAAGTAGTGAGCAAATTGTCAGGTTGCTATGAGATCAGTCAGAGCAGCTTTGCCCATGCCAAGTCTGTTGTCCTCTAGCACCTTGATAAGGCTCAAACTGTGAGTCCCACCCCGTGCAGAAAACCCCCCAGACCTCTCATGCCCACTCTCCAATTAGAACAAAATTTAAACGCACATTTACATAATAATATTCAGTGCAAAACAACTGAGCGAGAAACATTCAGTTATGTCTCAAACATCTGTTGTTAGTCATCTGTCTCATTTAAAAGTAACACAAGACATAATAACACACTTACCTTTTCTATTTGTGGCATATTTCGGACAGTTGTCATGGCAATCGAAACTGTTGGTGCATAGGGACGCCATCGTCATAAACACAGTTTTGGCACTCAAACTAATTCCCTTTAACCATTAGTGCCTTAATTGGAACAGTCTTCAGATGTAAACATTTTCCCACAATTTATTCAAATGTGGCCCAACACTGTCATCGTGAACAATAATGTGTTAATAATGGCGTGTGATAGGCAAACACACAGTAGATGAGTGAGTGAGTTACTATCTAACGTCAATATTACTGCCTTATCGCGACGAGAACAGTTAACACTGAAAACGACTGTATGTGTATTATGTAAACCTGTTGACGAAAGACAGTAAAGTAAACTAGAATATCGCAATTAGAATTAAAACGAGTGTGGAAAGATTAATATCACTATTTGGACAATACAATATAAATGCAGGATATAGATCGCCAACATCAGAAGGTACATCACCAGACTAGGGATCATGGGGATTTACAGTACATTTCCTACCTACAAGGACTGGCAATGCTGCTGGCCATTGTAAGAAATGTCAGCCACAATTGAAATACAAGAATTCTGCTGCTAAAAATTCTGGCAAGTTAAAATTTACTTCAAAAGTTTTTGGGACTTTCATACCCTCTCGAGAGAACAATATTTTTACAATACCTCAACTCCTTTGACGGTACAGCCACTACCAATCTCAGCTACTAATATAAACTACCAAAACAATATATGTAATTATATACAAATCATTTATCAAAATTAATGCTTTTTAAAAATGCGATAATTAAATGAGTACTGATAATTGATATTATTACACAGATCCTTCATAGTTCGTGATTTAAAGTAGTTATCCCTTGTGATGGAGTAGTCAACACTGTCAAGCAAGACATGCTTGACTGTGATTCTTTCATCACACGGGATACAAAACGTAGGATCCTCACCTTTGAATGAGTATTCATTGTGACCATTACCACATCGCCCCATGATGACCTCTTTAAATCTGGACTGACAACCCAAATATGTATAAAGGTTACTTAAGGTTTTATTGCATGTAATCTATTCATGCGTACTTGGGTGTCCCACGTCTCTTGCATCAGATGTCGGATGAAGGATCTAATTGTCGTTTTATGATCCTACTATGGAATAAGAAGTTGTGCTTCCTTGGCAGCTAGATAGGCCATGGTATTCCCAGAAATGCCTACGTGGCTAGGTAACCAACAAAAGACGATGTCGTATTGGATAGTAGCAAGGTCATCATGCAATTCCATAATTTCTATTCAACGTGAATGTTTACTTACGTTTTTAATTGTCTGAAGGCAAGAAAGATACTCTCAGTAGATTACGCATTTTTTTATGTTAAGGGTGTCTTTGAATATATTTAGGAGCCGTTAGTATGGCGTTTGCCTCTGCTGTTAAAAGAGCTGCTATCCACTAATCTGGAAGATATCGCTCTGGATCCAATGACAGTGGCACAAACTACCGCGCCACCCTCCTTGAACTCTGTACATAAGGTTTTGTAAGTATTATATCTACTTTTCAATTCATAATAGTCTTTTTTACATTGTAAAGTTTCTGAGATTTTTAAAAATGTAGTCAGTGGTATAACCAGTTGTCAAGGAGGAGAGTAAGAAAGTCGAGTAGGAGCTAGATTTTCCAGGTCAATGCCAGCAGCAGCAACATATGGCTTAAATCCGAGCCCAAGACTAGGAACAAGAGGAGACTTTTAGTTACAAAATCCTCACAGAGAGGATAGTTTTGTAATATATTGCGAAGCTAATTTTATGCGGCGTTGTGTAAAAGACGTAGAGACTGCCAACAGGAAAAGTTTTGAAAGATCCAAGACAAAGTCATAGACCCTGGTGGTGGACTGAGTCAAGGAGTTTAAGATTGCTTTGGCAGGGTCCACCATATACGATGCAGCCATAATCAGGTTTTGAAGGGACCAGTGATCGATATATATGTAGGAGGGTAGCTTGATCCCCTACCCACTTTGATATTAGACGCGACTTTCAACAATCCAAGTGCCTTAAGGCATTTAGTTTTAATGGATTGATTATGCGGCAGAAATGTTATATGGGAGTCAAAAATTAGACCTAAGGACTTAGCCTCCCTGACAACTTTGATGGGAGTGCCGTTTAACGATAGTTCCGGCTCTTTATGAGGTTTATATTTACGACAGAAATGCACACAATTAGTTTCGATTTAGAAACTTTAAATCCATTCTGAAGACACCATTTATCTATTTTAGTCAGACACAGCTGCAGTGACTGTTCAACAGTATGCATGTTTCTACCACGAGATGAAATATTAAAATCATGCACACAAAGTGATCCATCAATGGAATCAGTTTCTAAAACTGTTAATGTTGATACTAACTAAGGTAACAGAGAAAATATTGCCTTGTGGGACGCCCTGATCCTGATTATAAGGATCAGACAGGGGAGAACCAACTCGGACTTAAAATTGTCATTGAAAAAAGTTGGATACAAATAGAGGTAAACGGCCTCGCAATCCGAAGTCACCTAAATCCTTTCCTTTAATGTTTTCAGGTCGTGTTATGTGTTTTTCTACATCAAAGAAAAGACAGACACTGCATGTTTAATAGTTAGAGCATTTTAACACATGACTCCAAACACACTAAGTGATCAGATCATCGGCACTTCCGTTTTTACGGAAACCGCATTGAACATCTGTAATTAGGTTGTTGGTTTCTAAGTAGCAACCTAGTCGATTATTAATCATGCGCTTCATGCAAACGCAGCTGGTAAGGGAAATAGGTCGACAGGTCGATAATTTCGACTGATCAGTATAGCTTTCCGTCAAGGTTTAGGATTAGGGACAGCTATAGCATCAGGCCGTCAAGAAGGACATTTTGACACTTTTGACAGCAGCGTTCGGGAACTTATTCTTGACACATAATTGCGCAAGGATTGGCTCTTACTCTGCTTGTACGTACGCTGTTTGTTACCGTTTAAATTCTTGAAATTATTCAAATTGTGGTCCATAGGATATCGCGACGGAAATTATGCTCAGCTTTCATTCCTGCCTTCCTAACCTATTTGCACTCATCGGTGAACAATGGTTTTCGTTTAGGGATACACTCGTCAGCTACAGCATTGAGTTCGTGAGAAAAAGTCTTTATGGCATCAGGAACCTCTGTAAAAAGTCCAGGTTTAGGTATGTTACAAGTTCTAAGTTCCAGTTAGCTTACATAAAATTCCATCTCGAGGATGGGTTAGTCTCAAATTGGCTCACAGGTTTTAAGACTGTTGGACATTGGTCAATTCCACAGAGGTCATCATGGACTGACCATTCAAATTCACTCAAAAAGTCTGAGTCTGTAACTGGATAGATCTAGAGATGACCCGTGCCAGGATGTAAATATGTGTTCGAACCGTCATCATATATGCATAACTCATCATCTGAATAGAACACTTCAAACAGTTGACCTTTAGTATTAGCAGTGGTACCATCCTACAGTGGATTACGGCCCATTTAAATCTCCCATGATAATGCAGGGCTTGCGGAGAAGGTCATATAGAGCTTGAAGATCGATTTTGTGATCATATTGAAGACGGAAAGATACAGAGAGCATAGTGAAAACGCCACGAGTAAAGTCATTCTCACTGCGACAGCCTGCAGATTAGTAATAAGTGAAACAGGGCTACGGAAAAATGTCAATTTGAATAGGATGGAAGATCCTCCAGTGGCCCTATACCCCGGAGGTGAAAAACAACGATATGCTTTAATATGATGATGGTCAAATGTATCTATCTGTTTTAAATATGTCACCTAGAGTCTAGAACAGATCGCTGAAGATGTAAACTCTTGGACTAATAACTGTAAATTATCTAAATTAGTTCTCAGGCTTCTACAGTGCCACTGTACAATATTTTGGGAATAAGCTATCTTTATTGATCTACCCCGCAATTATTTTAGGGCGACGTTTTCAGAAACCTGGAAGCACAGGATGTCAATGCAGTGTCAAAAGGACACAGGAATCATTCACATAAACCGTTTTTGTTTCAGATATGTGAGGATAACATGGGGTTTTTGGTTATCACATTACGCTACTGTGACAGATCATCGAGTCTGGGTATTTTTGTTTATTCATAATTTACTTCACGCAGATGAGGACCCTTTCAGTGACGTAACAGCATTTACGGCCTGCTCACCACGTGATGCCTCGTTTGTCCTCGCAAGTGACAAAACTATTCTTTCACAGAACAGTTTGTTCAAAATGCTCTGCATGAACAATAAGAGAATTTTTAACAAAGCAGAGTCTTTCATCTGTTCTAAAAGATATTTATAGAATCAGGAACTGCTAACATCTTGACAGCAAATAATTTTCATTATGTCAGCTACGCCACTTCATGGAATCAAGCAGAAGAAAGCTCATTCACAAGCTCGCAAACACGGTATGGTGCAGATAAGATTCGGTCCACCTGCCAATATATGATCAAAAGGCTAGGCCAGCTTGTCATATAAAGCAAATGGGTGATCTTGGGGTATAATTTTATTGATTTGTATGTAACCATGCCCCGACATGTTACGATGACGATCTGTCTAGACCGGACAGTTCAGAGAGTGACCTCAGAAGATTGTTGTGGACAGGTGGGAACAGATGACAAAGATCAACCTCAACACATTCATGGAATCGTACAACGCGATCTCACCAGTAGCTCGTTAAGTCAAGAAGGGCTTGCTTAAAGTTATAGATGAAAGGAGCAACGAAATTCCACAGGATTGGTTCATGATACTATTTAAATTTTTACACGCTCAGAAACCTTGCCTTGGCGATGTCCGTTACGCGACACAGTGTAGAGATGATGCAATCCTCTTGTCAGTATGTTATCAAATGGTTGGAATGCTAAAGTTTTGCATGTGAATAATCGTGTTCATAAAGACAGTGCCAAAACAATCTCTCAGTCTACTTCACCTGAATCTGCCTCTTAGGGGTAGAGAATCTTAAAGGATGTTTGAAAAAGGTTAACAATACAAGCACGTTAGAAATACTGCACATACATAGTTAGTTCTCCCTCCAAGAAAACAGGAAATAATGCTTTTATATTCCTTGCAAGATAAGCGAGAGTGGTCTATGTTCCTCCTGCACTGAACTCAACAATAGGCAATTTGAGAAGTATTACCGCGTAATTATTGAGAGACAGAGATGTGAGGCGAGACCTACCTTTTCTGACAAACTGGAAAATGGGGCTGTTTGATGTCTCTTAATGCTTCATTACCACGGGGCTCTTGACCTTTCAGCCAATCACATGACAGCCCTTCAATTGTTACAACCGAGATTCATACTTGACACACAGAGCACAGCGATCAAATCTCACGTATGGTTGATTTGCATGTGTGTTTACTGAGTTTCACCCGAAAGTTGTAATGTAATGTAGTTGTTGAAAGTATGAATGATTTACTCACCTGTCCGTGACGTAAAGTTAAATGTATGTATATACTTGACCTGCTGTAGTTCTCTTAGTTTCACGGGATCTTCATGTTAAGTTGTAGGTATGATTAACTATTTTTCTGGAAAGTTGTTTGATTTACTTTACTATTTGTCGACTGGCCCTCAGGTATTTACAGGAGGCCATTATATATGGCTGGGGTACGAGTGCGGTGCTTAATGACAAACATACAGCATGTTACTTGATGTAAAGTTGAGCAAACAGCTCACTTAAGTTTACTTGATGTTAAGATGCACGTATGTTTATTTAACCAGCACATGGCCGAAACCCATTTTAGCAGAGAATTGATCAACCATGATTGCAGACTTTTGTGTCTCAATAACTACGCGGTAAAACTTCTCAAAATATTGTTGACTACAATGAAATAGGAACATATAGATCACCCTCGCTTACTTTGCAAGGAATATGAAAGCAATATGTCATGTTTTCTTTAAGGGAGAACTTACGACGCATGCCCAGTAGTTCTGACACAGTTTACGTGCGTGTGTTGTTAACCTTTTCAAATCCTCTCAAATAAGATGATATACTCCTGACTGGCAGGTTCTGGTGAAAGTAGGCTGAGAGATTGTCTGCGAAGTGAAACACTGATTCTTTACGAACGCGATTATTCACGTGCAACCCTTTGACATTCAATCTCTTTGATAACATATTGGCAGGAGGACCGAATCATCTCAATATTGTGTCGTGTAACGGGCATCGGCAAGCACGTTTTCCGACTGTGTGAACATTTCAATGCTGCCACAAACTAATTCTAACTAAGCAAACCGCTCTTGACGTAACAATCGTGTTTGTAAAAAGCTACTGGAGAGATCGTATTTTAAGATTCGATGCTCAGCTTGATGTTTCCACGAGTGCTGCTGATGCTACTCTCTGGATTATCAAGTCCAGACAGACTGCCGTCGTCACACGTCTGGGCACGATTACATGACATTAATAAAATTATACAGCAAGACCAACCAACTAGTTTTGGTCGACAAGCACACTTACCTTCCCTTCTGGTTCGAGAAACATATTATTATGATTTCCGTCATGCTCTCCCTTCAAAGACATCACAGAACGTTATATGACTCGGGATTCAACAAACCAGGCATCACCTGCCTCGAATAACAGGCATCGACAAACATGGTTTGTGAGCGTATGAACATTTTGATACTCACACAAGCTAATTTTGTGAAACTGCATATGCCTTGTTGCTTCCATCTATTCCCTTCAGCAAACCGTTCTTGACGTCTGTGCTAGTAAAAGAATTATCAAGTTCAGTGACTATTTTGATTGATGCTTATGGTGTCGTGCATTGATCCAGACTTGGTTACTTAACAGTTCTCGTCGATATTCCACGTACCCGAACCACATAGCATGACACCAATGAAATTATAATGCAAAATCACCTGGTCTCCCTTAACTGAAAGCACACATATACCTATGGTTCATGAAACGTTTATATGATTTTTTGCAATTCTCTCTCTAGATTTCAAAGAGCGTTATGCCATATTGTATAAAAACTTTATTTGTTCAGGGTTCAGCAAATGAGGCCTAACAGTGGCTTTCCGTATTAAAAGTCATTGCCACTTTTATCCTTATTGAGTTGTTTCATTACTTGACACCTTCAAATGTCATCACTGGCAAGCAATGAATTGTGCTAACATGATATTTGCAGTGCTAGAACTTGAACAGATGGACGAGTCTACAGGAGATGCATTGCTCAAAAGCTTCTTTTTGTTCACGTATGGTAATTTTGATCTAGCCACAATGTAACACATTTTGTAATGGGAGCAAGTTGTATGAATTGCGGGGACAATCATACAAAAGACTTCCTCTTGTGCGTAGACCTAAAATACCAGTATGGGTATGAAGAGATCGCAAATGAGTTCAAGGATTTATGCAATTAATACCAGTAGTGAAAATCATTGAATCAAAAGTGTGAAACGTAATAACCAAATGATGAGTCCTGGTGGTTATTGGTTAACAGAAATATCAAGGCCATACATCGTTTGCAAACTTTTGATAAAAAGTGGCATAGGCGAAAGAGTACTCGTGGTTCCAACACTACGATGACGTTTATCGAAAATTCATATCAGAAAGAAAATCTTCTATTTATAAAACAATTCTGGTCGGGACAAATCTGTCATATGTTGTAGGCAATAACGCAATGTAAAAGCCAAAAACCATGTTGTTTTTGCAAGTGGTTATATTTGAAGCAAAACTATTCTTGTTGAAGAACCAAGAAAAGACAATGCCGAACACAACATGTGTTATCAGTGATTCCATCATGGCTGGGTTGCCAACTGAAGACGATGTTACATTTACAAGCAACACGAGTTTTATGTAATTGAATGGTTTGTAGGAATTGATTAAGCTTGCAAGATTCACAATTGTCTGAAGACAGGCAAGACAATCTTAAAATATTACAATCTGGTTTTGTTGAGATGGTTCATTGACTTTAACATGGTAATAGATTCTGCTATCAAGAGGGAACTAGAAACAAGGATCTTGTTTTGTGGACATCGTTCTGGAGTCAATGACAGGAAAACGGTTATTATTCAAAACGGGACTTCTTCTTGTAAAGGTACTGGTCAACAGGATTAAGAACATCTTATGTGCAAGATTCGATTAATTAGAATGTAATCGTGTAATGCACTGTAAAGATAGTTGAGGTTTTTCTGGAAAAGAAAGCTAAGCAGCCTCGCCGTTCAAACGGGTTACTGTTATGGGGCTTAATTGATATTGAAAAGTCACTATAAACAAAAGGATATTACAAGGGTAACCTTGTGGATAAGGAAGGGTGCTCATTAAAAGACTTATCCACGGTAGAATTTCACCAGATTTGTACTGTGTGTGAAGGTCGTGTCAGGCACTCAACGTAGTTAGATGATTAGAATGTTCCTAAGAGCTCCCTGAAACCTGGTTAACTGAGTTGTCTTAAAGAGATGCAATATGCACGTTAAATAGTGACATCACTATGCTTCGTAGTACAGTCATGGAGAAATAATTCTCCCGATGACTAAATGGAAAGGTGAGCATATAGTTCTCAAATGGTCTGTCCAGTAAGAAAAAGGAAAACCATACACATGCCACATGTTGTCCGTTCCAGCACATTTCCTTGTACGTTTTTAGTTGAAGAAAACAGGTTGTCTCAGCACAGAAGTTTCAGAAAGCCTGTCGTGTTGAAATGTTCCTGCGACGATCGAGAAGTTCTCAGAATCATGTAATTAATTCTGCACAAGCATTGATTGAGCCTATTAATCGTGATAGGTTGTTCCTAATCTACTGTGCAGGGGATTTTGCAGTAATATACAACACGTATTATTCGATGCAATTTACCAATTGACAGCTGTTTCGAAGCTCCTGAATGAAATTGAACATGTCCTCGAGCAAAGAAATTGCTTGTGGAACAGTAATCCATCAGATGGCCTCTGGCATGGTTAGATTTGTCAAGATTTAATAAACCTTCTAAAATGTACTGTGACATGAGATGATATTGCATTGAGAGATGTGATTTATCGATTTCACACTCCTACTGATTTTTGTTCTGAAGTTCACAGAGAATCCATTTTAGCCCTGTGGCTCTTGAACACTTGAAAAATTATTAGTGCAGTATTGAAATTATTCGGTGTCAAAGAGTAACGGATGAAAAAAGGCAAGCATCTTATTAAACGAACCACATCGATTGTGGCTACAACAATAATCTGAAGACAAGTTTAATATAGATGTCCACTTATGTACACAAACATCAGTCACGTTACGATGTGTCAGCAGAAGTGTACCTTTCAAAAACTGAAAATAGGGTTCACACACTTGGCGCATGGAAAGCTATGATTAAGTGATCCCGGACAAATTAAAGATATGCACACGCAGGAATAAAAGCAACGCCTAACCATGTTATGCTGTGATGTATTTCTGCAGAGACACAAATTATTTGTGCTCGCTTCACTGTCCAAACGTTGAAACTATTCACGCTTGCATGGCTGAAAATCACATCGTATGTTAAAACCACATTCTTTCCAGTCGGCTTATTATTGCTTCTAATGTCGAACAAATTAATGTATTTAAGTTTAGTAATGTTGGTATTCGTAACCACTGATTTCGAGATATTTTTTGCATATTCTGGTGAGAAAGATTTCAAAGACTGTCAGTAAATGAGTTTAGTGCCTCATTAACGCTTGGAAACAGCTTCAGTGTTTGGTGTTTACATCTGACAACTTTGTAGAACGATCAAGGACTCACTTGTTAGCAAGTGTTGAAAGAGCGTATTTTCCCAAGATCCAACCTGTATGGATAATTATTTAAACACTTTATGAAAGAAGTAAGAATTTTAATTTCTAATTACTAATTACTATATGGTAACATTGGCCTCTTTTAGAGAAGGAGCAGTAAATTATTTAGTTCATGAGTAGGTTACTCCAAGTCACGTGTTTTCGGGAATTGGTCACTTGTGTTGGCCGTGCAATCAATGAATGTAAAATTGATATGCAAATGTAAAATTAGGCACTATAAACTCGTACATAGTTGGATGATAAGTGGTTATATTCAGTTCGCGTTAAAATACAGTGAAAACAAGATGCGTCTGTGATTAGTGTGAGCAGCTGACTGTCACTGACATAGTTCTTGTAACTAATTAATCACGTGTGATAGAAATCACATCTGTTAGAGGAGAATGAAATAAACAGTCAAAAGTCGCTCTAGCCAGAATACACTAGTCCTACCAAGCAGTAATTTTGATTTGACGTTTGAACTTGTCTGATGTACTAGTATTTATTTGATCTATGATTTTTGTGTGTATGTAGATTAAATATTCGGTGTTTAGAATGTGACAGCCCCAAATTACTACACCAAAACTATAGCTTATGTTATCCGTATCATTGGCTGCACTGTGCAGAGACTTCCTTCTGCAAAAAAACCTAACTTACCAGACAACTGACTACTGTAAGTAATGTTATTTTCCTTTCTTCCTTTAAATGAGAGCAATATCGATAATATATGTTAAATTTTAGATCTGCAACACTCAAGATATCACCGAATATAACATATGTCATATTTGGCATTACACTTTGTCAGTAAAATTAGATATTCTAATAATTTTGATATGTCCCATCCCGGAAGAGGACCTTTGTTGCCTTTGTAGATAAAGTACGTTATTTGGATAACCTGTTGTATACACGACATCTAACTCCCATATAGAGTTTATGAAGTGTAAGTGTGACTAACATCCATCACCTTGCCATGAATACATACAAACGGAGGACTGATTACAAACCATAGTGTTCTTTCTGCATGGTATGCAAGGCCACTGATCTGAAACAACGCCCCTTGACTCACTGTTGCATTTGTTATTGGCTTTGTTGCATGGGTACCCTGGATATCTCAGAAATCTCGGAAATTTGTGTTAACTGTTAGTAAATTTGATATTATAAGAGTGTATGTTCACACAGATAAGCAAATATGACACTCAGTTTCGTGCTGGAATATTATCATCACATGAGGACATCGTTGTCGCTATAGGAAAACCCAATACTATTTCAGTCATTATGCTAATTAGATACATCATATGTCCCTCCGGTTATTTGTAAAATAATATAAAACATTTTGAAGTGTAATTTCTTTTTCCCAGTGACTAACATATTTGGCTTGAAGGAAAAGTTAGACAATTTCTATAGGGTGATATATTACGAGGTTTAATGAAGTTTGTAAATTATTAAAATGTAGTTTGTCTCTTCAATAATGTGATATTGGGACAGATTTCCTGTAAATAAATCACTACATTTAATTTATTGCATACAGCCGCAGTGTGTGGAAAGAGACCTTATGAAAATCAAGGGTGGTGTTTACTGACACCATATCACATCCAAAACTAAAGTACAGCCATGCGAGATCAAGGTCACCGTGTTTTTCACGAAGACAGACGATGATAACTGGGGCTGCTTTTGCTGGTTAAGAGATCAAATAGGCTTTCACTGTCTGTTGTACACTGTGACCACCCGAATTGGGAGTAAGATCAGGGGAATCCTTACACCTTTGGATCATCCATTTGATACAGGATTCATCATACAGGAAATCGATGTGCCTCTATGTCTCCTTCAGAAGTAACGAGTTAAGTGATAATACAACATAGTCACTTGACAAAAGGTTTATCATTTATCACCTTGGCTTATAAGACTGTGCATGTTTACGATCTCTAGGGGAATACAGTGAGAACTGACCCTGATTGTGTGCGTCATGAGATCAGTCCGTCGTCGTGAGTTTGTCCATGCATGAAGAAACAAGCAGAACATAACACGAGGAATATCAGCATGATGATATAACTTAATAACTTTGGTACGTTATGTATGTGCATTCTGTGACATAATTATGCAAGCTGTGCAGTCACGTTCTTGGGCAGTCGTTTGGTATTTATATATACATCGATCTTGACGGAGTGACCCACTTTGTCGTGCCTTTTCATCGGATAAAGGAAAGGCTGCTGACGAGGTTGTCATGTGGAATTAGTGTGTATTCAAGCAATAGCTGAACCATCAACTACATTTAGTTTCTGAAACTAAGACGGAAATCATCAGTTCTCTGGCATTTCAGGACAAAATGCAGGGCGATGGGAACATAGCTGTCTGTTTCCTGTGAAGATGAGTCCACACGCGGAAAGAGGAAATACACTTAACACGACCCTTTAGTGCCGTACGTCACTAGAAGGAGGAAATTACGGCCAATCTGCAATCAACTTTCAGAAATCTATGAATAACATTTTACAGCCTGATGGGAATCAAATTAGCGGACGCTTTTAATAATATCGGACAATCAAATTCTGTATGTGTTTTCAGGCAGGGTAGTTAATACACAGGGAAACTAATACTAATATATGAGAGCATATTGTTAAGAGAATGCATTTTCTGTAAATTATATTATTGATTAAGCAATAATTATTTGGGTCACAATGTTTACAGTTTTAAGTGATTGTTATTACGGATCACATAAATGATCAGTGCTTTTAGTATTTTGATTGCAAGCCTTTTGCTCGAGGATTGCCTCCCTTGATTAATTGTTTACTTCAGGGAGACTACTAGAGAATTCGACATACATGGTGATGGTCGTATGAGGTCGAACATTCAAGAAATAGTGACTTTGTACATGAAGGCTGCTTTTCGTGTTGACGACACGGACACACACATTTTAACTGGACTAACATGAAACAGCCTCTCCGTCATCACTTGACCTACATAAAATCTGCCTGACCGCTCGCTGTGTTGCATTCAGTAAGACTGTTTCTCACTCTCACATCAAGACTTCGATGAGTGAAAATTATATTTGTGTCCTTTAGATCTGACTCGGTTGCATGGTACATGAAACATCTCTGGTAAATCTCTGTATTCCAGAGTTTGTTTGCTCAATATAAAGTAATTCTGCTGAAACATCGTAACATGACTGATGTTTGTGTGCATAAGCTCAAACGTCGACATCTATATTAAACTTATCTTTAGATTATTGTGGTAGCCACAATCGACGAGTGGTTCGTTTAATAAGATACTTGCCTTTTTTCACCAGTTTCCCTTTGTCACTGAACAATTTCAATATTGCACTAATATTTTTCAAGTGTTCTTGCTTTATCACTGCAGTCGTATTTTGAAGAGCCACAGGGCTAAAGTGGATTCTCTGTGAACTTCAGAACAAAATCAGTGGGAGTGTGAAATCGATAAATCACCTCTACGCTATCTCCCAATGCAATATCATCTCATGTCACAGTACATTTTAGAAGGTTTATTAAATCTTGACAAATCTAACCATGCCAGAGGTCATCTGATTGATTACTGTTCCACAAGCAATTTCTTTACTCGAAGATGTGGACAATTTCATTCAGGAGCTTCAAATTAGCCGCCAGGAATTGATAAATTGCATTGAATACGTGTTGTATATTACTGCAAAATCCCATGCAGACTGAATTAGGAACAACCTATCACGATTAATAGGCTCAATCAATGCTTGTGCAGAATGAATGACATGATTCTGACAACTTGTCTGAATAGGCAGTATACGTTTTATGTTTAAACTGTATTAGTTTGTATACAGTGTAATGTCAAACACGTCAGAATTCAAACTGTGCAAATACCACCAGTACATAATAGAATCCGAACTAGTCACGCCAGTGATTGATATCATGATCACCATCCTTGGGCAGGAAATGACCGTACGTAATTAACCAAAAAACGATGCTGGCAAATCAGACCATTTCATCAGTTCAAATTACAGGCTCTGGATCCATGAAACTTCTGTATTGAGAGAAGCTGGTTTAACGTGCATATTACATCTCTTTGTAGACAACTCATTTAATGAGGTTTCAGGGCGCTTTTAGGAATATTCCAGGGATGTAGTACAAATCTAGGGACATGTTACCATGGATACGTCTTGATGAGCAACCTTCTTTAGCCACAAGGTTACCCTTGCAATATCCGTTTGTTTAAAGCGACTTTTCAATTAAATGAAGTGGCAAGCCCCATAACAGTAACCCGTTTGAACGGCGAGGCTGCTTAGCTTTCTTTTCCAGAAACACCTCAGATATCTTCACAAAGCATCACACGATTACATTCTATTTAATCTAATCTTGCACGTAAAAGTGTTCTTAATCCTGTTGACCAGTAACTTTACAAGAAGAAGTCCCGTTTTGAATAATAACCGTTTTCCTGTCATGGACAAAAACAAGATCCTTGTTTCTAGTTCCCTCTTGACAGCAGAATCTATTACCATGTTAAAGTCAATGAACCATCTCGATAATATTTTATTATTTTTATTGTAATTTTAGTTAATTGTAAATTTTATTATAATTTTATTGTACTATTTTAAGATTGTCTTGCCTCTTCTTCAGAAAACTATGAATCTTGCAAGCTTAATCAATTCCTACAAACGATTCAATTATATAAAACTCTTGTTGCTTGTCAGTGTAACATCGTCTTCAGCTGGCAATCCAGCCATGATGTAATCACTGATAACACAAGTTGTGTTGGACATTGTCTTTTCTTGGTTCTTCAACAAGAATAGTTTTGCTTCAAATATAACCACTTCCAAAAACGACATGGTTTTCGGCTTTTATATTACGTTTTTGCCCAAAGCATATGACAGATTTGTCTAGACCAAAATTGTTTTATAAATAAAAGATTTTCTTTCTGATATCAGTTTTCGATAAACGTCATCGTAGTGTTGGAACCACGAGTACTCTTTCGCCTATGCCACTTTTATCAAGATTGTTTCCAAACAGTGTATTCCTTCACATTTCAGTTGACCAGTAACCATAACGACTAATTATTGTGTTATTACGTTTCACGCTTTGCATTCAATCATTTTCACTACTGGTATTAATTGCAGAAATCCTTGCACTCTTATAGTGACTCAGGAGAGGATGATTTAGCTTTGATCTCTTCATAACAATATTGGCATTTTAGGTCTACGCACAAGAGGATGTCTTTGGTATGAGTGTCCCCGCAATTGACACAACTTGCTCCCATTACACAATGAGTTTACATTATTTCTAGTTCAAAATTACTATACGTGAACGAGAGCTTTTTGAACAAAGCATGTCCTGTAGCTTCCTCCATCTGTCCATTTTCTAGCAGCTATTTGACGGGTTAAGGCACTGCAAATGTCTTGTTAGCACAATTCATTGCTTACCAGTGATGACATTTGAAGGTGTCATGCAATGAAACGACTCAATAAGGATATATCTGGCAATGATTTCTAATGTTGAAAGCCACTGTTAGGCCTCGTTTGTTGAACCCTTAACAAATAAAGTTTTCCTTATACGATATGGCATAAAGCTCTTTGAAATCTGGATCGAGAAATGCAACAATCATATAAACGTTTCATGGACCATAGGTATATCTGTGTGATTTTGCATTATAATTTTATTGGTGTCATGCTATGTAGTTCGGGTACGTACGTGGAATGTCGACGAGAACTGTTAAGTAATCAAATCTGGATCAATGCGCGACATCATAAGCATCAGTCAAAATAGTCACTGAACTTGACAATTCTTTTACTAGCACAGACGTGAAGAACGGTTTGCTGAAGGGAATAGATGGAAGAAACAGTGTATATGCAATTTCACAAAATTAGCTTGTGTGAGTATTAAAATGTTCATATGCTCACAAACCATGTTTGTCGATGCCTGTTATTCGAGGCAGGTGATGCCTCGTAAGCTGAATCTTGAGTCGTATAAAGTTCTTTGAAATCTTTGAAGGGAGAGCATGACGGAAATCATAATAATGTTTTTCGAACCAGAAGGGAAGGTAAGTGTGCTTGTCGAGGAAAACGACTGGTTGGTTGGTCTTGCTGTATAATTTTATTAATGTCATATAATCGTGCCCAGACGTGTTACGACGGCAGTTTGTCTGGACCTGATAGTCCAGAAAGTGGCATCAGCAGCACACGTGTAAACATCAAGCTGATCATCGAGTTCTAAAATACGATCTCTCCATTAACTGTTTACAGACACGATTGTTAAGTCATGAGCGTTTTGCTTAGTTAGGATGGATTTGTGGCAGCAAAGAAATGTTCACACAGTCGGAAAACTTGCTTGGCGATGCCCGTTACACGACACAATATAGAGATGATTCAGGTCTCCTGCCAGTATGCTAAATGTCAAAGGTTTGCACGTGAATAATCGTGTTCTTAAAGAATCACCATGTCACTCCCCAGACAATCTCTTAGCCTGCTTTCGCGAGAATCTGCCCCTTAGGAGTAGAGGATCTTAAATGATGTTTGAAAAGGTTAACAACACACGCACGTAAACTGTGTCAGACCTACTGGGCATGCATGGTACGTTCTCCCTTAAAGAAAACATGAAATAATGCTTTCATATTCCTTGCAAAATAAGCGAGAGTGGTCTATGTTCCTACTGCATTGAACTCAACAATAGGCAATTTGAGAAGTATTACCGCGTAATTATTGAGAGACAGAGATGGGCGGCGAGACATACTTTTTCTGACAAATTGGAAAATAGGGCTGTTTGATGTCTCTTAATGCCTCATTAGCACAAGCCTCTTGACCTTTCAGCCAATCAGATAACAGCCCTTCAATTGTTACGACCGACGCGGATACCTGACCTGATGTAAAATCGATATGTTTGATGTAAAGACGCATATATGCATATATGGGTGTTAGAGGGCACCAGAAATGGTCATCGACACTATAGCCATATGGAAAATCGAACCTGGCCTTCTACGTGACGCGCGAAAGGTTTAACTACTAGTCTACCTAACCAACCACACCTGACAAGGTCAAGTTTCATATTTTAGACGTTCTGTTCTGGAATCTGCACTGCAGTACTTGGCGCAAGGCGGCTTTAGCCTGGTAGTTCAAACAGTCGCAAGAACCGTTTAGGATTTCTTCGATTTGCGCGGTTCGGCAAGCGCCATCCTCGATCTTCCACTTTATGTCTCTACATTAATTTGATAATTATTCCTCACCAGTTCTCTCCATGGCTTCATTTAATACGGTTCACATACGACGACTCCGAACAACAATGTGCACCGGTGACATCCAATGACACGCGTTTTCAACCAAATCGTCAAACGTGACTATTAAATCAAGTTTGCCGCCTCATGATCTGGACTTGCATGCATGCAATCGTCCAAAGGCGTTGTTCTGCGCTTCGTTCACTATTGGCACTATACCCTCTGTGCTGAGAGTTTTAATTGAAATAAAGTAAAATCGTGAACCCTGCACTTTTAAAGTGTACAAAGTCATCTAAACGATTATAAAATGCATTTGGTAAGCTCCATAAGACAACATATTCAGTGGCCATAGTTTCTCTCTAGATATCTAAATAAATAATGAAAATTTACGTTTGAAATATTGCGGGATTATTTTGACAGGGCAGTGATGCATTATATGTTCTCGGCTCAAGGTACAATTAATGTTACTAATGGACGATAATATCATTTGGTTGGCTATTTGTCCGATGGGTTCGTTGATCGCCTGAAGCTGATGTCTGGTCTATTAAGAAAGCAGCAGGAGTCTGAGTTTACTATAATGAAACATATAAACCTACGAAAATCGCAAGACACTTACATACAGAGCAGATAAAGCAACAGATGTTCAATATTCTACACGTTGTCTGGCGTTAGTATTATGCCATAGTTTGATAAACCGGAAAAAGTGATCGCTCAACAGTATACATATTATAACAGGACGGCGAGAAAACCAGTTAAGTCTGATGTATTAAAAATAGTACATTGGATAGTGAATCTTCTTTGTAAATGATGAACACAAAGGCTGAAAGCTAAGTTCCATACAGGGAACCTACGATACAACCCATTGTCTAGGTTACAAACGGACGGCTAAAAGACATGGTACCTTTTCATAAAGAAAATTAAATACCCTCCCTCATGCAAAACACGCCTTTCAAAAGCAATGAACTACACAGAAAGTGATACAGGGCCACAGCTCGCCCTTGTTTGCTGAAAACGCGAAAGAGTGATACGTGAAAATTATTTGCCGCTTGGGCAGCCAAAATTACAAACATACAATCAGGGTATGCACATGACGCATACAAATCGATACAAAAATACCACAACATGTTACTGTTCACATCCAATCAACACGCTGGGCATGATGTAGATGGGATCCACTACTCCCAAGCGATAGCTTTTGGTTGCTCCTTGGTAGCTACAGTAACTAACCTGATGCAACCTGAAAAAATCATGTTCCGTGCATAATAAACTTCTTTGCAATGGGCGCAACGTTTAGGTGGGCGACAGCTTGCTTGATAACTGTGTTGACACTGAAATGTCGCACTCATTGCCACAACGAAGTTGACTGTCCACAGAACATGGTTTTCCTTCACCTGTATAACTTGACAAAATGCCTCACAACGAACTGACGCAACGTTACATGTAGTTCGGGCAGACAGCACACGAACAGACAGACCAAGAACATCTTCGCCGAATATGAACCGGTAACCGGCGCGGGCGTACATGTACGTAGAATCGATTCCTTTCTGTGACATCATCAGCAACGCCCTCGAAGGGGGTTGAAGAACTGTAAAATTATTGTCCTCCTGAGAGGGTACGTAAGTCCAAAAACATTCACAGTAAATTTAAGTCTACCAGGTTTTGTATCCCTTGTGATTAAAGACTCACTTTTACGCATCTCCTGCTTGACGGTGTCGAGTATTCCATCACAAGGGATCAGTATTTTTATTAACGAGCTATGAAGTATCTTTTTTAGCAGTATTAGTCTTCGTTTAATTATTGCATTTTTTAAAGGAATTACATGTGTTAAATGAATTGTAAGTAGATAAATATTTTATAACTGGAAGATTAAATTAGTAACTCAAATCGTTAGTGGCTGTACCCTCAAAGGGGGCTGAAGTACTGGAAAATAATTGTCCTCCTGAGAGGATACTTACGTCCCAAAACATGTGATGTTTTCCAGGTTTTTAACCGTAGAATATGTGTTCTTTTATTGTATGGCAACAGTTGTCTGAATTGCTAACAGCTGAAGGGATGATGTAAATACAGCTAGGGCCCATGCAGGAAGCAAATGCATTGTAAGTCTCCATGGTCCTTAGTGTGGTACCTTCAGTTGTTGGCAACCTATAGCTCATTTTTATTTTGAATTGCCCTCTATATATACACATTGTTTTAGGTCTAATCACTAGTCTCACATTATACTCTGTGATATTCCAGTTAGTTTTGCTGTCCTCGTTGACAGGTTTTTACAGTATATGTGCTATTAATTCATTTTTTTTATTAATTAATCGTTCTCACGATATGGCTGCAATATTGCCGATGTGACTTTAAATAGTAACTCACTTACTCCTTTTGTTTCGGATTCTGATGACAAACGCTAAAGTTGCCCTTGTCGTAAGAGGCAACTAACGAGATCGGATGGTCAGGTTCGCTGACTTGGTTGACACGTCATCGGTTCCCAATTGCGCAAATCGATGCTCATGTTGTTGATCACTGGATTGTCTGGTCCAGACTCGATTATTTACAGACCGCCACCATATAGCTGTAATATTGCTGAGTGCGGCGTAAACCTAAACTCACTCACTCACTAAGCTTGCCCTCTCACAGTTGATACGGTTAAACGGTTTTTCCTTTCCAATATAACTGGGAAATCCTGAAGGAATGTCCCCAGTCTCAATGCTCTAGTTATCTTTGCTTAACCTAGATTGTGTATGAAAGTATTCATTATTAGCATTCCGGGGTGAAAGCGGCAGCAGCGTTGAAATTAAATCTATCGAACTCTCGTTCACATTAGTCATTTTGATTGATTGTTGATTGTATCAATCTCGTGACCTCAGTAGATATACACTACGTGAATACTTGGGGTCTTTTCGTGGATAATGATACCAACCTCATTTTGTTGAGATTTTGTGTTAACGTTAAATTTAGGGTTCCTCTTCTTGTTTCTTGACACGATTGCTGTACCTATACGCAGCTATTGCAATAATACCCGCACAAACGATACTTTCGTTATAAGGTAACCGTATCAAGTCTTCATTAGGAAACGGAACTAAATTTGAAAATCATATTACCCCAAAAACAAATTCTTATTTGTTAGCAAACGTTTAAAGGTATCCGAGGGGTAAATCTGCGTTATTGTTAAACTGTCCTGATTTCACGAAATCACCACGAGGCATGAGGATTGAGACAAATTAGCCGAAATTGAGATTTACGGTCATGACCGAGTCTAATTACTTGAAAAGTTTAAGCTCCAGCTTAAATGTGTATGGCCTGAGGGTGTGAGAGCCAAGAGGATTCTTTTTCAATTCCACGTACTATAAATTCAATCAATATATATTATACGTACAATTTCATCTGCTACACACTAAAACTAAATCAATTTGCTGCCCACCTGAGCCTCAAGTCATGTGACATTATTTCAAGATTTTCTGCACCGGATGACATCCTTGATAATGCCACTTCATCCAAACGGATTTTAGGATGTTTTATTGTTTTAAAAAATCCTCCGACGAGATTCTTTGCGCTTCAGACTGTTCGAATGCCATCACAACTGCACTAGTTAAAGGCAGTCTCGTTCATTGTTTAGTATGCATGCTTATAGTTAAAGATTGATTAAAAAAATATACTAATATAGTAAACACTGAATCAATAAGGACGGTATAAATGTGCAATCGTCTTGAAAGTCACCAACTCAACATTCCTTCAAGAATATCCAAATATCGGTCCCTAAAGGACTGCAGCAAATCCGCACTCTGGTTATGATTGCTCATCATCTTATCCAGGCGCCTGTGGTCGTTACTGAAGCAGCCTTGTGGTTCTTTAAAAAGATTTTTACGAGTAGGTTAATTACCGTGACATTTTTTGCTGTATTTTGCATTCCCTCTAAAGCAGCAGGTGCAGAAAGACAAAGTTCTTATTTACGTCTCACCTCTTGATATAAAATACAAACAGAATGTACATACAAGTACAGCGAGCCACAAAAAATGGGTTACCAGAGAATATATAAAACGAAATGGCATGAAGTATTACATACAATAGCAATGTGTTGTTTATCACACACTACATTAAAAGAACATAATACAATTAAGTAAACAAGCATTGTAATAATATTTCTAAACATGAATTTTATACAGTAACTGTAAAACCCAGCGAATACGGACAAGTCAGGGCACTCTAAAACACTTGGCATACAGGTCAAATCTGATATCTACATATAGTAGATAGCCTAGGAGGACATGCACCCCGTCTTCAACGGCGTTTGTACATAAAAAACAAGTCCTCTCCTCTACAGGCGTGTTGGTTTATCGTCCTGTCTCAATCTTCAGGAGCTCTACTCAGCATATAAACCTCGACAGAACGCTTCTCTGAGATCTGTTAGTGACAGACGTAGCATATCCTTGGATCGCATACACAGTCTTGAATGTGCTGCAGGTGCGGACTTTATATCCTCTGTTTCCATGCCCTCGTTCAATTTTCTCTTTTTCACATAGAAAAACTCGTTAAAACACATTTTTCCATCTTGTCTGAACCAAATATCCCATTGTACATGAGTTGCCGACGCTTAACGAAGTGATTCCTAGCCAAATAAAAACAATCAGTAGCAAAAGTATGAAGTTTTAAAGATGCCGTCAGCCACCCGTTTGAACGAGATTCCGTGCTGCCTGATTTAAATGGGACACTGCTTACTAGGGTTTGTAAGAAAGATCGTATTGGCAAGGTCTCTTGAAGATCAATACAAACGGAATCCAAACGCTGTGTGGCGTCTCAGAACAATTATGCAGGAGCACGAATGACCCAGTCCTTTAAGGTATAAAGTTCAGTGTTGCATCTCTTTGTCCCACCAAAGACATGGCCGTGTGTTCAAACATGGCTAGATATATCAGCATCAAATCCGTGCTGGTAGGTTTCATTAAACTGGTAAATTGAAACCTGCATTTCGACTTTCTTTCCACATTAGTCTGACATTGTTTACAGCCGCGTTAAACACACTCATTCACTTCATGAGAGTAAACAAAATTTCATCAACTTGAACATCGCGATTCCTCAAAAGGAATCATTACAATGTGTATATTTTACAGTCCTTTCACTCATGAGGTCCCTAGTATGGTGATCTACCTTCTGTTGTTGGCGATCTATATAGCCTGTTAATACTGTATTGTGTAAATAGTGCTATTAGTATGAACTTTCGAAGCTACTTTAAATTATAATTGTGATATTGTAGTTGTTTCACTGTCATTCGTTGACAGATTTTTAAAATATGCACATATTCCATTTAAATATTAAAAGTTCTCGTCACGATATGACTGAGATATTGCCGGTCTGACGTTAAATATTAACTCACTCTCATGAGTATTCCTTTCTTAACGACATTCCTTCAGCATGTCAGGATCCATGATCATGGTATCGATGTAGAAACTTGAATCCATGTTGGCGTATTGTAGTAGGTGAGTGTGTGAGTTTAGTTTTACGCCGAACAATCCAGTGATCAACAGCATGAGCATCGATCTGCGCATGGAGGAACCGATGACATGTTTCAACCCAGTCAGCGAGTCTGATCCCGTCTGTCGCCTCTCACGACAAGCAGAGATGCCTTCTATGGCAAGCATGGGTTGCTGAAGGCCTATTCTACCCCTAACCTTCACGGGTAGTCACCCAGCTGAGACACACGCCTTAATCTACCACGAATAGCTGACTCAGATACTATGTACTCGAAGCCCAACAGTGTTTTTGTATAACACTGAATGCAGCAAAATGTACCATTTTGAAACGTAATTCCGTAAGTCAAGACCAGAAGATGGCATCATCTCTCTATGATGACCGTCCTTTCATTATACCAAGGAGGCAGTAGCTGTGGAGGGACCACATTATTGGGCAACACCATACCTCACCAGTTCATTGGTTTCTCTTGAGTACATACTTACTTCAACGCTCTATTTAAATAAAAATAACAATGCTAAGAACAATTACTAGGGTAACCTGTTGATAAATACGGGTATGGACTGATCGAAATGTCTATTCATTAGCTGTGATATGACGGTAGCCCACGTGTGCGTCGTTTACAGCCTGACGACGGTACGGTGGGTAGTCTAGTGGTTGAAACGTTCGCTCGTCAAGGAGAGGTCCGGGTTCGATTGCCCACATAGGTACAGCATGTGGAGCCCATTTCTGATATCCCTGTCGTGATACTGCAGGAATATTGGTCTTTGTGGCGTTAAATGATACTCACTCGTTGCTTGAGGATTAGCGACCTTCGACACAGTGAGACTCCCTGCCATGGCGCTGCTGTAAATTACATTGTAGTCCCCAACATCAACGTGGTCGGTGGAAACCATGTTGCATTTAACAATAACGGTTGCTTTCTTCTAAACACTTCACAATCATATATTAAATAATATAAACTAAACGCCAACTGGAACGCCATACGCCTTCTTAAAAGGAGGTGCTACCAATCTTCAGAGGGAGTTGTGATGCATTGACGTCCTTTCCTTGGTCAGATCCCAGTCTGTGAGAAGCGCTAAATAAGTCTCATAACCTCCATAGGGTAGCATCCAAGGGCATTAGCAAATACATTGTATGTCGACCACATCTGCACTGTCCTAACGGCGCTTTCTCTCCCGTATCTGTAAAAGCGTAACATATATCGTGCTTTTGTATCATGCATTCTATTGTCTTTATACCCTCTGTCATCACTGTACACGTGAACTGATGCAAATACTGTTTGAACATTCCTTCGTTTGGGCGACTGATACTGCTGTGTGTAAACAGAAGATGGAAAATGTTACATTGCAGGCAAACATGTTAACAATGATAATTGTACTGGGTTTTCTTGTTTGAACTGATGCAAATCAGCAGAAAATGTTTTTATAGACTCAAAGCATATGAATTAATTTTGGACAGTTTTATACAATCTGCAACAGTGTCTTGTTTCAATACAGTGGACTCTCTATGATCGGATATATGATTTATTCGACAATCTGTGAATTCCGACATGTTTTCAGCGGTCTACAATAGCATCATTACTTAAACATGATAATTATTAATTGAATAATTGTCCGACATCTGTACATTTCGAATTCCGAAACCATTTACTGGTCTCAATGATTCTATCAATCTGTACAATCCGACATCCTTTCCTCATATTGGACTAACATAGCCAATCAACCTGTCAGTGGCCACATGACAAATGACATCCTGTTTCTGGTAATCCTTGTCCCAGCAGTTGCTAATTATGAGGTTATAAGCGGTGTGTTCATATGATGGATGGCCTGAGGAAAGGGATCAGTCCATTTGGTGAGATCAATTACCAATGAGCCAGTAGTGGCAACTTGAATTGTCACTGTCAGCAGTAAATAGCTGGCCACACCGTTGACCAATACAGAAGCAAAATGGAAACTTTGTACACCAGAATCACTATTATTGGTTTATTTCGGTATGGTCGAAATTAGGAGAAATTAAATCCCCTGAAAAAGATAAATTTCACGTAAACACCTAAAACCTAAAGCATTTGAGTTATTTTCCTTTCATAAATCTAATACCTTGTAGTTTGAAGTATCTTTTGTCGCTCACAACGCCTCGTAGGGTAGGTGCCATTGTTCCAGATCCAGATCTTGCGTTCTGCAGGTACTTTAGGTCAAGATGACTGTATGAGGGCTACCATTAAGGTTCCTATGGACAACCAGGAACTGGGAACAGGTAAACACGCAGAAAGCACCCCAAACCTGTCAACCTCCTGTACATAACACCATCCTACCTACCATCAGCGAATGAGGAAAAAATCATGATTCATCACAACTAAAGACAACTCGATCCCAGGCTCTCTTACTTCTTCATAGTTGTCGTCGAACATACAGCAAACACTGACGTCGATGTATTGTCGTCAAAATGGTTTCGCGATATGGTCTTCGTACACAAAAGTGAGCAGCTCGCGCTCAGTTTCGGATGGTTTGTGCCGACAATCGACCTGAAAACAGTTCATTTCCGGTTACCATAGTTGTCAAAAACGGTTACGGAAGTGACGTAACACAATTTGGTGGTCTTGCGCCTGTGATGTCACAGGTGGTTGACCTGGCCTAGGCCGATCAACGGTGGTGCTGCTTTGTTCCGTCGTAACAGTTCGACGGCTGCACTCAATTGTCCATGCAATATTCCTTCGTCATTGTTCAAAATGCTGCAGTTTGAAAGTTAGAATTCTCTATTCGAAAAAATCTTAAGGAAATTCTGTGAATTTTTTAACTCAATCACTTGATTGATGTTTTGTTGAAAATACAGTAACTTGTAATCATATTACTGCCAGGTATCAAACAGGTATTGATGAACAGTGTCTCTGTACAAATTTGTATCTGTCTATCGGGTTTCTTCAAATGTAGATCACTTATACTATCTTTATTTAGTGAATGTTGTGTTTAGTGTTTAGTCAATGGCGCTTGTTCGGTAAAGGACGACGAGGCTGGATAATGAAGGGTTAGTGTTGATCGGAAGGTACAGTCCATATATGGCTAACAAAGCTTTGCATTATGGTTTACTTCGATAGACATGCTGCTATATCTAGAATAGGGTATGCCACTTTTCATCAAGACTTGTTCGCTCAGCCATCTCATCGACAATATACGCACAGCGTCTGTGATGCCAGGTGCTTGTCTTTTCGTGAGTTTTATTCTCCGCTTCTTTTGAAATGTATTTAGGGACCAGACAATTATTTGTCCGGTAGAGGAAGTTCGCATTCCATTGCACGCGCACGGAAGTTGCTGTAGCGATCGGCAAACTGAGTAAACAATATGGAAATGGAATTTTATTCGGTAATAGCCGCTTGTTCGGTAATACCCGACACCACTCTATTATGATACACGAAAACCGTTAGTTATAATAATTCATGTTTTTACAAATGTGAGTTGGGAAGTTTTTGTTATGACTCAATATGGTGAAATTTGGATTTAGCCATGAAAATACATCAAATACCCTTTACTATATGCCTCAAATTCTGGTATTTCTGTTCCGACACAGTGGCAACGGGAAATTACGGTTCGATTGACTTCTATGAGAGGCATTTTAGAAGTTGTGAACAGCAAAGTTCTATGGACAGTCAACGTTGCAATAAAAAAAGTTAACCTTCCACAGAACGTGTTTTTCCTACAGCTAAAATAAGGGTTTTCAAGAACATTCCGGAAGACATTGTACGTGCGCTTCATTGACCAATTATATTCTTTTTGGAGGATATGCGTCGAGTGGAGACCTTAACCATAATATTATGTAAAACATATGTCTGTCAGATCTAGCAAACGAAGCAATAACAGGTCGAAGGTTGAAGTGACTATCTGTAGCTGTAAAATGTTCTTACAGAAAACGAAGAGAAAAAGAATTGTTACGAATACAGCAACTAACCATGTGACACAAAAGACTGATCCACAGCCATTTTGACATATACACACCATACACACACATACACATGTAACGCTGGGACATATAGTCGACCATCGTCCGCAACCATTGCTTTTTCTGGAGCATAACTCAAAAATCGTTCAAACTTCTTAACATATTTCGTTATTTACACATTTTTGTCTTTTTTTTCGATGGAAACGGTCTGAAAAGGGAAGGTTGGGATTCGTTTCCGGAGCGTAATTCGGAAACCGTTCAATACCTTTCTACAGATATACTATCTTGATGTGGTACACCTTGCTGTTTGTAGATTTGGGGCGTATAAAATTTAGAGAAATCAAGCTGGACTCTAAGTCACAGTCAGATGACTTGTTAGTTTCAAATTTGTTTGGATCGAGGTTTTCATTTTCTGGTACGGCCATGCCTATCAGTGTGACGTATTATGTAATCCATTGCTAAAACTATGTTTCTCAACGTTAGGTGAAGGCGGCATGTCTCAATACTAAACTTTGACGAGTATCGTCCAACGTGGCTTCTAGTATGTTATTGTTGCTGGTATGTTGCATGACAGTGAAATAATATGTGAACTTCAGAAAACCTTATTGTGGGTGAGGTTTAAATTGTCTAGTTGCCAAATCACCTATCAACCTTGAAAAAACGTTGAATCAAGCTCAAAGCAAATTGGGACTAGTGCGAAAACATGACACGTTTGTTGGTCAGAGTGGGAAATAGTTTCCATTTTTTTGTGCCAGTCGGGCTAGTTATGCCTGAAACGTTACTAGTCCCCAAGATAATTCACTAGTCCGAAATTTGAATGAAGGCACGGGTTTCATCACTTTCGCAAGATTTAAATTTATACTATATCTTATCAAGTCCTTGAGATTGATATATTTACAGTACGACCCCATGAAAATTCACTAGCCAGTCGTGCCGGTGACTGAAGTGCCGGCCCGACTGGACTGTTACCACTCACGAACCAACAGGCCAGTAGCTAGTTCGCACGTTGTTGTTGGTACCTCTCCTCATCAATGCACAACAGCGAATGAAATCAAAAGATCAATTTTGTGCAACACGTGGAAACTAAAAGTGCGTAAGCGAAGGTTATTTTACGCCACTCTTACGCGATGCTAGTATGCCAGCAATATCACGGCGCGAAACACTGAACATTATCCTTATATATGGCATCGAACCCGAGCCTTCAGGAAGAGTTACCTCTTTAAGAGTACATAGCTTGTCATTTGTTTTAATTTATAGACCGGTAAAACGTTCAGAATAGCTGCCTGTGAGATATAAATGTCACCGCTGCTGTGCCCCTAGTCTGACATTTTGCCTCTATGTTGAAGGTATATAACTATCTAAACAGTTATCATTAGTTATTTTAAATTGCCATGTACATGTCCGACATTTTAATACAGTGCTTCCTCAACCGTCGACACGTGAAGATCCGTATTAGAATTCATTTGGTTCAGTAGCCCATGCTTGTCGTTAGAGGCGACTAAAGAGATTGGGTTGTCAGACTCACTGACTTGGTTGATTTGCTGATACTGTTGATCACTGGTTGTCTGGTCCAGATTCGGTTTTGTTACAGAGCGCCACTACATAGCTTGAATATTGCTGACTTTGGTTAAAGGACGCTCACTCGCTCTCTTTTTAAAAGGTGAGGATCCTCCGTTTTGTATCCCTTGTGATGAGGGAGTCACGGTTAAGCATATCCTGCTTGATTGTGTTGAATTCTCCACCACAAGGGAAAAATATTTCAATGTCAAAACTATCAAGGATCTTTTTACCACTGTTAGTTCTCATTTAATTATTGTTTGTATTTTTAAGGAAATTAATTTGATTCTTGAATATGTTTCTGTAGCTAGATAGATGTATTTTAATGATTGGTAGTTTTGATTAGCAACTAGAATTGTTAGTGGCTGTACCCTCAAAGGTGGTTGAAGCATTGTACAATTATTGTCCTCCAGAGAGGGTACGTAAGTCCCAAAACATTGGATGTAAATTTAAGACTGCCAGGTTTTTAATCGTAGTAGTCATGTTATTTTAATTGTGGCTAGCATTTCATACATTCTCCAGCAGCTGATGGGATGGTATAAATCCAGCTAGGGTCCATGCAGGCAGCTAAGGTACTGTAAGTCCCCATGGTCCCTAGTATGGTGATCTACCTTCGGTTGTTGGAGACCCATAGCCTATCTTTATATTGTTTTGTCCAGCTAGTGACTTTAGTTTGAACTTTCCACGCTAGTTTTAATGATAATTGTGATAAACTAGTTCTTTTACTGTCCTTCGTCGACAGGTTTTTATAGCAGACATATATTTCGTTTCATTGTTAAATGTTCTCGTCACGGTACGGCTGAAACATTGCCGATGTGACGTTAAATATGAACTCACTCACGCACTCTCTCGAACACGTATTCGTATGAAGCAGCTGGATGAAGGGCATCGACTATATGCCATTCGAGGAAACGTAAGAACATGTTACGAGACTCCACAAATATTTAAATACAGTCGCTAGATACCTTATCTACCGACAATTTCCATTTGCTTGCATTTTTGAGCATAAATATGTTTTGGCAGGATAACTTTTTCAGCTAGGATCCAGACAGTCCCAATATCTCCCCAACACTCGTCAGGAAAGAGAAAGCTTCAAGTAACCATTTCAATATTTATGAATCTCTCTCAGTGAGGATTTTTAAGGTCTTTGTAGTCATTTCTCTTGCTATCATCTACTAATCAAGAGTTCGAATCTCATATTCATCCTGGTCATACTGACACCACAGGGTGTATTAAACAAACTGAAACGTTCCTTAGCCTGTCACTTACGTTCGATTCCATAATACACACAACACCCATCGATTATGCGAGCACAATATTTAAAACTTGCTCATCGATTTCTTGTTTGTTGTTTAAGGCCGTACTGAGTCATGTGGAGACGGTCTCTAAATAACTAGATACTGGACCAGAAAATCAAGTTATGAACAGCATAAGCATCTACGCAACTGGGATACTATGACGCATTAACCAACACTGCAAGCCTGAAAACCCGATCCCGTTTGTGGTCTCTTACAAGCATGGATTGCAGACGATCAATTCTAATTCTGATCGTCACGGGTATAATCTTTCATAATATAATGATGGTATTATATTGGATGTGTGTCGATTTGAAGTAAAAACATGTAATTTATACAGTGCTACTGTGGATCATATCGTTCAATCGCTGATGTCCAGGGAACAGAACAAATATCGTCACTTCTTTCAGATCAGATTCGTTTGTTTTTAGCTAGCATGCAGTAAAACTGGGTCATTGAATGGTGTTTTTGGAAGTGATACATATAAGTGAAATGTTGAGATAAGATCTTTGGTAAAGAAGCAGGCACCTTATAGTTCACTGTGCTTCCTTTGTGCAGTCCTTCCTATGAATATATATCAATGAGGATGTCTTCTCGGACAGAAAAACTTCGACGAGAAACATAAGAAAACATTGCATATCACTCTATATGTATCATACATAGGTCTATGCATATGGTTGACAGTTATAAGAGTCATAACAACAGCAAACGTACACTAGTTAGAAGATGCTAATTTGCCATCAGTGAATTTGAAACATGGTGTACCGAAAGATATATCCTAAACTGTGGAACTGTTTGAAATAACGATGTAGGTAGGTAAAGTTTTAGGGCGACCTTGCGCCTCAGAATCTTTATAAGAGTCCAACACTTAACAAAGCATTGTATTTATGTACATTTAAATTGTGTCATATTTAGCGAGACAGTCTAATACAGTTCCTTGTATACAGTCATACATTAAATTATCGCCAAGCACTGTGTTCATTGTGAACACGTGCTTGTTTATTTCTAGCACGGTTTCTCGAAGAGCCTGAGCTGGGAATTCAGTGAGACAGTGATGAGCTGTTTTTGGGCAGTGTAATTTACAGCAATCATATAGAGGAGGGAGATCTGTCTTAAATATGTGCCTTCAATCCAGAAATATCAAATCCATTAAACATAGATAGTCAACAAGAGTTATGTCCCTTCAACTATTGATCGGCGTGTGAACGCTATACGACCCACACCGCTAATAAAACAACCGTGGAACGTTGGAGAACGGCTTCATATGCAATGGCTACCCCCGTTAAAGCCTTCTAAATTATCTCAGGTGTAAGAACTAATGATACCCTGGGAATGGAGGATGGATGTGATTTTTGGTAAATCAGAACCCTGCTCTTGGCAACTAATATTAATATACAGTACTCAATCCTGTGCATTCAAAATAACCCACAAACCCGTTGTGGCTACCTGAATACGTGCAAACACCTCTATGGTTGCGGCAACGTGCATAAACTTGGACAAAGTATGTAACGGCTGAAAATGCTATGCGTCGTTGGGACTGACATCCAGTGAAATGGATGGATTGATGGATGGATCACCAGCGTAACTCATGTCATGTTGCATGACAGTCAAAAGCCACTGAACTCACATACTCGCGACGGCAAACGGTGACATCTCAACCATGTAAGCATACACTATATTTATCGCTATGAAGGGACTGACAAAAATATCACCTGTTCCAAGAAATATGAATTCTACTTATTTCCTCCAATTTTAAATCTTGAAGAAAAAATATAACATTGCGACAGAATATGCGGTTTGATTTATCACTGGATTATCTGGCCTATTTAACTGTTTATTCACAAGATCGTCATACAGCTGGAATATTGACGATATTGGTGTAAAACCACACCCACCCTCACGTGAGGTATTCGTATTTAAGAAATCTGTGAAGTTCAAGTATTATTTATTCATATATATTAAATTACATCGTCGTCCAGCATCTGTTTTGTGGAATAACATAATATTGCTTTAACTTTTCAGTTCCTTATAGATCTAATTGTTGCATCCATCAGTTTCACAAAAACAGTAACGAGCCGTAAAATTGTCATTGGTCCACATGTGGCATCCGTTGGTTTCATTCATTCCGGGTAGGGCACCTAGCGGGTAACAGACTCTAATCACGCCAATCCAACCTGAAATAAGAGATACATGGTTCAAAGAGCTTCCATAATACACTTTATTTCGAATAATCAGTCAATTAGAGGGATTCTTTTTCATCACAATGCTCGTGTTCATAAGTTTGGCCAATCGCGAAAATGTTCAAATACTCTTTAAGGAGACATGCAAATCCAGCTCTTTCTGTCACTCACTCACTCACGCACTCACTCACTCACTCACCCACTACACGGTTGGCTGTTCAATGCAATACTACTACAATATTACAGCTATGTGACAGCAGTCTGGGAGTCCGGACCTAACAATCCAGTGACTAACATCGTACACATCGATCTACGCAACTGAGATACGATGCCATGAGTCAACCAAGTCAGCGAACTTGCCTCCCCTTTCCCGTTAGTCGCTTCTTACTGCATGTGTTGCTGAAAACCAATGCCACCCGGATCCTTCTCGGGTATCAGTGAACAGTGTACTTACCGTCTTCTGCAGGATCTTGTATTTGTGTTCCACATTTTACGTTCTCGCCACCGCACTCCGAGAGCTGCAACAAAGCGCACATTGATCATATCCATACTGCTCAACACAATTACAATTTACACAATTCAATAGTGCGGGTATCGGTACACAACCTGCGATACGATATATCGGGATACTATAATTTTAGTCACGAGGAGATACTGCCACAGTATTGAGCACTGAAGCTGCTATTTGATACTTATCACGATACTAAAACTTTAAATTCTAGCACCAACTATAAAAAACCTTAAGATTAAAATAAAGTCAATTTTAAAGTATTTCGTCAAATTCTGTCAACGTTGTTCAATGTTCATTCGGAAAAGAGGTAAATAAATCTAAACACGGACTTTGTGAAGTATAATGACCTGTGAGCGCTATGTCCGACACAGCTCTTAACAGAAGGATTTCCGAGAAAACGTTTACATATGAAGGGAAAATATATAAGCATACATTTCATAATCATCAACAAACAGTTAATCTTCTCTCTTGACATGTGCAGATATCGCGAGTCTGCAATATTCAAAGTTGTATAGATGTATCGTGTCCTATTCGATGTATCGATGTATTGGCCTATACATACTAGTATATAGTACAGATACTAGTACTTTATTGTAGTTGAGTCCCCTACGGGATTCGAACCTACACCCTCAGAGTCAGGCACCTAATCGCCAGCACACAAAGACAGCCGCCTAAGTCGCTCAGCCACTCTCGGATGGGACTGAACAAGAATTTATTAGAATTTGTATTTTACCAAGAAAGTGTAATACCAAATAAAACATATCTTACATTTGACTACTTTCAAAATGGCATTGTGTAATCACTTATTGCATGCCATTTTCTTCAAATTGCGTTTCCAAATACAACGGGAGATATATATGATGTCAACAACTGTGTTGGTCCAGCGGAAACGCAAATATTACTGACCGATATTTTGCAGCTGTAATATTGCAAACCCTTAACAAGTGAGTGAGCGAGCATCGCTTTACGCCGTTGTTGTAATACTCAAGGAATATCACGCCGCAGGACGCCTGAAATGGGTATCACACATTGTATTGGGGAATCGAACCCTGGTCTTAAGAGGGCGATTAACCATTCGACTATTCCACTGCCGATTGTTTTTCAGAACATCAATAATTTATTATTATATAATGAAAGGTGTGAAGTCAGACTAGGTACAGTTAGATTATGCGTACCACTTTTTACCGAGTCTAGGATAGATACATTTGGCCCTTCCAGGCCTGTACCTATCGGACCAAATACCCGGGTTAGATCCGTGTTAGAACTGGTCGAATATGCTTGTCGTAAGAGGTGATTAAGGGAATCGGGTGGTCAGGCTCGCTGACTTGGTTGACACATGTCATCGGTTCCCATTTGCGTAGAGAGATATTCATGATGTTGATCACTGGATTGTCTTTAGCATTCACAGGCAGCCGCCATATAGTTAGAATATTGCGGCGTAAAACTAAACTCACTCACTGTCGGACGAGATGTTAATGGACCGGATAGGTCGGCTAACATTCACAGATGCTGACACTCAATCGTTGAACGCGCTCATATTATGCATCATCGAATTGTTTGGTATAGATTTGATGGTTAATACCCAGTAGCTACAACTAAGCATTGTTTTATAAATACAAACGATAGTATCTGTGACAGCTGATATCCTCTCTCCTTTGATAGATTTCTCGCGAAGTGCCATAACAACAATAAAATGCTCAGATTTCTCCTGCGTTGGCCAGGAGCGGTTGAGGAGCCTAGTGTTAAAAACGTCAACTCGTCACCGGATCCGCTTAACTCGTCACCCAAACCCCGGATCCGATTCACAGGCCCTCGTGTCATTGCGAGGATTAAAGATTTTTTTTTTCAAATATAAAAAAAAAACTTGAGATGCCCCCAACTTGAAACGCTTCACAGTACAACATATCTAGACAAGGCCGGACACTTCGATGTACCCTACCCGCCTGCTTTGCCGATCGCTACGCGACCACCGCATGCAATCGAATAAAACTCCATCTAAACATAATCATGGGTGATTGGCTGATCGATCACCACTCATAACACCTAAAAGTTCTTCATTCATTCGACTGAAAGCCGATTTTGACCCTCAGCTTAACGATCTTCACACACATGGCGGACCATAGCAAGGTCGACCAATGAGAGCTGCACAATACCGAGAACAGGTATATTGAGGAAAGAACATATATGAAGTTTGTGTGATTATCTTTATGGCTTAAAGTTTAATCTACACATACATGTATTCTAATTAGCAGATGTTTTCCTTCGTTATTCGATGATAAAACTGCATCATGTAATACTATAATAAATTGTGTGAAAAGGAAAACAGAATCCATGAAAATGCAACCTAATTGTGAGACTGCTGTTAAGAGAACCATAGCATATGTTGGGGAACTTTTAATGCAGAAAATAAGTGTGACAAGCACAATCAGTATCACTGTCAAACACGTACCGCCCCAGTATATCGCAATACATTGGCAATACCGGTACCTGAATCGCAATATATTGCAATACAATTTATTTGCAGATGCACATGCCCAGAGGCCACAAAACCCGTTCTACATAAATGATAAACTTCAGGGTCAATGTTCAGTTCTGCCATCATCAGAAGTAAGTAACCGTTTCAGTGACATGACATTCATGAGAAAAAGAGCCTGCTTAATTATCCTCAATAGCTGGAAGCGATTAACCAAAGTCAGTGAACACAATATGTGCCCCCATAGTGTTATTCTATTGACATGAGGCGCCCACAGCAACGTGGGTTGTTTTTATTCGCAAAGGTTTACATGTCACCTGATACGTGCCGCTGACGCACGGAAGAGCACTTAATTACCTTAATCTTCCCTGTGTCGACCTTTGCACCACAGAAGTCGCTCGTTGCACTGTCACAAATATAGCACTGCAGACCAGAGGCTATAGGAAAAAAAACATAATCAGACAAAATGACTGCATTTTGCCTCTCACATTGTCCTGTTACTTGAAACTGAAATCGTATCATTCTCTTGGTTTTTTTTATGAACACGCATAAATATCGTGTTGTTCTCTGTTCGCCTACATCCCAATACAGTCTTAACACAACATTTCATGGTCTCTTGAATGTCGATTAAACCAATACGCAATGATTAAGTGGTATCTATGATCCAAAGTGAACCTTACTTCAAGTAACTGAAGGACAAAAGTAAAACAAAAATCACATCATATCATCAAATTATATCTTTTTCTGATCACAATGAAATGATTTTTTACTTATCATATATCACACCATATGAAATCAGTATTGAGAAATTTCCCTTGTGATTAAGTTCCTTGAAATATTACATTTCATTGCAGTTGGATGGTGTTACATATTATTGAACATGTGGGTTGAATGCAAACTGGGATACAGAGACTAAACCATAAATATCGAACGACTGGTTGTAAACCACGTTAATACGTCAGTACGTGAGGTACTGTGATCTTGAATCCATGTGTCAAGTTCAGTATCTTGTTTCAGAATCACCTGGTATAGGCTCTCTACTTGTTATCTGCATCCTTCTGGACAACTTTTTACACCGATCGTGTACAAGAATAAGGAGTGAGTGAGTGTAGTTTTGCGCCGCACTCAGTAATATTCCAGCAGTCTGGTAGGAGTCTGTTAATAATCGAGTCAGGACCAGACAATCCAGCGATCAACAGCACAAGCATCGATCTGCGCAATGGGGAACCGATGACGTGTCAGCCAAGTCATCCGATCCCGTTAGTCGCCTCTTACGACAAGCACAGTCACCTTATGTGTTAAGCATGGGTTGCCGAAGGCGTATTCTACCCCGGTTCTTCACGGGTCATAAGGATAAGGAAGAAACGCATTTCCATACTTTTCATCCTACTAGAAATCTCTAATGAAAGCTGAATCCAGTATACAATGGCGAGTATAATTAGAATAGGTTTAGAATTACTTGTGGATAGGTGTAACCTTATATCTCATACGTAAACATAAACATACATCACCTTGGATGTCTTACACTTCATCGACATAATTGTTTTAAAAAAAATAGTGTTGTTCTTTTACAAAGTTATTCATAGAGACACTATGACAACTTTATCAATCTATTGGTACCTACAAGATCATAACATCTGGATCTGCAAACATTTGCCAATACATGTAACTCGATGTATGCCCGTGAAGCAAACATTAACTGGATCGACTGATTGACAATTTTCTGATGTTATGAAAAGATTTGACTTACCAACAACAAGCGAGGCACAAAAGATACAGATTTTCCTAAGAAAGTCGTTCATGTTTCTCCTTCGCCGGCAGCCGTACAAATGGCCTCTCGAATTCACCGCACGAATTCATCTGGATTCGTCAAGAACAAGTGACGATAATTATAGGTCAAGTGAAATAACAGGAAATACTTCTACAAATTGGGTAGAACTGAATATCAGAAGTGTTCAGCTAGTCAGCAAATTGCGACAATTTGAGCACGCGCTGGTTCCACAATTTTCCGCCTACAGCTGGGGGCTAAATCAGCTTGATCCAACAACGCAGTGCGACAAGAAGATGGCGACTTAGGATAGGCACGGCTGTCTGTGACGATCACCCTAACCACGTTTCAAGACATCTTTTTTAAGATATAACACAGAAGTCGACTTGTCAGGGATGCCCAGATTTCAAACAATGATGACTTTAGGTGTATACATCGTCTTGCAACGTGTTGGAATTTGTGACCGAAAGAGGAAAAACAAACATTTATACTTCACGAAAAACAAATATTTATCTTTCAACCTGTTTCCAACTGGTGGCGATTTCCTTGTGCTATGTGAACTTAAGCAACTGATTCCCTTTTCTTTTGACACATTTGTAACCGAAATATGTTTGTTTTGAACATGAGAGTTTTGAGGGTAGTATTTCCATTACAGAACAAGGACTGTAAGGTAGCCTTGTGGTTGAAGGGATCGCTCGTCACGCCGAAAACCCTGGTTCGATTTCCCACGTGGGTAGAATGTGTGAATTCCATTTCTAGTGTCCCCTGCCTTGATATTGCTGGAATATCGTTAAAGGCGGCTTAAAACTAAACTCACTCACTCCAACCCAGAACAGCGTGTATGACTTGATGTGGGTTTACAGGTTGAAACGATGCATGATTGGTATTCATGAGTCGAAAATGAATCAGGCTTCCGAAGAATGACATTAATAAGATTGAACAAAACGTCCTTTCTTCAACATAGGGAACCCAGCGATGTCCTCTGAAGGGATTCTGGGACAGATTTGGACCCAAAGAATCTATTCCCGTCGGAGGAAGGTAGATTACGTAAGGCCATATTTTGATACTTTGTTTCTCTTTTTCAGCCCAGCCCTAAACAATACCGATGCTCACGAATCGTGTAGCTCTTGTTGTCATCCTCAAGTGAGTGATTATCATTTTACGCCGCCTAGAGCAATATTCCAGGAATATCACGGCGGGGGACACCAGAAATGGTCTTCTCGAAAATTATTTTATTGTACTTCAAGCCCCATTTAATTACACAGCCACAACCAGTCATATGCCACCCTGACACTTGCACGAATTTTGTCTCCCCACTGACCCGCTATTCGTCGTGGCAATGCGTGTAATTTAGGCGGTACGCGGTAAGCGTAGATTGCGCACTGTTCGCGTCCTGTTTACGCATAACTTTTACACAATTTTACACGCAATGCCTACCAAAAAATGATCATATTAAAGAAGTTGACATATGCTTTCTTATGCTTTCCACTTCTAAATGCCCTTCAAAGGTGTAAGGAAAGGTTTTGCAGAAAGTGTATTTGTTTCTTTCTTTTCTAAATCCAGTGTCGGGGAACAGGAGTGGAGTGTCCATATCCTTGGAATAAGGTGACAGCCAAATGTTGATGTCCGCTGAACCTGGGGAACGCAAAATTGCGTACCGGTGCGGGGAGAAATACGTGCAAATGTCAGGGTGGCTTCAGTTATACTGCTTTTGAAAAAAACATCTGTCTGGCTATTTTCGAAACATTTCGCATCCGTAAGAACTTTGTAAGCCCATTCGTGACACATTGGCTACGACCGGAGTTAAGAATTCTTAAGGCTACGGACGCTTTGAGAATATAGGGCCTTGTCTATTACATAGAAAAATATATCAGTCCAGATTTGCATAGTTACCCGATTTCTTTAAGATAAAAAATAAAAACGCACTTGCGTTAATTTGCACATTCACTATTAGTGAAACTTTGAAATAGTTATCCCTTGTGATGGATGGTGCATTTGAAAGGGTTTTAAATATTCAAATATTCTGACATATTCTTAGTCATCCCTGCATCAATTTGGAAAATGATTCTTAACCCTATAACGTTGGAAGCGTTACAGGACGGCTGTAATGTTTGAGCAAAGAGAGCAAAAGGCTGACAAGGCACGTGTTTAAAATTCTACACAATATCTAAAACTTAGTTTGAACGCCTATGATTGAAGATGTTCCACGGCAGGAAAGCATGACACTGATAAATGATAAATGGAATCATTGTCCTGTGAAAATGTCTCGAGGAAAGCTTATTTGTTACTTTTAATGTTCATGTGTAGTCTTTGTCAGTTGCAGTTCGGGTACGTGAATCAGAAGAAAGGAACTGGACATGTTCTGCCCAGTCAGTCAATCAATCGGTCTGAATTTACAGTACTGAAGAGACCATAGGCCTATAGTGCTAGTACATTTTACTTTAGTACCAGAGGTTGCAATGTACATAAATTTGTAGTAAATAATATTACGTCTGTAATGCAGAGGAGCTCATATTCATAGTGTGGTATATATACATTACAAGGTATTTTGTGGCTGTTTGTCATAATGAGGGTATAGATGATATCTATTCCGTGCTTCAAGTAGAAACATTTCTTTCCCCCCGTGGTATCCCTAAAAGCCTTTTCTGTTAGACGATCTGAAACGGGCTAGTGATGTTCTGAACTTCCTAGCTTTAATATTTTTAAGATCTTTTCTGTAACAATGAATGACATAAAACAGGAGTAATGGTTTAATTTACTGTATAAATATGATGAAAAGTGCCACTTCTGAAAATACGTATCTTTTAGCATTGTGTAAGGTCATATGTAAAATGCTCTGGTGTTGTGAAGATTTGTTCTCTCCAGATGTAATGATACCCGCAAGACCGATGCACCTTTCTTACCCAAGCGGTTCAGTTGGGGGAGTCTGGAGCTTGGCATTTTAAGCAGTCTTATCCATTATTTCTGTACTTTTATGTAGCTAAATATACACACAGGATATCTCCCACATTCCCCATAAACTGCGACATATGTGGTGTTGGAGTTGGATTCCTAAAAAACTTTTGCACATATGTCGATTCATCTTCATTAGTGTGTCAGAGATTTCTTTGCCGGGTAGAACTAACCTTAGTGTCAACGATTGTGCATAAAGGTATCAAAGCTAATATTTGGATGTGGCCTTATGGTTCTTAAAATCCCCATTAAAATCCTTTTAGCTTGTAGTGCGGCTTTGTTGCAAACCATTATTTGCCTTTTGAAAACTATTACCTTCGTGTCTGTTATAGAACGATATCAGATTACGTTTATACCCAGAACTGAAGTTGAAAGTCTGTGCCACTTTAAAATTTGTTTTGTTTTCTCAAATGCAAGGGCAGAAATATATGAAGAATGTTTCCCAAAATCCCTGCATACGTGTATTCGTATAAAGTCAGTGTACGGTTTTAAAAGTTTTTTTGTTTTTTCGTCAACCCAGTGTTTTCTCATATTATGCTCCTATTCCCTGGCATTCAACCACAGCTGTGGCAAATTGTCGCTACTACTACAGACAGGTATTAGTAACGCGTGTGCTTCGAAAGCTTCACACGAATCATGCTACACGTTGTGTTGTAGATAGTGTGCAGTTGCTATTGGACGACTTTGCTTTTACTTAATGACGAGTTGTTTTGCTTTTTTCTGACAAATATCGATTATTTTATATGTGAAATGGCTGGAGTATGTTTTATGGCATTCGGACATTTATTTTCACTTATGGGTAGAAACTGAAATAGGGACACCTTATAACTTTTTCACGTCGTGACATTTACGTTTCATTTGGATTTACATGTTCAGGAGGCTGACTCCCAGTCGATACATGAGAGGGAGAGAGACAGACACACACACACACACACACACAGAGAGAGAGAGAGAGAGAGAGAGAGAGAGAGAGAGAGAGAGAGAGTTTTTATTTCCTCCAGATTATCGTGTCATATACATGTGAATACAGGAATCAGGGCAAAGTTACAAAACGATATAGATGTATATACACTTATTTTAATCAGGATAATTTCCTAATGGTACAGTTTACACAAGAACTTACATTTACATATGTATACATTTAATTGTTGACGAACCTTCCAAGAATGGACATCCATCATTATAGATCCACAGAGATCAGTCAGTGCAACATTGTAGCTGGTGGCGTCGTATTCGGCAAATGAATAAAAGAAAATGTAAGATACTTGTTTCACATGCCTCTTGATCAACTTTATCATTAAAGACATTTGCATCTCCAAATAGAAAACAAAGCATATTGAGTTCATTCGGTGTTTCAAAGACAACATAAGTTTCCACACCAAAAATGCCAATCATAAACGCACAATAATCGTTTCACTCAATGTGAAGTTGTTGGCAGTGTAGGCGTATATGGTCTGTTTGCCAGTGATTACATATCAGCATGTGTCATTCCCGTGATTTGAAAGTGGACTCTACCACTTCAAAGAAAATGGCCCTGCATACAGTCTAATACATTTACAACACATTTTCACAAAATATCTCATCCGTTTGAAAGTTATTAGTTGAAATCCATTCTTGATAAGGTGCCCAGCCTTCCTGGAGCGCTGTTTTCCTTCCAGTAGCTAGCTGATGACGAAATCTGTCCAGACGGCTGTCCAGGTTTCTGTAGACTCAAGGATCTGGGACGGACAGCTTCGCCATGGTCGATCTGTCTCCTTGCCAGTCTGTTTGTTGTCTCGAGTTTCTTTACGGCGATCACAAATTCATAAATGTTGGGGTGATGTGTCTGAACCATCTTCTTGAATCCGATGTGGAATCCCTCCAAATGATCGTTAGTTCTGGGGCCAGTGTCTTTGAAGGGCATTTAGAAGTGATACACACAAAGACCAGAGTTTTTATGGATGACAACTTCTTTATTGTCTTTCTGGGGCCAGTGTTTCCATGTTGATTCCAAATGCGAGTCGGGAATCGTGCGTCGTAATCTACCCAAGTAGATGTCATGTGGTCGCTGAACTGGTTGATACCATCAGCGTCTGGAGACTTCCATCCAGGCATCTTGGACCTGATCCACTGGGAGGAGGGGAAGAGAGGTACCATATGGGAGATAAAGGTTGGAATGTTCTTATAGGCGTTGACAAGGCATTTCTCGGAAATTTGACACCAAACTGCTTGTGTAAAGTGAAAATAACACCCACGACGTCAGCATCTGGGAAAACTGTCTCGATGGCTCCAATGGCAGCAGCTTCGTAGTCTGTTTGCACTACAGAAAGAGAAAGGTCAACGCCAACGGTGGTAAGCAAAATGTATTTCAAGTAACTGAACAATATTATATGGGTGTCACGGGGTTTGCTTGGAAATAAGGAAAAGACAACCGGATACATATGTCCTTTCACTAAACATTGCAAAACATACACTTGTTGCCACAGGAAGGGACAAGTCTAGGAGCTGCATTTCTTCATTGTAGATTTGTAGAATGGGCTCTACCTCGTCTTGGACTCATTGTCTGAGTCTAGTGAGAAGTATGCTGTATAACCTTCTTCATTCACTAGAGGAGGGTGGTTGTGTTCTGATGATGATACACTTCCAGTGAGTGGCTACCTGTCTGACAGCATGGAATCGGTACTTATGACCATCATGTAGTACCTGTCTTCCACCTCTCTGAGACAAATGGTATCTGCTTTCGGTAGGTTAGTCATTGTGACTATCGATATTCCCAAACTACCATTTTCTAGAGTTACAATGAATTACAGAAATGAAAGCAGAGTAATGAGTTGTGAGTAATGGCAAAATGGTTAGGCCACAGGTCGACCTAATATTAACTACATTTAAAAAATCAGAAACAAACGAATTACAGTATAAACAAGAATATTATCAATTAAAAAGTAAGTATAGACAGACAGACAGACAGTTTATTCAGTAAGGAGGCCGCTGGCCCATAATACATGCAGGTTATAGTTTACACCTTTCACGTGCGCGTGTTTTAGGGTCTATATATAGCGCTCATTTGTTCCGACATTTAAATAATATTGTTATCGTGGTACAAAAACAAACTGATGTTCTACATGACATCATAATGTTCATGACGGAGCAGATTTACAATAGTGTGTACAGTATAGGGTTCTTGTATGTATTTAGCAATGTATTCGGCTCTAAATCTTTATAACAAATACACGTAAATATGACATGCCATTCGTTTTCAATATAGTTCAACCCTTTTCATTTACAGTACATACAGAGTCTGTCTCTTGGTTCAATATTTCCATATCTACCAGTTTCTATTGCTATCTAAAAGTTGCTACATCTAAATCTTGATAAGGTCAGCCTTAGATACACTGGAATGTCAGAACACAAATATTTTTCAACATTCAACAAAGACTTATAGTGCTTATAATACAAGCATTTCGGAGAATCCTGTATTGATGAGTACCATGCCTGTTTTAGATTATCCTTTAATCTTTGTTTAAAAAGAGACATGAACATTCCAACATTTCCGAGTTCTTCATAAAACCAGGCATAACCAAAGCCAAACATGAGTAATATTTGTTTCACCTTAGAAACCCATGTGATGCGGCCAGTTTCATCTAAAGATCTCATCATGATGTAAAATTGACAAGGCAACCTATTTTCAGATAGGTGTATGAGACGCCACCTGTATCTAATAACACGCAGGTGATAAACATATTGGAAACGGAGTATGCCACCCTTGCCTAACACCATCCCATTAAACGTAGATTTGTTTACTCTTAAGGACTGTTTACAAAACTTGAGATGTACAGCCTCAATAAGTTTACGATATTCAGTGCCCCAAATTTCTGCTCCATAACAGAGTATCAGTACAATCATTGAGTCACAAATCCTAAATAACTCACAGCCGTTTATGTTACCAATTTTTCTCTGAAAACTAAATTATGATAATGATAATGTCTTGCTTTGTTGGCCTGGGATACTCCACACAAGCTTGGGTGAGAAAACAATACCCAGGTATCTATAAAAAGAGACAGATTCAATCTGTTGGCCCTTGTAAAACCATTTCTTGTATGATCGTAGAGGACCGCCATTTCTAAAAACTATAACTTTAGTCTTCTTGAGATAAACTTCCATTCCAGTTTCATTACAAAAAAGTTTCTAAAACGTTAATCTTCTGTTGTAGAAGAAGACGTGTCAGCGAGTGCTGAGATATCATCAGCAAACATGAGTGCACATAGGCTGTCCATGGTTTGTGTAATAAAAACACCTTTACCACCATCATGTAGCATTTTCTTGTACAGTTCATTTATAAAAAGAGTAAACAATTGTGGACTTAGTATGCACCCCTGACGGGTACCCACGTTACAGGTGAAGCATGATGACTGTCCACACTTTGTTCTTACACAGCATGAAAGTTGAGAGTACATGGAGACAATAATGTTGTAGTATTTGCCGGTTACACCAACATCATTAAGAGATCTTAAAAGTACTTCGTGTCTTATATTATCGAAGGCATTAGAAAAATCTAGAAGAAGGCAATAAAGCCGTCCTTTGCATACATGCATATTTTTGGATAATTGCCTGTAATGCGAAAATGTGATCAGTAGTTGACTAGTTGGCTCTAAAGCCGGCCTGTGTTTCACTAATTATTTGTTTTAAATCACACCATTTCTGTAGTCTTTTTTTCAAAATAGCAGAAAATATTTTACATACTGTATCAATAAGGGAAGTACCTCTATAATTGTTTGTGTCTTGCTTGCTTCCAGATTTAAATAATGGACAAATAATACTGTTACCCCAACTTTTTGGAAATATGCCATTCTGCAAAGTATGAAAAGTGAAAAGTAAGTATAGCAATTACAAGTCCTTATTTACAGATGGGTCCAAGGATGGTGGTGCAGTAGCTTGTGCCACTGTCATTGGCTCGAGAACAATATCTTCTCGATTACCGGATATCAGCTCTATTTTCACAGCTGAAGCAAACGCCATATTAACGGCTCTTAAATGTATTCAAAGACATCCTAAACATAAACAATACATAATCTTTCCAGACTCTCTTTCGTGCCTTCAGGCTATTAAAAACCTATCATGTAAACATCCAGTTTTAATCGAAATTATTGCATCATATAATGATCTTGCTACTGGCCAATACGACATCGTGTTTTGTTGGTTACCCAGTCACGTTGACATTTCTGGTAACACAATGGCCGATCTTGCCGCCAAGGCAGTTCTCAACAAATCTGTGACACCACTTCTGACTCCATACTCAGACTTTAAAGCCCCCATTAGATATTTTATCCGTGATCTGATGCAGACGAAGTGCGACATCCAAGTAGGTATAAATATATTATATGCAATTAAACGCTACATTGGTTATCGGAGATTTCCAAAATGGTTTTACATACGGCTTATAACTGTTGTGTGGTATGATGTTAACATCTGCCTCTAAAAAGGCAATGATAATCATATCATTGTACGCATTGTACGGTTTTTTTCCTGATGATCGTTGACACGGGAAGGATAATGATACTGTGTGTAATATTCAGTTGAGTATTGATCCGATCCTAAATCATTTTCATTGGCTCTTCCCCATTTGGGAATACCGCAGAGATCTCCAGTGCTGTACTGTTTAACTACGGGCAAATCAATTGATATTAAAAAGGATAGGTGGTCTGGAACACGGTAAGCACAAGCATCAATGTTTTGAACATCACTAACGTAGTGGTTTATATGTGAGGAGAATACATGTAGTGTATAGTCAATCATGCTTTGATGTAAGTTGTCATGTGATCTATAGGCATTTGTTGGTGTGTTACAATTGGTTGTGCTGAAAGCGTTTACGAGACTTATCTCCGATAACGCATTTTTATAATTGCATATCTTTATGACAAAAAAGATTTACATACATCAGAGTTAAGGTCACCAAGTATAGTTGTTGTACTTATCTCAGATAGGTAGTCATACACGTCAAGCATTTCACTGAGAGCGCTCTGGTAGGCTGCATATAATATATTGGTTGAAGTAAACGGCAAGCAATTACATAATCACGGCAATAGCCTTGTCTAATAATTTTAACCGCTATTGCGTTATCCAAGTGGACTGTTAGAGGTTGCGCCGTCCACGGTGAGTGGGTATTTACTTAAATAATAAGTCCATTAGATCCATGACGAGCTAGCTTTCATGCAGTTAAATGTCACCAGACTGACGTTACTAAGAGAGTTTCGATGATGTAACTTGTTTGGGGAAGCCAGTGTTCTTGTGAGGCCACTATATCTACATTCTGGGATATTATCTGATTGATGGATTCAGTGTCATACAGAACACCAAGCACATTCCATGTTAACAGCGAGAGAGTCAAGCTAACAATTGTAAAGTTTCTAACTAGTCGATTGTTACTATTGGAGAGTTTGAATAAAAAAGTTATTAGTTGTTGTGGTTGTCACCACAGTCACTGTAGGTTCTGCTCGTGGGTATAGACTCGCACACAGATTCCTGGTGGGAGGGTGGGGGATCTGGCACATTGTCTTCATGGTCATCAAGGTCAAGATTGACTTGCACTGTATAGTTGCAAGGATAGTTATTATGACAGTTTTCCTTCATCAACTTCACAAACGTTATGATCACGGGTATAGCCACAGAATAATTCTTTAACAGAGTCAAATGTTTTTCCGCACTGATATTATATAGCACGTTTCGTATGCACTCTACGAACACCTGGTAGTGCGTAATACTGTTTAGAGAGGGATCTGATAGAATGAGGGATAACAACACCTTGTAGTGTGCGACACTGTTTAGAGAGGGATCTGATAGGATGAGTGATAACATCCGTTCTCTTATTGCTAGAGTTGTTTGGTCGCCATGAAGAGGGGTGAGTGACTTTCTGCCAGGAGTTGGTGTCGTCTGCTTTCTGAGATCGCAGGGAAGTAACGTCGTTGTGGAAGTGGATGTAGCTGGTGTCGATGTCAGAATATTTCACTGCAGGGTCTGTGCCGGTGTCGGGTGTGTCGTTGGTGTCACCATGTTGTCCTGTTACCACTGTGATGGTTCTGTGTATTCTGTCGACGTTGTCTATATCTCCGGCGTTGTCTGTGACGTTGACGTTGACACATCGGGCGGTTCCTTCCTTTGCTGTAATAGGGCTGTGGGGTTATCATTAGAGTTGTTCATATCCTCAGAAAGTACTGTTAGCTTAGTGTTTCAATTGTCGTTACTTTCGTATGAACTGAGAAGATGGTTTTCAGAAGTTCATTTTCAAAGTGTAGGGTGTGACCACCATAAATCATGTTTTGATGATTTGACAACTTTGGTTCTGCCGTTAATTTTGTTCTTCTTTCTTCTGATTCCGTTCGTTTAACATTTTCGGTAAGGAAATATAGCCTACATCCGTGGACATGTGTAGAATGATAATTTAATAGTTATGTAAATAATGACACATGTTTGTATGCGGGGTTGTCGAAACTAGAATGTTGAATCGAAACATGAGAAAACAACAATCAGAAATATTTCCCTTAGAGGGAGATGCATGAAGAATGCCACTAAAGAAATTCGTGAAGAGATTTCTGTAGAAATAAACTAGATGAAATTCAAAATCCTGCAAAGATGATCAGTTACTTTTCTGAATACGTATATGTTCCGCTGTGTACGCTGTATTCTATATGTAGAACATATGGTGTGTGTTTTTTCTTTCTTTTAAAAAAAGCATGTTTCTTGACCTAAAAACATTTGCGACTTACAGCCCTACCTTTAATGGAAGTGTGCATTTAGAGTATAAGCCTTTGATTGGTCATGTCAGTCAGAACTGCTGTCATGTCAGGAGACGCAGCTGCCGGCGAAACTCCACTTGATTAGGGTCTCCAATGTTACCTTCCCTTCCAACTGGTCAATAGACACTCGGAATAAACATTGTTCGTACTCGACCTTCCGTCTATGAAATGATGGTTAATGATGCTGGTTTGAGTCCCGATTTTCTATCGAAGGAAAACTACGACTATTTGATGTCACCATGCCACTTCACATCATTAACGAGGGAAGTGTAATTACGAAGGGTGCTGTCTGTCTCCTTTAATCGACACTGTCATGAGTTGAACTAGCGACATTTAAGAAGGTTTGTACATGTACTGACAATAAACTGCATGTTCTATCATTGTTTCTTTAATAGCTTTCATGACCTTTCCATAGATACAGCCGCCGCATAGCTGGAATATTGCTGAGTGTGCCATAAAACTAAACTCACTCACGCAGTCACTCCATTGATACAAATTAGAACACCGAGTTGACATTGTGCAGGACTATGCGGATTTCTATGACATCTGTGCACCGCACTCATCATAAACTTCAGGGTGAATATGCAGTGTTTATCCCATCTAATTTAGAATTTATTAATACACTTTAACGAAAACTATAGTGAGTCAATTTTGTTCTACGCCACACTCTTCAATATTCCAGCTGCATGGCGGCGGTCTGTAAATAAACGAGCATGGACTGGACAATCCAGTGGTCAACAGCATGAGCATCGACCTGGTTAATTGGGAATCGATGATATGTGTCAAACAGGGCAGCGAGCCTGATCTCCAGATCCCGATAGTCCCTGAAAAGTAGAAACAACGTGGCAGCTTGTGTTCACATGTTACACTCTTTTCCTATACATGGTACGGGGTATGTTGTAAAGTGATAGGTACGTAAGTCCACAAAACATTCACAGTAATTTAAACTTCCCACTGTCCTTAATCCTAGCATATGTGTATTTTTAATTTTTGCTAGATGTGTCTAAATCGCTGACAGCTGAAGGGATGATGTAAATTCAGCTGGGGTCCATGCAGGTAGCAAAGGCAATGCAAGTCCCCATGGTCACTAGTATGGTGATCTACCTTCAGTTGTTGGTGATCTATAACCCGCTTTTTTATAGTATTGTCCTCTTAAATTACACTGTTTTAGTTTCACATTCTAGTTCTGTGATAATCTAGTATTTTTCCTGTCCTTCGATGACAGATTTTCATGTTCTCAGTTTATTGATTTTAACATTGATATACATAAAATTGTTCTCGTCACGATATGGCTGCACCATTGCCGATGTGACGCCAAGTATTAACTCACTGTAAGAGGATACTAAACGATCTTTCGTGTAATACCATTTTCATTAAACGAGTGAACAATTTGGTATCAAACGAGCGAAAGCGAATCCTGGTTCTGTTCAGCACTCCTGCTCAACAAAGAGGTTAAACACTATTTTTAATCAACGAGTAAACGATTTGGTATCAAACCTGCGAACGCTCGTTTGATATTTCACTTTTCGTAGATCGTTCACTCGTTTAATGAAAATGGTATTACACGGAAGATCGTTTAGTATTCTGTTTATTACTTCCAACACAAATTGATAGAAACTGCAGCTACAGTGTTAGGACTCCCAGTTTTCCTCGGGTCAAACAAGGCCCAGTACCGCTGCGACAGCGGCATTAGTATTATGACGTCATAACTCTGAATCCTATGACGTCATACATCTAGCGGTATTACACTAGTGTAATATTGCCGTAACAATATTACACCGCAGTATCTTCCACACAGCTGTATCCTACTGAATAGTCGGTAATAGGACGAGCACATTCCACACAGCAGTCGTTTGGCCAATCAGACTTGTGGTACGATAAATGAGAGACCTTGTCTGTGACGTTTTGCAGCTGGAAGTCTCTGTCACGTGTAATTTGTAATCCTAGCTCTGTTAAGAACTCCTGCGCATCAAAGAGGTTGAACATATGCTCTCCAAAAACAGAAACGCAAAAGTGGAAAAACTGGAATAATGTGCTGATACACACAGCATAATCCAAAATTCCGAATATTGGTGGAAACGCTAAAACGCAGCTACCTGGAAGTGTAACTGACGACTGACAGGCGACTGGGCTTCGGCCTAAGCCAGCTTTTTCAAAATATCGCTACGCACAAAGGAACTGTTACCAGACGTTGTTGTCAACACGTAATCTATAAAGAAAGCCAGAGTGCTATTCTCGAACTTCCATCACGCGTTGTCTCACAAAATGAAAATACACATATTAATTACTTCCCTTATCAAGTTGACCTTGACATTGAAATTTCACAACAGTGTTGTGAATAAAAAGGGCTAGAATAGGTAAGAATCGAACAAATCTCTTTTGTAGATCTAAAGAATGTATGCATTGGTGCAACAGGTATGTCAATACCGATAAATTGATAATGTAAACTAAACCACCTTAACTCATCAAACATGTGTGCTGTTGTAATTTCAAATATATCCTAGCGAGTTATTTGTTTAACAACGTTAAAACTGGTGAACATACAAGTACCAGATCATGCCTATATCCACTAAGATATATTAAGGAGATACCCCAGAATTTGTCCTACGGTTGGATATACTAGCGCTAGGATACTTATCGACACCTTACTGGAACCTAGGATCAAAGGTTTATCCTATCGCCTAGATCCTATTCGAGAATAGGGGCTCAGGATTCTGACAGAGGTCCTGTAAGAAGCATCACCACAAGGTGATCATGAGCTACCTCTGTCAGAACTAACACACGTTTTACATTAATGGTGTGCCTTGAGTCTTTAAGACTAGAAACGTATTGCAAAACACACACAAAAATTTTCCTTTGCCTTTTCCTGATTGATGCTTCATAATTTCTCTAGGCATCAGTTGGATTTATTTTAATATACTGTATTTGTATAAATGCGGAGGGGATTAATTGTCAATATGGACGTTTGTTACGTTAGTAGCGTTGTGCAGTAGGTACTTATAGATAGCTTCAGATCGTGGTTGAATGTCGGTATGGGTTTGTTTTTGTTACATTAACGCTGTAGCCATTTACGGTTACTCAATTAGCATGGTCGATCTAAAGGAAAATAGCTCCATCCTGTTGTCAGTCGTTTTTATTTAGGCGTTACTAAATTATTACATATATGTGGGATGAATTAACCAGTGTAAATGCAGTTTACCTACACTGATGGCTGACCTCACATCGACCTAATTTATTGGACACTAATTTATAAGATCCTTGTTGTAAGAGGCGACAAACGGGATCGGGTGGTCAGGCTTGCCGACATGGATGACACATATACCACAGATCGATAATCATGCTGTGATCACTTGATAACCTGTTCCTGACTGAACTGGCCAAAGACTACCGCCATATAGCTGGAGCATTGCTGAGAGCGGCATTAAACATTAACCACACTAAATGAAACCTAATTTATGCCATACTCCCTAGGCATCTACGGCCTTTAAAATGAGTTCGATAGTTTCACCGGTGCTTACACAACACATTTCCGCCGTTTGCTGACATTTCATGAGAACGTGAAGATGATTTTGTTGATCCTGTTTATCCTTCTCCGTTGCAGTATATTATATCATTAAGGCAAGTGGATGAAGCATAACTCAGGCATATATGTTTCTTCACAGGTTTCTTCATTACGCATGATTACGATGTGCTGAAACAACAGGAAGATATTGTGGTCCGTATTCACTTGTCTCTTTCTGGAGCATTCATGTTAAACAGGTGAGAGGCCCACCGTGATCCATCCATTACATTTTGGCTCTTGATAACTAATATGTCTGAAGTGAACATATACCCTCCCATAAGTGCCGCGTCTACCAGTCATGTTTACCGGAGACTTATGAAGATCCAGGATAGAACTGATTTTCACGGGTGATCAGTGGATCAGGCTCGCAGACTTCGTTGCTATATGTCACCGTATATCATTTGCTTAGGCCGATGCTATTGATCACTGGATTCTCTGGTCCAGACTCTACTATTACAGACAGCCGGCATATAACTGGAATATATCAGCTGTATAACCAGGTCTGGGTCAGAAAATGTTAATCACTGGATTACGTGGTCCTTATCGACGCCACAGCGCGAGCACATTGCTAGATTTAGTGCTGTGTTAAAAGACCAACAAAAACAAATCCTAATGATAAAATGTGAGAGAGTATCTTGCGCAGCAAACTTAAATTTTCTAGGTACCGCGTGTGAACTTGTAAGCTTGTGTTTGTCTGACAATATCTCTCATATAACGAGATTTCTTCTGTTCGAATCTGCGGAAGTAAGAAGTTGTATAACTGAATGCTTCTTCCTAAATGAAATAAGGCAGTTGCCATGGCCACAAATCGGGTACTGAATACCAATCACAACCCTGCTTTGTATCATGAAGAGCCGGGTTAAAATTCGTCTTCGGTGACAACGGGATCGGGTGGTCATGCTCACTGCCTTGGCTAACACAGGTCATCGTGTCCCACTCGTGTAGATCTATGCTCATGGTGATGATCACTGGATTGTCTGGTCTAGATTAGATTATTTACAGGCCAGGGCCGTTTAGCTGGAATATTGTTGAGTGCGGCGTAAACCAGCAATCACCCTTTGTCCGAGCCAGGCAGATAAAAATTATTATAATCTGTATTGTCGAAAAACGACCTCCAATTATGGGAACCATACCTTAAACACAATTGCGGATAATCACTTGATACGAGCTGAGGTAATGCACGTACCATGGTAAATGGTACCGAGGTTTTGTTTGAGTCTTATCATTTTGTTTGTAATACGCGGTAATACAAACAAAATTTGTTTCTGACAACCACACATGGATGCATTCCTCTGATGTTTACATCTTGTAGACGCGCTTGTCGTACCATGCAAGGACATGGCTTCTGTAAGAGATCGTGACGCTTCATTCATATCCAGATTTGCTGCAATCTAAAAAGAGAAGCGACGCGTTCGAAAAGTGTAATAACAACCCTATCGGCTGTATATTTATACAATAATGTCCCCGTCGAAATTACACTTACATACCCACGTCTATCTCGAAGGGCAAATATCACCAGATGAAAACTAAATACATGTAAGTGTTTTGAAAGCTTTGGGTGAACATGTAGGACCCATCCAAATAATTCTTGTGGTCAGGGCTGGTGGTTATTGTGACCTGGTTGACCATATATCATACTGTAACATGATGGCATGGTTCCGTAACAGTATTGCCAACGAGGAGTTGTTGGATGGAGTACTCTATTATTAATCTAAACAATGGAATAAGGAACAAAGGTCAGACATAAAAATCAAGCCTGAAGTACGAGGATACAAGAGCCCTGTTCCATAAAGCAGTACTTAAGTCTTGTCTAAGAGCATTGTAAATACAGCAGACAAATTTTACACACTGAACACATGGGCCTTTGACGGCCATAAACCAGAGAACTAAACGATAGTAATTTCAGATAAATACTTACCATGGACACAACTGCTGCCAGGTTTGACGAACATGATGTCACAACATCCGTTATTAAACACAACATTTGTCCCAGAACAGGAGGAGCGGTAGGTGCCAAAGTTTGGTGTTGATGCTATAAAATATGATACTCCATAAACCTGAAATACGAAGACTTTCTATTTGATTAGACACTTTATATTTCGGCTCTTTCGTTTATTTCATATTGCTTAAGGGATAACCGAATTTTGAATGTTCTACAATGTTCTCTTTTCGTAAGCGGAAAACAGAAAGAAATCAGAAAAGAAATTAGTCGTCTTCGGTGACAACGGGATCGGGTGGTCATGCTCACTCCCTTGGCTAACGCGGTAATACAAACAAAATTTGTTTCTGACAACCACTAGTCGCTGCCATATTTCTAATTATTCCAGTGAATAAGTGACATTTAAGAGGCTTAATTTTAGCAACATTACAGTATTAGCAATTTTAGCAATATTACACCACGAATGGACTTCATGAAGTGTAACCACGTTGGCAATCGATCCAGGTCGAACAATCGTTTTACCCACTAGGCTTACCCGAATCCGTTGATTTGCCTAAACTCTATTGGCTTTATGATGTTTCTCAGAGAAAACTTCTCAAGTAGTCAGTAATTGTGCTCGTGCTTTGCTTGTATGGGGTACATACGAATAAGAACAAAATATTAGTCATTTAAATGTAAACGTCTACCTGTACAAGCAGGCAGGCCACAGTTGAAGACCGACGTTTGTGGAAGAGTCTCTGTACAGTCAGATCCACCATGAGATGGAGCTGGATTCGTACAGGTTCTAGTGCGAGTTTTGGTGACTGTATGAGATGTGCCGCAGGTTTGTGTACAGGAGCCACTCCAAGAGCTCCAAACTGCTGACTCTACCGTTTACTAAAGGTTAAGAAAGTGTCATGTTAATGCTTCCGAGAGGTTGTTTTATAACTATCTGTTAAATTGCTTTAATGACATCTGTAATGCAGGCGTCCGTGGCGAGCCACCTCGTGGGTGCTGGGTAACGCTAAGAGCTCGCCGACACCCCCGTTATGGACCCGGGGCGATATTAGGTTAACCAAACCGTTTGCCGTGGGTTGCGGCCCAGCGTCGGTGGAGGCCGGGAGTCTTGGGGTTGATGGCACTGGGGGCCTGTAATCGCGTTCCCTTTGCTCAACACACCCCTTCGACCCTTACTTTACCTAGACGGGAGGTTGAATGGGCCCGGTTCAACCAATCGGCTGGTCATGCCAAGCCCTGTGCATAGATTATGTATCATTGCACAGATATCATTTGAAATTGATGTAATTTTGGTCTTGGATTTATTGGCTTCTGAAACATGTTTGATTTTGAATTATGTTGTGTTGTAATTTGCCTAGAGTCGTATGCCCAGAAGGCGGAGTAATTACTTTGTGATTATTCTACTTGAGTATATCATCCGAGTATCCTTGGTGTTGCAAGCTGGAGGCCCGCTTGCTCTAGCATTGTCCTTAGTGATACTCCTTGGCGGGTGGGAAGCTCGGATGATGAACCAATTTACATTACACATGTAAATCAAAACGTCAACTTGAAATTGACCCTGTTGATACTGACAATAGACAGTCTTTATCGATTGAGTATTGGCCACGTTTCCTTGTAATTGAAACTCCTGACAAGACACCATTATCACTGAACCCTTTTGCAGTATCTAAAGGTATTCAATGTATTGCTGGTGATGTGAAGAATCTTAGATGCTTACGTTCGGGTGCCCTCCAAGATGAGTGTGGGAAAAAGCAGCAAGCAACCAATGGGTATTGATTCTTTTGTGGGCATTCCGGTCACGGTCTCTGCTCACAAAACCCTGAACACAAGTAAAGGTATTGTCAGAGATCGTGATCGGTTGTTTCCTGATATGTCCGAACTTGACATATCATCCGAAATGAAAGATCAAGGAGTGTTTTATGTAAAGCGTTTTTCACCAGGAAAAGTAATGAAACAATCCAAACAAACACCTATCTGTTTTCCTTCTCTTCTCCAAATGCTCCCAAGTCAGTGAAGGCAGGTTACTGTAACATCCAAACGCATCATCTGTGCGCAGCTCTAAAATAACAAAATCATCTACAAGCTGCTAAACTACCTTCACTTGGGTCTATACCCAGCTATCTCATCACAGACTGAGGAATCGCTTCCTGGAACATCAAAGTCTTCTTCTGATCATAAATCATCTTCGCAGTCACGCACTGAGTCAGCTGATAGACAACAATCTGCTAGAGGTAAATCTAAGCCTAAGCCTGATGCTTCAAAACAACAAAGTGGCAGAGCTCCTAAAGGGTCACAAAATAAAATTCAATTGTTCAATAAATATGGGTCTCTTGAAGATATGGACGTATCTGAAAACGTCCATTCTAGGGTACATAGCTTGTCGCCCTCCAAAAGAGTGCGGGGTAGATCCCCAATAAATCCCCCCAAAAGATAGTTTATCCCAATAATATTGTACAGTGGAACTGCAGAGGATTGAGGACTAATTTAAATGAATTACAGCTATTAGTCCCAGATTTTACACCTTCAGCGATATATCTCCAAGAGACATATTTAAAACAAACAGATACATTTGACCTTCGTCATTTTAATGCATATCATTCTTTTTCACCTCTTGGTGATAGAGCCACTGGTGGGTGATCTGTTCTAGTCAGACAAAAACGTTATTCAAAGCCCTGTTTCACTTAATACTAATATGCAGGCTGTTGCTGTGAGAATTACTTTACATGTAGCATTGGCACTATGCTCACTCTATATTTCGCCGTCTTCGACGTTTGCCAAAACTGATCTTCAAGCCCTGTATGACCAACTCCCGAAGCCCTGTATTATAATGGGAGATTTAAACTGCTCTTGATCAAGCTCATGACACTGTTACGGGAGCTGATAACATACATTATCAACTCCTGAAGCACTTACCAGAATCCTGTTTAGAGACGCTCTTATCAATTTTTGATGATATTTGGACTTCCGGAAAATGTCCTTCTTCATGGCGTGATGCTATAGTAGTACCAATACCTAAACCTGGACGTGAACATACGGATCCATCTAATTATCGTCCGATTTCATTAACTAGCTGTGTTTGCAAGACCATGGAACGCATGAGAAATAATCGACTTGTTTGGTACTTGGAAACAAATAACCTCATCACAGATATACAATGTGGTTTCCGGAAAAAAACAGAAATGCTGTCGATCACCTAGTGCGTTTATAATCATTTGTGCAAAACGCGCTGATTAGTAAACAGCATGCTGTGTCTGTTTTTTTTTTTTATCTTGACAAGGCATTTGACACAACCTGGAAGTATGGCATTCTGAGAGATTTACATGATTTCCGTTTGCGAGGTCGTTTGCCTGAATTCATAGGCACAGTAACAACAGACAATTTCAAGTCTGCGTGGGTTCTACCCTGTCTGATCAGGATCAGGGTGTTCCACAAGGCAGTATTTTGTCAGTCACACTTTTTAGTATAAAGATAAACAGTTTATCAAAAGTTTTAAACGATTCAATTGATGGATCGTTATTTGTGGGTGATTTTAATATTTCGTGTCATGGTAAAAATATACATACCATTGAACGGCAACTACAGTTGTGTTTAAACAAGATTAATAAATGGTGTCTTGAAAACGGCTTTAAATATTCCAAATCGAGAACTAACTGCAAACATTTTTGTCGTAAATATAAACCACATAAAGACCCTGAACTATCTCTAGATGGCACACCAATTAAAGTTGTGAAGGAAGCTAAGTTCTTGGGTCTCACTTTTGACTCATACTTAACATTTTTACCGCATATTAAATCACTTAAAACTAAATGCCTGAAAGCACTTGACTTGTTGAAAGTGATTTCAAATTCTAAATGGGGAGGGGATCAAGCTACCCTTCTCCATCTATATCGATCTCTCGTTGCGTTCTAAACTTGATTATGGCTCCATTGCAAAAGCAACTTAAAACTATTAGATTCAGTCCATCGTCAAGGTCTAAGAGTTTGTTTTGGCTCCTTTAGAACTTCACCTGTATGTCGAGGTTGATGAACCATCTCTTGAGCAGCGACGTGTAAAACTAGCTTTACAGTATGTAACAAAACTATATTCAAATGAGTCAAACCCTGCATATAACTGTGTTTTCAATCCTCTGTATGAGGATTTATACAATAAGAAATCTTCTCTTGTTCCGTCTCTTGGTTTAAGAATAAAACCACTTATTTCTGCTGCCAGCATTGAGCTGGAAAACATAGCTCCTTTCCGTCTTCTTTCTTCTCCTCCTTGGCAGTTGGTTAGGCCACAAATTGACCTAACATTAACGACATTTAAAAAATCAGAAACGAATGAATTACAGTATAAACAAGAATATAATCAACTGAAACATAAATATAGCAATTATAAATCCTTATTTACAGATGCGTTACCGGAAATGCCTACGTGGCTGGGTAACCAACAAAAGACGATGTCGTATTGGCCAGTGGCAAGATTATTATACAATTCAATAATTTCTATTAAAAGTGGATGTTTACAAGAAATATTTTTAATAGTCTGAAGGCAAGAAAGAGACTCTTAATAGATTATATATTGTTTACGTTTAGGGTGGCTTTGAATATATTGAAGAGCTGTTAATATGGCGTTAGCTTCAGCTGTAAAAATAGAACTGGTACTCTAGACGATATTGTTCTGGATCCAATGACAGTGGCACAAGCCACAGCGCCACGGTCCTTATACGCATCTGTGAATAAGGATTTATAATTAGGTATAAATAGATTACATGAAATACAACCGTATATTGGTTACACCTACTTGGGCTGTCAGTTCAGATTTGAAGAGGTTATTTCACGACGATGTCGTATTGGCCATACTAGATATACTCATGTGCACTTGTTAAAAGGTGAGGATCCTCCGTTTTGTATCCCTTGTGATGAGAGAGTCACGGTCAAGCATATTCTGCTTGACTGTGTTGAATCTTCATCACAAGGGATAAGTATTTTACAGTTAAAACAAGGATGGATCTTTTAACCAGCGTTAATTCACATTTAATTATTGGTGTTTTAAAAGAAATTGATTTTTTGGTGGAATTTTTAATATTATGTTGTGTAAATAGATGTATTTTAATGATTGGTAGTTTGGATTAGTAACTTGAATTGTTGGTGGCTGTACCCTCAAAGGGGGTTGAAGTATTGTAAAATTACTGTCCTCCTGAGAGGGTACATAAGTCCACAAACATTCACAGTAAATTTAAGTCGACCAGGATTGTAATCGTAGTATTCATGTAATTTAATTTTCGTACAATCGCTCAGCTGAAGGGATGGTGTATATCCAACTAGGGTCCATGTAGGTAGCAAAGGTACTGTAAGTCCCCATGGTTCCTAGTGTGGTGATCTACCTTCTGTTGTTGGCGATCTATGGTCTGTTTGTATATTGTATTGTCTAATTAGTGCTATTAGTTTTACCTTTGCATGCTAATTTAATTGAAATTATGATATTCTAGTTACTTTACTGTCCTTCGTTGACAGATTTTTATATTGTTCGAACCCACAAGCTCAGGGTCAGGCAACTAATCACCAGACTCCAAACCGCTCAGCCACCACGACCTCCATAAGTACAATACGCTATGGCACGACTTCAGTCTAATGGCTGAGGTGTGCAAAGTGTGCTCATGCATACACGTGTCTACAAACACGTACGCATATACGCAATGCAGCTGTAGTTCTTATACATGATTGCATTTACACATTGCTCATTACCCACGTTCAACACACACGCAGTAGAAATGATGGTAAGAACAATTTGTTGTAGATCTAACAAAACATGATCTACTCTGTAATCTGTGTGCATCAAAGCGTACATCAGTTTCTATGCCCCTCTTGATACTGGCAATAAACAGTATGTAACGATAATCCTACATCATGTGAGTAAACCCTTTCTCATAACCTCAAATCCCGTGCACGTGACGCTGAGCTTAACATCAAGCTAGTAATAATGCTTGCACTAGATCACAACAGATATCTGATTTGTCATCTGGTTCTATACTCTGGCGATATTAGGCGATTTGGGACGGTTCTGCTGGACAAGCGGCGATGAAGAGGGGATTTTGAGAAGGGCTGTCTCTCTCCGAGGATTGGTCACCCGTGGTCATCCTGAACGTTGACGCTCATTAACGTCATTATTTGGATGACGTTTTCAGCTGATGGTCTCTTGCAATAGCTCAGGGATCATCCCAATACCCTTCAATGACATACCAGCATTCCGTATACCACATATTAATATTTTTAGATATTTTCAGTTTAAGAATCCATACAAATGCAAATCAACAGATGTTCAAGTTATAAAGCTGATAGAACAGCTGACTGGAAGGTCAGTTAAGCGCGCTTCAAACAGTTACAGGATATCCTGCTTTCAGCACGAGTCTGGACATGCATCACCAGAGGATCATCATGATCATATTATACACTCAAAATGAACAATGACACGCAAAATGAAATTCAAAATGGATACTTACAATTTTGTACTCATATGAAAACTGAAACATTTTTAGGGTTGCACATTGTTTCTGAAATGTTTTAGAAGATCATTCTTGACCAAACTCAACCAAAAATGATTTTGAATGGTTTTATCAATCAGGATTTTCCGGATGTGCGTGGATATGTCATGCAGCCCGAACATCAGGCACAATGACGGTTTCTCACATGCAAAGCATGAGTGCATGTGTCTATAAAAGACCCTAATGAATCTCACTGTTTCATCCACAACCTTTGTACTGTACTGTATACGAAAATGGAACGCCTCAACACTGCCGATCGAAATCAGGCAATTGGACGAGTGCAAGCTGACGAATCCAAGAGTGAGGTGGCAAGGAACTTGCAACGTTCATCCCAGCACAATAACTCGATCGTGGGATCGATTTCCTCAAACAAATTCGACAAATGACCGTCCAGGATCGGAAGAGCTAGAGTCACCACAACTGCCCGAGATCGGTACATCCGGGTAACCAACCATCCGGGACCACCATCGTAGCCCCCGGAACACACCACAAGAACAGTTTGGAGCCCGAATGGTGTACGATTAGACAATCAGGAACCGTCTTCGAGAAGTAGGAATATATGCCAGAAGTCTAAACGTTGCCCCCTACTACATGGCCGAGTGAGATGGTGTAACACGGTACTGCCATGGAACCTGGCAAACTGGAGGCGCATATGATTTAGCGATGAATCACGTCTCCTCATCTACCGATGAATTAGCGTCTCCTCAGGCGACGTGATGGTAGAGACCGTGTCTACGGACGACGTCATGAACATTTTGCTCCTAACTGCATCAGACAGGTGGAGAGATTCGGCGAAGAAAGGGGTATGTCCAAGGCAATCGCATGGCAAATCGATACATCAACTATATTCTTCTTCTGCATGTCCTTCACTTTTGATCTTCAGCGGCTGTTCTTCCAAAAGGACAAAGCCAGGCCCCACACAGTAAGTGCCACCGTGGACTACCTGGCCAGTAACAACATCAATACCCTCCCCTGGCCCTCCAGATCCCGGGATTTAAACACCATTGGGATCAGACCGATAGACCATAGAATCAGTTGTTCCACATGCTGTAGGAGGAATGGAGGATTCCACAAGAAAACATCCAACGACTGATTCGATCTCTACCCAGGAGGTGTTGGGCAGTTGTATCAACTGGAGGTGGTCATACGAGGTACTGGCGTAAACACCACCTAGTGGACAGCAGTGATGACTGTTATTCTCATGAAATATGGGCAAGATAGCAATGCATTGCTTAACGAAATTTCATTTATGTATCTCTCTTTTCCGCTGATCTATATATCCTTGAATAACACCAATTTTTTTTACTTCTATTTGGGCTTTTCTCTTTTTGTTTTTGAGGAGTGTACATACTGGAGTTTCGGATGGATAGCTGGCTTCATGAGTAGTCTACAGAGGGTAAAGCATTTTAGGACAGCTCATTTCTTCATTACCTTGAATAACACCAAATATTCATTGATATTTGGGTTTTGCGTTTCTTTGTTGGAAGAGTGTAGTGTATTTTAAATATTACTAACCATTACTTTTAATGTTCAACAGGCTTCCATCGCATTACAGAAAATTAAAGCTAACAAAAGAATCTTTGGAATCTTTTTACCCTTCATCGTAAGACAATATCTGCTACGAAGTTAGCGATACACCGAACTCTATAATTCATTTGTGTGGAGACAACCTATAAGAGTCATCTGTAATGTATGGTTGCCGGGTAAGTCCGAGGATCGTGTCAAGAAACACCCGTACACAGCTACATAGCTACAGACATTACACTTGATTTGTGATAACGTTACCCAACCTTCCATTCCACAATCAACATCATTTTTAAGAGGACGTTTGGTATTTTTTGTGGGGATTTCATAAGCCATATTTAGGGTTGAGATTTCATCATCCGAGCTCCCCACTCACCACGGAGTATTACAAGGATAATGCTAAAAACAAGCGGATCTCCGGCTTGCAGCACCAAGAATGATATATTCCAGCAGAAAAATTAAAAGATTAATAGTTCCACCAGACTGGCCCCATGAGCCACCGCCTTCTGGCATACGACTCTGAGCAAAAACAAGCAATACTTCTGAGATCAAAACATTCGCCAAGTCTTGAAGCATGTTATAATTGCGTAATTTTCTTACAACAGTACACAAATGTAGCACAGGGCTTGGCGTGACCAGCCGATTGGTCGAACCGGGCCCAATTCGACCACCCGTCTAGGCGAATTCAGGGCCAAAGTGGTGTATTGAGCAACAGGAGCACAATTGCAGGCCCCTATTGCCCTCAACCACCAGGATCCCCTCCTCCGCCGACACAGGGCCGCAACCCACGGCAAACGGGTTGGTGAACCAAATATCCCCCCGGGTCCATTACGGGGGTGTTGGCTAGGTCTTGGCGTTACCCAGCACCCACCACGAGGAGGTGGCTCGCCACGGGTGCCTATACCTTCAAGGGTGAAGGAGATGTACAATGATTGTCTTCGTTTGGAAGATCCATTTAATGGATCCATTTTGACACATAAGAGAGGACTTGAATTTGCTAGAATGTATAAATAACTTTGACTATTAGTGGCTATACCTTCAAGAGTGAAGGGGATGTACAATGATCGTCTTCCCTGGTATGTAAATGCTATTTCAATCAAAACCTTTTTCATCCGCGATTTTATCCAGCTAGGATCCATGTAGGTAGTAAAAGTACTGTAAGTCACCATAGTCCATAATGTGTTGATATATCTTTAGTTGATGGCAAGGTACCGGGGTAGAATAGGCCTTCAGCAACCCATGCTTGCCATAAAAGGCGACTAAGCTTGTCGTAAGAGGCGACTAACGGGATCGGGTGGTCAGGCTCGCTGACTTGGTTGACACATGACATCGGTGTATGTCGACGGTGTATAAATCGTCGCGTCTGGACCAGACAAGACTAAATGCATGAGCATCTGTCTCCTTGTCAAATGGAAACTTTTGAAGTTGGCGACGAGTTCAAATTCCTAAATAATGCTGATGGTGTTCCAGTTAGATCCTTGGCCATCTAGCCTCCAAGTGACATTTAGGCTTGCAAGTTTCCAAACTGTATGTAAACTGTTAGGCAGTAGGGACACTTGACTTGGCCAAATTAGGTGATGACAGTGTGGAGAAAGGAAAGGGCTTAACAAGAGAGGCAGTAAATATGACTTTATAAACCGTTATCAGATGGTTGGATGTGACATCTTATTGGTAATGGCCCCAGCACGTGTTACCACAATGCATATGTTCATCTGGTCTCCCTTAGGCTGCTTCTAAATTTATATGAGTTAGCTTGTTACCATCAAAATATTCAGAGACTAAGCAAGTCTAGACCATCTCTTTCCAAGAAGATTTAGGAAGATTTTTAATAGCTTTTTTATTTGTTAGCTAGGGATTTTGTAAATGCAGAGTCAATACATGCAGCAAGAGTACTGTAAATCCCTATGTGATCTACCTTCAGCTTCTTTGAGATGCATTTATCCATCCATATTTATCCTGACAACTTTCAGCTGTCGGTGATCTTTAGCCAAATGTATAATGCGTCGTCGTGAAGAGAAATACCGGTTTATGATTACTTGCAACATTTAAATGTAAATATGTGATATTCTACGTTTCACTTTCTTTTGTTGACAGGTATTTATATCTCTTTAAATTGTTTTTAGATCTTCAGTGTCAAGGGTGGTGGGGTTGCCCAGTGGTTAGAGCGTTCGCTGGTCACCAGGGTTCGATTCCCAGCAATGGGTACAGTGTGTGATGGTCGCTCACTGCCCACCACCACCCGGAGTCTCTGCTAAAAGCGGCGTCCCAACTACGTTAAATGTATTCTTCATAAAGGGGTTCCACAAAGTACCCTACCTTTGTTCATCAACGGCTGAGTTGCCAGTCGAACACATCAAACAGAACACTTTCCAGGTTCTTGTTGTATGCATTCTTTTTATCGTCCTTACTTTTCTCCAAAACCAAGAGCATGGCAAGTATTATCCTTTTTAAGGTCGACTTTTTTGGATTCTTCTAACCTCTTTGGGATGCCATTATATCTCATAACAATCAGCTGAAACATAGCACAGTGTGCTCAGTTCGGACATTGACAGCCCGGTTATAAAGACTTAAGCCTGAGGGGAAATGATGCACTGATAACAGGGGTTGAAAGCAGCCTTCGACAAAAACAGTCACACAAAGGAATTCCGAAGTAGCCATGCTTGACAGTACGTAGCGAAGCTATGATATATTCATGATAGAGATATCACTATGTAGTGTCGGGAATGACATATTTAGAGCAGTACCTACCAGGATAAAGATGTAGTTTTCACGGTGTATCTCCACGCACCGTTGTGCCCTAACTGACAAGTCGACATGCTGCGGTTATATCATTCGCTCTTCACACCGAAAATCTGGGGTCGATTCCCCTTATGGGCACAATGTGTGAAGCCCATTTCTCCTGGTGTCTCCCGTCGTCATGTTGCTGGAATATCGTTAAAAGCGGCGTAAGCTAGCCTCACTCACCCCTTTTAGAAAGGTTACATATTTGGTCCAAATAACCCCTTTAGTTTGTTAGACTGCACTCAGGCGGATTGAAGAACGCTATTTCACGTGTGCACATGTGTTCCACATTGTCTTATGTTACCAACTGAAGAAACATGTCACAACTGTATCCAACCCCAAAAACGTATATGATCCTTTGACAACCTTATAGCATACCAATTAAATACGAAATTCAATAATACACATGACAATAGTGATAACATGGCACAGTGACATAGGATAATTGAGGATTTGTTAGTAATTCATGGTCCTTTAACTTACAATTGATTTTAACGTGCACTCAAACGTTAACACACGGAAATTATAGATCCAAATTGGTGTTGTTTGCTGCTTAACAGCAATCAGTATATGCTTGTTTGTTTGTACCCTAACGGTGAAGTCAAGTAAAATACGTGCAGTCTGAAACGAATCGAGTGTTGAGCAGATGATCCAGTGACTAATGGCATGAGCATACGTCTGTGGAAATGGGAATAGATCACATGTGTTTACCAAGTCAGCAATCTGACTACCCGATCCATTAGTCGCCTCTTATGACAAGGATGGGTTGCTGAAGACCTTCACGGGTGGGTTTTATCAATACAAGTTAAAATTTACTTATTAGCTCCAGAAATACGTGATGATCTAGTTTCTATGAATTAAAATGTCTGTTCTGACATGGATATCGATTATCTGATATTTTTTTCCATTCAGGTTTTTCTGTTCCGTTCTGATTCTGAAGACCACTTGTAACCCGAACCTTCCCGTGCGTAACCTCGGTGTACCACAACGGTTGAAGAGTAGTTCAGGTATTTCACGTAATAAATCATACATTATGTACAATACGGTGATACCCTTGCTGGTAGAAAAACTAACTGTCGATAACACTTAATTGGGTTGTCACACACTTGATGAGTGGGTGAGTTTCGTTTTACGCAGCACTCAGCAATATTCTAGTTATATGGCGGCGGTCTGAAGATGATAGCGTCTGGATCAGGCAATTCATTGATCAACAGCATGAGCATCGATCTACGCGACTGGGATCCGATGACATGATTCAAACAACTCAGTGATCCTGACCAACTGATCCCGTTCGTTGCCTCTTACGTCAATCATGGGTTGCTGAAGGCCTATTCTACCCGGATCATCAAGGGTGCTCACACTTGATGAACTCCACTCATATATTAGCGTTGAAAGTGAGTTTCTCTATTTTGTATGCCTTTTGATGAAGCCATCCCTGTCAAGCATGCCCGAGTCCCTTTAAGTGGAATAACTATTTTAAAGTTTCATCCACTTAGTACCAAAAAAATCATTTATTTGTTGTTGTTTTTTTTTAAGAAAATAAGTTTATCAAGAAATTACTGTCTACAACGTATTATTGCACATAAGTGTAATGCGACCACTAAATGTGTGTTTTTGCGCAGAACAGGTCACAGAACAGAATTCAGACAGTTTATTCCAATTATATGTTGTACAGTGGAACTGCAGAGGTCTCAGAACAAATGTAAATGATTTACAGTTGTTAGTCCAAGATTTTACACCTTCAGCGATCTCTCTCCAGGAGACATATTTAAAACGGACAGATACATTCGCCTTTCGTCAGTTTATTTCTTATCATTGTTTTTCACCTCCGCTCCGGGTAACAGGGCCACATGAGGATTTTCAATCCTTGTCAAACAGAACGTTATCCATAGCCCTGTTTCATGTATTACTAATAACCAGGCTCTTGAAGTGAGAATTACAAGTGGCGTTTCCACTATACAATCTATATATCTCTTTGTCTTCAACATTTCCCTAAACCAGTCTTCAAGCTCTATTTGCCCAGCTCTCTATGTCGGGACATGCCTAAACAATTCAGTATTTTCTTTACAAATTGTTGTCAGTTCTTTTAAGTCGCACCCACCAATAATATCTCAATAGAAAGTTGGAGAAGTTGGTCGCACGTTCTATCAAGTGCGGGCTATTGGAAAGGATGGCTTGACGAGATCTGTCAAGTGCGTACAATTCAAACTGGCCTTACAGGTACTGTCTGTCTATTCAGGGTAGCACGCTATACGTTATAAACTCTACTCATGACACATTGCTTTTGTTTTCTCGTCTCATGAAGGGTTTTCTGCATGAGTACCTTAAAACACATGCCTTTCCTTGACCTTTCCCTACATAGCACGTGCTGTTTATGTCCTACCTAACGGTGACCACGTGACTTTGATCTGCTCCGACTGCCTCTGGCGAGGCTACCGTCTGGAGAACCTTATAATACAATAAACGTGATTATATATTCTACAACGTTGCTTTTTCTAGCCACGAAATGGCCAAACTAATTCCAACATTTTAACCCATTCACCCTTTGCTTTTTTGGTTTCGTTTGGTTACAGCTCGCCGCCGCACATCGAACAAGCACTGTCTATGAAAGAGTGTTCGTCACAGTCTATTGGTGGGCCAGGGTAAGCCAGCCTAGTGTTATCCCTGACATTTAGAGCTCGCTTCATAGTTAGAGACACCATTCTCATAGACATTTTGTCCTTTACGCTAAATGTGGAACATGTGTTGGCACATATTCACTGACACGCTTTGTTTGTTCATCGATTATTTCCCATGACAGTGTTTGATGCATTGAACGGTTATATTCCTGAGTACAGTGCATTCCTGACTTTATTTCGCAACATTCTGCACGTTGCACCCTTCATATTGATACGCTGGCTATCGTTTGCTCATGAAGGTCCCGGGGTAGAATAGGTCCTCAGCAACCCGTGCTTGCCATAAAAGGCGACGAACGAGATCGGGTGGTCAGGCGCGCTGACCTGATTGACATATGTCATGAGTTCTCAGGTGCGCAAATGGATCACTGCTGTTGATCACTGGAGTGTCTGGTCCAGTCTCGATTATTTACAGACCGCCGCCATATAGCTGGAATGTTACTGAATGTGGAGTACAACTCATTCACTGTTATCTAGACACGGGGCAACAAATCTACAAATTATCACGTTTCAATTTATTTATCATAATCAAAATATTTTAATCGATAAGAAAACTATATGGTATTGAAACTAGAATGCAAAGGGTGTTATGTTTATATATAATCTTCTGATATCTTTGAAAATAAATACAATGTTAAAACAACGTTCAGAATATTCAGGAGTCAGGAAAATGCAAAACCCTTTGCCGCCACATGTTTACATTTTGAACTAGACAAACACGGATGACAATCGTACATTGAAAGTACACTTTTAGAGTGGTTGAGTTAATATTTAACGTCACATCGGCAATGTCTCAGCCATATCGTGACTAGAACATTTAATACTGAAACGAAAGATATGTATAGTATACAAACCTGTCAACGAATCACAGTAAAACTACTTGAATATCACAGCTGGGATTAAAACTAGCGTGGACAGTTAAAACTAATATCACTATTCGGACAACACAATGTAAAATCAGGCTATAGATTGCCAACAACTGAAGGTAGATCACCACACTAGGGACCATGGGGACTGACAGTACCTTAGCTACCTGCATTGACCCTAGTTGGATTTACATCATCCCCTCAGCTGTTAGCAATGTAGACACATCTAGCGACAAATTAAAAATACACAAGTGCTACGACTAAGAACAGCGGAAAGTTTAACTTTACTCAGAATGTTTTTGGACTTATTGCTAGACACATATTAGATGTTCCTGCGCAAGATACTGATATTCCACGCTAACCTTTAGTTAAGACGAAGATAACAAGATGATTGGGGCATTGACAAACATTTTAGATATTCAACACTTCTGTTGAAAAAACCCAGGAAAATGTCATTTGCTTCGTGAAATGGATCGGTGGTCCTAAACATATTTGCTCAGTATATTGTGTTGATTCAATTCGTTGGGACTGTACTAGTTCCTAAATCGGGTATGCTATAACAATTCATACGTGAAACGCACGGGGAAAATAAACTTCTCGATATTTATCAGACAACCTGTCTCCCTCTTGTTTCAAGTGGATCGTTCTGTGGGGCGTTCCCAAGTATGCAAATTGGGGTCATTTGTCAGGTAGTGGATCATCTTAGATGTGTTTACCAGTACGTACCCTCTCAGGAGGACAATAATACACTTTTTAGAAGAGTATGTATACTACTATTAAAAATAACGGAAGGCTTAAAATGATCTGGAATGCTTTGGGACTTACGTACCCTCCCAGATGACCTATAATTTTGCAATACTTCAACCCCCTCTGAGGGTACAACCACTAACAATCTAAGTTACTAATATAACAATCAATGTTTACAATATAGCTATTTACAACTCATTGTAATCAGAATTAAAAAAATATATCGGTTTCCTTTCAAAACCAATAATTACATGAGAAGTAACATGAGTAAAAAGATCATTCATTGATCTTACATTGAAATATTTATCCCTTGTGATAGAGAATTCAACACATTCAAGCAACATATGGTTGACAGTGATTCCTTCATCAAAAGCATAACGCGTATGGCCAATGCGTCATCGTCGCATAATGACCTCCTCAAATCTGAACCGACAACCTAAGTTGGTGTAACCGATATATGGTTTTATTTCATAAGTGAGTGAGTGAGTGAGTGAGTGAGTTAATATTTAACGTCACATCGGCAATATTGCAGCCATATCTTGACGAAAACATACGTGTCATAAAAAAGAAATATAACTGCATATAATGAAGAACCTGTCGACGAAGGACAGTAAAACCACTAGACTATCACAGTTAGTATTAAAACCTGCATGGAAAATAAAACTAGCATGGACACTAATAGTATCTTTATTTGGACATAAAATATAAAAACAGACCATAGATCGCCAACAACAGAGGATAGATCACCATACTATACATACTGTTATATTTCATGTACTTTATTGATACCTATGTGGGTGTCCCACTTCTGCATTATGTCACGGCTATAGCATCTGATGACAGCTTTATAATCAGCGTATGGAATAAGAAGTGGTGTAACAGATTTATGGAGTGCTGCCTTGGCAGCAAGATGAGCCACTGTGTTCCCGGAAATGCCAACGTAGCTTTGTAACCAACAGTAAGACGATGCCGTATTAGCCAGTAGCAAGATCGTTATACAATTCAACAATTTCAATTAAAAGTGGATGTTTACAAGAAACATGGTTAATAAACTGACTGTAGGAAAGTATGACTCTGAATAGATTATATAGTGTTCGCTTTTAGGGTGGTTTATTAATGTAGTTTCAGAATGATAATATGGCGTTTGCTTCCGCTGTGAAACTAGAGCTGTTATCCAGTAATCGAGTATCGTTCTGGATCCAATAAGAGTGACACAGACAACTGCGCCACCATCCTTGGACCCATCTGTAAATAAGGATGTGCACGTACAATGTATATTGTTGCTTATATTGCAGTTCATTTTTTCTGATTTTTTAAAACTTTGTCAGTGTTAGGCCAACCTCTACCCTCACTAATTCGCAAGTAGGAGAGGAAAGAGGACGGGATAGAGATAGATTCGCTATCTCAATGCCATCAAGAAACGTTTGCCTCTTAGTCCTAGTGGCGGAACGAAAGAAGACCTTTTGTTGTACAGATCCTCATAGAGAGGATTAAAGGCGGTTAAAGGCAGGATTTGATGCATGAGAATATAGTTTGGGGATAGATAGTAAGGTTAAATTAATATGTCGCTGTGTAAGAGATGGTTCATCTGCCTCGGCGGGAGAAATTCAGTCCTTGGTGGTGGATAGAATTCATTAATTCTAAGTTGCCTTTACAGGGTCCACCATATATGATAATCCAGTTTCGGACGGATAAGTGATCTGTGTGTTTTGTGTATTGTAAGTGAATCAGGGTAGTTTGATCTCCTCCCAAGTTTGAATGTGAAACCACTATTAACAAGCAGAGTTCGGGCTAAAAGCCCGAAGGGATTTAATATGCAGCAAAAACGTCAAGCGGGAATATAAAATAAGACTCAGGAACTTGGCCTCCTTTACAGCTTTGGTAGATGTGCCATTTAGGAAATAGTTCAGAATGTTTATGTGGTTTGCATTTACGGCAGAAATGTATGCAATAAGTTTTCGATTTCAAAAGAATTGAATCCCTTTTCTAGACAGCATTTATTTATTTTGTTGCATTCTGTTACTGCGTTGGTCGTTCAATAGTTATGTATACGTTTACCGCAACCAAACATTAAAATCATCCACAAAGAGTGATCCATCAATTGACTCTTTTAAAACGTTTGCGAAACTGTTAATCTTCATACTAAACACTGTGACAGACAAAATACTGCCTTGTGGGACACCCTGATACTGACTGTAACGATTATACAACGTTGAACTCAGTCGGACTTGAAATTGCCTTTAATTTAAAACCATTGATATAAATTGAGGCAAACAACCCCTTAAGCATGTAAAGTCGTAACGTAAAGTCATATGCTTCTTCTAAATCGAAAAAGATCGACACTTCATGTCTTGTATGAATTACAGCGTTTTTCACGAGCGTCACTAAACGCACCAAGTGATCAGTGGTACTTCTGTTTTTGCGAAAACAACATTTAATAATGGTTAGTATATTATTGGTTTCTATGTACCAAGCTAGTCGATTACTGACAATACGTTCCATGGTTTTGCAAATGCAGCTAGTTAGTTAAAGTAGTCGATAATTGGAAGGATCCGTAAGATCATGTCCAGGTTTAGGTATTACGACTATTATAGAGTCATACCATGACGGAAATTTCCCCGACATCCAAATATCAACAATATTTCGAAATGTCTTTAAAAAGGACTCTGGTAAGAACTTCAAGAGCTGATAATGTATGTTATCAGCCCCTGCAGCAGAGTGATCAGCTTGTTCGAGAGCGGTATACTGCTCATGAATAGAACATAGTTCATTATACTCTTCCCCTCTATCTGAATTAAAATTAATAATTTTCTTTTCTTGTGGTTTTCTTGTTGATAGTTTGAATCTTGGCACATGATTAGAAGAGGAAAAGTGTTTAGCGAGAGTATCAGCCCCGGTAAATAAATGATCTCCACGTTTAAGATGATAGACGCTTGACTTAATGCCTTTACCTTCAATGTTCCATACCGTTGTCATTTTCGTTCTTGAGGTTCTCAATGAAACACAATTTTGCCGAAACTGTCATTTCGTATGTGTAAAGGTACGCCGGGCTTTACCATTTAGAATTTTATATCTATTTTACTTATGCAACATGGTATGGAAAACAGAAAAAAATGTTTGGCCTTCTCAAGCGTCTTTGCAATCAGCTGTAAACAACGGCTTACATACGTGAGGATATGCAAACGGCATCGGAATAGAAACGTCAGCTATTTTGAGATGTTCAACAGAGAAACATTCTATAGGAACAAGAGCAACAATATAACCACATTTCGTTCCGCTATTCCACAGACACTAAGTATCTGCAGTGGTTTCAATACAAACGCCATACACCATATTTTACCAACGCTATATAGACACTTTAAGATGCAATACACTGATCATGACTTGTGCAGCTATTGATCTGCTTTTTGTAGACTATATCACACCTACGTTATGACTGTAGCAAGGTTACTTCAGTTTAGCATAATCTTGAAAACAGGCTAAACAATGATCTGGTTGTAAATTTAAAGCTAACTAAGAACAAACTTTGCTCGTATTCGGCCAGAAAAAAATAATGATCCAATCACGTGATTCTTAACCTTTTTTCATCATGATATCTTTAACTGTAAAATATATAAAGGTAAAGTACAAAGGTAACACAGTCTCATGCAAAACAACAATAACACCAAACATAACAATCATAAGCCTTATGCAGAAAATAAGTTGGTATTATTATCATAAGGAATATGATTATGCCTGGTGGCAAGACTTAGACTTGAAATATAGTGTGAATGAGGTATTTTTAGAAAGACATACAACAATTAAAAAGGTATCAACAACTGAAAGGGTGTCCGGTCACCAGGCATCATATTGACTGACAGTGCCACAAATAAAGATAATGACTTCCAGCGTTATAAACAACCGAGCAAAAAAGACCAAGAAAAATAAGGCCACGTCTTTACTACATATTAATATTTACTACGTAAAATACCTGATGTAGAAGAGTGCTGAAAACTACCACAAAACCGTCGACACACAAGAAGACAAAAGTCTGACTCTAGAGTGGGTAGACAACTTCAACACTTTGCTTAATGACACAAAACATGTAGCTGATTTGTGTGCAACCGTGATTCACCGTATTACTGAAAACTCAAATGAATGAAAACAAATGGCACTTTAGACTCTAAAATGTCTCTGACGTGAAACATGCTCTCAATGACTTGCCCAATAACAAAGTTCCAGGACCACATGGAGTACTAAATGGGCACATCAAGAACAGTGCCCATATCTTACTATCTACTGTAGAGACTCTATTTAATAGCATACTAAGCACAGGGTGTTTCCCACCGAGGTAATAGATTTGTTTGGTATTCCTTAGCACAGGAGAATGTTTCTACATCAAAGGGTAGAATGCATTGTTTATTCATCGAATTCCCCAAAGCATCTGACAGGATTCACCATCATTGCTATAAAATGTGAATCTGGAAAATGGTAATAGTGGTAAATGCTTTAATGTCATATCATCACTGTATGACCAATTCAAACCTTGTGTTATGATTAATAGATTACCTTTATATGAGGATATTGCCTGAGAAATATGTAACGTTACGGCTTGTATGGTGAGTCCTATCTTATTTACAATGTTTCTGAAGGTTCCGTCACTGATGTATGAAGCTACAAACTGCAGAGGCATATTAGCGAACATTGGCATGGATCACATCACAGGTATTGTGTATTCTGATGAGATTGTTAATGGTAACTTGTCAGTTGGGAGAGTGCTGGTTAATCTAGGCCATGTCTGTAACCTGTATGGGATGAAAGTGAATCTGGAAAAAGACAAAAAGTGTTTAGAGGAGGAGAGAAACTTAAAAAAAATAAGAGATGGTACGATAAAGGTTAAAGACTGTAAGTGGACAAAGCTTGTCCCAAAGCGAGCTGAAATCCACGTTCTGGTGATTTCGACGATTGCATTGCTAGCGCTATACCAGGGAAGCACCGGCGCGATCTGAGCGCACAAACTGTTTCGTCGGTTGCGTAGCTGCTGTCGTGAGACGTTTTTTGACAATTGAAATCCGGAATTTAACATTTGTAAAGAGCAAATAAACATTAATATTATTTATCCGAGGCCGTTAATACCACTTCAGATGCAAAATCAATTGCCTGTATAACAAAACAAAGCGAGCGAAATTCAGCAAGATCAGTCGTCTGCTAGTGACAGGTTATGTATGTATCAAACAGGAAGCCAAGTCTCTCGCAGTGCGAAGGGAAAAGTATGGCTCATCCTGGAAAACACACAGAAAATGCACGGATATTACAAGCTTCGAACTTTAAATGATATTTAAGATACTAATTACGTTTTTGTTTGTTTGTAGGATTCGAAACCCCTAACACAACCTTGGAGCAGGCCTTACATCTGAATTATCATGGACTCATCGCCACCGTCTCAACAAGCTGAGAAAGCAACGAACATGCTGGTGAGGTTTACATACAGTACAAAGCATAATGGTAATTAGGGGATAAGTGTACTGTGTTTTACTATTTGGAGACGTATACTGGTGGCTAAATAGCCGCAAATTTAGTTATATTTAGTTATAAATTTAGTTATTTCCATTCTAATTCAACCCGCTTTAAGCCGTTTTTCGTGAACGAAGCATATTTTCTAGATCAATGTTTCTGTAGGCCAGAAGTTAATCATACCACTCCTTGAACTTACAGAATCGCCTGACATATTAGGTCCCTGCAACATATCTGTTATGTCCACGCTCACTAAATCTGACAATGATGAATAAACCCTAGTGTTACAGGTAAAACAAATGGCATTAACATGGAACCGCCCTCTGGTTATCAGAATTGAGCGGGCTGTTGCAAACGATACATCGCCCTCTGATTCCTTACCAATGGACCATTAACAGTGGTTGTCAAATGGCGTCACAGCGGGTGTCGTCACACTCCATATTGACTTCATATAAATCTTGTTCCATGATCTAACAATGTTAGATTAACAGCCTGTAAGATCTTCCAATCTGAGCAAAGGACACTTCATATCAGTGAAAATTCGTGTACATGGTTGCATGACTAAGTATTTCGAAGTATTTGCGTGTAAATGTTCGCATGTGCATGTGTGCGCGTGTGTGTCTGTCTGTATATCTGTATGTGTTTGTAAATGTATTTGTCCTTGCTGTGTGGTCTATCTATATGTGTGTAGAGCTATGTGCAATTGCATTATTTCCTCAGGGTACTCACACACAGACACACACACACATCCATACATACAAATATACATGTATGCACGTACATACATACATATGTGTGTGTGTAAATGCATTATCCCCACATGATATATTCATGTGTGTCTCGTGTAGTTTTCTTATTTTTAAGCTTAAAAAATGTAATTGCTATATATGTACTTTGGGCTGGAGGCCTATATATAGAAATAAACAATTCATTTCAGTATTAACTCACAGGCGAACTCGTTCTGTCAGCTCCTGTTGAGATAGAAAGGGTCTTGTTACTTTATAATAATTTGGGCTTTAGGATTGGTGATAAATCCGGAGTATACGTTTTCTGAATACGTCACTACACGCGCATGCGTTTCGCGATTTTAGTTAGAGTACATGTAATAGTATGGACGCGCATGTAATTGATAGTAACATTGCCTTAGGATATGGACGTCGTTATGATCGCATCAAGCAGTGATGACAATATAGCAAAGATCTGAGAGTATACTGAGAATGCTTACGCCGAAGAGTGCAGAGTGTCCCGGCAAACTATTGAACCCTGTTACAACCGTCATGTCAACTGCACCTTGCACAGTGTTCATCTCAGGTTTACAGCTTGTTCAGCTTGAAATGATCAAGTGAGTATTGATGCATTGCGTGACCCTGCCACAACTGGTTGGCTCTATTATTGTGAAGGGGTGCACCTTTGTCGGTTGGGGTACACATTTATCTAGTAGTACATGTTCCAACAGCTGAGACAAAGTCGCGTAGCACTCCCTGCTCCCCTATTCAATGAAGTTAATTCGACCTGCCATTTGTGCCAAATGACCTACCGAGTCGTGGAAATGTAGTAGCTCAGGTCAAGACGATCAAGCTGTAAGATCACCCTTAATACCCACTTCAGAGTAAACAAAACCCGCGAAAAATGTAGATTGCCCCCAGCTAACAGCGGTCAGAGCTTAACTGGTGTGGCTGTCAGTTAAACCCCGCCCTGAACGAAAAGTACCATGGTTTAAGCCGTAATATATATGCCAAGCAGGAGAGACATGTTGCAGCAAGGCCGTAGTAGTTGTGGCTAGTAATAAAGTAACACACGCAGGGAGTATTGTACTCCAACGTTCTCACTGAAGAATGATTTTAACACTTCTCAAGAACTGTAAACTTTGTTTTGAAACTCTGCGGTTGTTGCAGAATGCAAGCGAAATAATATGTTCTGAGATAATTCAGGCAATAACACAGAGAAGGGAAACTGCTGTGATGTCAGAAGAGTCAAATGATGGCCACAAACAGTATGTTGTGCGTCTCCCTTGTAACATCGTCTAACCATGAACTAAGATAGCCGCTGCCTACGTTACGTAAAATACAAAATTCTCTGGAAATTGACGCTTAACTAAACTAACTCTCTGTTCTGTTCCCAGTAATGATTTACTATTGAAGCGTTAGGTACAAATGTTCCGTGTGCAGGCAATCCTATCAGATCTATGTTAAATCAAATCACAGCCTAACATCATAAGGAACATTCGACGGTCGCACAGTTTTATGCACAAGTTACCCGTGACCTCATTCAATGCTTTTCAAGCACAATTGCGGATAAGCTGGTCATAGACTTTGCTGCTGGTAGAGGAGCCGGAAGATGTATTATACAACGGTGTTTGGCTGAGGTTACATTGTTTTGGTCGAAGCCCATAATCAGCAGCGGCACAAGTAAAGTCTGTTTCTGACAGACACAGACCCATGCATGCCTCTGCTGTTGGAACGGAGTAGACAATCCTGTCGTTGTAGCCGTCGAGCACTTTGTCTTGAAAGATGGTGAAGCCTGATCCATAACCAGCTGAACCGCAATCTGAAATAGGAAGTAAACCACTTAATACTAGTGAAGTATGACCAATGTTTCTCACCAAAGCTGACACGTGTCAGCGACATCCATTACAGCAAGGAACTGTGTAGACAACATTCTTGGATAGTAAACGTGCCATGGCCACAGACACGCTCTGGCACAGTGGAGTGCTTTTAAAGTTAAGACTGCTCGGTATCACCATCATTGCTATAAAATGTGAATCTGGAAAATGGTAATAGTGGTAAATGCTTTAATGTCATATCATCACTGTATGACCAATTCAAACCTTGTGTTATGATTAATAGATTACCTTTATATGAGGATATTGCCTGAGAAATATGTAACGTTACGGCTTGTATGGTGAGTCCTATCTTATTTACAATGTTTCTGAAGGTTCCGTCACTGATGTATGAAGCTACAAACTGCAGAGGCATATTAGCGAACATTGGCATGGATCACATCACAGGTATTGTGTATTCTGATGAGATTGTTAATGGTAACTTGTCAGTTGGGAGAGTGCTGGTTAATCTAGGCCATGTCTGTAACCTGTATGGGATGAAAGTGAATCTGGAAAAAGACAAAAAGTGTTTAGAGGAGGAGAGAAACTTAAAAAAAATAAGAGATGGTACGATAAAGGTTAAAGACTGTAAGTGGACAAAGCTTGAAGTTAATCATACCACTCCTTGAACTTACAGAATCGCCTGACATATTAGGTCCCTGCAACATATCTGTTATGTCCACGCTCACTAAATCTGACAATGATGAATAAACCCTAGTGTTACAGGTAAAACAAATGGCATTAACATGGAACCGCCCTCTGGTTATCAGAATTGAGCGGGCTGTTGCAAACGATACATCGCCCTCTGATTCCTTACCAATGGACCATTAACAGTGGTTGTCAAATGGCGTCACAGCGGGTGTCGTCACACTCCATATTGACTTCATATAAATCTTGTTCCATGATCTAACAATGTTAGATTAACAGCCTGTAAGATCTTCCAATCTGAGCAAAGGACACTTCATATCAGTGAAAATTCGTGTACATGGTTGCATGACTAAGTATTTCGAAGTATTTGCGTGTAAATGTTCGCATGTGCATGTGTGCGCGTGTGTGTCTGTCTGTATATCTGTATGTGTTTGTAAATGTATTTGTCCTTGCTGTGTGGTCTATCTATATGTGTGTAGAGCTATGTGCAATTGCATTATTTCCTCAGGGTACTCACACACAGACACACACACACATCCATACATACAAATATACATGTATGCACGTACATACATACATATGTGTGTGTGTAAATGCATTATCCCCACATGATATATTCATGTGTGTCTCGTGTAGTTTTCTTATTTTTAAGCTTAAAAAATGTAATTGCTATATATGTACTTTGGGCTGGAGGCCTATATATAGAAATAAACAATTCATTTCAGTATTAACTCACAGGCGAACTCGTTCTGTCAGCTCCTGTTGAGATAGAAAGGGTCTTGTTACTTTATAATAATTTGGGCTTTAGGATTGGTGATAAATCCGGAGTATACGTTTTCTGAATACGTCACTACACGCGCATGCGTTTCGCGATTTTAGTTAGAGTACATGTAATAGTATGGACGCGCATGTAATTGATAGTAACATTGCCTTAGGATATGGACGTCGTTATGATCGCATCAAGCAGTGATGACAATATAGCAAAGATCTGAGAGTATACTGAGAATGCTTACGCCGAAGAGTGCAGAGTGTCCCGGCAAACTATTGAACCCTGTTACAACCGTCATGTCAACTGCACCTTGCACAGTGTTCATCTCAGGTTTACAGCTTGTTCAGCTTGAAATGATCAAGTGAGTATTGATGCATTGCGTGACCCTGCCACAACTGGTTGGCTCTATTATTGTGAAGGGGTGCACCTTTGTCGGTTGGGGTACACATTTATCTAGTAGTACATGTTCCAACAGCTGAGACAAAGTCGCGTAGCACTCCCTGCTCCCCTATTCAATGAAGTTAATTCGACCTGCCATTTGTGCCAAATGACCTACCGAGTCGTGGAAATGTAGTAGCTCAGGTCAAGACGATCAAGCTGTAAGATCACCCTTAATACCCACTTCAGAGTAAACAAAACCCGCGAAAAATGTAGATTGCCCCCAGCTAACAGCGGTCAGAGCTTAACTGGTGTGGCTGTCAGTTAAACCCCGCCCTGAACGAAAAGTACCATGGTTTAAGCCGTAATATATATGCCAAGCAGGAGAGACATGTTGCAGCAAGGCCGTAGTAGTTGTGGCTAGTAATAAAGTAACACACGCAGGGAGTATTGTACTCCAACGTTCTCACTGAAGAATGATTTTAACACTTCTCAAGAACTGTAAACTTTGTTTTGAAACTCTGCGGTTGTTGCAGAATGCAAGCGAAATAATATGTTCTGAGATAATTCAGGCAATAACACAGAGAAGGGAAACTGCTGTGATGTCAGAAGAGTCAAATGATGGCCACAAACAGTATGTTGTGCGTCTCCCTTGTAACATCGTCTAACCATGAACTAAGATAGCCGCTGCCTACGTTACGTAAAATACAAAATTCTCTGGAAATTGACGCTTAACTAAACTAACTCTCTGTTCTGTTCCCAGTAATGATTTACTATTGAAGCGTTAGGTACAAATGTTCCGTGTGCAGGCAATCCTATCAGATCTATGTTAAATCAAATCACAGCCTAACATCATAAGGAACATTCGACGGTCGCACAGTTTTATGCACAAGTTACCCGTGACCTCATTCAATGCTTTTCAAGCACAATTGCGGATAAGCTGGTCATAGACTTTGCTGCTGGTAGAGGAGCCGGAAGATGTATTATACAACGGTGTTTGGCTGAGGTTACATTGTTTTGGTCGAAGCCCATAATCAGCAGCGGCACAAGTAAAGTCTGTTTCTGACAGACACAGACCCATGCATGCCTCTGCTGTTGGAACGGAGTAGACAATCCTGTCGTTGTAGCCGTCGAGCACTTTGTCTTGAAAGATGGTGAAGCCTGATCCATAACCAGCTGAACCGCAATCTGAAATAGGAAGTAAACCACTTAATACTAGTGAAGTATGACCAATGTTTCTCACCAAAGCTGACACGTGTCAGCGACATCCATTACAGCAAGGAACTGTGTAGACAACATTCTTGGATAGTAAACGTGCCATGGCCACAGACACGCTCTGGCACAGTGGAGTGCTTTTAAAGTTAAGACTGCTCGGTATCACAGTGAATGAAATCCAGTCAAGATTATTTCCAATACAACAAGAGATACGACAGGTACAAGTCCTACCTACAGCCCTCTACCTCCCTATTCTTAGACGAGTTCTTTGGGTCACTCCATCTTTAACCTATGCTATCAGTGTCATAGATCTGAGTCTTCAAAATCCTATCCACATCTGATGACATCACTTTGTTAAATCCCTAAGTGCCCTCCAGTCACTATTGGATATTGTCTATAAATATGCCAGGAAGTCACGGTATGAGGTCAATCTTTCAATGAGACATAACCCTGAATCTTCCTCAGTAGAATGGTATAGCACTGACGAAAGGTATGCCCACAGCATTTTCCGAATGCCACCTAGAGATGCATTTCAGCAAGTACCTGACGAAGGATGACTTTGTCACCCACTCTTGGAAGAAAGCTAAGGGCCCAGCGTTGTGCCTTTTGCTATTTACAGGATCTTGTGATGTATGATTTTCTGGGTTTCAATGGAAACGTTTCACACTTAGTCTCAAAATGGAGGGATGGGCTTCGTTTCCGGAGTACAGAAGATATACTTCTTTCTGCAAAACTTGGTAGATATGTAGGGGAGACCCTAAAGTGGTGCCTTTTGCTATTTACAGATTTTGGTGATTTATCGTTTTCCCAGTTTCCATGGGAGTGAGTGAGGTTAGTTTTACTCCGCATTCAGCAATATAACAACTATATGGCGGCGGTCTGTAAATAATCGAGTTTGGACCAGACAATCCAGTGATGAACAATATGAGCATCGATCTGCCCAATTGGGAACCGATGACATGTGTCAACCAAGTCAGCGAGTCTGACCACCCGATCCCGTTAGTCGCCTCTTACGAAAAGCATAGTCGCCATTTGTGGCAAGCATGGGTTGCTGAAGGCCTATTCTACCCCGGGACCTTCACGGGTAGGAAACGATTCTGACTTAGTCTCAAAATGGAGGGATGGGCTTCGTTTCCGGAGCACAACTCGAAAACTTTGGCAGGTATTTGTGGCAGACCACAAAGTGGTGCCTTTTACTTTTTACAATGTTTTGGCCTTTTCATTTTTCCCGGTTTTCATTGAACCCATTCTGACTTAGTCTCAAAATGGAGGGATAGGCTTCGTTTCCTGAACACAACTCGAAAACCATTTCATATCTGTCAACAAATGTTGGCAGATATATGAGACAGATCTTGAAATGGTGCCTTTTGCTGTTTACAAATATATGGCATTAAACTTTTTCATGACTTCCATGGAAACGATTCAAATTTAAGCAAAGAAAACATCAAGTAACTGTCACATGATTTGTCCTTTCAAATATGTAGGGAGCAGGGGGATATGTCATCCTCTCATAACTCTTGTTCCTATAAAGTAAGTTTCCGATTTGCCCATACTTGCTTTTTTAGTTTCTTTCGACCCGCCTGTGCTAGGCGTTTTGTTAAGACATAAGACACAGTAAATTGTTTCCAGTACTTACCCTGGACACACATGCTGCCAAGTTTGACGTACATGTTGTCACAGACACACTGTTCATTATAACACACAACGCCTGTCCCAGGACAGGAGGAGCTGCAGGTGCCAAAGTGTGGTTCTATTCCTGAAAACAATATGATACTCACAGTACCCAAAAATGCAAAGATATGCTTTTTGAACAGACATTATATATACCTACTATTTCATTTATTGGATTTCCATACACATATTATATTGGTGCCGAGCGGACCTAACATTATTTTACACCTAGGTATTGTCACAAAAGTACTGACTTTCAATGTCATTAATGCACAGACGAACAAGCGGCTTATCCAGTTGAGCTTTATCTTGGAAAAACTGACAAAAAGGCATTACTCACACAATAAGCATGACAACATCCGTCAGTGATCCCGATTATTTCAATACAATGCAAAACCATATACTAGTCAAAAGGACATCACCAAATCAAGGTAGAGAACGACGTTCTAACAATATGTAACATACATCGCTTGGTTATTTCTTATACGGCGAACCATTTTCTAATGTCGTTTTATTACGCCAAACAGAAAACAGAATTAGCGATAAGTAAGTAGAAGGCTTGTCCGGGAATTATCTGCCCTTGACTTCCTGTTTGTTTACTTCCTGGAGCTTGTTTCGAGGGTATTCTCCAGTGTTGGCGATGGCAGTAGTTGCTCGTACTTTCGAGAAATGACTGGAAGTATAATTATATAAAGGCTCGTTGCCATGTTCCACACGGCCAAAGATTATCCTTCTGCCTCCATAGCCGCCGTCAGATCGCTCACTGTTTTACATTCTGCACGACTGTTTCTCACTCACTCTAAGATGTGGTGATTTTGCAATACTATATATTTGGGACCCATTGCCTTAGATTTTGTCGCATTTGTATTGTATTTGAAATCTGTATTGTGAAATTTTTGTATAACTTGTGACTTTGTATAACTTGCTCTCTTGTCTCTAAATAATATAATATCTGAATATTTTAAACTTGCCTTTGTTCTGTTTTGCTGGTTCACAGGGGATTTCTTACATTGTTTGTCACGGTAAATTCTTAACCATAACAGATGTGTCATTATGATTACATATAAACACTTCAACTTATTGTTACTATAGTGCATTTTCTGCAGATTGTATTAATGACTAAGTGATAATTATTATTGAGTCACAAAGTTTTGAGTGATAGTTATTATGGGTCACATTTCGTATCACATATATTCAGTGCTATCAGTATTTAGCTGCAGGCCTTTAAAGAAGTGCCCTAGAGATGCCTCCCTTAACTAGTTGTGTTTTACTTCCAGGAGACTACGAGAAAGTTCTGTTATTGAACAGTGCAATGTAAGCAAACATCGAGGGTACATAGCCCAAGGACCAGTGAGCAACATATTTATCGTACCAAACGCCTCAAGTAGTATACACACAATGGGGTTTTGTTGGTGGTGCTGCACTTGCACGTCGGGGTGTCTGCATCAAAGCGGAATGGGAGCTTCGATATAGTGGCAAAGCAGTCAGTACAGCGGTTGTGTCTCTCCTTGGGTTTCAGGCAGTAGTCATCGATGAGAGAGATTCGCACTGTGGGTCACCATTTATTCTGGCAGGTTGATGTAGACAAAATCAACTAATTTGCCGTCTTCAACAATCTCGGGAAAGCACAGCAAATACAGTTCCAGAAGCTGTAGTGGTAGTGCTCGTAGAAGGTTCGTCCCGATCACTCCAGGATTTCCTTCTCAGGGTTGGACAGCAAGAGGCTGGAACACTTCTCATGCAGGGTCTCAAAGGCTTCAGCCATGTCGAAAGTTGTCTTAGTATAATCCCGAGCCACAAACAATCTCCCATTCTTGTTTATCTGGCTTGCGATATGTGGTATTTCCTCTTTGCTTCCCAAATGGACAAACGACCTGATCAAATCTGGGCATAAGCTTCGCGTAATAGCTTGCTTCCTGGCATTTTTCCATATCCATAGCCCTGCAATATCTCTAAATGAAGTGCACTTCCACCAGTGGAATTTGCAGAAACACACTTTGCCTATTGGAACAGATTTGCACAAAACTTTACTCTATTTTTCATGGCTGTGGAAGCTGAGGAGGCCGTTTGGAGGTTCCAAGACCCCGTTGCACCTCTGCGGTCCCATACCCCCATTGTGTATACTAGTGTTCATTTTTAACAGTTTGTAGCATGGGTATTGGCCAACCTGTGTGATTCAAATTATTCGAAAGTTTTTTCATAGCCAGGTGCAAAGCTGTTCGAAGACATGCTATATAAGATTTTGAAGATGACACAAGAAAAATACGTTTACAGTTATTTCCGTTCCATCTCTTTGCCTTTGCAAAACATCACAACGTTTTAATCATGGCCATCTGTTGAAATCGAATAAGAATGGAACCCCCATGTGTGTCTCTTGCAAAACAGCCTTCATATTTAAGTATATTTTCGTTGACTGTGTTGACTTTCTTACTGCAAGGAACTCCCATTATGTTGTGAGAAATCTGAAAGATCGGTTTTCAGATCTTAGCGGGCACCTGATCGTAAATTACCTGAAGAAAGTTTACCAGTATCATAAATTGCAGTTTTCTAAAGAGAATAGCAAGCAAATAATTGCTTGCTTTTTTATATTTTGTGTTATGACATTTTCTGTTTTTGTTTCTGTTATATGTTTGAAGCAATTTATTTTGGACCATAGATTTAGAACCGAAAAACATGATAACTTGATCTCATCACTATATGGCTGGAATAGTGTAGCTGTGACGTAAAACCCAACTGAACAGTGATGGCACCAGATGTTAATGAAGTATGTCCTGCCCTATGAAAAACATGGTCTGGATGCGGGTTGGAATATACTTTTTTCATCGATAGAAAAGCTTTCGCGAAAATGGATAACACATACTCATAGACTCTCATGCCACGGAAATTAATAGTTTGTGCATTTTCTTACACGTGTTCAATCTAAATAAAGGAAACAAGTGAGTTTTCAACCAGAAACAAGTGGGATCTTTGCACATTTCAGGATTAACTTCATACCAACAACAAGCAAATGGATGTTTTTCTGCAAATGAAATGTTTGCATTTAGGTTTGGAATATGTGTCTAGAACCTCAAAACGCTCGCAAATGAACATTTAGAAATGATCCATGATATATGCAAATGTGTCCCAAAAGAATGTCTTCATAGGAAAGTAACATTGTTTTCATAGCTTGAGATCAGACGTTCACTCTCAGCACGTTTCTAGTATTGTGAGAATAACGGACTTCTTAACGTTTGGCTTTCCAACAATATCAAGCTGACTAGCTTATAAGGCCGTGTTGCCCCTATCCTCAGACACATGCAGACGCGCACAAACAATGTCACTCTCGGGAGCGGGAATTCCGTGGCTGAACAAGGTTGCTTATGTCATATTTACCTGATGTAAAGGGGAACTTTAAGATCAAATGAATGAACCCAGTATTTAATGATTATCTTAAGTATCTAATGATAGGAACAAGACAAAAAAAATATAATTTATACTGACTCGGGCATTCATATGGACCACAGCTGAAGTTGCCAGTTTCAAAGAGACTCTCTGTGCAGTTAGCTCCACCTTTATCCGGAGCCGGGTTGGTACAGGTTCTAGTCCGGGTTTTCATTATGATGTGCGAGGGCCCACAGGTCTGTGAGCAAACAGGTACAGTCCACTCACCCCAAGCGCTGACACCGCCGTCAACTGAAGACAAATAAATAGCATAACGTTAGTGATGTCATAGAGGAACCCCTATTATTTAACAACTTCTACAGACTCAGTGGTCTGTTACTGACACAAAGTAGGGACTGTAGGTACAAATTTTGGATGCATCTTAAACTTTGTTGTTTAATGCAACACCAAACAATATCAACAACAGAGACAGTCCTGTGATGGACATAAACATCAATCCACGGGCATTTGAGGTAAGATGACATGTCAACCACGGGTCTGACCGCTCGATCCCCTTAGTTGCCTCTTAGGACAAGTATGGATTTAGTGGCTTTTACCAATTATTTTCAAAATTAAAAGAAAAACTGAACTTTTGCTGACATATTTAATGACAACTGCCATCTATGTAAAATCTGGGGTAAAACAATGGGGCAGAACATACCCAATAGGCAACACTTCTGCAACATTTTCTAATAATCTCATTTTGCTAGATATGAAGTGAAATTTCTGTTCAGATTATCCCAAATCGAAATAATTGGCAATTTGGCCATGTTTAAAATACGTTTCAGGGATATCAATGGTCTTTAACCCTGTTAGGGTCCTTTTTCCTTCAGCCTGACGTAGACATAAACAAGATCTGTGTTTCACAATCATAAAACCCTCAACAAGAGTGTATAATGGGAGGGACAACATTGTATTTATTGTAGCCACGGGGCCCATCAGTCACCATCACCTTTGTTCGATTATAAACCTTTTCATGCCTTGTACCAGACGTCCATAGGTGAAATAGGACACGCCCATGTCTAGGCAAAGATCTGATGTCACTGTTTCAATGAATCTCATATGAATATATGATGGTAATTAATACTTGGCGTTATTATAAAGGGCTAAATGATATATGACACATCTAAAGAAACGTTTCTCAATAAAAAAAGCGGAAGCAAACGCTACATGAACACCATTTAACATTAACATCCAAAATATAAACAACATATTTTTATTCCGACTCTCCTTGTCTTCAGGCTATTATAATCGTATCATGTAAACATACACCTTTAATACAAATTATTGAATTGTATTATGATCTGGCTACTGGCCAATTCGACTATGAAGGATCTTTTAACAATACAAGTTCTCATTTAATTAATGGATTTTTAAAAGAATTGGATGTTTTGACTGATTTGTAAATAGATCAATATTTTATGAGTGGACGTTTACATTAGTAACTCAGATTGTTAGTGGCTGTACTCTCAAGGGAGGTTGAAGTACCGTAAAATTATTGTCCTCCTGAGAGGGTACGTAAGTCCCAAAATATTCGAAGTCAACTTAATCTTCTACACTTTTAGCTGTAGTATTAGTATTGTTGTCATTTTAATTCGTGACTAAACAATCGCCAATAGCTGAAAGGATGGTGTAAATCCAGCTTGGGATCACGTAGGTAGCTAAGGTACTGTAAGTCCCCATGGCTCCTAGTATGGTGATCTGCCTTCAGTTGTTGGTGATCATTAGCCATTTTTACGTGGTATTGTTAAAAATATATTCTAGCTGGTTTTAACTCTTTTTGTGATATCCCGAAATATGAAGGATCTTTTTAATGTCACAAGTTCTCATTTAATCATGGCATTTTAAAAAGAATTATATTTATTAACTAAATTGTAAATAGCTAAATATTTTATTAATGGAAGTTTAAATTCGTAAATGTGCTTGTTAGTGGCTGTACCCTCAAAGGGGGTTTAAGTACTGTAAAACTATTGTCCTCCTGAGAGGATACGTAAGTCCACAAACATTCAACGTTAATTCAAACTTTCCACGTTTTTAATCATAGAATAAGTGTCTCGGCTAGATTTTCCAAATTGCTGACGGCTGAGGGGGATGATGTAAATCCACCTAGGGTCCATGCAGGAAGCAAAATTAGCAAGTCCCCATGGTCCCTAGTATGGTGATCTACTTTCAGCTGTTAGCAATGTGTGATATTCTAGTTGTTTGACTGTCCTTTGGCGACAGGTTTTTATAGTACACATACATTCGATTTCAGTGTTTAGTTCCCGTCACGATAAGGCTGAAACATTGCCGGTGTGACGTTAAATATTAACTCACACACTCACTCTTTTTGTGATACTCAAGTTATTTTACAGTCCGTCCATGACTGCTTCTGTAATTAAATTTACTTGTAATTTTGTGCATGTATAGGATTTCTCGTCACTATATGGCTACAATATAACCGATGTGACGTTAAATTCTAACTCACTCACTCCTATTGCTGCGATGCGAAAAACGTGGCAGACATTTGATTCAGACCCTAAGGTGCTATTTACAGGTTTTTGTGATTTCCTATTTTCTCGGTTTGGAAATGTTTGAAAGCAGCCAGAGAAAAACTCAAGGGAACTCACTATCGTGTGAGAGAAGACCGTCGGATGCTGGCGGATAAATACTCGGAAGCACTAACACGAGGTTTCAAACGCATCGTGAGACAGGATGCACTAGTTGTGGACAACAGAGTGTATAAATCTGTTTAGATCGACTAGTTGGCAAACAAGGGAGGGCACTCTAGATACTCATCGCGATCGTGGTGATGCAGGCACAAACAAGTGAGATAAGGGCCATGGCCTGTCTATTCAATGCTGGAATGTAGAAGGACTGAGGAAACATGTAAATAATGAATTCTCAGACTTTAAAGACCTTTGTATGTTATATAATGTGATAGGTTTGTGCGAAACATTCGTGCGGCATAATGTTATTCAAATCTTTTTATATCTTTATCTCACTGGCGTTTCTTATTTGAATTATATTTAATATTTTCTCCCTGAATAACGCTTTTAAAAGGATTAGATCGTCCATAACAATTTAGCTGTCACTATCAATTACGTTTTATATCTAACCAGTTCTACATATTTCATATCTTCTATAAGAAAGCGTCAAAGATAAAAAAAAAACCTCAGCTGTACCTAAATCATTCAAAGTTAAAGGAAATCGATATAGAAGAGTAATCATATTTGAAAAGAGGTTCTATTTTTGTATCAATTATAGGTTGGGTCATATTGTGGGATAACAAGAAATAATCAAGTCTAGCTTGTTTCAGAGTTGTTCATAAAGATGTATTTCTTGCCATGATATAAGTTCATCTTTCAGTTTAAGAAATCACTAGCCTTTACACGATTTTATGTGCGCATTGATATACATAGGTATGAAGTAATCTGGCACTACGTTCCAGTCCCCACAGCCTAGTAGTTGGTCGCTTTGACCTTATTATAGAATCGAGATTGTCACAGAAGCAAGGCTTGTCAATATCTGGACCATGTTTATCATGACTATTTTGTAGTTATCTAACGTCAGCTGTACAGTCAAAACATTACCTTCTATGTCTGTTCGGACAACACCAAGTGAGTAGTCAGTATGCGTGGAAAACACGATGTTACACCTCTAAAGTTACTTTTGAATAAACTGGAACAGCAGGGGTTTTTTACGACACCAGCCACCCATAACTTGCTTTATCATATCCCTACTAAAGTGAACACCGTGCTGAAAATAAACTGACGCATGCTTTGTCTCCAGATACCTACACATTTGTGTTCTGTTTAAATTATCATGACCCTCGACAATTAATTATTTTACTTTGGTCATTTCTTATCATGATAATGTCTGTACAATGACAGAAAGGAATGTATACACAGATTAAGCTATGCTCATAAAACCCTCCTGCAGGGAATACTATAACATTAATCCAGCAGGAATCCACGAAGGAAACACATGATACATATGTGCTCAGAGAAGGAACTGAGATGAAGCATGCTCTATTGAACCGCGCATAAAGACATGAAAAAGCATTCGCTGGCGTGTGTTCACTCCTGTTGACACACCACTTCAATTGTCTTTTCGTCGGGTCGCTTCCATATAATCGTAAATATACTAACGTTTGACTCACACAAAATTTGATAAACCATATCGCTCCTTTGGGCGGAAAGTTTAATTTGAATGGAAAGGAGTATTATAGAGAAAGTAAGTTGTCGGAATGTATAATGAATAATGTAAACACTTTCCCTATGTGGTCTGGACGATTGTCAGAGGTACAATAATATTTCAATCAAATTATTACCAAATAGAAGTCGGAATGTTAGGATCCCTTGTTTCATAGGCAATTTCAACACCCACAACGCTAACATGTGTCCACAGCTGTTAGCCTTTTGGCTTGCGGATTACGGTCCAAGAATTACCCTCTGGTTTAGCCTGAGAGCGGGTAGATCATTTTGGATACCTGATGACGTGCCTTGCTAGGCTTGCCGAGGGTAGTGTACAGTACACAACCCTGTGCACTTAAAAGAACCCACGAATCCGTTGGTATATGACCAGATGGTGGCCACATGAACACGTGCATACACCTAGTTGCGGGTACAGCAACGTGCAGTAAACTTGGACAAAATGCTGTGACTACGTGTCCCAGTCCACCCAGCTGTCAATTGGGTACCTCGTTAGGATGAGAGAGACACAATAAACTCGGAGCGCATAGTGGCAGCAAGAGTTGTATACTCCCCAGGGAGTTGAAATACGATGTGCTGTTGAGATTGACATCCAGTGATCGAAGGAAAAATACCAGCGCTTTGAGCATGCACTAGTGCGTGGATATGTGCGCTATATATAGTCTGGTTCATAATTATTGAGAATTTTTCTTCTTACTTTGAGCTATCCTAACACCTCAACTGATTCACTGATACTTAAAACTAAGTAATGGTATAAGGGAGGTAACTCATCTTGGCCCACTGAGTATAGTACAATTAGAGTTACCTCCCCTGAATTTGTAGCAGACGTCATTTTCCTCAGCACTGTCAACAATGTCTGCTGAAGATAAAACAAGGTTGAGTTGTGTAATCAAGGAATTGATGATATAAATATATTGGCAGAGAGAACAGGAACTCCTCTTTCTACTGTGTATAGGATTAGGAAGAATTTTAAAGAGGGAAAGGATTTTTGGCACCAGAAAGGAGCAGGGAGACCCAGAAAATTGGACTTCTCAGATCGCGTCCGGCTGGGAATTTTAGCGTCTAAAAAGCAAAGGGCAAGCATCTCCAACATCAGGTATGAAATGATAGAAAGGGGATCAACAGTTGTATCAAAATCTACAGTTAGAAGAAATTTTATTGATCTTGGATGGGAGAAAAAGACTGGAATTCCTTCTCCTCTCATGACACAAGAACATAAAGACAGGCGTGTTGAGTGGTGTTTGGCACATGAAAACTTTGACTGGGAAAATGTGATTTTTACTGATGAAAGCTCAATATGGGTATATCCCAATAATGTGAAAATATGGACAAAGTCTGCGTCAGCACCGTTGTATCGACGACCTAAATACAGCCCAAAGTTTCATGTATGGGGAGGGATATCCTTATTAGGAACGACCCCGCTGTGTGTGTTTGAGGGAAATCTGACAAGTCAACGCTACACTAACATATTAGATAATTTTCTCCTTCCAAGTGCACATGTGTTTTATGGAAATGACTGGCTTTTGCAGCAAGATAATGATCCTAAACACACCGCAAAACATGCCAAGCAGTGGTTTCAGGAGAAAAATGTGACTGCATTGCCATTTCCGGCATATAGTCCTGACTTAAATCCCATTGAGAACATTTGGGGGATGATGAAGGAATGTGTGAATCAAAAGGGGTTGACAAAAATTGAAGACATGTGGTCCGATACTGGGACAGCATAACTCACGAGACACTAACCTCTCTGATAGGAAGTATGCCTACACGTCTTAGACTGTGCCGTGAAGCTCAAGGAGACTTGATAAAATATTAAATTGTTACCTACACAACATGAAAAGGTCAGTTCACTTTCACAATACATTCAATTTTATCTGATTTGTTCTCGTTTAATAATATGAAATGCTTTAGCTATTCTCAATAATTTTGAACCATACTGTAAATATCCTATCTATCTATCTAGAATCTACGAGCGCCGTAAACGGCAGCACGCTGTGTCGTATGAAGAAAAAGCGATTATTGAGAGCGGCGCTGATGGCTGATGTTGTCTTTGGTACTCAGACTTAGGTGCTCTGATCGATTTTCCTGTCGACCATCAATGACAGAAAAACGCGAAAGAAGAGTGGGGTGCGTGCCGTGAATTGATCTGAAGGTTTGAAACGTACTTTTTTTCATACTTGCGGTAATCACTTTCTACGCAATGATACGGGGGCGTCGTGTTTCTGCGCGAGCATTTGTAAACTGGTATCTTGTAAACTTAACTGTGAAAAGAGTACTAAACTTTGCAGATATTTGAAACTTATCACGTCGCACTCTACATTGGATGAACGGTGTCAGGTCATCATTCACAAATACTCGAAGTTGCCTTAAATGTCATGCAATGCATGTGTACTACACAGTGTACTACACAGTGCACTAATAACCCCGATGCGACTGGTGTATCTGTCAGTACCTTGCTCAAAATAAGGTGAATATGAAGGTAAATACGTTGGGCTCCAATAACTTCACAAGCCCGGGGAAAGTGCGTACTCGTAACGAAGAGAAAATTGAATTTGACGATTTATTTAAATGCGCAAATCGCCAGTACAGTCAACACTGTTACACAGTAACAAAGGCAATGCCAACATTGACAAGAATTATGAAAATGGCTACTGATAATTTGCTATATGCAGGGACTAAAGAAACAATGCGTTAACGTTTAAGAAAAAATGTTTTTAAATGGCGGAAAACTAGTTCAGACAGACAGGTCCAAATGAGGCGAAAAGGCATTGTTGCTTGGCGTTTGAGATATCTCAGGATGTTTTTACCAGTTCCGCAAAGAAACCCGTTCAATCGTGGTTGCTCTGAAATATTGAAGAACAAGAGACTCGATTTCGGGTCATGTATACGCTTAAGGGCAGCTTGTTTCTGCAGAACTGATTTAACTTCTCACTCCTTGTGAGTGAGGGAGTTAAATGATTATCATCTTGTAATTCAATTTTACACCTTTTCCTTTTTCTGGGCAATTCCTATCATGTTTGCTGAAGCCTGAGTTGCTCTCGACGAGTTGGACGTTGATTGCTGGGAAATTAATGTATGCATTGTCCTGAGATTATGTAGTGTTCCAAACTGTTAAGGAGGTAATTTGTCGGAGATTTTTAGACGAAATTTAGAGACTGTATTTGAGCCTAATACCACGACATAATCGCACTTGGTAAACATGCTCTAGAATATATTTGCGTTCTACAGCTATTTGTTTGATGGAAGAACTCTGTCCTATTCCAATAAAAGTTTCATACATTTTTTTATCTTCACATGTTTCAATAATCTTTCATTTTCTTCACTTCATGTGATGCTAAAAGAATAGTTCTTTAATCTTTTTTCCCATGAAATGAGATTATTTATACTTATGTTTGTAAAGTTGTCTACTATAACATTTGACCTCTTTTCGATACCAGTTGCTCTGAGGTATTTAATAGTAGTCTTTACTTACAATTAAAATGAAACTCAATTTACATTCTAGTTGTTTTACTGTCCATCGTCGACAAGTTTTACGATATGCATATAGTCCTTTTTATTGTTAAATGCTCTATGATATGGCTGAAATATTACCGATGTGACGTTAAATATTAATTCACTTAACATTTATCATGTTGAATGTATAACAAAATTGTACAAGTTTCACAATGTTCCCATTTCTAACACTTGATATTACTTTGTTATGTAGTGTTCTGAACTTAGATTGACCATTAGGACGGTTTTTATTTTTTCAGCAGTCGTATGTGTGCGATGTTTTACCTTATGAAGGATCGATTTTGTTATTTGCCCATACTAGAACTTGGGTTCTGTCACCGTTTTACTTCGGGTATATTCGTGATAGATATTCAGTATTACGGATGAAAATATTCCGTGATATTAGCAATGTACCCAGAAGAGAAAAGAACATCTGACTTTATCCATTTAGATATTTAGATATTCATACCAAGAACATCAACTGAAGAATAACCAGAATTTCCGTTTGACTGGATCATTGTTCTGTACAGTTTTCCTTGTGTGAAGGGACGGCGGGCAGTGATCAGTGCACAGTAGGATCTGATACACCAGAAAGTCTAACATCAGCGTGAGATACAAATGCTGAAGCGATCAAACTTTTGCTACTTGCGATTATTCTAGTAGCATCCGTGATATGTGTCGATTGTCGTGAACACTCTGTACACAGTCTACCTTTTTTATAATGACCCTGAAGAATAGGCGTATTGAAATCACGGGTTATATAATCATTGGCACATTAAGATCGAATGTGTTATCTATTGATTCCTCAAAACAAATTCCAATATTCTGAGCTCTTGTCCTGTTTCTTGTAATAGACTTGATTTGTACCCACATCCCTTAAAACACGACTATATGGAAATCATCCATTAAGGGCGCACAAATAGTGTCTTCCACACAGGCCGATTCACCTCCACCGCGAGTTTGTCTTTACGAAATGTTATATGGAAATCAGCGATTCTTACACTGATGTTGTTTGAATCGAAAGTTAGCCGAGTTTCTCTTAGACATGCCAAATTTGTCTCCTACATATTACATCACAGAATCCGGGTTCACGCGTTAAATGTCTAATTTCTCTTCAAGGCTAAAGCCATTTAAATGATAATCTTTAAATCTTTTGGTAAACTGGGTCCTCATTTGGGATGAACATCTCCACCTAACAAAATATATCACAAACACATTAATGAAACGCAAGTACTGTACAGACATAGAAATTTGAATACATGGGGGTATGGAATGCAGAGCTGCAGCAAATTGTAATATTTCATCCGACATTAAAAGTTCATAAACAATCAAGTATGTAGGCATCGGGTATTGGTGATGCATATGAGTACACTAGGCGTGCACCAAGAACATCAATAGCTTGTTACACAGTCTAATGTACAATAAAAGCAAAGCAATGTAAGCCAAAATTTTCACTGGTTGTGGTTACTGCGAAACACAACAACCATACGAAATGGCATAACTGGTTCTGTTATACACAGTGCTTCAAAAGAAAGCACAAGGACTGTTTAAGAACATATAATATCGGTAGGTAACAGATATATGGAAGGTAATACGAAACGACTGATCTTGGTATCACTTGAATGTTTGCAAACTTACTTATTACGACTGAAATAAGTTTCTTTGAGTGCACGTCTTTTTTTCCTTTTGAAAGGCGATAGTCTTGACAAATATATCCACAATTGTTTTCAACATATGATTTACTAGTATGAAGTACTCATCCAAATAACAAAAGCAGTAACATGCAACAGATGAATCTTCCATCGTAATTATGCAAAATTGTGTTTGATGATAACACATACAAATGAACTAAAGCATAGAGAAGTTCAGCTTTATGGATAACACCTTTTGTTTTGTTACAAATACAGCCACGGTGTCAATCTAGACTCTTCCGGCGTTGTCAAGCTGGCTTGATTGCATCTACCCTACAACATGTAGTAGCAACGGCGATAGCAGATATTTTTTTTGAAATACATGTATTATTTCTACTTTTTCCTGAGGGTACCCTTTTCCATTTAAGGGTGAGACTTGTTTCTATAAAAGTCTTGTGAATGGTACTATGTGTAATGGCACTGAATTTTGCTAACTGACTATTTGATTTGAATCCGATATATGCGTAATTGTTTCATGTGTTGATATTTCAAATGGAAACTTCCTGTGTTCCCATAACCTATCACGCTCTCTATCTATTGGCTATCTCAGGAGACAATGTGCCCGATACAGCACCATGAGTCGGCTTACAATGTCTGATATATGACAGTTAATGACATATTTAAAGTTTGCTTCCTTTACCTGGTGCACAAGTTGAATACATGAAGAATCCCGTTTCGTTTACGACTGGTATCGCTGCTGCTGTTGTTCCTAGGGGCACAGTATGTGCCACACATTCTCCACTGGTGACCTTATATCCAAAGGACTTTATCACTCTAAAGATTGAACAGCGCGATGCACATTCGGCCCGGCTAGTCATGTCAGTCTTTCTCCACAGAACACCTGCCGTAACTCTCTTGTTCTGGAAACCCGGCAATGGTTTTACTTGGCATTCATCACAAAGAATGATAGAAGTTTTGACAAGACCAGCACACCCACAAGCTATTATCACAATCAGTTGCATGTTCATTGTTAGAAAACCCTCTTCCCCCTCCCAGCCATGAACTGGCAAGGACAACAATACTGGTTTTCTGAAGATTCTTATAGGTCAACTAATCGATCGTTTTTAAACATTTAAAACACGTTACACATCTCCGTACGGAGCCCGAAACAACCAATGAGAAGTTCCGTCTGGCAACAGCAACGGTAATGATAACTTTTTGCCATGGCACAGTAGGGGAATAATACAAAACAAATGCTCAAAGTAACTATCCAATCGGATGTTCTGCTTGTCTCAGTTAAAGGAAGTAATTCTCTCAACGATCCCATAAAAAGTTACCTTTGGAATCTATCTTCTATACTTCATGGTGCAAGTCACGCTGATAACGGACATTTACCCTCTTTACGCAAGGTGTGTTGGTTGGTTAGGTGACTGTTGGGTCTGCGATTATCATTATGACATCCCAAATCAGGGTATATACAACATTTGAGCAACGTGGACAGTGGTTAGAGCAGTGATTCAAGTGTTCGTTAGTTCGCTCCTGCATTTAGTTCACCATCTTGGTGTAATGTATAAATCCACGTTCACGTGTATTCTGTCGTGATATTGCTAACCTGGCGCCAACAACGCCCTACGCCGTCCACGCATGTTAGCATTAGATTTGCAAATAAATAAATGAGTTTGTCTGTCATTATCCCCCACAACATGTTTTGCGGAGGGTATTAAAATGCACGGCTTGCATCCATGTACGTGGACATGTCACCATGTTCTTCCGGAACAGAACTTTACAACCGTTCAATATTTCTTCACCAAACTTGGCACATAGACAGGCTTGAGGGTGAGCTGGTGCCTTTGATAGTTTTGGATATCTGACTATAAAAATACCTTTTGCATTTCCATGGCAACAACTTTGATTTTGCCTGAAATTAGTGTTGGTGCACTCTTTTCCCGAGCACAACTATTAAATCAATCCTGTTCAATATTTCCTTACAACCTTCTGACATAGATACATCCGGTGATACCTTGGTGCCTTCTGATAGTTTTGGATTTCTGAATGAAATATATTTTGTGTTTTCTCTGCAACTAGTTTACCTAACTGAAAGTGGTGGCAGTACTCTTGTCCGGTTCATAATGTAAAAGCCCTTTAATAAGGTCCCCCCACTCTCATGTATTCCTTGACTGTATTGCTGTTCATCAGATGTTTATCTCACAGTCAAAACAGTTAAAGATCTTTTATATAATGTTAATTAACTGAAATTTTAAAGGAGGTTTAAAGGAGAATTATTATTTATGAATTGAACAATATGTTTTGTAAATAGATAAATGGTAATTTGAAACTGGTAGTATTAAGTTAGTAGCAACTGCGATGAATAGTGGCTTTACCCTCAAAAGGTGTTAAGATATCGCACAGCTATTGTATTCCTCAGGGTACACAACTCCTGAACCTTTTGAAGTTAAATTTCAACTTTCCAGATTTTAAACGTAGTATAGTTTGTAGCATATAAAAAAAACCCACCTAGGTCAACTCGTATCATAACAGAAAAACGTATTACGACACTACAATTACTGGCATCACCAACTTTAACCACTCACTATGTAAACAAAACAGCCACCCAGGTGTACTAAGCCCCTACTACACTACTACAAACGATTGAACATATATCTACACACTTCCACCTGCAACAAACAAACATTACACAAACAAATAAAATAAATACCAAACGAAAAAATATTACAGCAACATTCCCCTGTTATTCAACCCATCCAACATCCCAGGTAGCACGGCAGCAATGGCCCGATAAGTGAGGGCAACGAGCTTGCAGCGTTGGCACACCAGTGGGCGATCCACTGTCTGTCAGCCGCCAACTGGTACCAGCAGATCCCCAACATTGACCCATGTGTTCTAAATATACACACTCTATTAGTTCATCTGCCCGAACTACTGTTAGTCGTGAAACGTGAAGACTAACTTTCAAATATATTTCAAACCCCTTGCCCAGTGACATACATACAATCAGCGCACAATTCTTTAGGCCAATGATAAAACCTTAGAGTCTAAGTTAAAGTTATATGAAACAACAAACAATGGAAAGTTTTGAAACACACATCTGATGCAGACTACCAACTGTGGAATTTCGTCTCTGAGCCGTATCTTACACCATTGTTCACTGTTGTTCTTGTACGAGGATCTACAGATGATATACTAGGATCTTTGAAAAATGTAAAGTGTACCATATAGGTCACTGTTTTAAAATGTATGTGAACATGGTACTAAACGATAAATTGGTTATTTGGAAATGGTTGTCATTTGATACGTAAGAACCAATGGGTGAAACGTGGCCATCCTCTCCCTCTGCTGAAACATTTCGTTTCAGTATTATTTATATTTGTCACTGTTTTGGGTTATCAGAAATACATGTACTTTTCAGTACGTTATTAGATAACAACTGTCTTTGTGACTGACTGGGATTATTATTTTCTTTCAATTGTATTTTGAAACGAAAGTATTACAATTAAACAAAACTGATAGCGTGAAACATGCATTATTTAACTATATATAAGATTAACTATTAATCAAAATTAAAAGGAGCCCCAGAGGTAAGGCAATCTAGAATTGTAACAATTGTCAAGAGCTTAAGAATTTCTTGGCTCATATAAATTCTTGGTCTGGACGACAGATTAACTAGAATGTAATAACTGCTCTTCTAGACATAATTACACGGTGTATTTACCGGTATATTGACTGTATCAAAATGACTCCTGCGGGACATCCCGTCGTAAAATTCTAAAAAGGGTTTCAAAGCATTTAAAATCTTCGGCATCAGCAAGCAAATATGATTTATTTGAAGACCAAAATAATGCTGAGGAGTGAGTGACTTTAGTTATACGCCGCACTCAGCACTATTGCAGCTATTGCTGTGGTCTGTAAATAATCGAGCCTGGACCAGACAATCCTTCTGATCAACAACATGAGCATCGATCTGCGCAATTGGGAACCGATGACATATGTCAGCCAAGTCAGCGAGCCTGACTCCCACGATCCCGTTAGTCGCCTCTTACGGCAAGCATAGTCGCCTTTGATTTTTTTTTTTTTTTTTAGTTAAGATTTAACGTCACATCGGCAATATTACAGCCATATCGTGACGAGAACAAGTAATTATAATACTACAAATACATTAATAGCACATACATTGTAAAACCCTGTCAACGAAGGACAGTAAAACTAACTAGAATATCACAGAGTAGAATCTAAAACTAGTGAATAGACCTAAAACAATGCATCTATACAGGACAGTACAATATAAAAATGAGCTATAGGTTGCTAACAACTGAAGGTAGATCACCATACTAAGGACCATGGGGACTTACAGTACATTTGCTTCCTGCAAGGACCCTAGTTGGATTTACATCATCCCTTCAGATGTTAGCAATTGAGACAAATCTAGCCATAAAGTAAAAACACACTTATTCTACGATTAAAAAGCTGGAAAACTGAAATTTACTCCAAATGTTTGAGGACTTATGTACCCTCTCAAGGGGACAATTGTTTTACGGTACTTCAACCCCCTTTGAGGGTACAGCCACTAGCGATTTGAGTTACAAATTTAATCTTCCAATTTTAAAATATTTATATATTTACAATTCATTTAACAAATCTAATTCTTTTAAAAAAGCAATAATTAAATGACCACTGTTATTGTTAAAAAGATCCTTCATAGTTTGTGAATTAAAATACTGATCCCTTGTGATGGAATACTCAACACAGTCAAGCAAGATATGCTTGACTGTGATTCTTTCATCACAAGGGATGCAGAACGGAGGATCCTCACCTTTCAAAAGATATTCATGAGTATATCTCGTATGGCCAATACGACATCGCCGCAAAATGACCTCCTCAAATCTGGACTGACAACCCAAGTGGGTATAACCAATATAAGGCTTTATTGCATGTAATTTATTTATACCCACCTGGGTGTCCCACTTCTTTTGCATCAGATCACGAATATAGGATCGAATTGTAGCTTTATAATCAGAGTATGGAATAAGAAGTGGAGTCACAGATTTGTTGAGTGCTGCCCTGGCAGAAAGATCAGCCATTGCGTTGCCAGAAATACCTACATGGCTTGGCAACCAACAGAAGGCGATGTCGTATTGGCCAGTTGCAAGATTATTATACAATTCAATTATTTCTATTAAAAGTGGATGTTTACATGACAGGTTCTTAATTGCCTGAAGGCAAGAAAGAGAGTCGGAATAGATAATATACTGTTTATGTGTAGGATGTTTTTCAATATATTTAAGAGCCGTTAATATAGCGTTTGCTTCTGCTGTGTAAATAGAAATGTTACCTGGTAATCTGAAAGATATTGTTCTGGATCCAATGACAGTGGCACAAGCCACAGCGCCACCATCCTTGGATCCATCTGTAAATAAAGATTTGTATGTGTTATAGTTACTTTGTAATTGATGATATTCTTGTTTATATTGTAATTCATTTGTTTCTGATTTTTTAAACTTTGTCAGTGTTAGGTCAACTTGCGGCCTCACTAATTGCCAGGGAGGAGAAGAAAGAAGACGGGAATGAGATATATTCTCCATCTCAATCCCAGCAGCAGAAATGTATTGTTGGATTCTTATCCCAAGAGGAGGAACAAGTGAAGTTTTAGTATTATACAAATCCTCATACAGAGGATTAAAAACGCAGTTGTGAGCAGGATTGGATTCATTTGAATATAACTTTGTAATATATTGTAAAGACAATTTGATACGGCGAAGTTTCAAAGACGGCTCATCGGCCTCAACGTAGAGACTGTCAATGGGAGATGTTCTGAAAGATCCAATACATAGCCTCAGACCTTGGTGATGTACAGAATCTAATAGCTTTAGGTTGCTTTTGCAGGCTCCACCATACACAATGGAACCGTAATCAAGTTTTGATCGAACCAGAGATCTATATAAGTGAAGGAGGGTACTTTGGTTTCCTCCCCACTTTGAATTAGAAACAACTTTTAACAAATCGAGCGCCTTCAGGCATTTGGCTTTGAGGTACTTAATATGAGGCAGAAAGGTCAGATGTGAGTCAAAGATGAGACCAAGAAATTTAGCCTCCTTCACAACTTTGATGGGTGTGCCATTTAATGATAATTCGGGGTCTTTATGGGGTTTGTATTTCCTACAAAAATGGATACAATTAGTTTTAGTTTTAGAAAATTTGAACCCGTTTTCCAGACACCATTTATGAATTTTGTTTAGACACAATTGTAACTGTCTCTCAATAGTTCGCATATTTTTACCACGGCAAGAAATATTAAAATCATCCACAAATAATGATCCGTCAATTGAATCACTTAAAACCTTTGAAAGACTATTTATTTTAATACTAAATAGAGTGACCGACAAAATACTGCCTTGTGGAACACCCTGATCCTGATTATAATGAGCAGACAGGGTTGAACCTACGCGGACTTGAAATTGCCTGTCGGTTAAAAATTGAGATACAAAGAGAGGCAAACGACCTCTCAAACCAAAATCATGTAAATCCTGTAAAATGCCATGCTTCCACGTAGTATCGTAGGCTTTCTCAAGATCAAAAAATATAGATACTGCGTGTTGTTTGGTGATAATAGCATTTTTGACGAAGGATTCTAAACGCACTAAATGATCAATAGTACTTCGATTCTTCCGAAAACCACATTGAATATTGGTAATGAGGTTATTGGTTTCCAGATACCAAATTAATCTGTTATTTACCATTCGCTCCATGGTTTTACAGACGCAGCTGGTTAAAGATATCAGTCTGTAATTTGATGGATCCGTGTGATCCCGGCCAGGTTTTGGTATTGGCACAACAATAGCATTACGCCACGAAGGAGGAAAAATTCCAGACATCCATATTTTGTCAAATATATCTAAAAGTGTGACCAGACATGGTTCAGGTAAGTGTTTTAATAGTTGGTAATGAATATTGTCATCGCCCGCTGCAGTGTCACGGGCTTGATCAAGAGCAGTATGTAGCTCATGTAACGAAAACACTTCATTATAGTCCTCACCATTAGTGGAATTGAAATTAACTTTTGTCTTTTCCTGTTGTTTTTGGTAACTCTGAAATTCAGGGACATAATTTGCCGAAGAGGAATTTTTTGCAAGAGTTTCGCCAATTTTATTTGCAATGTCCGCTTTGTTAGTGACTAATTTATCACCATCTTTAAGATGGTGAACAGCGGATTTTGAACCTTTGCCTTTTATTCGCTGAACCATGTTCCACACCTTAGACATAGGTGTACGTGAATTAATTTTTGAAACATAGCTCCTCCAAGATTGGCGCTTGTTTTGCTTATACGTGCGTCTTGTTTTCGCACTAGTGATTTTAACATTGTTGAAGTTATGAACAGTAGGATGTCTGCGAAAATATTTTTCTGCTTTCTTCCTACGTTTTCTTGCCTGTTTACACTCGTCAGTAAACCATGGTTTACGAATATGAGGAGTTGCAGAGGACTTAGGAATGGTTTCATCAGCAATTTCATTCAGTTGTGTTGAGAACATCAGGATGGGATCTGGTACATTACTGAAGTGATCAGGTGTTAATTTTTCAACGCATAATTGTTCATACACAGGCCAATTTGCCTTAGCGAAATTCCACCGCGATGAAGGTGGATTGTCATCTGGTGTTATAGATTCCAGGAGAGTAGGGAAGTGATCGCTTCCACAAAGGTCATCATGTACAGACCATTCAAATTCGGTGTAAACATTCGCATCTGTGAGGGACAGATCAAGTGAAGAATAGGTTCCAGTGGCAGGGTGTAAATAGGTGCTGGATTCATCATTAAACACACATAAATTATTATCAGAAATAAAATCTTCAATGACCTTGCCTTTATTGTTTGCACTTGTACTGCCCCATAGAGGGTTGTGCCCGTTTAAATCGCCCATGATGATACAAGGCTTCGGTAGCTGATCATACAGCGTCTGAAGATCAGATTGTCTTAGAGAAGATGATGGTGGAATGTATAAAGAGCACAGTGTAAGTGTAATATGCAAAGTCAGTCGAATAGCAACGGCTTGAAGATTAGTATTTAGATGAACAGCACTATGGGTGATATTCTGTCTTACTAATATACTAGAACCTCCAGTCGCTTTATCTCCTGGAGGAGAAAATGAATGGTAACTCATGTACTGCCTTAAATCAAATGAATCGGTATGCTTAAGATAGGTCTCTTGTAGACAGAAGGCCGAAGGTTTAAAATCCTGGACTAACAACTGTATCTCATTAAAATTCTTTCTAAGTCCTCTGCAATTCCATTGGACTATATTAGATGAATGACTCATGGAGGTTCAATGGGTGATCTCTCACGTGAGCGTGATGACGCAGAACTCCTCACAGAACTCTGTGATAATGGAGTTACATCCATGTCCATAGCACTGTAGGTGTTGTGGACAGGTACCTCGGATGAAACGGGATTCCTGGGAGATTGGTTTCTATTTAACTTTTTTCTATTACTTTTTGTGCTTTTTCCACTGGATGGGTGTTCCACGGCTGGTTGCGTCTGACTTTCAGCCTGAGCAGTAGAAGATGAAGTCGATGTTTGGCTATCAACCATGATGACAGGTGGTATTACAACAGGTTGTTCCGAATTGATCCAAGTGAAGTCCGTCTGACATGAAACAGACGAAGTTGGAGCCGCCTGAGAAACAGCATTAGCATATGTGAGTGTGGACTGAGATGTGGATTGAGAGCCTAGTTGAGAAGTCAATAGCTTCCTGGCTTCTCCAAAAGTAATGTTGTTCTCACATTTTAGTTTTAAGATTTTTGATTCGGTTTGCCAAACAGGGCAGGATTTGGATGAGGCCATATGTTGGCCACCACAATTTGTACAGTGCAGTGCTTGTTGACAGTCGGTGTAATCATGATTATCGCCACAGCGTTGACAAGCTACGGAGCGAGTACAAGTCTTTGATCCGTGGCCAAACTTCTGACATTTAAAGCATCGGAGTGGAGTGGGGACATACACCTCCACTCCGATGTTGACATAACCAGCTTTGATAGAGCGTGGTAATGAAGATCTGGCAAACGTAAACAAGTACGTATTTGTTGGTTCTATTGTTGAATCTTCCTTCCTCCGAGTAAAACGTTTAACAGAAGACACTCCTTGTTGTTTTAATTCATCAGTTATTTTCTGCTCCGACATACCAGACAAGGAACGGGTCCGGTCACGTACTATGCCTCGGCAGGAGTTGAGTGTCCTGTGTTCAGAAACAATCACCGGAATATTGGCAAATGTAGTGATGGATAACAGATTGAGGGATTGTTGTTTCCTCACACATTCTACCAGTAAAGAGCCAGAGCGCAGCCGGGTGACATTCTTCACCTCGCCACAATGTCCATGAATAGCCTTAGAAATGGCAAAGGGGTTCAGTTTAATTGGTAAGTGGTCTTCAGCTTCTATCACGATGAATCGAGCCCAGGAATCAAAATCTGTAATACTCTCGTCAGAAGAAATTGATTCTAGATGCCTGCGTTTTGAACCAGTGTGATTATGAGCCATGGTGACATATATATAAATTCAACAACCCTGCTCCCCACCCACCATGGAGTGTCAACAGGGACGGTGTCTAACTGCATCGGATTTCCAGCATGCAAACACCAGGGATACAGGGTTGCTATACTCCAGCAAATATGACTTGAATAGCAATACTTGTTTACTAAAACGATTGCCAGGCTGGTTCTACCCGTAACAACTATTTAGAAACAGAGAGTATTCAGCGGTCAACATCGCCAGATTGGCCCATGAGCCACCGCCTTCTGGCATAGGACTCTAGGCAAACGGATAGTTTATAAGTTCAAATACAAAAACAGTCAGTTTCAGAAAAATGCACAATAAGATGCAATAGGTGCATTAATAATGTTGTCCATGTGCAGGGCATGGCGTGACCAGCCGATTGATAGAACCGGGCCAGTTCTACCACCCGTCTAGGTGAAGTTAGGGCCAAAGTGGTGTGTTGGGCAATAGGAACACAGTTGCAGGCTCCTATTGCCCTCAACCACCAGGATCCCCTCCTCCACCGACACAGGGCTGCAACCCACGGCAAACGGGTTGGTGGACCAAATATACCCCGGGTCCACAACGGGGGTGTTGGCGAGCTCTTGGCGTTACCCAGCACCCACCACGAGGAGGTGGCTCGCCACGGGTGCCTCGCCTTTGATGGCAAGTATGGCTTGCTGAAGGTCTATTCTACCTCGGACATGCACAGGTCAAAAACTGCAGTCAACGCATGCATCAGAAGCAAGTCTGTATCTGTAACATCATTTTCCGATGAAGGCTTATTTACTGTTGAAGTTGTTGTGAATGATGAATATGACAGTTTATGAATTAGAAAAGCTAAATCATGATTATGAAAAAAACTAGCCATGCAGCAAGTTTCGGAAAATAACAGTTCAGAAAATGAATATTGAGATGAAATAATGATGGCAAAACTTAGCGAATGGGCAATCAAATACCAGGTTCCTAATAGAACAATTTCGTCACAATTGGAAATTCTACGCACCGACTGCACTTCTCTCCCTAACGATGCACGTATATTGCATCTTACTACTCAGAGTGGAAAACATTACAGATGGGTAGTACTTTCATTTGGAATTACAAGTACGTTATCAGATCAACTTTCCTCTTTATGCAATTTGAAGATTTCCTTTGGACTAATGATATAATTAAATAGCATTTAAAACTTCTAGCAAATTATGTATGTACTGTATCTATAGCTCTCTTTTCAGAAGAAGGTCCCGGGGTAGAATAGGCCTTCAGCATCCCATGCTTGCCATAAAAGGTGACTCAGCTTGTCGTAAGAGGCAACTAACGGGATCGGGTGGTCAGGCTCGCCTGACTTTGTTGACACCTGTCATCGGTTCGCAATTGCGCAGATCGATGCCCATGTTGTTGACCACTGGATTGTCTGGTCCAGACTCGATTATTTACAGACCGCCGCCATATAGCTGGAATATTGCTGAGTGCGGCGTAACACTAAGCTCACTCCCTATTTTCAGAGATTTTAAGCTATTATCATGACGGACGTGCCAGACGACCAGAAGTAGGATAATGCCTTTAAAAACCTACAGATGTGGAATTTCAGCGGTTTTCCTGGGTAGGGGTAGTAAATGGCTTTTGGAACTTCTTTGCAAATTATGAATGCTCAGCGTCAGTAGTTCTAATTTTCAGAAATTTTACACTATTATTACTAATGACGTGCCTTTTGTCCAGAAAAGGGGTAATGCTTTAAACCCTGCAATTTGTGGAATTTCAAGAGGTTTTCTTGTCTGATGACAGTAAACACGATTTCAAGTGAGTATATTAGGAATGTACTGGGGCAGTAATCCTAATTTTCAGATATTTCAAACTATTATAATTATTCATGTACCCTTAACCAGAACCTAACAGTATGTGAAATGTGAAGATTTCCTTTCGATTGATAAAAGTAAATGGCATTTCTAACTTTTGAGCAGGTTCTGAATGCACAGGGTCAATAAATTTTAATTTTTACAGATTTTAGCTATTATCTTTATTCAGAAGCCCTTGACCAGAAATGGGATAAAGCCTCCAGTTGAAAGAATGTGAAACTTTTCTGTGGACAGATGATAGTATATAGCATATCTAACTTCTGAGCACATTCTGAATGCACTTGGTCAGTAATTCTAATTTTCACAGATGTTAACTATTATCATTAGTCAAGTGCACTTACCGGAAGGGGGACAAAGCCTTTAAAACATAAACTATATGGAATTCCACGATTTCCTCACGCTTGATGCTGGCAAATAACAGTTCAAAGTTGTTGGCGATCTATAGCCCGTGTTTTGCTTTGTATTGTCTGCGTTGATTACTAGAATGTTTTACCTTTCCATGCTAGTTTTATATCTATATCTGTGATACACTAGTATTTTACTGCCCATCGTCACAGGTTATATTCTTCAAAACGTTTTCATTGTTAAAATTGTTCTCGTCACGATATCGCTGAGATATTGCCGATGTGACGTTAAATATGAACTCACTAACAATTCAATTAAACTACTGAGCAAATTCTGATGAGTTAACAGTAGTAGTTATATCTTATTTCCGTAAGTCTGATCATGGCTTAAAAACAACCTACAACCGGATGTATTGCATGAGATTGATTATTAGCATACCAGATAGATATATATATATATCTGTGTGTGTGTGTGAGAGAGAGAGAGAGAGAGAGACTTGCATGAAGTAATCTCATGTATTTTGAAAATGGTGATTGTGAAGAGCGCCTAATGTTCTTGAGGTGCGATAGTTTGTTATTATGTAGTTAAAGTATTTTTGTTATGTTTATCTGACAATACCTGCTTCACTAAAGGTGACTAAAGCTACAATAGTCCGCATGACTGTTGATAATTAGTCATGTAAAATTTGAGAAACTTACAGAATCTACATGAAACAGGTCAGCACAGATTTTTAACTGAGCTCCTCTCTGTATGCTCTTCATTATGCATGGACTAAGGACTTTAAAAATATGATGATAGGAGATCATATTTCACATTTGTACAGAGCAGACTGAAAGCATTCATACTAACTTCAAAGGTCACATGCAACCAAAAGATCAAGCATTAGTAAAACACTAATATCAGTTATTCATGACATTGCTGCTTTTTTTAATAAAATACACAAAATTATAAGCGTACACTCGCGATTCAAAAGTGCAAGAGTTTGTTCCAATTTCCGTCAGATCAAGTCATCCGAGAAAAATGGATATTGTTTGTTGGCAACCCACAGACATAAAAAGCATGTCATGTGTACAAGTATCACTCCTGCCTAATTACATAAGCCGACAGAGACAGGACTCGGTTGCACAAGTCATAAATCAACTTATTTTGTTTATGGAGTATACTGATAGGTGTTAAGTTCGAACTGCATGTGGTCGATGATTGAAGCTGTGTATTGCATATTGTCTTTAACAGACGGGCAGGCAGACATATAGGTGTCAATAAACCAGACATTGAGCTTTCTCTGTGACAGAGGCTGCTTACCACCATCAACAATTTTTTATGTTACGAGTAGATTCTTTGCTTGTTGGTGTACACAGCCAATATTAAACTACTGCTCACCTCATACTGCATGCATACTGTTTCATTGCACGAGCGTTATGAGCGAAGCGCAGCACACTTGTTGAAACCAGTTTTTCACCCAGCGCTGGAGGAAATTTAGTGAATCGTTTGAACTCTGATTTCGCGGGCTTTTCTTTTAGTCGCGTTTATTTCAAATTTATAGGTTGAAATACCGTTTTTGATGATCTGTTTTGGTAAGTGCACAACGAAAGGTATCAGAATCTGCAAAATTGTGTTGTACTTTGCATGTGACCTTTAACAGTTGACTTCACAGTTTCACCTCAGCTTCTAGGCCTTCTGACACAAGGTTCCTCCTGAGAGGGTACGTAAGTCCCAACACATTTGAAGTCAAATTTAATGTTACATTTTTTAGCCGTAGTATTTCTTTCATTTTAATTTGTGGCTAATCTTACATACAATCACCAACAGCTGGGGGGATGGTGTAAATCCAGCTACGGACCATGCAGGTAGCAGAGGTACTGTAAGTCCCCATGATCTCTAGTATGGTGATCTACCTTCAGATGTTGGCGATCTATAGCCTGTTTTTGTATTGTATTGCCTGAATGGTGATATTTGTTATAACTTTTCACGTTAGTTTTATTTCTTATTGTGATATTGTAGTTGTTTTACTGTCCTTCGCCGACAGGTTTTACAATATACATATATTCCTTTTCATTGTTAAATGTTCTCGTCACCATATGGCTGAAATATTGCCTATGTGACGTTAAATATTAACTCACTCACTCACTCACTCACTCACTCACTCGATAACATCAGTTGTTGGACTAACTGACAGTTTATGTCTTATGTTACAAAGACTACCCACATTAAGCTATCTCATTTTTTATTTGATCACTTGCACAATAATCAGATTGAAAGTAACAAATGATGATTACTGGCAACTCCCAATATGATAATGACAATAGCATTTACACAACATTACGTGGAGGTTAAGACAATGCAAAGGAAGCTGACTAACGGCTCCATTAGGGAAAGTACACTTTAAAAGGGGAAAGAATCTAAAATGGACCTTTTAAGTCTGGTATCATCAGTATCGTATTGTTTGTGATGGAATGTTACTGAAATTACCTTACTATGATTTACAGATCATCTCTCAATTTGCAATGTCATGAGTGTGTACATGAACTTGTGTATTTTTCTTGAATTTCAAAAGATATATTCTCTGAAGAGTATGAGCAATTAACATACCAATGTCTTACAAACTCTAACAAATAGCATAACACAAATATCTTGTCAAGTATGTTTTGAATGCACATAAAACTTGAATTATTTCACTTAAATACCCTTCCAAAATGGGTATAAATTCATGAAACAGTTAATTGTGACATAAATCAATTTACCTTTTAACTTTTATCACTTTAAAGACACTAAATACCGTATTATTACACACTGTGCAGAAGTAGCCAGGATTGCCCATATTTAGAAACAAGTTGTTATATGAAAATTACACATTATTAAACTATGAAAATCTGCAATTACAGCATATATTTCATAGTTCTCTTTCTAAACATGCACATATGATGTTAAAAGGAATAATTGAGTATATTATAAAATATGATTAGATATTGTAAGACAGTCATATTTGAAGTTGAGGAGGAACCATTTCCGAGAATGAAAACTGAATGAATGACACACACCTGACACTTAAGTCCAAAAACAACAAATAGGGACATTTATTGGTCGTTTCCTTATCGTAAGCTGGAACCCCACTCACACAATGCCAAGCTAAAATAATTGCAGCAAAGCGTATGAAACGTAACGCATTTTCACGTGTTTTCTTATCTTATTCTGTTTCTCGATTAAATGCATATTTCTAGTCGCAACACACGCCCCCCCCCCCCCCCAACACACACACACACACACACAAACACACCTTTACACACACATAACAATAACATAAAATCTCTCTCATGACAAACACTGCTGTTTCTCCTCTCTCCTTTAATAACCTCGTCTTTTTATTTATTTTCAGGCAGTCTTTCTGAAACGTTATTTCTAAATTCCACTGCGCCTATCATTAGTCTGTTTTGGCCGTGTTAGTGTGTAGGGCTTTTTTGCTTATTGAGATTTTATGATAGAGGTCACCAAGTTTGATTTGTTTGTGTTGGAAGCTTGTACCGGTTTTTATGAGTTGTTTGACTTCTGTTTTGAATGAACGAAAGCTGATGTTTGGCGATATGACAGGCGGCGAGTTCAGCTGCTGTGTCTGCCCTGTCGTTTCCTTAATTGCTTGAGTAGCTGGGTATTCATAGGGATGTGATTAGTGAGTCGGTTTGAAGTACGATATTGTGAACGAGGGTTGGGCGGGATTTTGAGTGCGTGCATGCTGTAGAGTTGCTACATGGAGTTGACTGAGTCTAAAGGAATACGAAAGTTTGTTTGATGGAGTGAGGGCATTAGGTAGAATGCAGTGAGGACGGATATTAGTGCTGCAGTCTTTATTGTCGGGTAGTTGGTGTAGAAGAGGGGTTGTTGAACATGTTCAATGCCCGAACCAGAGGTTTTGTTTGGGCTGACAGATCCATCTGTCTAAATGTGGGCGTGGGTGGGGTAGTGTGTGAATATGTAGTTGTTCGTAATGTTTGTTAATGTAGTTTTGTGGGTGTCGTTGGGTAGTTGTGGGTGGTGTAACTTGTAATGCGAGGTATGTGTTGTATGGTATTTAACTGTTGTGCATGTAGCAGAATGCTTAGGTAGGTGAGGCATAGGGCTTTAGATGGGCTGAGTTTGAATGTTTTAAGGGTGGATATTTTGGTGTTTTTATATTTGTGGTTAATGAGTATGAATAGTGGGTTATGTAAGGGAGTATGGTTTGTTTTATGTCTTGTCTGATTGTCTATAACTTGGCTCACGTGTCGTTGGTTATCAATTATGCAGATCAATGCTCATGCAGGTGATCACTGGATTGTCTGGTCCAGACACGTTTACTCACAGACCGCCACTATATAGCTGGAATATTGCTGAGCGCTCTCCTTGTGTGATTGAAGGCGTGCCTGTTAGCAGAAGTGGTATAAATAGTATGGCTAGTATGTGGGCTATGTATTGCATTGACCAGTCTAAGCAAACTTAGTCTCAGTGTATTTTGTTACACTCCACCACTGAGTCTAACAAAACCTAGTAGAAGGTCGCGCCAGGTAACCTTTGAGCGACAAATGGCCGTCCAATCCAACGCGCGACGGTTAAATAGTTTTAGCCAATCAGGCAACGGCTAATATTTAGGGATCGGAGGGACTTTCAAAATTTTCAGCTCACTGACACAGATCTCTCCCCAAACAAAAATCCGCATATAACACAGTTATTTGACCTGCAGTATATACGCGTTGGGGTTTCTGTTGACATGGTTACCATTAGCTAATATTTCCGCAAGATAACATCCTTGAATATTGCCAAAAACACTATTTTCAGCGACTGTTTACTCACCGTTGTCATGGTTGTACGTACGCCGTGTGCATCATACACAAGCGAGGGTACGTTAAATAGCATTCGGAATCGTTCGGGTACAAACCTTTGCGAGATAAAAAGTTCAAAATGTATGTGCGAATGTCCACTTTCGCGATTTGGTAAGCTGCGCTCTGATTGGTCAGTCTCAAAGGTTACCTGACGCGACCTCCCATAAGGTTTTGTTAGACTCAATAGAGGAGTGTAACGAAAAGTACTGAGGATACGTTTAACTCGACTGTTGCACTGACATGAGTTTTTGTAGGCTACAAGGGGAGAGGGAATGGAGGATCGGACCGGCGCAGTCCATTCTCGACAGTATGAGGGTGCCATACATGTTGCTTAGTGTGTTTTTCGACACCCCAGGTTGTGCCGCTGATGGCTTCCATTGGGATGAGGTATTCTCGACATGAGCTCACAAAATTATGAATGTGGGTTGTCCATGTCAAGTGATGGTCAAACGTTACTCCTATGATTGTGTCTTATTTTCTATTTCATTCTTTTTCGTTTATTTGGTGTGGTTTGTATTTCTTTGTAGTTCTGAATAGTACGTCGACGGATTTGTGTTCATACATGAAAATGGAACCCCCATTTTTGTGCCTAGTTTTTAATATACTTTCGCATTCTTTGGCATATAGTGCTTGGTGATTTACAGAGGTGGAAGATGCCCAGAAGGAAAAATCTTAATGTCATTTGCGAATTTAGCAGTGGAGATTTTACGCCATTTCTTTTCTTGGAATATGTCGTTGAATAAAGCGGTGGACACAATGATTCCCTGGAAATTTCCACTTTCAAGAGTATAATGCTCCGAGATAGTGTTGTGAGATTTGATAGTTATATGTTTCTTATTTTGGAATGAGTGAGTGGATAGTAGTGGGCCGTTTTTAGAGTTTCTCTTTATGGAGAAAGTAGTTTGGTAGTTGGTGAAGCTTCTAGTGGCCGAGAAATGGGCAGCAAATGTAATAACTTCTTTGTGGCAATGTTTGGAGAGTTTGGTTAGATGTTTTGGGGTTTTTTTTGAAAATATAATTGATGGCTTTCAATTTTCTCCAGTGGTGTGTTTTGGCTGCCTTGATATTTTTCACAGGGACTTGAAACAGCGCTTTGAAACAGCGCTCGAAAGGCATATATGTGTATAGACCCTACCCTAATACTATATAAAAGGAAAGGGATGTAACGGAGAAAACACCCCCTGTTCGATCAAAGTTACATGTAACCGCATAAACTATTTTAAGCTCCCGTCGACGCCAACGGATCAAAAGCCAGATGATTTCCATACAAAATGACCTATAAATGGTCACAATCGGATCATTATTTCAAAAGTTATACGCCACGAATCATCGAAAACAGCTACCTCCGCAATTTCACGCCAAAATCATGGATCACCAAATACGGCGAAAACCCACACCTTTTAAATTCGTTTATTAATTCCAGCCACGTTGACAGCACCAGCGTTGCGCTGGATCCGATTGGCTGCGGCATTCCGCGGTTCGGAATACCTATTGCAACATCTAATTTTCTCGACCGTAAACAAGCATTTTCACCAAAACCGCTGGCAATCCTACTCACTTGGCGGCCATAAGTGACTTTGACTTTCAAGTGAACTGATCAGATCCGCACAAACAGACTCGGGCCATCCGATTAGCCATTCTCACGGTATATTTTATTTCCAACCAATCGGAAGAATTTTGGAAATGTCTAAACCTTCATTAGTTGCAACGTTATTAATAGTGATTTCTTTGTTACTTAGTTTGCTTCTGATAGCCAGGACTTCTAGATCTTGATCGGGAATGTGCAAAATGTCGTAATTAAGTTTCTCTGCAATGAACATGCCAACTGCGAGGGCCGGGGTGGTTAGGTGGCCGGAGGTCTGTCTTTCCTAATGTAATTTTAGCCTAGTATTTTGAAGGCATTTGGGGAGGATAATGCTGTTTCTTGCAGATATGTAATCTGAGGCAATTTTTTTTTTGCAATCTTAATCTTTATCACTACAGAGCAAAGAGTAGACATTGTCTTCTCAGCCACCCTGTTCCTCATGGTCCCTTCCATTAATTACTGTATATGACATTTATGACCTCTATTGGTCATCCCCCTTGGCTGTGTCTGCCATCAAATCAACTGTACAAGGAAGTGCTATTGTTTCTCTATCTGCCCATTGTTGTCCAATATTTCGATCGTCTGTGCAGGGACAGCCGCTCGTTGAAAACGTCCCGTGGTTGTCATGTCTTGTGAAACCATCTAAAGACGTTTGAACTCACCTAGGCCATCATCTTCGTCAAAGGAATGTTCGTCTCAGGTATGAACTAATTCCCCAGTCGGTCATATAGAGATGCGTCGACAATACCATGGGATGAGGCATGAATTTGTAATAAAGGGGATGAAGTGCCATGAGTTGTTTAGTGGTTGTTTGGTTTAGGAGAAATGAGTAGACTGTAGACTGGCGATGTTTTCCAGTTAACTTAGAATCCATCAGGTTTCCACAAGGTTTCAGTTGGTTTGACAAGGTTTTCAAGGACTCCCATAGGTTTCCGCAGTGTTTCTGTTACCATTGACTTATGTAGTTTCTGTTATCAGCTGACTTACATTTTCCACAGAGTTTCTGTTACCAGACAGCAGTTACTTTCCACAGCATTTCATTTGCTCGGGTTCACAATACAAGGAGTTTGTTACAGTCATAACGTATGCGGAAAGAAATACAGCAAATACAATAATATTCACTGTTATATTTTTACATAAATATAGATCACACATTTGACTAATAAAACAGATATGGCACTAAAACGGATCCAAACATTATTACATTTATAACTTATAACGTAAAGTTTTAACATTTATATTACTAAAACGTGCTATAGCAAACATTTTCTTGCACCACTTGAGATTCATCCTCACACTTTCTGACACAAACACCCCCCAGTCAGTCATCACTATCGCGTACCATACAATAACACACAGCTTGCAACAGAATGCAATAATAAAATAAAATGCAATAAAAAACTTACATTACAATGAAAATAAATAAAACTATATTTGAAAATAAATTTAAAAAATAGAATTGAATATGAAGTTAACATATTTTTCAGATCACAATTGTTAAAGTTTTAAATTGAAATTCAATACAAAATGAATTGAACATAAATAAAATTACATCTACATGTTCGGTTAGCTATTCAATAGGCCACTCAGTGGCATCCTTGAATGGAGAATCCCCTGTCATTCTGGTTGGAGGCCTCATCCTAGAGTGGCCTTTGCTCCAGTGTCGACTTGTAAGTCTTGCGTTTTTTTGGATTCACAGGTAAAAGGGATCGAGAGCAATAAATTGGCATCTCCTTCGTCTCTCACAACTGGTGAACTCATTTCTAAGGTGAGTATAGTCTTTAGAGTGGCCTTTGCTCCAGTGTCGACTTGTAAGTCTTGAGTTTTTTTGGATTCACAGGTAAAAGGGATCGAGAGCAATAAATTGGCATCTTCTTCGTCTCTCACAACTGGTGAACTCATTTCTAAGGTGAGTATAGTCTTTAGAGTGGCCTTTGCTCCAGTGTCGACTTGTAAGTCTTGAGTTTTTTTTGGATTCACAGGTAAAAGAGATCGAGAGCAATAAATTGGCATCTTCTTCGTCTCTCACAACTGGTGAACTCATTTCTAAGGTGAGTATAGTCTTTAGAGTGGCCTTTGCTCCAGTGTCGACTTGTAAGTCTTGAGTTTTTGTGGATTCACAGGTAAAAGGGATTGAGAGCAATAAATTGGCATCTTCTTCGTCTCTCACAACTGGTGAACTCATTTCTAAGGTGAGTATAGTCTTTAGAGTGGCCTTTGCTCCAGTGTCGACTTGTAATTCTTGAGTTTTTTTGGATTCACAGGTAAAAGAGATCGAGAGCAATAAATTGGCATCTTCTTCGTCTCTCACAACTGGTGAACTCATTTCTAAGGTGAGTATAGTCTTTAGAGTGGCCTTTGCTCCAATGTCGACTTGTAAGTCTTGAGTTTTTGTGGATTCACAGGTAAAAGGGATCGAGAGCAATAAATTGGCATCTTCTTCGTCTCTCACAACTGGTGAACTCATTTCTAAGGTGAGTATAGTTGCAACCTTTTCCTTTCGTCGATCTGGCCAATCGATGGTTTCCAGGCTTTTCACACGCTATGCACGTTTCTCAAAAAAGTATAAAACACAAAAATCAAAACGGAAAAACCATACAAAGAAGGATTTCAAATTATTTTAAGGAAGTTATGAAAAATTACTAACTTGAACAATTACCCTCAGCATTGTTTTTACAAATAATGCAGTACATCACACTTAATGAAATATCCTAATCTGTTGCTCTGAACTGAGTTCAGGACCCGGTTGTATCAAACTTTAATAAAGCTTCAATCGCTAATTAAACTGTGATTAGTTAATCATTGCTTATCTTCAGCTGCATGAAACACTTAATAAAGGAATCCCTTCAATAATCCATCATTAAGCTAATGACGGTTTGGGGGTATCATTATCTCGTCATTAGCTGTATCAAAACGGCAAACAACAGAAAAGAGAAAAAAATTCGTGAACGGATTAATCATTTGGAAGATATGAGCAGCGAGGAAGTCAGAGCGAGGCACCGTTTCAGTATTGAAGCGATACAGTACATTTGTGGGCTGATTGGCGACAGGCTACGTCCCATGACAGCGCGATCTAAAGCACTGAGCGTGGAATTACATGTATGCCTAACCATGACTAGTTTCTTAATAATAGACAATATTCACAAAATACCTGCTGTCACACATGCACAGTAAATAAGATATAACACAATATTGACGAGCGAAATCTACACTTCTGAAAGAAGGACCGGTACTCACTCATCACAAATAACATATATTCCTTTGGTGAGAGCAGGAGTCATGTCTTACGCAGTCAATTGTAATGATTGCATACCCAAACAACACTGGATCTTAAATTTATCGTATCGCTGTCCAACAACAATGGCCATGGTGATAAGAGAGGACACTCTTGTGAAAAGTCCAAAACATAACTTTAAGAGCCTACGAAATCCTTAGAACACTTAATGATCGACGTTATTTGCTAGTAGCAAATTATTTATTTTGTTTATTTTTATCTAATTTAACAGCTTACTTGGCCTTGTAATATAATCAATATCTCCAGAATTTGTCAGGAATTTGGAGTGTACCTTTGATGGCGGCGATATTTTATTTTGACACGAAAAATACTTTCGTAGGGAAGGGAAGTGTGTTGCCAACCTTTGCTCGCTTCGCTTGCTTTTATGAAGACTGGTCATTTTCTCTAAGCAGCACAACCACATTTGCGCTACAGTTTGCCTGTGTTCCAAAAATTAATATCAAATACAAGAAAAGAAACCTATTAATTTCAATTCAGATAATGGGGTTGACTACAATCAACTATTTTCTATTCATGAGCTCCACACTGCTCTTGAACAAGCGCATGATACTGCTACAGGGGCTGATAATATTCATTATCAGCTCCTAAAGCACTTACGGAATCATGTTTAGAAACACTCTTAAACATTTTTGATGACATTGTGACGCCCTTCTTCATGGCGCGATGCTATTATTGTACCCATCCCGAAACCATGATGTGATCATACTGATCCTTCAAATTGTCGACCCATTTCCGTAACTCTCTGTGTGTAAAATCATGGAACGCATGATGGAATCGAATCGACTTGTTTGGTACTTGGACATTGTGCAATGTGGTTTCCGTAAGACCAGAAGTACTGTCGATCACTTAGTACGTTTGGAAACATTTATTAAAAACGCTCTAGTTAATGAACAACACGCTGTGTCAGTCTTTTTGTGTCTTGACAAAAAGCATATGACACAACCTGGAAATATGGCATCTTAAAGGATTTACACGGCTTCGGATTGCGAGGCCGTTTACCTCAACTTATAGCCAAATTTAGTCCGCGTGGGCTCAACCTGTCTGATCATTATAATCAGGATCAGGGTGTTCCACAAGGCAGTATTTTGTCTGTCACTCTTTTTAGCATCACGATCAACAGTTTATCTAAAGTTTTAAACGATTTAATAGATGGATCGTTATTTGTGGATGATTTTAATATTTCTTGTCTCGGGAGAAATATGCATACTATTGAACGGCAACTACAGCTGTGTTTAAACAAAATAGATAAATGGTGTCTTGAAAACGGCTTTAAATTTTCTAAATCAAAAACCAATTTTATACACTTCTGCCGTAAATACAAACCACATAAAGACCCAGAACTATTTCTAAGTGGCACCCCAAGTTGTTAAGGAGGCCAAGTTCTTGGAACTTATTTTCGATTCACATTTGACCTTTTTACCGCATATTAAATCCCTTAAATCTAAATGCTTGAAGGCTCTCGATTTGTTAAAGGTTGTCTCAAATTCTAAATGGGGAGATGATCAAGCTACCCTCCTCCATCTGTATAGATCACTGATCCGTTCCAAAATTGAATATGGCTCCATCGTCTGTGGTAGAGCCTGTACCAGCAACTTAAAGCTGTTAGATTCTGTTCACCGCCAAGGTCTAAGACTTTGTCTTGGTTCCTTTAGAATCTCTCCTTTTGACAGTCTTGAACCATTTCTTACACAACGGCGAATAAAATTAGCTTTACAATATATCACACAATTATCCGCTAACGAATCTAACCCTGCTCATAACTGCTTTCAATCCTCTTTATGAGGATTTGTGTAACAAAACGTTGTCTCTTGTTCCGCCTGTTGGGCTCTGAATAAAGCCTTTTATTGCTGCTGCTGGCATTGAGCTGAAAAATACAGTTCCTTTCCGACTTCATTCTTCTCCTCCCTGGCAATTATTAGGACACAAGTTGACTTAATATTAACTACATTTAAAAAATCGGAAACTAACCAATTACAATATAAACAGGAATATAATCAATTAAAAAGTAAATATAGCAATTACAAATCCTTATTTACAGATGGGCCCAAGGACGGTGGGGCAGTAGCTTGTGCTATTGTCACTGGATCCAGAACAATATCTTCTAGATTGCCTGAAAACAGCTCTATTTTTACAGCTGAAGCAAACGCTATATTAACAGCTCTTAAATATATTCAAAGACACCCCAAACGTAAACAATCTATAATCTATTCAGACTCTCTTTCTTGTCTTCAGGCTATTAAACATTTATCATGTAAACATCCACTTTTAATAGAATTTATTGAATTGTATAACGATCTTGCTACTGGCCAATGTGACCTCGTCTTTTCTTGGTTACCAAGCCACGTAGGCATTTCTTGTAACATGATGACCGATCTTGCTGCCAAGGCGGCACTCAACAAATCTGACGCCACTTCTTATTCCCTACACTGATTACAAAGCTAGCATTAGAACTTACATCCATGATCTGATGCATAAGAAGTGGGACACCCAGGTAGGTATCAATAAATTACATGACATACAACCGTGTATTGGTTACACCTACTTCGGCTGTCAGTCCGGGTTTGAAGAGGTTATTTTACGACGATGTCGTATTGGCCATACAAGATATACTCATAAATATTTGCCTAAAGGTGAGGATCCTCCGTTTTGTTTCCCTTGTGATGAAAGAATCACAGTCAAGCATATCCTGCTTGAGTGTGTTGAGTATTCCATCACAAGGGATCAGTATTTTAATTCACGAACTTGGAAGGATCTTTTTAATAACACAAGCTCTCATTTAATAATTGCATTTTTAAAAGCATTAGATTTATTGACCGAATTGTAAATAGACAAATATTCTATTATCGGAAGTTTAAATTCATAACTGTGCCTGTTAGTGACTGTATCCTCAAAGGGGGTTGAAGTACTGTAAAACTATTGTCCCCCTGAGAGGGTACATAAGTCCACAAACATTTCCACGTTTGTAATCGTAGAATAAGTGTCGTTTTATTTGCATGGCTAGATTTCCCAATTGCTGACGGCTGAGGGGATGATGTAAATCCAGCTAGGATCCATGCAGGTAGCAAAGGTAGTGTAAGTCCCCATAGTCCCTAGTATGGTGATTTACCTTCAGTTGATAGCAATCTATCATTTTTATATTGTATTGTCCTCTACAGATAAATTGTTTTAGGTATAGTTACTAGTTTTATATTCTCCTCTGTGATATGGCACCCGTGGCGAGCCACCTCCTCGTGGCGGGTGCTCGGTAACGCCAAGAGCTCGCCAACACCGCCATTGTGGACCCGGGGGCATATTTGGTCCACCAACCCGTTTACCGTGGGTTGCTGCCCTGTGTCGGTGGAGGACGGGAGTCTGGGGATTGAGGGCACTGGGCGCCTGTGAGTGCGTTCCCTTTGCTCAACACACCCCTTCGACCCTTACTTCACCTAGACGGGTGGTTGAATGGGCCCGGTTCAACCAATCGGCTGGTCATGCCAAGCCCTGTGTATGGACTGTATATATGTCAATGTACAAATTATATTTGGAATTGTTTGATTTTCGGACTTGGACTTATTATTACAGTTACATTATTTGGATTTTGCAATATCATAATATGTACTTGCGTTTTGCCTAGAGTCTTATGCCCAGAAGACGGTGGCTCATGGGCCAATCTGGTGGATTAGTTATTTACAATTCTTCCGCTAGAGTATATCATCTGAGTATCCTTGGTGCTGCAAGTCGGAGGACCACTTGTGTTTAGCATTGTCCTTGTGATACTCCGTGTTGAGTGGGGAGCTCAGATGATGAACCATACTACATTACCCATGGCTTACACAACCCCCCTAAAAAGAAACAAACGTCAGCTTGACTATGATGATGACGATGAACCTCGACCGTCCAGCTCAATCGAATATTCTCCACGATTTCTCGTTATGGAAACTCTTGACAAATCACCTATCAAATTAAATCCTTTTGCAGTATCAAAAGGTATACATGGTATTGCGGGTGAGGTCAGAAAAGTCAGACGATTACGTTCAGGCTCTCTCCTTAGAGAGTGTAATAGAAAACAACAATCCACCAACCTGATGTCTACCCAGTTGTCCGTTGGAGTTCCGGTCTCAATTTCCCCTCACAGGACTCTGAATACGAGCAAAGGGATTGTCAGAGATAGAGATCGACTGTTCTCTGATATGTCAGAACTTGATATCGCGTCAGAAATGAAAGAGCAAGGAGGGATCTTTGTCAGAATATTTACAACACGAATAAACTCTGAAACAAAACCTACTAATACTTATCTGTTCCATTTTTCTTCACCAAACATTCCAAAATCGTTAGAGCAGGATATTGCAATCTCAGTGTTGATACCTATATTCCCAATGCACTGAGATGTTTCAAATGTCAAAAGTATGGACTCGGTGTCAATACCTGTAGTAACTCGGTAACATGCGCTCATTGCAGTAAGAAAACTCATGTTACTGAGGTTTGTAATAACAACATTAAAAAATGTGCAAACTGCTCTGGGACACATTCATCTTTCTCTAAACAATGTCCCATCTGGATTCAACAAATGGAGATAAACAAAATTAAATCCACAGCAAAGTATTAGTTTTGCTGATGCCAAGAAACTTGTTCTTTCCCCAACAGACCAGACCACTTCTTATGCCTCAGTTACGAGAAGACCCTGTGCCGTCAGTCACAAAGCAACTGTATCCACCCCATCAATGGTGTGCCAAACTGGTCTGACATGGGTGGATACAGAGAAACCTGCAATATACACACCCACCCAGTCGACCCAGACCACTAAAACACTTCCAAAAACACTCGCTCCATTTCAATCACGGCCATCTTCTCAAGAACAATCGTTCTCATCATCACAGCCCATACCTAAACGTCAGTCACAAAATAATGGGGAAGGTATTACCAAAAATAAAATCAAAACCAGAAATGACGTACAAACATGTCAAAGTAGCAGAACCTTCAAAGGTTCAAATGACACCATCAAACTTTTTAATAAGTTTGGATCCTTAGAGGACATGGATGTGTCCGAAAACATCCAAAGTATGGCACATAGCTTGTCGCTCACAAGGAAATCAAGGTGTAGAATCAATAAATCCCCCCAAGAAATAGTTTCTTCATATATTATTCAGTGGAATTGAAAGAGGCCTAACGACTAATCTTAATGAGCTTCACCTATTAGTCCACGACTTTAGACCATCAGCATTCTGCTTGCAAGAAACGTGTCTAAAGCAGACAAATACTTTTAACTTACGTCAATATAATGCTTGTCATCCCTTTTCCCCACCTGGTGAAAGAGCCACTGGAGGATCTTTAATCCTTGTAAGACATGGTGTTATTCACAGTCCATTGAAACTCAAAACTAATCTTCAATCGGTTGCAGTGAGAATGACTTTGAACGTTATGCTTACTTTATGTTCATTGTACATTCCACATTCATCAACTCTTATGCAGGCTGATCTACAAACTCTACGATCAATTACCCAAACCATGGGTGATTTAAATGGGCACAACCCACTTTGGGGTGGTGTAACCACGAACACAAAAGGTCAGCTTCTGGAGGATTTCATTAATTTGTGTATATATAATGATGGTACAAATACATATTTACAACCTGGCACAGGAACATATACAGCTCTTGATTTATCATTAACTGACTCCAACTTACTAAATGAATTTGAATGGTCAGTCCACAAAGACCTCTGTGGAAGTGACCATTTTCCCACTATACTAAAATCTGTAACACCATCTGATGTTCCTACATCATCAAGATGGAATTTTTGAAAGGCTAACAGGCCATTTTATGAAACGTTGTGTGCTGCCAAGCTTCAACCTGAATATTTTATTGATGTTCCTGACGCTATCAGAAGGTTTTCTGATGAACTAAACTCTATAGCTGATTAATGCATACCAAAGTCCTCTGCAACTCCACATATTCGAAAACCGTGGTTGAACGATGAGTGCAAACAAGCTAGGAAGGCAAGGAAAAAAGCAGAACATTATTTCCGTCGCCATCCCATGGTGCATAATTCAAATAGATTTAAAACTTTAAATGCTAAAGCGCGGCGTAATTTTAAACGGAATAAACGCCAATCTTGGAAAAAATTATGTATCCAAAATAAATTCTCGGACACCCATGTCCAAGGTTTGGAACATGGTTCAGAAAATCAAAGGTAAAGGTAATAAATCTAGTGGCCATCATGTGAAACATGGAGATCAATTACTTACAGATAAACCAGATACATTGTATCATTGTACATTGATGTATTGCGAATAACCTGGGTGAAACTCTCGCTAAACATCCTTCATCTTCTAATAATTCCAACAATATCAAAAACAAGAAGAAAAGAAAACTATTAATTTCAACTCAGATAATGGGGAAGATTATTATGAAACATTTTCTATTCATGAACTCCATACTGCTCTTGATCAAGCTCATGACACTGCTACAGGAGCTGATACCATACATTATCAACTCCTGAAGCGCTTAACAGAATCCTGTTTAGAGACGCTCTTATATATTTTTGATGATATTTGGACTTCTGGGAAATTTCCTTCTTCATGGCGTGACGCCACAGTAATACCAATACCCAAACCTGGACGTGATCATAAGGATCCTTCCAATTATCGTCCGATTTCTCGAACTAGCTGTGTTTGCAAGACCATGGAACACATGCTAAATAACCGACTTGTTTGGTACTTGGAAACAAATAATCTCATAACAGATATACAATGTGCTTTCCGTAAAAACAGAGGTACTGTCGATCACCTAGTCCGTTTGGAACCATTTGTTAAACACGCATTAATTAATAAACAGCATGCTCTGTCTATCCTTTTTTTTATCTCGTGAAGGAATAAGACACAACCTGGAAATATGGCATTTTAAGAGATTTACATTATTTCGGTTTGCGAGGTCGTTTGCCTAAATTCATAGCCAAATGTTTTAATAACAGACAATTTCAAGTCCGCGTGGGTTCTACCTGTCTGATCATTACAATCAGGATCAGGGTGTTCCACAAGGCAGTATTTTGTCAGTCACACTTTTTAGTATAAAGATAAACCGTTTATCTAAAGTTTTAAACGATTCAGTTGATGGATCGTGATTTGTGGATGATTTTAATATTTCTTGTCGTGGTAAAAATATGAATACCATTGAACGGTAACTTCAGCTGTGTTTAAACAAGATTAATAATAATTGAAAACGTCTCTAAATCTTCTAAATCGAAAACTAACTGCATACATTTTTGCAGTAAATATAAACCACATAAAGACCCTGAACTATCTCTAGTTGACACGCCAATTAAAGTTGTTAAGGAAGCTAGGTTCTTAGGTCTAATCTTTGATTCACACTTAACGTTTTTATCACACATTAAATCCTTTAAAACTAAATGCCTGAAAGCACTTGGCTTGTTGAAAGTGGTTTCAAATTCTAAATGGGGAAGGGATCAAGCTTCCCTTCCCCATCTCTATCGATCACTCGTTCGTTCTAAACTTGATTATGGCTCCATCATCTATGGTGGAGCCTGCAAAAGCAACTTAAAACTATTAGATTCTGTTAACCATCAATGTCTAAGACTTGGCTCCTTTAGAAACTCACCTGTTGACAGTCTCTACGTCGAGGCAGATGAACCATCTCTTACACAACCCCGAATAATCTTTATCACAAAATTTATCACAAACTAGACTCTAACGAATCTAACCCAGCATATAACTGTGTCTTCAATCCTCTCTATGAGGATTTGTATAGCTAAAGGCTTCTCTTGTTCCTCCTCTCGGGCTCAGAATTAATTCATTCATTGCTGCTGGGGTTATTTAGCTACAAAATATAGCTCTAGCCGACTTCTTTCTTCTCTTCCTTCGCAATTGATTAGGCAGCTAGTTGACCTAACATTAACTATATTTATATAGTCGGTAACTAACGAATTACAAGATGAACATAATCAAGAATATAATCAATTGGGTGAGTGAGTTAATATTTAACGTCACATCGGCAATATCTCAGCCATATTGTGACGAGAACCTTTAACAAAGAAAAGGACTGTATGTATATTATAAAATCAATCGGCGAAGGACAGTAAAACAACTAGGATATCACAATGTGAATTAAAACTAGCGTGGAAAGTTAAAACTAATATCACTATTCGGAGTGAGTGAGTGAGTGAGTTTAGTTTTACGCCGCACTCAGCAATATTCCAGCTATATGGCGGCGGTCTGTAAATAATCGAGTCTAGACCAGACAATCCAGTGATCAACAACATGAGCATCGATCTGCGCAATTGGGAACCGATGACATGCGTCAACCAAGTCAGCGAGCCTGACCACCCGATCCCGTTAGTCGCCTCTTACGACAAGCTGAGTCGCCTTTCATGGCAACACTATTCGGACAATACAACATATAATCAGGCTATAGATTGCCAACAACTGAAGGTAGATCACCATACTAGGGGCCATGGGGACTTACAGTACATTTGCTACCCGCATGGACCATAGTTGGATTTACATCATCCCCTCAGCTGTTAGCAATTTAGTCACATCTAGCCAAAAATTAAAAATACATATATACTACGATTAAAGACAGTGGAAGTCTAAACGTACATGAAATATATATACAGTATACTGTTTATGTTTAGGGTGTCTTTGAATATATTTCAGAGCCGTTAGTATGGTGTTTGCTTCAGCTGTAAAAATAGAACTGTTGTCTGGTAATCTGGAAGATATTGTTCGGGATCCAATGACAGTGGCACAGGCCACTGCGTCACCATCCTTGGACCCATCTGTAAATAAGGATTTATAATTGCTATATTTATGTGTCAATTGATGATATTCTTGTTTGTATTCTAATTCATTAGTTTCTGATTTTTTAAATGTGGTCAGTGTTAGGTCCACTTGAGGCCTGACCTACTGCCAAGGAGGAGAAGAAAGAAGACGGGGGGCAGCTATGTTCTCCAGCTTAATGCCGGCCGAAGAAAGAAATGGTTTAATTCTATGTCCTAGAGACGGGACAAGGGAAGATTTCTTGTTGTATGAATCCTCATAAAGGGGATTGTAAACACAGTTATAGGAAAATTGATCCATCTATTGAATCATTTAACACCTTGGATAAACTGTTGATCTTAATACTTAACAGTGTGACAGACAATATACTACCCTGATCCTGATTATAATGGTGCGACAAGGTTGAACCCACGCGGACTTGAAATTGTCTATCGTTTAAAAAGTTTGATATAAACTGAGGCAAACGGCTCCTTAATCCAAAATCATGTAAGTCTCTTAAAATGCCATATTTCCACGTCGTATCGTATGCTTTTCAAGATCGAAAAGATCGGCACTGCATGTTGTTTATTAATGATGGCATTTTTAACAATGTATGTTATCAGCTCCTGTAGCAGTATCGTGAGCTTGGTCAAGAGCTTCATGAAGTTCATGAATAGAAAATAACTCATTATAGTCTTCCCCATTACCCGTGTTGAAATGAATAGGTTTCCTTTCTTCTTCTTGTTGATATTTTTTTTAAATTTAGGTACACAGAGGAGGAAGAGTGCTTCGCCAAAGTTTAACCTAATTTATTAGCAATATCTAAAGGAGCTGTTAATACTTCATTTTCCTTCTTAAGGTGGTGGATGCCAGCTTGAGAGCCTTTACCTTTGATTTTTTGGACCATATTCCATACCTTGGACATGGGCGTACGTGAACTGATTTTTGATACATAATTTCTCCAAGATTGACGTTTACTTTGCTTAAAGGTACACCAAGCTTTTGCATTTAAAATCTTAAATTTATTGAGATTATGGACCATAGGATGGCGACGGAAATAGTGCTCAGCCTTTTTCCGTGCCTTCCTTGCTTGTTTGCAGTGATCATCAAACCATGGTTTTCGTATGTGAGGAACAGCAGAGGACTTAGGGATACATTTATCAGCAATTACATTCATTTCATCCGAGAAACATTTTATGGGATCAGGAGTGCCCAAGAACAGCTCTGGTTTCAATTTGTTAGCACAAAGAGTAGCATACAATTGCCAGTCAGCTTTCTTAAAATTCCAACCTGACGATGGACGGACGTCAGATGGGGACACAGGTTTCAAAATAGTCGGAAAATGGTCACTTCCACATAGATCATCATGGACTGACCATGTGAATTCACTCAATAATGTTGAATCTGTAAGAGACATATCTAAACATGACTACCTGTAGCAGGGTGCAGGTAGGTTTCAGAGTCATCATTAAAGATACACAGATCATTATCTGATATGAAATCTTCAATCACTTTTCCTTTTTGATTCATGGTTGAACTTCCCCATAAAGGATTGTGCCCATTTAGATCACCCATGATGATAAAGGGCTTAGGGAGCTGATAGCATAATTTTTTAAGTTCAAGCTTTTGAAGATTTAAAGAAGGAGGAAGGTACAAGGAACAAAGTGTAAAGGTAATCTGCAAGGTAATACGAACGGCTACTGCTTGCAGGTTTGTGTTAAGGGGAACAGGACTATGGATGACGCCCTGTCGTACCAAAACAGAAGCTCCACCAGTAGCTTTATCACCCGGGGGAGAATAAGAATGAAAGGAATTATAGCGTCTGAAGTCAAATTTATCGGTATGTCTAAGGTAGGTTTCTTGTAAACAAATTGCTGATGAATTTATATCATGAGTTAAGAGCTGCAGTTCATGAGAGTTATGTTTAAGTCTCTGCAGTTCCACTTAAAAAGAATCGAATGGCTCATGGGGGATCTGTAGGTGATCGTTCACGTGAACGCGAGGAGTAGTTAGTACTACCAGGACGTTCACAGGATAGGGTGATATCAATCTCGAGAGGGTCAAAAAAGTTATGTAAGTCTACCGGTGTTTCAGTAGGAGTGGCAATCTTAGTTTTGATTTTCCTATGTTGTTTCTTCTTGTGAGGATTGGGCACTTCATTTGTTGATTTTGTTGTACCTGATGGTTCAGGAGTTGGGGCACACTGAGATGCTGGAGGGATGTCATGTTGTTGACTATCTGTCGACGTTGTGTGACTTTTTGATGATTTAGAAGCAGGCTGAGGGTGTTCCGAGTTTGTCCATGTCAAGTCAGTTTGATCTAGAAGAACATGTGCGAGAGACAACTGCAGCATACGTTTGTGGTGATGGAGGCGAACGACTTGCAACAACGTTTTTAGCTTCCTGAAAGGAAATGCTGTTTTGACATTTTACTGTCAAAATATCTTTTTCATGGATCCACAAAGGACAAGATGTAGAAGAAGCGTCATGTTCACCCTTGCAATTTACACAGTTTAGTGCAGCCCTACAACCAGTGTTTTCATGGTGATCGAGAGCACGTAGAAGAACGATTTTAGAACCATGTCCAAATTTCTGACAATTGTATCACCGGAGTGGATTGGGTACAGACACATCCACTCCGATGTTGAAATAGCCAGCTTTAATGGATTTAGGTATATCAGCCAGTGAAAATGTGAACAAATAGGTATTTGCTGGTACAGAAGCATCACCATCTCTTCTCATGAAACGTTTCACTGAGGTGACATGCTGTCCAGAAAGTTCTTTCAAGATTTCTTCCTCTGTCATTTCCGCTAGACAACGGGCTCTGTCGCGGATGATCCCTCGACCAGAATTTAGAGTTCTGTGGTCAGAGACTGCAACTTCAGTGTTTGCAAATGTAGAACATTTCAAAAGGTTGATAGTTTGCTGTCTCCGCGCACACTCAATTAAAAGGGAGCCGCCTCGGAGACGTGAAACACTCATCACCTCACCACACATACCTTCGATTGCTTTGGAGATAGCAAACGGGTTGATTTTTAAAGGAAGACCATTCTTAGATTCAGCAACAAGAGTTGCCCAAGAGTTAGACTTTGTTGCAAGAGAAACATCATCATCAGCCGACAATATCTCGGCGTCCAAACGTCCATTTCCGGTAGAACCAGAATGATTGCGAGCCATGATTATAACAAAGAGATTCGACAACCCTGCTCCCCACCCACCATGGATTGTCAACAAGGACGGCATCTAATTGCATCGGGTCTCCAGAATGCAGATACCAGGGATACAGGGATGCTATACTCCAGCAAATATGACATGAATAGCTATATTCGTTTATTAAGTGTATTGTCAGGCTGGTTCTGCCCATAACAATAACTTAAAAACATATAGAATTCAGCGGTCAACATCACTAGATTGGCCCATGAGCCACCGCCTGCTGGCATAGGACTCTAGGCAATATAATATCTTGAAATAATTGAGTTTCTAAAAGCCAAGATCAAATAAAACTATCAAATTTGTGCAATATTACCCACTATGCACAGTGCTTGGCATGACCAGCCGATTGGTAGAACCGGGCCCATCCTACCACCCGTCTAGGTGAAGTCAGGGCCAAAGTGGTGTGTTGAGGAATAGGAACACTGGTCCTGCTCCCATGCCCTCAACCACCAGGATCCCCTCCTCCACCGACACAGGGCCGCAACCCACGGCAAACGGGTTGGTGGACCAAATATCCCCCCCGGGTCCACAACGGGGGTGTCGGCGAGCTCTTAGCGCTACCCAGCACCAACCACGGGGAGGTGGCTCGCCACGGGTGCCTATAATCAATTAAAAAGTAAATATAGCAATTACAAATCTTTATTTACAGATGGGCCCAAGGATGGTGGCACAGTGGCTTGTGCCGCTGCCTTTGGATCCAGAACAATATCTTCCAGATTACCGGATAACAGCTCTCTTTTTACAGCTGAAGCAAATGCTATATTAACAGTTCTTAAATATATTCAAAGACACCCTAAACATAAACCATACATAATCTATTCCGACGCTTTTTCTTGTCTTCAGGCTATTAAAAATTTGTCTTGTAAACATCCACTTTTAATAGAAATTAATGAAATGTATAATGATCTTGCTACTGGCCAATGCGACATGACCTCGTCTTGTGTTGGTTACCCAGCCAGGTTGGCATTTCTGATAACACAATGGCCGATCTTGCTGCCAAGGCAGCACTCAACAAATCTGTGACTCCATTTCGTATTCCATACTCTGATTTCAAAGCTACCATTAGAACTTACATCCGGGATCTGATGCAGAAGAAGTGGGACACCCAGGTAGGTATAAATAAATTACATGAAATAAAACCGTATATTGGTTACAACTACTTGGGCTGTCGTGTTGGTAAGTCCCAAAACATTCACAGTAAATTTAAACTTCCCACTGTTCTTAGTCGTAGCATGTATGTATTTTTACTTTTTGGCTATATGTGTCTAAATTGCTAACAGCTGAGGGGATGATGTAAATCCAGCTAGGGTCCATGCAGGTAGCAAATGTAAGCCCCCATTGTCCCTAGTATGGTGATCTTACCTTCAGTTCCATTTGTGATATTCTAGTTGTTTTACTGTCCTTTGTTGACAGGTTTTTATAGTAGAAATATACTACCGACAAGAAATAAGGGAACTAATGAAATAATAGCGAATTTGAAACTGCTTTAAATATCCACTAAATCAATTTTAGGCGTCCAGTTCAATATCTGGTGTGTCCACCATGTTGGGCAACACATTCACGGCACCTTGAAGGCATGCTGTTAATCAATTTCCGGATGGTTGCCCGTGGTATTGTCCACCATTCCTCTTGGAGAGCTGCACCAAGCTGGGCCAGGTTGGCAGGTCCTGGATCCCTTTCGTACACCCTTCGACCAAGAACGTCCCAGAGATGTTCAATTGGGAACAGGTCTGGGGACTTAGAGGGCCAGTCCAATATCTGGATACCCTCTTATCGGAGATAAGCGGAGACAATTCGGGCCCGATGTGGTCTGGCATTATCATCTTGGAATACAAAATTTCGGCCGATACCTCTAGCCAATGGAGCAATATTTGGTCAACGTATCGCTGACCAGTCATGGCTCCGTTAATGATGACCAAATCTGATCGTCTGTCATGTGTAATCCCACCCCAAACCATGACACTACCACCTCCATATCGATCATGGTCAAGAATTGCTGCTCTGGCATATCGCTCCCCGCTCCGACGCCAACAACGTTTTCTGCCATCTGTGAATCGTAGGCAAAACCTTGACTCATCAGAAAACATGGTGTAATGCCAGTGGCGCATAGCCCGCCCCTGATGCTGCCTAGCCCATGCCAATGTTTGGCGCTTATGGTGAGCTGAAAGGGTGACACCCTTAAAATGCCGTCTTGCTTTCAGACGAGCTTGATAGAGTCGGGTTGTAACGGTTGAGGTTCAAATGCGTCTTCCAGTGAGTGTGCGGAATTCTCTATTGATGGCAGGGGCCGATTTAAACCTATCGCATAGAGCAATTAACGTAATGAGACGATCCTGTCGTGGTGTCGTTGATTTTGGTCTACCACGCCCAGGTCTCGTTGCAACCCCACCCGTTTGACGGTACTTATCCCACAGGCGTGAAATTACATTTTTTGACTTACCCATCTGCCGGGCAAATAATGATGCCCCCCACTCTATCATCCCCACAATTCTCCATTTTGTTGCTTCACCGAGATACTGCCACGGAGGCATTTCTGTCAGTAAGTGTCAATCTCTATTGCATTAGTGATTGCGACTTCTCCAGTACATTTACAAGAGTTAACTTCTGTATGCATGTGCTGGGCATGCATTATGCGAAATTCCATTGTCATTGGATGTTGCGTTTGGGAGATACGCCACGATACCGGACCCTGTCACAGTCAAAGTCATCTACATTCAATTTTTTGGTTCCCTTATTTTCTGTCGGTAGTATATATTTCATTTCAGTATTAAATGTTCTCGTCACGATATGCCTCAGATATTGCCGATGTGACGTTAAATATTAACTCACTCACTCACTGACTAGAAGAGGATCTCCAAAACCTAATGGGGTACCGTATGTGCTCCTTCTGTCACCCAAGTGACTACAGTCAGTGGGTGTAAACTCTTACTTGGACTATTGAACAGTCAGCATGTTCTTGACATTACTGGGTGGCATTGTTGTGTATTTGTATTGTAAAAATGGTACAGTGACATTCAAGAAGCAGTGGATCGAACTGGGAAAGCTGTGGTAGAGGAAATATCACCTGTGTGTAAATATTGTCTTTTTGTAAAAAGAAATATTGCATTGTATTTTCGTAATGGTTTTTCTTGGATAACATGATGCACGTGAGTCATGTACAGTTGTGTTTGAGATGGCACATTGGGAAAACTATTGAATAGGATCTATTATGATCCAGAGCATCATAGGAGTTGTACTGGGAGCTATATCTGGCCTTGATATATAAAGACGTAAAAGGTTAAGTAAGACTGCGGATAACTAGACATAGCAGCACGGGAGCAATCTAGCTTCATGTGGTCGTGGAGCGATGACAGGGAGACATGACCTCCCATTTTCATTATGAATAACCCACAAAACAAACTCTTCAGGTTGCCATGGGATGCCATGAATCAGCACAAACGGGCACCATCACCACCATCACCATCACCTCATGGATCTGCCCTTTCATCAGTGCCGACCTGAGCAGCAGATGCAACCAGTACAGCCACCTGTATACTTTAGAAGATTCAAGGCTATTACACCCATTTAATGTGATTGTCTCAAGTCCGACCTGGGAAAACCTACCTTGTGAAGCGGCGTTTAGAATAGATGAACATTAAACCTTATCCTGAACGTATTATATGGTTTTACAAACAATGGCAGCTATTGTATAATGCCATTCAAACGCGAACGTATCCCTACATTCCTTCTGGTCTCGAAAAGGATGCACCTTTTATGCCAGTGTTGTGAACGTCATTGTGCTTGAGGACATGTCTACTGCCAACAAAGATCCATGCATTACATATCTTTATACCGAGGGAAGTCATCATTGTAATCTCTCAGTGATAGCCTTGAACCAAAACTTGTATTACAGTAAGGATCCTACAGAAGGAAGAACCTGCCATTATATGCTAATCATGACTTGAGCGAGGCAAATGTTTACGGTAACACAGACCATATTTTCCTTGTGCCAGTTCAAAGGGCTATCCAAAACCCTTATGGCCACTTGTTGGATGATCTAACCACTATAACAGCAATAACCACAAGTAACAAAGACGCTGCTGCTGATTTTTTTTATTTTTTGTTTAAAGTTTTTGACCACATTTTCATCCATTTTATAGCAACACCTATACATAATATGTGGATATAGATGTACAGAGGATTGTGTCTTGTTTAGATATACTGAAGAGGATATATACAAAGACGTCATAAATGTACAGAAGGTTATGATTGATGTGAGTATCATAATATATGCATTACACCACGTTACTAAAACACATGTGTAGCGAACAACGCTATAGTAGCTGCTGCTGATGAATATCAAGCAATAACTCGCACAGCAACATGAAAATATGATGTCTGATCTCGAAGAGCAAGGTATATGACAAATCTGTTCAAGTATGTGTGAGCAAAATAAAGACTTTTTGAAGGAGAAATGACAGCTGTACATAAAAAGAAACTAAAACCAAGACATCACACTATAGAAATTAATTTGAAGCCCATTTAAAGAGACATGTGCACGATATATAACTTACCTGTATCATATGCAGTGGGGCCCAGACAAGGAATAGTGCCCCAAATACACGACATCAAAAATCTGTATCATAGTGTGTTTTCCAAACGTTACAAATACAAGGCTTGGGTAGAAGACCTCACTGATGATGATCCGATACTGAGGGTGAGGGACTGGAGACGAGGAGGGCCAATGATGTAGACATTTGGGAGAACTCCATCCAACATCTATTCATTTGAAACGGAGCTAATAAACAATGAAACTCTCTCTTGTTTCTTGATGTATTGTACTAATACAATATTTATTAATGTAATGTATCCTGGTTGAGAATGAACCTTCAGTGACCCATGCTAAATTGTCTGGTCCATTACTTACAGTGTTACGAGAGTGTATTTTCTGTACATTGTATTATTAATTAAGAAATAATTATGATTTGTGACAATGTTTAGTGTTTTAAGTGATAATTATAGTGGGTCACATTTCGTTTCATAAATGTTCAGTACTATTAGTATTTTGGCTGCAGGCCTTTAAGGAACTTTTGACTTCCAGGAAGCTGGCCAAGAAGATTCTACGTTGATGGCGATATGGTCGTATGCACTCGAACAGTGTTATATTTTGCTGGTTGCGAGGGGATTTCTAACACATTTTCTTACAACTTTTGTCAATTTTTAACCGTAACAACACAAATCCACCTTTACTTCAGTATTGCTGGGTACGGCGTAATACTAAACTCACTCATTCACTGTATCGTTGGAGGATTGACATGAGACAACTGTACCAATTTCAACCCTATTTCACTAAATCCACAGATTTTTTATTTTTAACCTCCTCCTATCCCACATAGTACATGAAATTTGCACCAGTAAATGAAGATTTGTGGTTCATTACACATTATCAAATAAGCATTGTTAATTCACGTTCATTCCTGTTCATCGTCTGCAGCATAACAATTAAATGATCTGTAAGTACTATATTTATATACATTCTCTCATAATAATACATCATTTAGAAGTTAGAAATGTATGCACTTGTAATGCGAGTCATTTTGGTCTACAAAACCGTTTTGGGCCTATAGCCATTCTGAGCCCGAACCGTTTGCGAGCCGGTTTTACAGTACCGGTTTTAGACTGAGATGAGGAAAGGGACATAACTGTTTTACCTGGACCACGCGCCAGAATTTCCTTGTTTGAGAGGGCACATGAAAACTGACTGATGTGGGTCTGTGCTTGGTGTGGAGTGAGTGAACAGGGTTTCTGTCAGCTGCTGTGACTAATTTCATGAATTATATGGCAAAAATGTGATGATTTTCTTGTGGATTTTGTAACTGGTGGATTTGCATTCGATTTATGCAGTGGCAAACTGCATTTTACTAAGTTAAGCACGTTGTTCACATTATGTTTTAACTGCATTGAACATATTGTATGTTGTATATCACGTTGTAAATGTATTGGGAATGCGAGTGCATCTACACACTACCTTTATGCATGCTTCGTGCATAGTGTGTAACACAATAAACTTGTTATCTATGAGATAGCTAGTGTCACGAATGCTTTGGTGGTAGGGGAATTACCTCACTGTCATGCATAGTAGTGAATATGATGTTATGTGTAGATTTGCAAAATTAACCACTGGTGCGTAGATGTCTTATTCATCGTTGAAGAACAATGTAAATAAATCTGTTTTCTCCTGAATAAATCTCCTGTTTTTAACTGAATTCTCTTGAAATCGGTTTTTACTTCTGTTCCCAGCAATGATTCATTATTGAAGCATCAGGTACACTTTTTTCTGTGTGAATGCAATCCTATCTGATCTACATTAAATCTCAGCCTAACATCACAAGAAACATTATATGGTCCCATAGCTTTACGCACTTTGTACTCGTGACCTTTCATTAGATTCTTGCTAACCACAATTCCGGATAATCTGGTCATAGTAACTGCTACTGCCAATGGACTCAGAAGGTGCATTATACCACTGCGTTTTGCTCAGGTAACATCTTTTCGCTTCAAGACTATAATCAGCAGTGACACAAGTAAAGTTTGTTTCTGACAGGCACAGACCCATGCATGCCTCTGTTGTTTGAACGGAGCTGACAATCCTGTCGTTGTAACCACCGAGGAACTTGCCGTGAAAGAGTGTGAAGCCTGTTCCATAACCAGATGAACCACAACCTGAAATGAGAAGCATAAGTCAGTCACATAGAAAACATACCAACAACTGTACTATTTTGACGTAAACAACACAGATATCTGGGACTGAACTGAAATACCTATCACATTTGCTGATTTCTATCAAAATATCCCGTCCCCCTTGTGGATTCAAACGTTGACAAAAAGTTCATCATGAAACCTACCCAGAAATGCTAAAGATGGTATCATTAGACTCTACACAACGTATTCACCGCCTGACGTAACCAGTTACAGTAAAGTTAAACAAGATGATTCATAGCCTAAAAAGTCCAACGTTGCAGAGTCAGACAAGACACAGAATGAACATTCAATGTGTGGCTGACACTGTCTCCAAACACATCTATTTGGCCTGTTTAACAGCATACTAAAATCAGGTCACATCCTCACCCATGCAAAGTAGGAACCACCAATCTAATCCGTAAAGATGGCAATAAACCTAAAAGTAACTATATACTGTAGACCTATCCCGCTACTAACTACCAGACTCGATAAGTGGATCAAGTTACACAACATTCCACTTCCGAACGAGCAGCCATAAGGCTAACAAAGAGGATCTAGATATAGCTGTACACCTACGACATTCAACCTTACTGACGCCATCCACTACAGCAGTGAACTGAGCAGCAAAGTGTACATGTTACGGTGAGATTGTGAAATCAGTCGTTTTGCGAAATGACTAAAAGTTCCAGTCATTTCATGAAATGACCAAGGGGCTCAGCCATATCATATCATTTTGTGCAACAACGATCAATATACTTCAGTTATTTTAAGAAATGTGATTTCACTTATCCATGTGGGGAACAATGGTTTGTGATGTGTGGTGATTCTGGACACAGCAAGTGTTAAACAAACAGATGTATACATATAAATGCTTCAAATCCAAGCTGAAGTGCCTCAGTCACTGCCACAACACTTTTAACTATTGACAATAAATGATGTTGAAATTGCGTTCCACTTTCGTCAATGTATGACATTAACTGGTGCGCGATTGAATGAGTTTTGTTTTACACCGCACTCAGCAATATTCCGGTTATATGGCGGCGGTCTGTAAATTATGGACCAGTCAATCCAGTGATCAACAACATGAGCATCGATCTGCGCAATTGGGAACCGATGACGTGTCAACCAAGTTAGCGAGCCTGGCCACCCGATCCCATTAGTCACCTCTTACGACAAGCATATGCCATTGACTAAAATTACATGAATTGACATAAGTATATTGATGGTTGCTACACAAAATGGCGCGATGACGAGACTTTGTCAGCATTATCCCAAAGTGCCTCCAGTCAAAGTTAGATATTGTGTCTACATATGCCAAAAAGTGGTGGTCCGAGGTCAATCCTTCAAAGTGTCATAAACCTGGGTCTTCTACAGCTGAGTGGCACACCAGTGACGAAACTATATCCCAACATACTCCACGTACCACCTCAGGATGCAAGTCAGCAATCATCTGAAGAATGGTGTGTTATTGTGTTATATTGCCATACATGTTGTATGGATGTGAACTCTCTTCAACCTGGTGGCATTATATGGCTAAATCAATGCACGGCGTACAACTTCGGACGGGAACTGACATGTTTCAGCATCTTAAACTGGCTACCCCAGTCACAATGGAGATGCACAAAAGACAAAGTATGTTCTTCCATGAACTCGGTTCACTTACTCCAGAAAACAGCTAAAAAAACTTAGGAAACATTGTATCAATATTTTCATTTAGATAACGGCTTCCAAGAACGGTTTCCTACCACACACTGTCCAAATCCTTTGTAACTACAACCGATAAGTTGTTCTAAGTGACTACCTCAATCATGACATACTCCCCAGTAAACAACAGTGAAAACGGCAGACAATTGAAGTCTTATTGAGAAGATGTGAGGTAGAATGGTCAACATCCATGAAAAGTTCCTGGTCCAGCATCAGTGTGGACACCAGCCAAAAGAAGGTAGCTCAGCTATGGGTTGCTATTCCACAGACTACAGCGACAACATGTGAACTTTGTAGCTGCGGTTACCTCAATTTTATACGAAACGCTCCAATATCATGCAACCATATCTGCGATCTGTATTATACCTTTTAGACAACAATGACCGTAGTTCAAGTGGAACTGTCGGTGAGATTACAAAATGCTGCTTTAGTAGCTGATGGGAAAGCCTTCTCCTATAAATATGGACTGATTCTGCTGATGAATTTGGTGAATTGTTCCAGACAGAAACTACTGTACATAAACATTAGGTATCCTTGGAAACCACGTTTCCAGCAGACGAAACCCAACAGCTTTCCCCGTCTACTCGCAATCCTTTAATCAATCCACTTAACAATCCTCTCCCCACCCACATTGTTGTTAACGTCTGTTCACTATCCCAGTTTATACATGGAATCTTCAAATAGGAGGAAATATAAATGATTCTGTTTCTAAATTATGTTGAAGACGTTTCTTTGTTAAGAATCCATACAAAAAACATGTCACAAGTGAAATTGAGAATTTCCCCATTTTTGCTCCACGTAACGTTTCCGATTTGTCCATACTTACTTCATTAGTTTTGTTTTACTCACATATACTAGGCGTTTTGTTGAGGCATAAGACGTCTTACTTACCCTGGACACAACTGCTGCCACGTTTGATGTACATGATGTCACACACACAATATCCGTTATTACAGACAGCGTTTGTCACAGAACAATACGAGCTGCAGAAGCCAAGGCTTGGTTCTATTCCTGAAAACAATATGGTACTCAGTGTACCCGAAAGGCAAAGACACTCTATTTGAATACAGTGAGTGAGTTAAAATTTATCGTCACATCGGCAATATTTCAGCCACATCGTGACGACAATGATGAATTACAAAAATACATATTAATTAATGACACATTGTGAAAACCTGTCAACTAAGGACAGTAAAATTAACTAGAATATTACAGAGAAGAATGTAAAAGTAGTGATTAGATCTAAAACAATTGAACTATAGAGGACAATACAATATAAGAATGGGCTACAGATTGCCTTCAACTGAAAGTAGATCACAATACTTGGGACCATGGGGACTTACATTACTTTTGCTTTCTGCATGGGCCCTAGCTGAATTTACACCATCCCCTCAGCCATTGGCTTTTATGCAGAGAATTAGCCATACATTATAATTAGAAAACTGCACAGTGGAAGCTGTCTAAACCGTGCTCATCAGGACTGAGGACATAATCCACTTTAGACAGCATGCCGCACTGTAGAGCTGAAGATAAATGTACCAGCCACGGACGGGACTGACGTGTTACACCGGTGTTGACAACCTCCCGGATTCTACAGATGACGGTTTTGACAGCTTCCTCTATACTACGATTTAAAAACCTGGAAAACGTACATCTACATCAATTGTTTTGGGACTTACGTACCCACTCAGGACAATAATTTTACAGTACTGTAACCCCCTTTGAGGGTACAAGCACTAACAAATTAAGTTACTAATTTAAACCTCCAATTATGAAACATTTATCTATTTACAAATCAGCCAACAGATCTATTCTTTAAAACATGCAACAATTAAATGAGAACTGATATTGTTTAAAAGATCCTTCATATTTCGTGATTTGAAATAGTACTCACTGGTGATGGAGTATTCAACAGTCAAACAAGGTATGCTTGACCGTGATGCTTTCATCACAAGGGACGCAGAACGGAGGATCCTCACCTTTCAGTACATATTTGTGCGTGTACTTTGTGTGGCCAGAGCGACAGATCAGGTAGGTGTAACCAATATAGGGTTTATAGCATGTAATTTATTAAATATTAACTCACTCACACAATTTCACTTTTGGGAACAGGAATTCCGCGGCAGAACAAGTTCGCGTATGTGATACCTGATGTAATGGGAACACAAGATCAAATTAATTATCTCATTATCTTAATTATCTGATGGTAGCAACATGGTTTGCTATCTAAAGATCAATATGCAAATCCTACATGAGAAGAATGACTAACATATACTGACTCGGGCATTCAGGTAGACCACAGTTGATGTCGACAGTTTCCGCGAGACTCTCTGTGCAGTTAGCTCCGCCTTTATCCGGAGCCGGGTTGGTACAGGTTCTAGTTCGGGTTTTCAATATAGTGTGCGAGGGCCCACAGGTCTGAGAGCAGGCTGGTCCCGTCCACTGGCCCCAAGCGCTGACACCGCCATCAACTGAAGACCAATGAACAGCATAACGTTAATGTTGTCATGGAGGCATACCTGTTACTTACATACTACAGACGGACTGGTCTGTTACTTACACAAAGTAGGCACTGTTGTGAATTCAGGAGACACAATTTAGGAGGCATAATTTACAGAACGCTATTTACATTCATTATACAAGATGGACAAACAAGAACAGAAAGATGGGAAAGAATGGAACAGTTCCAATTATCAGGAAAATATTTTTGATGGACAAATATATGTGAATAATTTTTAATCTTTTCTCATTTATATGAACAGCCAGATCTGCATTGACATGTGACATAACTCAGAGTATATATTCACAATGAATTGAATCGGTAACACTGCGTAAATTAGTCATCATGGTATTTCTCTGTTGAGTATATAATCGATATTCAAATAGGTAATGATAGGAATTTTCACAAACATAGTTTGATGTCAGCACTCAACAAAACTGACAATCGGGTCTGCCCCAAACGATCCAGTGATTGACATCATACGCATCAATGCACGGACATTTGAGATACGTTGATATGTCCACGAGTTCAACCACCCGACCCCGTTAGTTGTCTGTAGAAAAACAAGTAGTGAAAAAAAACAGATATGTGTTACACATTAATGAATATCAGAGGATTCAACAAGACTGCATAAAACGAGAAACAACATACACTTACTGCGGCCACGGCGCACATCAGTCATTATAACCTTCGTCCGATATATTCCTTTATACGACTTCTATCAGATGATCCATTGCCTTTTCAGGCCAACACTTAATATGCCTTTGCAAGAGTTTGTGTAGGTGAAACAGAGATAAGCGATATTATTAACCAGTGCACGCTTCAGTGTTATTTATGTAAATCTGTTCCATATCATTATAGAAAGAGCGTATGTAAATTCAGACGTAGTCCCCATAATTTCGCAATAGAAACTGGAAACGTTATGTGTAAATGTGTGTGTCAAATGTGTAAAGATAATGTGTAAAGATGACATTAAAGACGGAAGTACACTTTATATTAAATCGTCGCAAAAGGCGTAGTGGTCTTAGTTTGTACAACGGTCAACAAGAAGAGAGCTTGGAAACCCTTCTTAGAGAAAGTGAAACGAGCTCGTCATATGTACATGTACTTCCTCCTGGCTGCGGTCAGTTGTTACAGAGCTCACCTCTACTACCAAGTTCAGGAAAGGATGAGCAACTGGGGGGAATGAATACGCAAACCCGATTCGCCAAAGTTAATGAAGGATTGTGTGTTATCAATGAATGACCACTTTTCCACGTCGACAGGTTTTTCAAAGTCAATAAGCAAATGAAGACCGGGGATTCGTTGAGTTTCTCCATATGCTTGTAGGTATTAAATGTGTTCTGCGCTTTTCCTTGATATCTGTCTAAGGTGAAATCTTTCTGAAAAAAATCATTATTGGGGGTGTACACATTCTACCTGAAATGTCCCCGCCGAAAGGCACGCCCTTGGAAAGTGGGATTGATGATCTTGAGTTTAAAATAGCTTGTATAAAGTCGGAGACTAACCAGGACGTTGTTTTATGTTTCAATGTCAGATTATTGTATTAAGGATGATCAAAATGACTTAGAACATAGCTCGTTATATTGAGCTGATTTTCAGTAAACAAAGAGCCTTTCAAGATGATAACAAAGCTGGACTGTCACTGGACTGTGTACAAATATGGAACATGTATAAAGCACATAGATGACTTATGCAGTGAGTGAGTGAGTTAATATTTAACGTCACATCGGCAATATTTCAGCCATATCGTGACGAGAACATTTTGAAACTGAAATGAAACATGCATACATTATAAACACCTGTCGTCAAAGGACAGTAAAACAACTAGAACATCACAGTTACAATTAAAACTAGTGTGGAGAGTTAAAACTCATACCGCTATTTGGACAATACAATATAAAGCACGGGCTGTAGATCGCCAGCAACTGAAGGTAGATCACCATACTAGGGACCATGGGGACTTACAGCACCTTTGCTACCTACATGAACCCTAGCCGGATTTACACCATCAGTTCAGCTGCTGGCGAGTGTAAGAAATTTTAGCCAAAATTAAAAGAACACAAATACTACGCTTAAAAATCCTGGAAAGTATAAATTTACTTTGAAAACTTTTGGACTTACGTACCCTCTCAGGAGGACAATACTTTCACAATACCTGTGATGATCAATGTTCCTAATCTATACTACCAACCCTTAAAATACAACTATCTACAGAAATCAATTTCCTTTAAAAATCCAGTAATTAAAGGAGTATTTACTGTGTTAAAAAGATGTGTTTACATTAAAACATTTATCCCTTATGATGGAGAATTCAACACAGTCAAGCAGAATATGCTTGATCGTGGTTCTCTCATCATAAGGGATGCAAAACGGACGATCTTCACCTTTCAACAGGTATGCATGTGTATACCTCGTATGACCAATACGACATCGTCGTGGCATGACCTCTTCAAATGTGGGCTGACATCCCAAGTGGGTATAACCAATGTAAGGTTTTATCTCATGTAATTTATTAATACCCACCTGAGTGTCCCACTTCTTTTGCATCAGATCACGGATATAAGATCTAATGATGGCTTTGTAATCACTGTAGGGAATGAGAAGTGGTGTCACAGATTTGTTGAGTGTTGCTTTAGCAGCAAGGTCAGCCAATGTGTTACCAGAGATTCCTACATCGCTGGGTAACCAACAGAAGACAATGTCGTATTGGCCAGTAGCAAGAGTATTATACAATTCAAAAATTTCAATTGAAAGTGGATGTTTACAAGAAGTATTTTTAACAGCCCGAAGGCAAGAGTAAGTGAGTTAATATTTTACGTCACATCGCCAATATCTCAGCCATATAGTCACGAGAACATTTAAATGAAATATATGCATGTGGAAAAATCTGTCAACGAAGGACAGTAAAACAACTAGAATATCACAATTTTCATTAAAACTAGTATGGAAAGTTAAAACTAATACCACTATTTAGACAATACAATATAAAAACAGACTATAGATCCCCAACAACAGAAGGTAGATCACCACACTAGGGGCCATGGTACCTACATGGGCCCTAGTTGGATTTACACCACATCCCTTCAGCTGCTGGCGATTGTACGAAAGGTAAGCCAAAATTAAAAGAACATGAATACTACGATTAAAAACCTGGTACACTTAAATTTACTGTGAATGTATGTGGACAATAATTTTAAACTTATTGAAGGAGGACAATAATTTTACAAGGAGGACAATAATTTTACAATACTTCAACCCCCTTTGAGGGTACATCCACCAACAATTCAAGTTAATAATTCAAACTACCAATCATTAAAATGCATCTATTTACAGAAACACACTATTCAAAATTCAACCAAAAAATCAATTTCTTTTAAAAAACCTATAATAAAATGAGAATTAACGTTGGTAAAAAGATCCTTCATTGTTTTAACTGTAAAATACTTATCCCTTGTGATGGAGAATTCAACACAGTCAAGCAGAATATGCGTGACTGTGACTCTCTCATCACAAGGGATGCAAAATGGAGGATCTTCACCTTTCAACAGGCACGCATGAGTATATCTAGTGTGGCCAATACGACATCGTCTTAAAATAACCTCTTCAAATCTGGACTCACAACCCAAGTGAGTATAACCAATGTAAGGTTTTACCTCATGTAATTTATTGATACCCACTTGGGTGTCCCACTTCTTTTGCATCAGATCACGGATACAAGATCTAATGGTGGCTTTGTAATCACTGTAGGGAATAAGAAGTGATGTCACAGATTTGTTGAGTGCTCCCTTGGCAGCAAGATCGGCCATTGTGTTACCAGAAATGCCTACGTGGCTTGGTAACCAACAGAAGACGATGTCGTATTGGCCAGTAGCAAGATTATTATACAATTCAATAATTTCAATTAATAGTGGATGTTTACATGATAACCTGAACCTGAATAAACTATATATTGTTTACGTTTAGGGTGTCTTTCAATATATTTAAGAGCTGTAAATATGGCGTTAGCTTCAGCTGTAAAAATAGAACTATTATCTGGTAATCTAGAAGATATTGTTCTGGATCCAATGACAGTGTCACAAGCCACTGCGCCACAATCCTTGGACCCATATGTAAATAAGGATATATAATTGCTATATTTATGTTTTAATTGATTATATTCTTGTTTATATTGTAATTCATTAGTTTCTGATTTTTTAAATGTGGTCAATGTTAGGTGTACTTGGGGCCTGACCAACTGCCAAGGAGGAAAGAAAACGGGAGGGAGCTATGTTTTCCAGCTCAATGCCGGCTGAAGAAAGAAAGTGTTTAATTCTATGTCCTAGAGGAGGGACAAGAGAAGATTTTTATTGTATAAATCCTCATAAAGGGGATTGAAAACACAGTTATAGGCAGGGTTAGATTCACAAGAGTATAATTTAGAAATGTACTGTAAAGCTAACTTAATGCTCAAGAGATGGTTCATCTGCCTCAACATAGAGACTGTCAATAGGTGTTCTAAAAGATCCAAGACAAAGTCTCAGACCTTGATGATGGACAGAATCAAGAAGTTTAAGATTGCTTTTGCAGGCTCCGCCGTAGACGATGGAGCCATAATCAAGTTTAGAACGAACGAGTGATCGATATAGATGGGGAAGGGTAGCTTGATCCCCTCCCCATTTTGAATTTGAAACCACTTTCGATAAGTCAAGTGCTTTCAGGCATTTAGTTTTAAGTGATTTCATATGCGGTAAAAACGTTAAGTGTGAGTCAAAGATTAGACCCAAGAACTTGGCCTCCTTCACAACTTTAATCGGCGTGCCATCTAGAGAGAGTTCAGGGTCATTATGTGGTTTATATTTACAACACAAATGTATGCAGTTAGTTTTGGATTTAGAAAATTTAAAGCCGCTTTCAAGACACCACTTATTTATCTTTTTTAAACACAACTGCAATTGCCGTTCAATAGTATGCATGTTTTTCCCACGACAAGAAATATTAAAATCATCCACAAATCACGATCCATCAATTGAATCGTTTAAACATTTAGATAAACTGTTGATCTTGATGCTAAAAAGAGTGACGGACAAAATACTGCCTTGTGGAACACCCTGATCCTGATTGTAATGATCAGACAGGGTAGAACCCACACGGACCTGAAATTGTCTGTTATTTAAAAACTTGGCAATACATTTAGGCAAACGACCTCGCAACCCGAATTCATGTAAACCTCTTAAAATCCCATAGTTCCAAGTAGTGTCATATGCCTTCTCAAGATCAAAAAAGATAGAGACAGCGTGTTGTTTGTTTATTAGTGCGTTTTTAACAAATGATTTCAGTCGCACGAGATGATCAACATTACTTCTGTTTTTACGGAAACCACACTGTATATCTGTTATGAGATTATTTGTTTCCAAGCACTAAACAAGTCAATTATTTATCATGCGCTCCATGGTCCCGCAAACACAGCTAGTCAGTGAAATCGGACGATAATTGGATGGATCCGTATGATCACGTCCAGGCCCAGGCACTGGCACTACTATGGCATCACGCCATGAGGGAGGAAAATCACCCGATGTCCAAATATGATCAAAAATATTCAGGAGAGTTTCCAGGCAGGACTCCGGCAAGTGCTTCAGGAGTCGATAATGCATGTTATCAGCTCCCGCAGCAGTGTCGTGAGCCCGATCAAGAGCAGTATGGAGTTCATGAACAGAAAACGTTTTCATTATAATCCTCCCCATTATCAGAATTGAAATTAATAGTTTTCATTTCTTCTTGTTCTTGATATTGCTGGAATTATGGTACATAATTTGAAGAGGAAGAATGTCTAGTAAGGGCTCCACCCAGCCTACTAGCAATATCTGATTTATCAGTGAACAATTGATCTCCATGTTTAAGATGATGGACAGCAGACCGAAGGCAAGAAAGAGAGTCGGAATAGATTATTTACTATTTATGTTTAGGGTCTCTTTGAATATATTTAAGAGTAGTTGTAGTAGTTGTAACCAATATGCGGTTTTATTTCATGTAACTTATTTATACCTACTTGGGTGTCCCACTTCTGCATCAAATCACGGATGCAAGTTCTAATGCTAGCTTTGTAATCAGATAGACGCTTATTCTGTTTGAAGGCGCGTGGAGCCTTAGCGTTTAGAATCTTAACATTGTCTAAATTATGGACTGTAGGATGTCGCCGAAAATACTTCTCGGCCTTCTTCCTATTCTTCTTGGCCTGTTCACATTCATCATTACGAACGTGTGGGGTTGCAGAGGACTTAGGTATAGTTTCATTAGCTATATTCTTCAGTTTATCAGAGAATACCTGAATCGGATTCAGGATATTGACATAAATGTCATTTTTCAAGTTTTCAGTGCAAACTGTCCGAAATAATGGCCAATTGGTCTTACTAAAATTCCACCTTGTTGCAGGTGGGTTATCAGTCGGATTTACAGCTGTAAGAATTATTGGAGGATGGTCACTTCCACAAAGGTCATTATGGACTGACCATTCAAACTCTTTGTATAAATGGCACCCATGAAGAGCCACCTCCTCGTGGTGGGTGCTGGGTAATGCTAAGTGCTCTTCTCCCGTGTGGACCCGGGATAGAATGTGTCCACAGCACCCCACTGCTTGTCGTAAGAGGCGACTAAATTGGGCAACCTGTTGGCCGTGGGTTGCGTCCCGTGTCGGTGGAGGACGGGAACCTGGTGGTTGAGGGCATTTGGGCTTTTAACTACTTTCCATTTGCCTAACACACCACTTTGGCCCTTACTTCACCTTGACAGGTGGTTGAATTGGCCCGATTCAACCAATCGGCTGGTCATGCCAAGCCCTGTGCATGGATTATATATATATATATATATATATATATATATATATATATATATATATATATATATATATATATATATATATATATATATGTCATTGCACAAATTTTATTTGGACTTTTAATTTCGGTCTTGGCTGAATTATTCATCGACTTTTCTGGTTTTGGAATGTATTTGAAGTTCTGAATTTTGCCTAGAGTCTTATGCCCAGAAGGCGGTGGCTCATGGGCCAGTCTGGTGGATTAATTCTTTGTAATTCTTCTACTGGAGTATATCGTCCGGGTATCCTTGGTGCTGCAAGCCGTGATTTAGATAATGTAGACATCGAAGGGTTTGACGTGCATACTAACAATAGACCCAATGACGGGAGAAAACGTGTCTCTGGTGGTATTATGATAGCAGTCAATAAACGGTTAAACAACAGTGTAAAGATGCTATCACAAACTAATGATATCTTACTTTGGTGTAAGATAAGTGGACATATACGAAGACTTGAAGAAGACCTTATACTTGGATGTAGGAAGTAAGTAAGCTTCGAAGGAACACTTTCCCGAATTTGAACATCATAACTATGTGTAGTCAAACCAGATATGTGTGTGTTGGTGGGGACTTGAATGCGCGTACCAGTGACCTCCCTGATTATGTAGAAATGGATGAATTCATTGAACGTGATATAGACGATAGCATGTTCCAGTCAGTTAACTTACTTAAAAGCGCTGGAGTTAATTTAGTGAGAGAATCAATGGACCGTTCAACAAATTCACATGGCTATAAACTGTTAGAAGCATGTAAAAACACAAGCTTGTTCATCGCTAACGGAAGGATCGGCGAAGACGAAAACATTGGTATGTTAACTTGTAAAGATGCAAGTGTAGTAGACTATTGTATGGCAACAGCCAATGTATTTCATTTCATAACGGAATTCAAAGTGTGTGAATTTGATCCTTGTTACTCCGATGTACATTCATGCATAACTTTTTCATGCACAACATACCGTTGTGATAGAGTTACTTCCAAATTCCCGGTCTCCAAGTTGACCGAAAGGACTAAACGTACTGTTAAAAAGTGGGATCCAGTTAATCGAGATGCGTTTGTACAACATTTTGACCAGACGTTTATAGAAGATATTTGTAAGAGAATCGATGCACTGGATGTGAACGATGCTACCAATCTTGTCAGTGACAAACTAATTTCTGCAGCAATGGCTACTTTGGGCAGTAAAAAGAAACGTAATATATCCAAAAGAAATTCCAAACCATGGTTTAATCAGGAATGCAAACTGGCACGTAAAAAGTATCATAACTGCAAAAAGCAATATGGTAAACTGAATTGTGTCGAGAATAGATCGGCTTTTTTACAATCTAGTAAACGATACAGTAAAATTCTGAAAAAATCTTATAAAAATTATAAGCTCAAGTGTACAAATACTCTCCGGGATACAAAAGATAAAAACCCTAAAGAGTTTTGGAAGTTGCTAAAATCTTTTAATAATAAGCCCGAAAAGCCTATAATTGCTGTAGACAAATTATATGAATATTTTCAAGAGTTGAATGAATGTGAGTATGAGGATATTAGCTTGGATGTGAATGATTTGCCGGTTAACGAGGAACTTGACTGTGACATAACTGAAGAAGAGATTCTGTCAGCTACAAGCAAGTTACGTAACAACAAGGCTTGTGGTGTAGACAATATATACAATGAGTATATAAAAGCAACCTCTCATGTTTTAATGCCCGTATATATGAAACTTTTCAATTGCGTGTTTAACAATGGTGTAATGCCTGAAGCTTGGCTTGTCGGTTACATAAAGCCAATCTACAAAAATAAAGGGAACCCTGCGGAACCATGTAACTACAGGGGAATCTCTTTGTTAAGTTGTTTAGGAAAGCTTTTCACTTCCATCTTAAGTGAAAGACTGCAAAAGTATTCAGACAAATTTGACTTAAATCAGTAAGGCACAAGCTGGCTTTAGAAGCAAATATTCTACGATGGATCAAATTTATGTTCTGAAATCACTAATTGACATTTATCAAAATTTTAAAAAGAAATTGTTCTGTGTTTTCGTGGATTTCAGTAAAGCTTTTGATACTGTTTGGGGAAGTGGCCTTTGGTATAAATTAATTCAAAGTAATATCAATGGAAAATGTTTCTGTATCATAAAGAATATGTATGAGCGTATAAAATCAAGAGCTGTACATTCTGATGTTGTAACTAATGCCTTCCCATATAAGAGCGGTGTCAGACAGGGTGAAAATCTATCTCCCTTCCTTTTTGCCTTGTACATAAATGATCTTGAGTGTTTCCTCTATGAACATGATGTAACTGGCCTCGAACATGTAAATAAGCTTATTGAGGACCAGATTGGTATTTTCATGAAACTGTTAATATTACTTTACGCCGACGATACGGTCATTTTAGCTGAAACAAGTGATGGGTTGCAGAATTCTTTGAATGCTTTTGACCAATATTGTAAAAAAATGGAAACTTAGTGTGAATTTAGAAAAAACAAAGGTTGTTATATTTTCAAAGGGATATTGTAAGAAGAAATACAGTTTTACGTTAAATGGTACAACTATTGACATCTCTATATTATATATATCTTGGTGTACTTTTCACTGGTAATGGACGGTACGTTAAAGCGATCAAACGTATTTCTGTACAAGCCAATAAGGCAATATTTACCATCTTCAAAAGCATTCGCCAACTTGACATGCCGATAGACTGCCAATTGAAATTATTTGATAATCTTGCCAAAACCAATTCTTCTCTATGGTGCAGAAGTGTGGGGATTTTTCATGTTGCCATGATCGAACGTGTCCATCTTAAATTTTGTAAATCTATTCTGAATGTGAAACAATCAACTCCAGATTTTATGATATACGGTGAATTAGGTAGATACCCCATCAGTATATCCGTTAAAGTTAGAATTATATCAAACTGGACCAAAATGTTAAGTTGTAATAACAAATTAAATACTATCTTTTACCATGTCATGTACAATCTATATTCCGTAAATGCTGATTTTAATTTCCCTTTGTTATCAAGTGTCAAGCGTATCCTTCAGGATACGGGGTTGTATTATATCTGGCTCAGCCAGTCTGTACCTAGCATTGTTTGGCTTAAAAATAATGTTCATCTCACTCCTATTGATCAGTTTAAGCAATTATGGTGGCGCTCTGCTGTGGATTCGTCGAAAGGTCATTACTATGTAATGTATAAGCATTCTCTATTTTTAGAACCTTACTTGTTACAACTACCCTATTACTATAGACGCTGGTTGACTAAATTCAGAACTTCAAACCACAGGTTGCCCATTGAAACAGGACGCTGGTACGGCCCCGAACGGTGTAATAGAACCTGCCATATTTGTGCATCTTCGACGTCTGTCTGTGATGAACTTCACTTTTTATTATACTGCCCAGCACTCAATATATTCAGACATCAATTTCTTCCTCAATATTTCTGTAAGCATCCCAGTACTGAAGAATTTGTGTATCTAATGAAATGTGACTATCCACCACTTAACTGTAACATTGCCAAATTTATCAAAACTGGGCTTTGCTCTATGTTTTAAGTAATTTTATGTATGAAATTGCTGTATGTTCTCTGTGTCACGATATGTGATTTTTGAGAATACAATTTCTGTTCTGTTCTGTTCGGCAATGTTCAGTGACGTCAACGAAGCCATAGAACAAAACTATGTACACACAGGTTACTTAAGAAATCCTCCAAATCAATATTTCATTCTTCCGCTGATACCCAATTAGCTCTGCTTAAAGGTATAATAACAAATGTGCGATCGTGATATTGTTTAAGTGAATACCACACCAATCACTTTAGGCTGAGCCGGCATTACGCTTTGGAAGATCTCCATTACTTAGCAAGAAAGCTGATCGTAAAACATCATTACCGCCTAAGAAAGAATGAACTTATCCACTACTTTTGTACACACAGAAACATGCCTTTGCAATGAAATTCCTGGGGGAAGAAGTTTTTCTATTAAGCCTAGAAATAGAGATATCTACAGTTTAATAGATTATATCATTGACACGATGTATAAGGAAGTAATAACTGGGACTGTTTTTTATATAAAAGTGAGTGTGTCATATGTGGATGAGGATACTGTGTTTTACAGAGGACTTTCAAAATGTTTTTCAGAAGTAAATATTTTATAAGAAAACCTTTTCACGATACAGCCAGGGATTACTGGTCTGCTGATGGGGTGACTATTTGCGACACATGTTTACGGGAGGATTAAATACAATTGAACATCCAATTAAATCATCTGGCATCTGGGTGTAATGATAGCAGATATATGGCGGCAGATAAAGATTTAATATGCCAGATCTATAGCACAATCGAAGAGGCACTGTGGTACAAATGTGGAAACGGTTATTTAGTGAAATACAGAAAAATGAACCACACGGGATATGAATAAAAAGATTAAAATCCAAATTAACGTCCAGTTATCTCTGCATATAGATATAATAATGGCTAATCGGTTCGTGTCATACGCTGTGGATAAGTGCCTGTGGTACTTATACTGCCCTGCGGTCGCAGGATTTTACGTTCTCAATTTATTAATTTTATTATTGATATAAAGTAAACTGTTATCGTCACGATATGGCTACAATGTTGCCGATGTGACGCTAAATATTATTTCGCACACTCACTTCACTGAACATTTCGTTTGACACATAAAGGGGCAGGAAAGCCTAAAGAAGTTCAGTCTTAAGGATAACAACTTCAGTTCAGTTGTCGATCTAGACTCTGCCCTACTGCCGAATTCAAGCCACTTCACAATTCCCTATGAAATTATTTTATAATCATGTGGCTAAACATGCTCGCAAAACAATGTAAAATAGCAATAGAAATTGTAATTTTGAGGGAAATACATGTATTATTTTTTTTTATTCCTGAGGGTCACGCTTTCCTAGTAAAGAGTGAGAGTTGTTCCTATGAAAATGCGGTTATGCAACATTCTAATGTGAATGGTGCTATGTGTCACGGCACCGATGTTTGTTTATTGCCTATTTGGTTTGAATCAGATATATGCGTAATTATTCACGCGTTGACTTTTCAAATGTTACCTACCTTCACATATTTTTGTCTCGATATTAATTTTGATAAAGAAATATTTTCCGCTTTTGAGCCTGAAAGGAATATTGACTACTTGCATATGCAGGTTCTCAAATACGCAACAGTTGTTTCAATGATCCTGCCCATGGTAACAGTTAACGAACCAAACAATGCCCGAATATAAATTACCTACATTTTAAATCAGCCTGTTCCAATATTCGGAATTGGAAAGGCATTAGTTCGATGAGAACAATCTGCTGCCATGCTTACTTGTCCTACAAATATATCAACAAATATCCCGAAAACATGTAACCCATAACGTATCACCCTTTCTATGTATTTGGCTATCTCAGGAGAAACGAGTTCGTTACAGAACCATGACTTGGGTGGCAGTTTGCTTCCTTTACCTGGTGCACAAGTTGAATACATGAAGAATCCCGTTTCGTTTACGACAGCTATCGCTTCTGCTGTTGTTCCTAGAGGCACTGTATGTGCGACACATTCTCCACCAGCGTCCTTGTATCCAAAGGACTTTATCACTCTATAGAGTGAACAGCGAGATGCACATTCGGCCCGGCTGGTCATGTTAGTTTTTGTCCACAGAACACCTGCCGTAACTCTCTTGTTCTGGAAACCCGGCAATGGTGCTATTTTGCATTCATCACAATGAAGGGTCCAACTTTTGACAAGACCGACACAACCACAAGTTATCATCAGCACCAACTGCATGCTCATTATTGGAAAACCCTCTTCACCATTCTATCCACGAACTGGCAAAGACAACAATCCCGATTTTCTGAAGATGCAAATAGCTCAACCAATCGATCTTTTAAAACATTTAAACCACGCTGAACGTCTTACTTACGTACTCCGTGACAACCAATAAGCAGTCATGTTTGGTAAGGCTAACGTGTACATAAGTAAGTACTAGTATCATGACAGTAAGGGTGAATAATACAAAGCAAATGCTCAAAGTAACTATTTAATCGGATGCTCTGTTTTTCTGAAATAAAAAAGAGGATTGTGTCTCGGGATCCCATGAAAAGTGACCTTTAGGATCTATCTACTAATCTTCATGGTGTAAAAGAACGCTGATGATGGACATTTTCCTTCCAAACTAGGTGTGTTGATTGGTTAGCTGACTGTTTGGTCTGCGATTATCAGTGAGTGAGTGAGTTGAGTTTTACGCCGCACTCAGCAATATTCCAGCTATATGGCGGCGGTCTGTAAATAATCGAGTCTGGACCAGACAATCCAGTAATCAACAACATGAGCATCGATCTGCGCAATTGGGAACCGATGACATGTGTCAACCAAGTCAGCGAGCCTAACCACCCGATCCCGTTAGTCGTCTCTTACGACAAGCATAGTCGCCTTTTATGGCAAGCATGGGTTGCTGAAGGCCTATTCTACCCCGGGACCTTCACGGGTCCTGCGATTATCAATATGTCACCGACCTGTAACTGACCGATGAGTCACTAGTCACATAGGGTATAGACATCATTTTAGAAACGAGGACAGTGGTTAGAGACGTGATGAAAGTGTTCACTCGCTCCTTTGTTTAATTCCCAACCTCGAAGTAATGTACAAATCATATGTATTTTAACGTGATATTGCTAAACCAGTATCAGCAACGTCATATGCCGTTGGCGCAAGTTAACATAAGATTTGCAAATACATACATGCGTTTGTCTCTCATTAAGCATAACGTGTTCGGCAGGTGGTATTAAAATGCACTCGGTCCAACCCCAACCACCAAATCAAATGGACAGAATACACCCTACTGTCGACCAACCAACCAACCTGAGTTAACCAAACGGAAGTTAACATAGACCATCCACATCAAACGACACCGATCACGGATCAACAGAGATCAAGGGTACTTCATCCCGACAGCACGTGACGAACTCATCAATGAATGCTAAGCGCTTGTAACGTCCCACTTTAAGGCCCTGTATGCCACCTATTGTCACTGGCCTGTACATGTTATCCCTTGTCATCACAGGCACCCATGAAGAGCCACCTCCTCGTGGTGGGTGCTGGGTAACGCTAAGTGCTCTTCTTCCATGTGGACCCGGGACAGAATGTGTCCACAGCACCCCACTGCTGGTCGTAAGAGGCGACCAAATTGGGCAACCTGTTTGCCGTTGGTTGCGTCCCGTGTCGGTGGAGGACGGTAGTCTGGTGGTTGAGGGCAGTAGGAGAATGAACCATTTTGCTCTTATTGTTCAACACACCACTTTGGCCCTTACTTCACCAAGACGGGTGGTAGAACTGACCCAGTTCTATCAATCGGCTGGTCACGCCAAGCCATGAGCTGTAACTATTTCATGCTCAAAATTTATGAAACTGATAATTGATTTTTCATGCTTGGCTATTTGGAGATTGTAATTTGAAATGTATCATTTTATATATGTTTTTGCCTAGAGTCGTATGCCCAGAAGGCGGTGGCTCATGGGCAAATCTGGTGGAAATATTAATCTTTTAATTTTTTCTGCTGGAGTATATCATCCGGGTATCCTTGGTGCTGCAAGCTGGAGGCCCGCTTGCTTTAGCATTGTCATTGTGATACTACGTGGTGGGTGGGGTGGGAACCATTTAAAACCAACTATGGCTTACGAAACCCCCATCAAAAAAGCAAAACGTCCACTAGACACTGATGAAGATGATAATGAACACAGACCGACTCAATCAATCGACTACTGGCCACGCTTTATAGTGACCGAGACTCATGATAAGACACCACTAAAATTGAACCCGTTTGCAGTATCGAAGGCTATTCAAGGCATTGCGGGTGATGTCAAAAATGTTAGACGCTTGCGTTCAGGAGCTCTTCTCATTGAATGTAGTAAACGACAGCAAGCTTCAAACCTGGTGACAACTGAATTGTTGGTCGGAATTCCCGTGTCAATTTCAGCTCACAGGACGCTAAACACTAGCAAAGGCATAATTCGTGATCCGTTTTGTTGTTTGCGGACATGACGGACTTAGATATTGTGACAGAGATGAAAGATCAAGGTGTCATGCATGTCAAAAGGTTTACAACCCGAAAAATAAAGAAACTGTTCCAACAAACACATATTTGTTTTCTTTTTCATCGCCAACTGCTCCAAAATCTGTGAAAGCTGGATACTGTAACATCGCAGTTGATACCTATGTTCCTAACCCATTAAGGTGTTTCAAGTGCCAAAAATTTGGACATGGAGTGAATAGTTGTACATTGTCTGTCATGTGTGCTCACTGTGGTGAGCAGACACATACAACAGAAGATTGTACCAACAACTTTAAAAAATGCGTTAACTGCGTCGGAAGTCACTCGTTTTTCCAGTTTGGAAACGGAACATGAAAATCAACAAAATCAAATATAATCAAAATATTAGTTTTGCAGATGCAAAAAACTTGTCCAAAGATCAAACTCAACAGAAACTGCTTCTGTTACCAGAACATCGCCTTCGCCAACCGTGAATGTAATCAAATCTTCTGTGTGCTGTCAAACCAACCTAACATGGGTTAATACTGACACTCCTCTGACTTTGCTACCTGAATCATCCACACAAACTGCTGACGTACTTCCGGAGCCCATAGGGTGCACCTTGTTAACAGGAGAAATTATCTCCGACAAATGCAAAACTGACGTCTCAATCAAAAACATGCTTAAATCTAGATCTGAATCTTCACAAAAGGGTTAATGTGGAAGAGCCTCAAAGGGGTCTAGTAACAAAGTCCAACTTTTTAATAAGTTCGGATGCTTAGAAGATATGAATGTTTCCGAAAACATCCAAACAAGGCCACATAGCTTGTCGCCCTCCAAAAGAGTGCGGGGTAGATCTCCAATAAATCCCCCCGAAAGATAGTTTCTTCCATTAATATTGTACAGTGGAACTGCAGAGGATTGAGGACTTAATTTACATAGCCTCAAAGGGGTCTAGTAACAAAATCCAACTTTTTAATAAGTTCGGATCCTTAGAAGATGTGGATGTTTCCGAAAACATCCAAACAAGGCCACATAGCTTGTCGCCTTCCAAAAGAGTGCGGGGTAGATCCCCAATAAATCCCCCCAAAAGATAGTTTCTTTCATTAATATTGTACAGTGGAGTGAGTGAGTGAGTTTAGTTTTACGTCGCACTTAGCAATATTCCAGCTATATGGCGACGGTCTGTAAATAATCGAGTCTGAACCAGACAATCCAGTGATCAACAACATGAGCATCGATCTGCGCAATGGGGAACCGATGACATGTGTCAACCAAGTCAGCTAGTCTGACCACCCGATCCCGTTAGTCGCCTCTTACGACAAGCCTAGTCACCTTTTATGGCAAGCATGGGTTGCTGAAGGCCTATTCTACCCCGGGACCTTCACGGGTCTTGTACAGTGGAACTCCAGAGGATTGAGGACTTAATTTACATGAATTACAGCTATTAGTCCAAGATTTTACACCTTCAGCGATATGTCTCCAAGAGACATATTTAAAACAAACAGATACATTTGACCTTCGTCACTATAATGCATATCATTGTTTTGCACCTCCGGGTGATAGGGCCACTGGCGGATCATCCATTCTAGTCAGACAAAACGTTATTCAAAGCCCTGTTTCACTTAATACTAATATGCAGACTGTTGCAGTGAGAATTACTTTACATGTAGCGTTTACGCTATGCTCTCTTTGTATTTCGCCGTCTTCGACGTTTGCCAAAAGTGATCGTCAAGCTCTATATGACCAATTCCCGAAGCCCTGTATCATAATGGGAGATTTAAATGTAACTACAAACACTAAAGGTAAATTGTTGGAGGACTTCTGTTCTGACAATGATTTATGTATTTGTAATGATGGTTCCAACACATATTTACACCCTGGTACAGGGACTTATTCTGCTCTCGACTTGTCACTCACAAATTCAGAACTACTTAATGAATTCGAATGGTCAGTCCACGATGACCTCTGTGGAAGTGACCATTTTCCTACTACATTATAAGCTGTAACTCCAGAACAGAACAAACGCCAATCTTGGCAAAATTATGTATCTAAAATAAATTCTCGGACACCCATGCATGTCCAAGGTATGGAACATGGTCCAGAAAATTAAAGGTAAGGGTACTAAATCTACAGTCCATCATCTTAAACATGGAGATCAATTACTTACTGATACATCAGATATTGCAAATAAGCTGTGTTTGCAAGACCATGGAACGCATGATAAATAATCGACTTGTTTGGTACTTGGAAACAAATAACCTCATGACAGATATACAGTGTGGTTTCCGTAAAAACAGAAGTACGGTCGATCACCTAGTGCGTCTGGAATCATTTGTGCAAAGCGCACTTAATAAACAACATGCTGTGTCTATCTTTTTTTATCTAGAAAAAGCATATGACACAACCTGGAAATATGGCATTCTGAGAGATTTACATGATTTCGGTTTGCGAGATCGTTTGCCGCGATTCATAGCAAACTCTTTAAATGACAGACAATTTCAAGTCCGCGTGGGTTTCTACCCTGTCTGATCATTACAATCAGGATCAGGGTATCCCACAAGGCAGTATTTTGTCTGTAACACTCTTCAGTATCAAGATAAATAGTTTGTCAAAAGTTTTAAACGCTTCAATTGATGGATCGTTATTTGTGGATGATTTTAATATTTCTTGTCGTGGTAAAAATATGCATACCATTGAACGGCCACTGCAGCTGTGTTTAAATAAAATAAATAAATGGTGTCTTGAAAACGGCTTCAAATTTTCTAAATCCAAAACTAATTGTATACACTTTTGTAGAAAAAATAAACCTCATAAAGATCCTGAACTCTTTCTAAATGGATCTCCCATAAAAGTTGTAAAGAGATGAGCCATCTCTTGAGCAGCGACGTATAAAACTAGCTTTACAGTATGTAACAAAATTATAATTCCAGTGAGTCAAACCCTGCATATAACTGTGTTTTCAAGTTCTCTGTTTGAGGATTTATACAAAAAGAAATCTTATCTTGTTCCGCCTCTTGTTTTAAGAATTATTTATTAAAAGGTGAAGATCCTCCGTTTTGTATCCCTTGTGATGAAAGAATCGCAGTCAAACACGTCCTACCCAGTCTTATCTGCCCTCAACCTCCCCCCGCCCCTCCTTGTCAGTATACAACCCCTCCTACCAAACCCCACTCCACCCCTTTCCAAAACCTCCCGCCCCAAGCCCACCCTCCAAACACTACCCCAATCTCCATCATCCCCTCAATCAATCAAAGTAGGACTCATCAAACTTGCATTTGGCTAGAAAACTACGAAATGCAACACAGCAAACAACAAGGGCAGCTAAAAAACACCATTGTCAAGATTTTGTTCAACCCTCAGGCTCAACAAATAAAATACTCGAAAACTGTGGAACAAATTTAAAGCCATACAGGGCTATTAAAAAACATCATTCATCCTAACCTTCCGGACATAGCCACAAACAAAGAAAAAGCAAATGCGGTAGCTGCCCATTTGTCAGAAATCAGCAGCTCCACCAACTACACACAGCACTTCCAAAACATCATCAAAAACCACCCCCATTCGCCCCCGAATTTCCACACGCACACCTACAAATAAATAACTAATAAACATACATGTACATGAATTAAAATCTGCACTTAAACACAAAAACTAAATTTGCCCTTAAACACAAAAACTCAGCCTCAGTCCCGGGTCTAGATAACATCACCTACACAATACTAAACAAACTACCAACCAATATCTTAAACCTCACAGTAGCACTATTCAATACAATCTGGACTCGGGGAACCATACCCACCCCCTGGAAAACAGCTAAGGTGGTGCCGATCCTAAAGCCATGCACACCACCAACCTTCCCCGATTCATTTAGGCCAATCTCAGTAACGTCACACCTATGCAAAACTATGGAAACTAGTATTAACAACAGACTCAAACATCAAAATCAAACTCATAACTTCATTAAACAGGACCAGGGCGGTTTCACTCCAAACTGACAAACTTTAGACCACATTTTACATTTGGAACAAGATATAAGGACAGCCCATGCACAAAAACAATACACTCTGGCCATTTTCATTGACTTCAGTAAAGCTTTCGATATGGTTTGGCACAACGACCTCCTAACAAACTACAGGAAAAGGCCATACACGGGAGAATTCAAAATTTCATTCACAGTTTCCTTAATCAAAGATAATTATTTATCAAAACGCACAACACACTCTCGGACCCTTATCCACTAGAAAATGGTACTCGCACAGGGCAGCATAATCTCCCCAACCCTATTCAACTTCATGTTTAACGATATTATTCCAGATAAATGGCCTGAAATCTCGACAGCAAATTTCTCAGATGACATCTCATTTTGGACCTCCTCATCCTCTGCTGCCCTAACCACAATAAAAATACAAAGAATGCTAAATTATATTCAAAATTGGTCCCAAAAGTGGGGTTTCCAAATTAATGTCAACAAAACCGTGGATATCTTATAAAAAAAACAACACATGCAAAATCATACACCCAATTTGCACATTAATAATAAAAAAAATCAATTCAAAAGGGAAACAAAATTTCCTTGCGGTAATATTTGACCAACCCATGACATGGACACCCCAATTTCATAATTTGGTCAACACATGTCAAAAAAACCTTAACCTAATGCGAGCCATTAGGGGTACAACATGGCGTGCCGACAAATAAACATAAATACACATATATAAAACTCTTAAAGTCGCAATTGCACTATGCCGCCCCGGTCCTGCACTCCCTATCCTCTAATATATAATATCAAAAAACTTAATTCTATCCAATACAAGGCCCTTAAAGATCACCTATACTCTAGTAGAGAACAAATACAAAATGACCTGCTGACATCGCTATAAATGAAATCCCGCCATTAAAACTAATCATTTCGATCTTTAATTAACTTAAATCGACCTTTTCGTCAACAGTGCACAATTCTCAGCCGCAAACGAAATTTCAACCAATCAGATATTATGAACTTCCCAAACCATGTGTACTCATGGGCGATATCAATGGCCACAACCCGCTCTGCGGGAATGCGATCACAAACACTAAAGGTAAATTATTGAAGATTTTATTTCAAATAATAATTTATGTATATACAATGATGGTGCAGATACATATTTACATCCTGGAACAGGAACATATTCAGCCCTTGACCTGTCAATAACTGACTCCAGCTTACTTAATGAATTTGAATGGTCAGTCCACGATTACCTCTGTGGAAGTGACCATTTTCCTACTATACTTAAACGTGTGACCCCATCTGATACTACTCCATTATCCAGATGGAATTTTAAAAAGACTAACTGGCCATTATGTACTATACAATGTGCTGACAAACTGAAACCCGAACATTTTATTGACGTTCCTGACGCTATCAAGTGCTTTTCTGATGAACTAAATAACATTGCTGATGAGTGTATTCCAAAGTCCTCTCCAGTTCCACATATCCGAAAACCATGGTTCAACGATGACTGCAAACAAGCTAGGAAGGCAAGGAAAAAGCAGAACATTATTTCCGTCGCCATCCTATGGTGCATAACTTAAATAAAAAAACTTTAAATGCTAAAGCACGGCGTAATTTTAAACAGAACAAACGCCAATTTTGGCAAAATTATGTATCCAAAAAAATTCTCGGACACCCATGCATGTCCAAGGTATGGAACACGGTCCAGAAAATTAAGGGTAAAGGTACTAAATCTACAGTCCATCATCTTAAACATGGAGATCAGTTACTTACGGATAAATCAGATATTGCAAATAAACTGGGCGAAACCCTTGCTAAACACTCTCCCTCTTCTAATTATATACCTAAATTCCAGCAGTATCAAAAACAACTAGAAAAGGAAACTATTAACTTCCATTCAGGTAATGGGGAAGATTTTAATGAAACGTTCATGAACTCCATACTGTTCTTGATCAAGCCCATGATACTGCTACAGGAGCAGATAACATCCATTATCAACTCCTAGAGCATTTACCAGAATCCTGCCTAGAAACTCTTCTATATATTTTTGATGATATTTGGACATCGGGTAACTTTCCTAGCTCATGGCGTGACGCCATAGTAGTACCAATACCTAAACCTGGACGTGATCATACCCACAGGGGCTTGTATCGCTTTGAAACGGCGTTCGAAAGACATATAGATGTATTGACCCTACCCTAGTACTATATAAAAGGAAAGGGATGTAACGAGGAAACCACCCCCTCCTCGATCAAAGTTACATGTTACCGCGTAAAATATTTTTAAGGCCCATCGAGGCCAACGGATCGAAAGCCAGATGATTTCCCTACAAAATGAGCTATAAATGGTCACAATCGGATCATTCTTTCAAAAGTTATACGCTACGAATCATCGAAAACAGCTACCTCCGCAATTTCACGCCAAAATCATGGATCACCCAATACGGCGAAAACTCACCTTTTAAATTCGTTTATTAATTCCAGCCACGTTGGCAGCACCAGCGCTGGGCTGGATTCGATCGGCCGCGGCATTCCGAGGGTCGGAAAACTTATAACAACATCTACATGTCATTTTTTCGACAGTAAGCAAGCATTTTCACCAAAATAGCCGGCAATCCTACTCACATGTCGGCCATAAGCGACCTTGACATTCAAGTGAACTGAGCAGATCCGCACAAACAGACTCGGGCCATCCGACTGGTTGGAAACAAAATATACAGTGGAAATGGCCAATCGGATGGCCCGAGTCTGTTCCTCTACCTAAGCCTGGTTAAGACCATTCAGATGCATCTAATTATTGAGGTAGCTGTTTTCGATGATTCGTAGCGTATAACTTTTGAAAGAATGATCCGATTGTGACCATTTATAGCTCATTTTGTAGGGAAATCATCTGGCTTTCGATCCGTTGGCCTCGATGGGCCTTAAAAATATTTTACGCGGTAACATGTAACTTTGATCGAGGAGGGGGTGGTTACATCCCTTTCCTTTTATATAGTACTAGGGTAGGGTCAATACATCTATATGTCTTTCGAACGCCGTTTCTAAGCGATACAAGCCCCTGTGATCATACCGATCCGTCAAATTATCGACCAATTTCACTAACTAGCAGTGTTTGCAAAACCATGGAACGCATGATAAATAATCGACTTGTTTGGTACTTGGAAACAAATAACCTTACAACCGATATACAATGTGGTTTCCGTAAAAACAGAAGTACTGTCGATCACTTAGTGCGTTTAGAATCATTTGTGAATGTCTGTCTCTATCTCTTTTGACCTTGAGAAGGCATATGACACTACCTGGAAATATGGCATTTTACGAGATTTACATGACTTCGGCTTGCGAGGTCCTTTGCCTGAATTTATTGCCAACTTTTTAAATGACAGACAATCCCAGGTCCGTGTGGGTCCTACCCTGCCTGATCATTACAATCAGGATCAGGGTGTTCCACAAGGCAGTATTTTGTCTGTCACTCTTTTTAGCATCAAGATCAACAGTTTATCAAAAGTTCTAAACGCTTCAATTGATGGATCGTTATTTGTGGATGATTTTAATATTTCTTGTCGTGGTAAAATTATGCATACTATTGAACGGCAACTGCAGATGTGTTTAAACAAAATAAATAAATGGTGTCTTGAAAACGGCTTCAAGTTTTCTAAATCCAAAACTTATTGTATACATTTTTGTAGAAAATATAAGCCACATAAAAACCCAGAACTGTCTCTAGATGGCACTCCCATCAGAGTTGTAAAGGAGGCCAAGTTCTTGGGCCTAATCTTTGACTCCCACTTAACATTTCTGCCTCATATTAAGTTCCTTAAAACTAAATGCCTGAAGGCTCTTGACGTGTTGAAAGTTGTTTCCAACTAAAAGTGGGGATCAAGCTACCCTCTTACACCTATATCGATCACTGGTCCCTTCTAAACTTGATTATGGCTCCATCGTATATGGCGGAGCCTGCAAAAGCAGCCTGACACTTCTTGATTCTGTCAACCACCAAGGCCTAAGACTTTGTCTTGGGTCCTTCAGAACGTCACCTATTGGCAGTCTCTATGTTGAGGTTGATGAACCATCTCTTGAGCAGTTAGCTTTACAGTACATTACTAAGTTATACTCTAATGAAGCTAACCCTGCCGATAACTGCGTTTTCAATTCCCTTCATGAGGATTTATACAACAAGAAATCCTCGCTTGTCCCGCCTCTAGGACATAGAATTAAACCCTTTCTTTTTTCGGCCGGCATTGAGCTGAAAAACAGAACTCCCTCCCGTCTTCTTTCTTCTCCTTGGCAGTTGGTCAGGTCCCAAGTGGACCTAACATTGACCACATATAAAAAATCAGAAACTAATGAATTACAATACAAACAAGAATATAATCAATTAAAACATAAATATAGCAATTATAAATCCTTATTTGCAGATGGGTCCAAGGACGGTGGCGCAGTGACCTGTGCTGAGGCTAACGCAATACTAACTGCTCTTAAATATATTGAAAGACACCCTAAACATAAACAGTATATAATCTATTCCGACCCTCTTTCTTGCCTTTAGGCTATTAAAATATTTCTTGTAAACATCCACTTTTAATTGAAATTATTGAATTGTATAATAATCTTGCTACTGGCCAATACGACGTCGTCTTCTGTTGGTTACCAAGCCATGTACAAATCTCTGGTAACATTGGCTGACCTTGCTGCTAAAGCAGCACTCAACAAATCTGTGACACTACTTCTTATTCCTTAAAGTGATTACAAAGCCACCATTAGATCTTATATCCGTGTGATGAAATTTGGACTTCAGGAACATTCCCTCCCTCTTGGCGGAATGCTATTGTGGTTCCTCTACCTAAGCCTGGTTAAGACCATTCAGGTGCATCTAATTATTGACCTATATCATTAACTAACTGCGTTTGCAAGACTATGGATCGAATGGTAAATACTCGTTTAGTGTGGTATTTGGAGACCAATAATCTGATTTCTAACATTCAGTGTGGTTTCCGTAAAAACAGAAGCACTATTGACCATTTGGTTCGATTGGAATCTTTCATTAAGAATTCTATTGTTAATAACCAGCATGCTGTATCTATATTTTTCGACCTTGAAAAGGCATATGATACTACATGGAAACATGGTATTTTAAAAGATTTACATGACGTTAGTTTACGAGGTCGTTTGCCTCATTTCATATCACAGTTTTTAACGGGCAGACAGTTTCAAGTCCGAGTGGGGTCTACCCTCTCTGATCATTACCAACAGGACCAGGGTGTTCCACAAGGCAGTCTTTTGTCTATGGCTTTATTTAGTATTAAAATAAATAGGCTTTCAAAGGTTTTAACAGATTCAGTCAATGGTTCTCTTTTCGTGGATGACTTTCATATTTCTTGTCGTGGCAAAAACATGCGAACCATTGAGAGACAGTTACAAATCTGTCTAAACAAAATTCATAAATGGTGCCTTGAGAACGGGTTTAAATTTTCTCAATCTAAAACAAACTGCATTCACTTCTGCCGAAAATACAAACCTCATAAAGACCCTGACTTATTTTTAAATGGTGCACCCATCAAAGTTGTCAAGGAAGGTAAGTTCCTTGGTCTCATCTTTGACTCACACTTAAGCTTTCTGCCACATATTAAATACCTAAAAACCAAATGCCTGAAGGCGCTCGATTTGTTGAAAGTCGTTTCAAATACAAAGTGGGGAGGAGACCAAACAACCCTCCTACATTTATACAGGTCACTCATCAGATCTAAACTGGATTACGGCTCCATTGTCTATGGTGGAGCCTGTAAAAGTAACCTCAAAATACTTGATTCTATCCATCAACAAGGTCTAAGACTTTGTCTTGGATCATTCCGGACTTCTCCTATTGACAGTCTATACGTTGAAGCAGACGAACCTTCTCTTGGCCACCGTCGTATTAAATTATCTTTACAGTATCTCACTAAACTGTATTCAAATAAGTCCAATCCTGCATATAACTGTGTCTTCAATCCCCCGTATGGGGATTTGTACAATAAGATGTCTTCTCTTGTTCCGACTCTTGGACTGAGAGTTAAACCTTTTCTTTCTGCTGCTGGCATTGAGCTGGATAATATAGCTCATTCTCGCTTGTTTTCTTCTCCCCCTTGGCAACTGGTTAGACCACAAGTTGACCTTACATTAAGTAAATATAAAAAATCAGACACTAATGACTTACAATACAAACAGGAATATAATCAATTAAAAAGTAAGTATAGTACATATAAATCCTTATTTACAGATGGGTCCAAGGATGGTGGCGCAGTTGCTTGTGCCACTGTCATTGGATCCAGAACAATATCTTCTAGATTACCAAATAGCAGTTCCATTTTTACAGCAGAAGCACATGCCATATTAACAGCCCTAAACTATATTAACAAACACTCTAAATATAAACAATATATCATTTATTCAGACTCTCTTTCATGCCTCCAGGCTATTAAAAATGTATCTTCTCAGCATCCACTTTTAGCTGACATTGTTGAATTGTATAATGAACTTGCTACTGGCCAGCATGACATCGTCTTCTGTTGGTTACCCAGCCATGTTGGAATCTCTTGTAACACAATGGCCGATCGTGCTGCCAAGCTAGCACTCAACAAATCTGTGACACCGCTTCTCATACCCTATTCTGATTATAAGGCTGTCATAAGATCATATATCCGTGATCTAATGCAAAAGAAGTGGGACACCCAAGTAGGTATCAATAAATTGCATGCAATAAAGCCCTATATCGGTTATACCCACTTGGGTTTTCAGTCCAGATTTGAAGAGGTTGTTATACGACGATGTCGCATTGGCCATACGCGATATACTCACGAACACTTGTTAAAAGGTGAGGATCCTCCGTTTTGTATCCCTTGTGATGAGAGAATCACTGTTAAGCATGTCCTGCTTGATTGTGTTGATTTTGCCATCACAAGGGATAAATATTTCAATGAGAAAACTGTAAAGGATCTTTTTTATAACGTTAATCATCATTTAATAAATTGACTTTTTAAAGGAAATAGAATTGCTACATAAATTCTGAATATGTTTTGCACATAGATAATATATCTTTTGTGCATGGTATTGTAAATTAGCAGCTGCGATCGTTAGTGGCTGTGCCCTCGAGGGAGGTTGAAGTAGCGTAAAATTATGGTCCTCCCAAGAGGGTACGTAAGTCCCCAAAACTTTCAAAGACGATTTTGCTGAACCATACTTTTTAGTTGTAGTGTGTTTGTTGTTTTAAATTCTGGCTAAATCTTCCTATAATCGCCAGTGTCTGAAGCGCTGGTGTAAATCCAGCCAGGGTCCATGCAGGTAGCAAAGGTACTGTAAGTCCCCATGGACCCTGGCATGGTGATCTACCTTCAGCTGCTGGTGATGTATAGCCCGTGTTTTATCTTGTCTTGTCCAAATAGTTCTGTCAGTTTTACCGTTCCACACTAGTTTTATCCGTAGCTGTGATATTCTAGTTGTTTTACTGTCCTTTGACGACAGTTTTTTTATAGTATGCACATTTCCCATTTCAATTTCCAATCTGTTCTCGTCACGATATGGCTGAAATATTGCCGATGTGACGTTAAATATTAACTCACTCACTCACTCTTATATCCGTGATCTGATGCAAAAGAAGTGGGACACTCAGGTAGGTATCAATAAATTACATGAGATAAAACCCTACATTGGTTATACCCACTTGGGTTGTCAGTCCAGATTTGAAGAGGTCATACTACGACGATGCCGTATTGGTCATACGAGGTATACACATGCATACCTGTTGAAAGGTGAAGATCCTCCGTTTTGCATCCCATGTGATGAGAGAACCACGGTCAAGCACATCCTGCTTGACTGTGGTGAAATATTTGATGTAAAAACACTTTCGGATCATTTTAACACAGTAAATACTCATTTATTTCTTGGATTTTTAAAGGAAATTGATTTCCTTGTTGAATTATAATTGATATGTTCTGTAGATAGTTGTATTTTAAGGGTTGGTAGTATAGATTAGGAACATTGATCATTAGTGGCTGTACCCTCAAAGGGGGCTGAAGTATTGTAAAATTATTGTCCTCCTGAGAGGGTACGTAAGTCCAAAAATTTTCAAAGTTAATTTATACTTTCCAGGATTTTTAAGCAAAGTATTTGTGTTCTTTTAATTTTGGCTAAAAGTTCTTACACTCGCCAGCAGCTGAAGGGATGGTGTAAATCCAGCTAGGGTCCATGTAGGTAGCAAAGGTGCTGTAAGTCCCCATGGTCCCTAGTATGGTGATCTACCTTCAGTTGCTGGCGATCTACAGCCCGTATTTTATATTGTATTGTCCAAATAGTGGTATTTGTTTTAACTCTCCACACTAGTTTTAATTATAACTGTGATATTCTAGTTGTTTTACTGTCCTTTGACGACAGGTGTTTATAATGTAGGCATGTTTAATTTCAATATCAAAATGTTCTCGTCACGATATGGCTGAAATATTGCCGATGTGACGTTAAATATTAACTCACTCACTCACTCACTACTTGCTTGACAACGATACAAGAAGGTGTATCGAAACGTCGCCCCACCTAAATAAAGACGTTGCTCATCCATAAAGTTTTGTCCTTATCTGATTCACCAACTTCTAAACATGCCCCGCAAAGAAATATGACAGACGTACAATACAGATAATACGGACACATGGTGTACAGGTATGATGTCAATATATTAATATATTCATAAGCATGGATAAATCATTAACGCACAGACGATGTCAGGAGCCGTGCAAATTGATTCAGTATGGAGTCATCTCAGTATGGGGAAGACAAGGCTCCATTTGTGATTGAAATTGTTCATCTAGGTATATTTTTGCTGCTTTGACACAATAAGTTTTCTTTCGGAATTTCTTTATTAAATAAATTAATAATTATAGCTAAGCCAAATCTCTAGGTGTTTTTAATAGGTTTGTGTCACAAAGCATTTCCAGTACACATGGCACACCAAAGTGACATTTCTTATAGATTTTATACAAGAAGCTAGATTTGGAAGCATGTTTTATACTGCATATAAAAATATTTCTCTTGGCAACAAATAATGTGATTTATTATCCATACAGTGAAACATAACCGAGTACATAAAAATCATATGTTGCACACGTGTAAGAAACCCGAACACGAATTTCATTGGTCAGTTATCCGACCATGACCTCCATGACCCCATTGGAATGTGGAACTATTTTTTTCATTCACAACTTTTTACTACAAATTTACAACGAATGTTCAGTCTCGCTACTACGAGATCAAACCAATGAAATGCTATCAAATACAAAACGTTACAAACAATTTTTCACACACCGTGTTTATTGATGTGAGATTTCAAGAAAAGGTAAAAATAAATTCGGCTCGATTACGACATGTGGAGCACACGTCACTGGCGACAAACGGCTAACAAATCACAGTGCCCGCAAACATTTGATTCAGAGGTTCCAAGACAACGTAGCTCCAACGCAAATCATGCAAGTGTCTGGACATGAAAATGTACAGAGTATGAACAATTACTCACACCTTTCTGCTGCACAACACCGGGGAAGTGGGAAATCTGATGTCTTCGACCGGAAATCAGCCTGCCATGTTTCCATGTTCGCGTCGAGCGTCTTCAATCGGTCCATCATCGGCAGTTGGTCCGAAATAAATCTAACATCCCAATGCATGTCGTACACATACACAAGCAAAGCCTTGTCTAGCTATATTGTTCACACTATCCTATGATATCTCGGAGGTCCAGTATACGGGAGGTCCAATATACATCAAAATAGACAAGTCTTCTAGACCAGTGAATGAGACCGAGACGTTACAAACCGTCGCCGTGTTGCTCGCTCTCCTCTCACTCTTCAGACGACGAATACCTTTTCCATTAACAATGTTTTCTAGTTATACACTTCTTACAGTTACTTAAGGTGACAAAGATTAAATTTCAATTCAAAATGTGTTTGTATTTTTTGTCTTCGTGCAAGAGTAGCTAGTCAATATGTAGCGCTCTTTTCTTAGTAGCATTATACAGAGAGTGTGCGTCCATAGTGCCGTATCACTGTATTCTTACACGACCTTGACCTTTACGGCAAACGGCAACAGCTGATTTCATTTTACGTGGACTTTGTCGTCACTGCAAAAACATCACCAACTGACATCACAGTTTTTTATGTTGGGCATCTATGGTGTAATACAATCTACCAAATAAGTACAATCCTACTTGTTTTGATCACCTGTCCAGGATGTTATCATTGACTGAATCGTTAAATATAAATATATAATTCGTATAAACATTGAAATGTAAATTGGGACACATTCATTTCTAATTTGGAGAAACAAGGAAGTGTTCAAATAAATCCCAACGAACACCATGCAGTCCTACCCTATTCTATTGAGAAACATCATGTGCGCCTTATCTCTCAAAGGCTCTTGTGGGTGAAGATACAGTAAAGACGCTCACTTTACTGTAGTTATTTTTTCTTGTTTCATCATGTAGGAAAAATGACGTTTCCATCGAATTCAGTGCTGGTAATAACATTTACTCATATCTTAAGTGTACAGTTTCAATGTATTTCGACATCATGCAGCATTTAGGGAAATACACGAGTAGTGAATTTGTGTAATCTGCTGCAGGATTCACAGAATTTGCAATTTTTACAGGTCAACAATTACAGAATTACAGCATGCTTTACGTTAGGGATGTGGTAGTACTGAAATGTTCGTAAGAGTATTTAACTTTATATCACACTAACACACACTCAATACTCCCGGCACTTGTTACTGTGGACACTCAGTAAATTATGACCTTGGTGAACGTCTTGCCTTTGCCGCCAGATGCATTCATTCATTCATTCGTTCGTTCATTCACAATAACTCTCCTCTCTCTCTCTCTCTCTCTCTCTATTTATATATATATATGTGTGTGTGTGTGTGTGTGTGCGTGAGTGAGAGAGAGATATAACATTAAAAGGGATATGATGATATCTGGCGGCAAAGGCAAGACGTTCACCAAGGTCATAATTTACTGAGTGTCCACAGTAACAAATGCCGAGAGTATTGTGTTCTGATTAAAAACCGTTATGATGCTGTGGTGCCAATCGGAATAATCCAATCACTTCTCATGAATCTTGAGTCTTGAAACTCGGTGCCTGCCGTGATGTCATAAATGTAAAATGGTAGCCAAACACAGTAAATTGTGCGTCTCCTTGGTAGTAACAACATATAACTATGAACTATCCTCTCTCGAGCATCCGCTCATTAAAACAAAAAACATTTTCCCAAAACATTCGAAGTCAAATGTAAGTCTACCGGGTTCCTAAATGTAGTATTTTTGTTGTTTGAATTTTGGCTAGAATTTCTTACACTCGCTAGCAGCTGAAGGGATGGTGTGAAGCCAACTAGGGTCCATGCAGGTGGCAAAGGTAGTGTAAGTCCCCATGGTCCCTAGTATGGTGATCTACCTTCAGGTGTTTGTGATCTATAGCCAGGTTTTATATTGTACTGTCCAAATAGTGCTCTTTAGTTTTGACCTTCCACGCTAGTTTTACTTCCCTCTGTGATCTTCTGACGGTTTAACTGCCTTTCGTCGACAGGATTTTATCATATACATATATTCAATTTCTATTCAAGAATGATCTCGTCACGATATGGCTGCAATATCGCCGATCTGACGTTAAATTTTAACTCACTCACCCATTAAAACACATACAAATATTCAGCATAACAAGAATTCTTGTTGCTGTCACCAGACAACTGTGACCCACATTTTATGGGTTTTCTCGTATTTCTGAATTCTTTTGAAATAGGCATTTAATCAAGCTGATCTTTCTAAAATCTCACCCCAACATCACAAGAAACATTCGACGGGCGCACCGTAACAATAACACTATGTACAAAGAGCAATCATGAACCTCATTCAGATGATTACTAACATATCGTCGGAAGGACTCTGATGAAATCTGGCGGAAAGAATTGGAACTGAAATATAATCACGTTTGATGTGGTGCTTTCTAAAGAACTATATGAGCACACCATCAACCTCTGAGGTACAATTTACCAGGTACAGTTTTTCCTTGTGTAGATGACGTCACCTGATCTATCTGAAATCCCAGCCTTACGTCATGAGAAACAGTCGCAAAGTTTTGCGCACATGGTACTGGTAACTTTTCATTTGATGTTTTTTTTAAGCACAATTGCGGATAATCTGGTGATAGACGGTGCTACTGACAGTTTTGTCGGAAGGTGCATTATACCAAGGTGTTTTGCTGAGGTAGCATGTTTTCGACTGATGCTGATAGTCAGCAGTCACACAGCTGAATCCTGATTCTGACAGGCACAGACTCATGCAAGCCTCCACTGTGTTAATCGACTGGACAATCTTGTCGTTGTAACCATTGAGGAGTTTGTCGTGGAAGAGGGTGAAGCCTGATCCATATCCAGCTGAACCGCAACCTAAAATAACAAGCAAATAATTTGATAGGAGTGAAGTATAATCAGTTCTTGAAGACTTATGTTTAGCGCTTGTGATATATTTCTCATGCAATACACGATAGTGTTAATTGCTGTCGGTTTCGATGATCCATATCGAAAGCCAGACCTATGTCAAACCCATACTTACAGTTTTACTTCCTATTGACTCACCTGGGGCGGGTGATTTGTTACGATATAATGGTTATTTGTTCCAAATACTTACCCTGGACACAACTGCTGCCACGTTTGATGTACATGATGTCACACACACAATATCCGTTATTACAGACAACGTTTGTCCCCAAACAGGAGGAGCTGCAGGTGCCAAAGTTTGGTGCTGTTGCTATAAAATATGAAAATAATCAGTATAATCGAAATACGAAGACGGTCTATAAACAAGTTACATTTCGCCCATTTCATTTATTTCATCGGGATGAGGCAACTGGATAACCTAATTTCGAACGGTTCCACAACAATATTTATATTTTTCTCATCGAATAAGACAATAATAATAATATTAATAATAATAATAATAAGCCTTCCTCCGGTAGTGACACCAACCACACTGGAGATGGGACTTGCCCCAGGGGAAGGCACAGAACCCGACCAAGAATATCTTGGTCACAACATCTAAAATCCACTAGACTTGACGGATCCCAAAAACTTCCGCCCTATCACATGTCTAAATACTCAATATAAATTATTCACAGGGTGTTTGTCAAACCTCGTGTCACGTTACTGCTCTTCCAATGAGATAATTTACAGAGAGCAGAAGGGGGCGAGAAAGGGATGTTGGGGGTGCAAGGATCAACTTCTTGTACAGAAAATGATTTTGGAAGAGGCTAAAACATACCACCGCGACCTCTCCATGTGCTGGATAGACTACAAAAAGGCATACGACTCTGTCCCTCACGAATGGATTCTGAAGTCTCTTCAGTGTAATGACCTCCCTGAGCGACTACTTGATTTACTCAAGTCTTTAATGAGTTGCTGGTCGACTCAACTTGAGATGTACTCGCAAGGAGAGGTGCAGACTTCGGAATCTATTCAAATCAGAAGGGGAATATTTCAGGGGGACTCCTTCAGTCCATTGCTCTTTTGTCTGTCTCTAAATCCTTTGAGTTTCCTGCTCAACGGGGAGGAAGGGTACCATCCCGGACCTCCTCAGCACAGATCCCCAACACCTCTCACTCATCTCCTCTATATGGATGACATCGAGCTCCTTGCCAAAGGAGAGACCAATTTGAAAGAACAGGTTCTCCTTGTCGAGTCCTTCTCTAATGATATTGGCATGACATTTGGACTCGACAAATGTAATACTCTTCATCTGAAACGTGGCAAGGTAACTAGTGATGGATCGGTCAAGTTACAAGGGGGAGGAGTTATTGAGCATCTTGTGGAAGATCAGGCCTACACCTATCTTGGAATGCAAGTTCGAGACAAGCTCCAGAATGCCCAGATTCAAGATAAACTTCGGGCCGAGTATAAATCTCGTTTAAAGAAAATCTGGAGTTCAGAGCTAAATGCTCGAAACAAAGTCAAAGCCACCAATACCTTTGCTGTGCCAGTCCTCTCCTATTCCTTTGGAGTAGTTGATTGGACAAAACAAGACATCCAGAATCTTGACCGCCTGACCAGAAGGATCATGTCTGATAACAGAGCACACCACCCTCGCTCCTCTCTTAATCGTTTATATATGCCAATCAATTTGGGAGGACGGGGTTTGATTAATGTGGAAGCTCTTCATGACAGAATTTTATTGTGTACTTTTGCACATATTTATTTGTCAGATGATCCTCTGGTGATGCACGTCAAGATTCATGATGAAAGCAAGGAATTCCACAGCTACTTTAAGCGTGCCAAGGTTGTTGGACACAATTTGAAATTTGAAGTTGATTTTGTTAATGGCGATGTACTGCTGGACGGTACAGTGATGGGAGTAAACCAGGTGAAGTCTTTCACCAAGTCTGCCCAGAGTCGGTCCTTTATGGAGAAGCTGTCTGAGAAGCCATTGCATCGTGTGTATATGCAGTGTGTGGAACAGAACAGCAATCCAAGCGACTCCTTCGCCTGGATGAAGTCGGCTGGTCTCAAATGTGAAACTGAGGGCTTCCTTTTTGCTGCTCAGGACCAGTCACTTCCCACTCGCAATCGCCAGAATGTGATTCTTAAAGAAAATATCAATATGAAATGTCGTCTTTGCAATCAATTTACAGAGACTGTCCAACACCTTGTTAGTGGATGCCCTTCCTTGGCACAAACAGTATATCTTAAAAGACATGATGGCATGGCTCGCTGCTTTTATTATCGTCTCCGCCATGCCTGTGGCTTTGACTCCGAGGTCCATCCATGGTACGACGCTGAGCATGTCCAGGGCGTCCTGGAAAATGACAGCTACAAACTACTCTGGAATAGGCCAATATACAGCCTGAGACGAATTCCAGCCAACAAACCTGATCTTGTCCTTTTTGATAAAGCCAATGAAATTATTTATATCATTGAATTTTCTGTCCCTTTTGACAGCAATGTGATTGGCAAGATTCAGGAAAAGCATGATAAATATGCGGACCTCGCCTTTGAAATGTCTCGCTTGCATCCCAAGTACACTGTCGTCAGGCTCCCCATTGTTCTCGGTGCCCTTGGTTTGGTACCTCCTGATCTCTTGGCGCAGATGAGGAGAGTGCCCGGGTTCTCCACCGGGAGCACAGCCCTTCTGACAATCTGGGTAATGCAGAAGGCTGCAGTGTTGGGGAGCCTTCATATTCTCCGAAAAGTTCTTGGTGGGTTCGACTAGGCAGTGTTTCCTGGGAGAAGTCCCATTCGCTGTCTGGGCTGCGTGTAGAGGGGGCGAGGGCCCTGAGCTGATGATGAGCTTGACCAGCCTGACTGTGCCAGGATCACCCGAACCCTCTCTGCTGCATTTCAATTTTTAATCTGTAAAACATAATAATAATAATAATCTCCTCTATATGGATGACATCGAGCTCCTTGCCAAAGGAGAGACCAATTTGAAAGAACAGGTTCTCCTTGTCGAGTCCTTCTCTAATGATATTGGCATGACATTTGGACTCGACAAATGTAATAATCTTCATCTGAAATGTGGCAAGGTAACTAATGATGGATCGGTCAAGTTACAAGGGGGAGGAGTTATTGAGCATCTTGTGGAAGATCAGGCCTACACCTATCTTGGAATGCAAGTTCGAGACACGCTCCAGAATGCCCAGATTCAAGATAAACTTCGGGCCGAGTATAAATCTCGTTTAAAGAAAATCTGGAGTTCAGAGCTAAATGCTCGAAACGAAGTCAAAGCCACCAATACCTTTGCTGTGCCAGTCCTCTCCTATTCCTTTGGAGTAGTTGATTGGACAAAACAAGGCATCCAGAATCTTGACCGCCTGACCAGAAGGATCATGTCTGATAACAGAGCACACCACCCTCGTTCCTCTCTTAATCGTTTATATATGCCAATCAATTCGGGAGGTCGGGGTTTGATTAATGTGGAAGCTCTTCATGACAGAATCTTATTGTGTACTTTTGCACATATTTATTTGTCAGATGATCCTCTGGTGATGCACGTCAAGATTCATGATGAAAGCAAGGAATTCCACAGCTACTTTAAGCGTGCCAAGGTTGTTGGACACAATTTGAAATTTGAAGTTGATTTTGTTGATGGCGATGTACTGCTGGACGGTACAGTGATGGGAGTAAACCAGGTGAAGTCTTTCACCAAGTCTGCCCAGAGTCGGTCCTTTGTGGAGAAGCTGTCTGAGAAGCCACTGCATCGTGTGTATATGCAGTGTGTGGAACAGAACAGCAATCCAACTGACTCCTTCGCCTGGATGAAGTCGGCTGGTCTCAAATGTGAAACTGAGGGCTTCCTTTTTGCTGCTCAGGACCAGTCACTTCCCACTCGCAATCGCCAGAATGTGATTCTTAAAGAAAATATCAATATGAAATGTCGTCTTTGCAATGAATTTACAGAGACTGTCCAACACCTTATCAGTGGATGCCCTTCCTTGGCACAAACATCATATCTTAAAAGACATGATGGCATCGCTCGCTGCTTTTACTATCGTCTCCGCCATGCCTGTGGCTTTGACTCCGAGGTCCATCCATGGTATGACCGTGAACATGTCCAGGGCGTCCTGGAAAATGATGCTTTTAAACTTCTCTGGAATAGGCCAATATACAGCCTGAGACGAATTCCAGCCAACAAACCTGATCTTGTCCTTTGTGATAAAACCAATGAAATTATTTATATCATTGAATTTTCTGTCCCTTTTGACAGCAATGTGATTGGCAAGATTCAGGAAAAGCATGATAAATATGCGGACCTCGCCTTTGAAATGTCTCGCTTGCATCCCAAGTACACTGTCGTCAGGCTCCCCATTGTTCTCGGTGCCCTTGGTTTGGTACCTCCTGATCTCTTGGCGCAGATCAGAAGAGTGCCCGGGTTCTCCACCGGGAGCACAGCCCTTCTGACAATCTGGGTAATGCAGAAGGCTGCTGTGTTGGGGAGCCTCCATATTCTCCGGAAAGTTCTTGGTGGGTTCGACTAGGCAGTGTTTCCTGGGAGAAGTCCCATTCGCTGTCTGGGCTGCGTGTAGAGGGGGCGAGGGCCCTGAGCTGACGATGAGCTTGACCAGCCTGACTGTGCCAGGATCACCCGAACCCTCTCTGCTGCATTTCAATTTTTAATCTGTAAAACATAACAGAAATAACATTATTCGTCGCCTTGTTTCTGTTCCTGCGAATGCGTGAATGGCTACCTTCGCACTGCTTTTAGCAACAGTGCACCAATATTAAACCACATTTGAGATTCATGAATAGTACCCATCTGGGGCAACGAACCCGGGTCTTGGGCAGGACGACCGAATGTTTTACCCACAAGACTACCAGGAAACTGCAAATATTTTTAGACGCCATCTTGTGCCAATTTTTACTTATTGTGGGTGTTTTCGAGTCAACGTGTAAATTTGTGCTTTTCCTTGTATGTAGTAAACATAATTATGAAAAAAGTATTCTTGACTTAAATGCAAACGTCTACCTGTACATGCAGGCAGGCCACAGTTGAAGACCGACGTTTCTGAAAGAGTCTCCGTACAGTCAGATCCACCATGAGCTGGAGCTGGATTCGCACAGGTTCTAGTGCGAGTTTTGGGGACTGTATGAGATGTGCCACAGGTTTGTGTACAGGAGCCACTCCAAGAGCTCCAACTGCTGACTCCACCGTTTACTAAAGATGAATAAAATGTTATGTTAAATAAAATGCTTCTAAGAAACTTCCTGTTAAGTCAATGAAAAAATAATGTAATGTTATTCGTTTATACTTATTGTAAGTATATTACGATATGCCACGACCCAGTGTGATGACTGAGATATGCTCACACACACACACACACGCACACACATACATACATGTAAACACTATCCCGTATAAGAACCACAGCTATGCAATGCAAATTCAAGACATAGATGTGTAGCTCTATTTCTGTCACAACAGTAACTCGTTAACCCCACTCCTCACTGACTGTGTCCGGCATTGATTTGATGTTGATATATTGTGCTCCATATTTTATGGATGCCTGTTCCAGTGCATACAGATTGTGAACGGGGGGTTTCTTTGGCAAATTCAGCCATTCATAATGTTCCAAACATACTCTGTGGAATCTGGATAGGTAGCATTACTATCACCAATTGACGTAGGAGACCAATAACGGTAGGTGCACGACTTGGCTTGTCATTATCCTACATAAAGACTGGGGTTGTGTGTAGACGGTGGTCATCGATGTGTGGTCCATCAACCAGTGATGTACTGGTGTTCACTCAGATTGTATCCATCGTTGCAAGGGCAAGTTACAGTAAAGTCAGCGACACGCACACCCACTTGTTACACGCTGTTCCACTGTGTACAAAAAATGCGTGCGCTATACCCTCTCAGCCATCAGGAAATCGACTTTGTTAGTCATACTGCTTTATACTCTACAGCTAAGAACGTACATAGCGCAAGAATCCAGTCAGTATAAGTGCTCAAAAGCGTTTTGAGAGGATGCATGCCATAGGCATCAGCAATGTCTAGGCGTATGTATTTGAGAAAAAGGCGTCTCTTGAGATTAGGTTCAAATGTGGCCATATTAATCATAACTCTCAGTTTTAATGGCAAATTATTCCAGAGTCGTACAGCTATTCTGTAGAAGGATCGATCTCCATTGGCGGTGGGGTGGTCCTTGCATGTGAAACACGCACCATGCCTTGTCCCATGGATTTAAGAGACCTTGTGAGCCTGTATTCTTGGAAGAGTTCCTGGACATACACGGGGGCTAGGCCCGTCTTTGCTTCAAAGGTTATAACAGGGGCGCTTTGTACGTGATCTTGTCTGCAACCAATGATGTTTCTCTAACACTGGAGGAATGTGGTTGTCTTTCTTTGTCGCACGTCTAGGTACACAATTCTGAACGCGCTGGAGCTTTGCCATCAGTTGCTTTGGTAATCCAATCAGAAGAGCATTGCAGTGATCTAAATGGGACACCACACAGGATTGAACAATGGTCTGTTACGGTCTTAGGTTTATAAACAGACGTATTCAGGCAATGTTGATGTTAAAATATGCATAGCTGCATACATTGTTCACATTGGACTCTGCAGAGATGAATCAAATATAATCAAATATAAATCCAAGATTTCGTGCTTCTTTGCTTGTTTCATTGATGTAGCTTCCAATTCCACAGGGGGGCAGAAAAGAGAGAATCAACAGTCCCGTCTTTTCACTGTTGAGCTCAAGACAGTTTAATGTCATGTCATTGTCCCAGTGCATCAAACGATGATAGATATCCCCCTACTGGTGTTGTGTGGGACACAACAAACATCCAGAGACCTTTTAAGCTTAGAATTGGTAAGGGAAACTTATGGGTTCTTTTCTTCTCTGATCTACATACCAGTATTGTTAACAATAAAGTTCATGACAAGCTGATTACATTAATCTGCATAGTCCAGTGAACAACTCAGGTGGCCACTTGTTTGTTTTTCTTGATGTCCAACAAATTGGGACACCCTGTTTGAATTTCATATATCACAAATATCAAACATCTCCACAAGAAAATGGAGTAGAGTACAGATTATTTCCCGGCTGTGTTCTCTGGTGCTAGGCACACATTCAAGACAATTTTCACGCTTCTAGTCGCAAGTGTTATTACGAAATAACAAGTGAAATGCAGAGCTCTCAAAATTGCAGCCAGCACGGCGCACACTCGCATGTCTTATAGGTCGTCTCGATCTAATACCCTGTATCTATACTATACGATTTAAGCCGTTTTTGACAGTTGTGTTGGGCAAACGGCGATGAAACAGTTTTTGAGAAGGAGTACTGTGTCTCTCCTATGACTGGTCACTCGTGGATGCCCTGAACGCTGACGCTCCTAACGTCATTGTTTGGATGAAGTTTTCTTCAGGCTATTATGTATATATTAAAGATATTATATTATATCACACCATCATATTTTACTTTATTAGTTCATAACTGGCTTCCTATATCACAGAAAATTCAAGCTAGCAAAAGTAAATGCGACACAATAGTTACCATGCGTCATTCCGACCATGCCAATAGATAATTACCATAGGTCTGTGTATTACCTCACCTGGACATGGTGAGAAACCACAGTTCTCACTGGTGGTGCAAGTGAGGGCCTCGGAACAGTCTGCTCCACCGTGAGCTGGGGCAGGGTTGGTGCAAGTTCGGGTTCGAGTCCTGGTTCCTGTGGCCGCGGTGCCGCACGTCAGTGAACACACCAGCGTGCCCCACGACCCCCAGGCGGTGACACCTCCGTCAACTGGAAAACATCAGAGACGACGCATAGTGTCCCGGGACGGGAAGATGGTTTTGATGCTATCTTTCATCTAAAAATCAGAATTCTTACAACACAAACGGCGCATTCGTGATAAGTAAATTGTGAGGTAACATCATTGCAACGACAAATCAAATGTTACTTAAAAACATTTTTAAATGTGACTACACTTTACTGAATAAATATATTTCCTTAACAAATAAATAATGAATGAATAAAGGAAGTTGTTCCCAGATAGACAAATGAATAAGATGTTTCAAACAATCGTTTTTGTTTTGCAGGAATCTGTTGTGAATGAATTCTTTCAGTTTTCTTATATAGTGATCAATGCCACCGTGCAGCATATTTTGTGGAACATGAAGTGTTTGAGTGAGTTAAAACGTAAGGTCACCACGGCATTATTTCAGATTTATTATGACGAAATAACTCTTGCACACGATAAATGCAAGTAACAAATCCTGTCATCAAAGTTTTGTAGGGTATCAAAGAAGGTGTGTAAAGCTAGCATGTAACTCTAAAGCTGTTTTACTATTGAAGACAAAACAATTGCAGACTACAGGCCGTCAATAGCTGTACGAACCATGGAGACTTACAGTACATGTGTCACCTGCCTGGACCCTAGCTAGATGTACAACGTCCCTTCAGAGTTAGCCGACAAAGAACTTAACACGCATTTCACAAATAAAAATGTTGCAGATGTCAATACATTTTCGCCAAATTGGCTCATGCCTTTCCCTTCTTTGGGTTTTTTTTAGGGAGTGTCCTTTTCTTTTTATTTATTTATTTATTTATTTATTTATGTATTTTTCTGTTTATTTGTGTGTGTGTATGTGTGTGTGTGTGTGTGTGTGTGGACGTGTATACTGTCTTTTCCACTGTCACTAATTCCGCTTGCAAGTCTTTTGCACAGGACACATTACTAGAAAAAAATGTTGTGATATCTTTACTGTAATACACTAATAGTGCTTAAATGCGTTTTACCTGTCAACGTATTCACTTTCAAATGCATGTGTAAATACAGGCTCGAAGTTTTAGCAAACGACCAAAGTGGAACTTTTGTATGAAACCAGAGTTTGGATGCAAATGTTACAAGTATGGTTTATCTCTTTCTTTACCTGTTAAACACGTTATTAAGTGAGAAATCTTTTTCTCTTCTTTTTATTTCAGTACAAAAATATGACGCACTTTTTAGCACCATCCCAAATTCGAAGGTGGTTCAATGAATTACCTGTCTTTGAAATACCAACGAGGAAACCATTAAACAAATCATTTCATGATGATACTTGTGCATCAGGAAATGAGTGAAAAAAGAAATAGAATAAAATCAGTTCGATAATGACCTTCATCAAGATGTGTTAAGATGTTTCATTCAGACACTGGCATCTTAACATAACAAATCCAGATATGGCTGGATCAGCTAACAACTGAGTGAGTGAGTTTTACGCCGCACTCAGCAATAGTACAGCCATATGGTGGCGGTCTGTAAGTAATCGAGTCTGGACCAGACAATACCAGTGATCAACAAGCTTAGGTCTGCGCAACTGGGAACTGATGACATGTGTCAACCACGTCAGCGAGCCTGACCACTTGGTCTAGCTAGCCGCCTCTTACGACAAGCATAGTCGCCTTTGCTAACAACCACATGCAAGCGCTGACGTGGGAGAAAGATTGTTTAACACGCCAATCTGATATGTCTGTGTCCAGGGGATTACGCTTTCTTCACATTTGCAATGAATAACAGTTGTTCTACCACCCAGGTTACAGCCATATCTACGTCTCTGTTGATAAGTGACTGGAATGGTATGGCAGTGTGACGGAGGAAGATCTCAAGGGGAAAGCTCATCGTCAGTTTTGAAATATTCATCATCCGTTCATGCCAGCAATACTCACCCATCAGTGACTACACAAACACTTCATTGTCTTATTCCCTCTAGACTGTATGTACTATATGGAATCGTACGTTGCACATGGGAATTTCTATATCTCTTTGTCATATAATGTCGTGTATATAGAGCTGTGTATAACAGTTATAACGAACGTTCCCTCAATGCTCCAGAATCTTCAGAACTCAAACGAAATTAGTATCTTGGGCGGTGGGGTAGCCCTGTGGATAATGACACCGCTCATCACGCATGAGATCCGGGTTCGATTCAAAATGAATTACTGTGCTTCAAATACTCTAGACACCCGGGATTTGGAGAACAGATGATGTTTAAGGACATTTTAAACACAAAAATAAACTAAAGTGCCCACATGGGTTTTGATGTCTGCACTCATTTATATCGAGCCTTCACCACGGTCCTTACTATGATACTTACCTTCCGCTATTGGCAGTATATAACCTGTTTTTATCTTGTATTGTCATTTTTGTTAAACTGCTTTAGATCTAGTTACTTTAAATTCGAATCTGTGATACACTAGTTAATTTACTGTCCGTTGAGATTTTGTTGTGTTGTTGTGATTTTCAATTGACAGTTAATTATTATGCATAAGTGTAATTGTTCTCGTCGCGGTATGGCTAAAATACTGCCGATGTGACGACAAATTACAGACTACATCGAGTCTGGGTACATTAGAAAAATGTTATCAGCCAGCCATTCCAGCTGATCCTCATGGTAGTAGCATGCGGTACTGCTCTCTTGTGACGTCATTCCGAGTTGTGCGATGTTACTACCTGTCAATGCGCAGCGAATACTCACTCTTTCATTTTCTGCCTATAGAATACCATTCGGTCGTGTTTTGAAAAGATACAGATCACAGAACATGGTGACTTTTGGTTTACAATAAGTATTACGTCAGAGATAGTTAAAAGTCAAACATTTGGAAAACAATTATGTGTCAACACCTCGTAAAGGACAAGGTATGATAGAGGCCATTATTGGCCCACAACATGTCATGATTATCAAAAGTTTACAACACAATAATTTTAGCATAAAAGGAGCTAAACTAGTTGTTGCAGTTACCTCCAATTGCATTTTTATGTTTTTGGTGTTGTTAGTTTTCCTCTTTGAAGACCTCAAAGTTAACATATTTTACAATATCTTCTAGAAACCTACATTTTCTGATTTTCAGAGTGGTAGAAAAGTGTGAGCAAAAGCGTGACCCATCCCAATTTTTTCACCACATATGAAGAGAGTAAATTAGAATGCACACCTAAAAAATTGTGGTGGGTCACGCTTTTGCTCACATCAAAATCTTTAAAAAAGTACATTTTTTCGGTTTATGAAATTGCCCCATACAACATCTCAAAAAATAAACATTGACATAAACTAACATCTTTAAAAACAATCCATCACATTTACACATCTGTGCCATGATACATTATATACTGAACATCATTGAAAACGCACCACCTGTAAATTTTGAAATAAGGCAATAGAATCTTTTGGAAATGGAAAATTAATGGTGGGAATTTTGATAATAACACACTAGATCGTAAATAACGCTCTACAGTAAAAAACGGATCGTTCGAACACATCATCGAACACATCACATGAAAACAACAAAATTCATGCACATCACACACGAAGGGCACAAATTGCATGCAGAAAGCATGCTGTTCAGGGGTATAAATGACCTTCGGCACAAAACCGTTCTCATTTTCGCAGTACTTTCGTAAGTAAAGTTTTTTCGCCATGCCAAGATTGTCACCAGAGGAACGAGAACAGGCCTTGGGTATGTTGCAGGTCGGCGCTTCAAGCAGAAACATTGCACGACGATTTGGGTGTCATCATTCGACCATTCTGAGGCTTGCTAACAGATACCAACAAACAGGAACCAGCAGGGACCGGCAACGCCCAGGTCAGGCACGTGTTACCACCCCTCGTCAAGATCGAGACATTGTACGGCGCCATATTCGGGATCGAACCTTGCCCGCTGCCAGAACCGCCAACGCTGTCCAGGGTCGACGTGGTTTGATCAGCGCTTCCACCGTCCGACGCCGTCTTCGTGCGGCAAGGGTTACGTTTCAATGTTGTTCAGTATATTTTGAATGGTTTTGTTATCTAAAATACACATATCAAACATCTTTATTAAAATTTTCAATATCATAAGGCACTCACAAGGCTGATTTATGAGAGGTAAACATTGGTTTTGGGTTGTTGGTCTCTGCTAGAAAAGTTAGAAGATGTATGAAGATTTTCAAAATATGATCAAGCAGTACTGTAAAGGTGAGAATCTTTGTTATTATGTAAGAATTTGATCATAGTTTTTCTATCATCTGTGTATCAAACACCTTTGAGTCCCCTGTTACTGTCAAAATAACACTGTCATTCAACAGGATTGCCATATATAAACATATGGATTTTCCAAGACCTTATGTACCTTGATGTTTTCAATGACATATTAGATTTAACCAAAATGACTACACTTAACTGTATGAAAAGGATTTTTTTTAGCTAGAATAAGAACATTGTATCAAGGTCTAGCAGATGATGAACACAAGCAGACGTCAAGTCATACATAGTTGTGGCACCCGTGGCGAGCCACCTCCTCGTGGTGGGTGCTGGGTAACGCCAAGAGCTCGCCGACACCCCCGTTGTGGACCCGGGGGGATATTTGGTCCACCAACCCGTTTGCCGTGGGTTGCAACCCTGTGTCGGTGGAGGAAGGGATCCTGGTGGTTGAGGGCAATAGGTGCCTGCAACCGTGTACCTATTGCTCAACACACCACTTTGGCCCTGACTTCACCTAGACGGGAGGTAGAACTGGCCCGGTTCTACCAATCGGCTGGTCATGTCATGCCCTGTGCATGGTCAACATCAAATGTGGATTATGTATATCTGTGTATCTTTTCCACGAAATATTTTTGTGATACTCTCATGTTTGAAAATTGTTGCTATGCCTAGAGTCCTATGCCAGAAGGCGGTGGCTCATGGGCCAATCTGGCAATACTGACCTCCGGGTTCTATGTGTCTTCAGATAATAGCCATGGGCGGAACCAGCCTGACTTTTCTTCTGTTTGACAATTTTAGCTACCTGTGTCTGTACTGCTAGAGTATAACAACCCTGTAACCCTGGTGGTTTGGAGTCGGTTTCCACTTCGACACCGTCCTTGTTGACACTCCATGGTGGGTGGGGAGCAGGGTTGTCGAATATCCTTTCTTCATTATGCCTACCCCCAATCTAACTGGTTCTCGATCAAAATCAAAAAGGCGACATGTTGAAACAGATGGTTTATCATCTTCTGATGATGACTCTACTGCAGTCAGTAGTGAATCCTGGCCGCGCTTTTTAGTTGTGGACGGAATTGATGGACAACCTTTGAAGCTTAACCCCTTTGTCATATCAAAAGCCATTGCTGGAATATGTGGTGAAGTGAGAAATGTAACACGTCTCAGGACAGGTTCTCTGTTAGTTGAATGTGCAAAGAGACAGCAATCTGTTAATTTGCTCGCAGCTCGCCAGTTTGCGAATACTGGGATTACTGTTTCCGTTCATAAAACTCTTAATTCGTGCAGAGGCATCATACGTGATCGGGCAAAATGTCTTGCTGACATGTCAGAAGGCGAAATTGCTTCTGAACTGAAGTCCCAAGGTGTCACCTCTGTCAAGAGATTCTCTAGGAAACTAGGTGATGAAATCATTGGGACGAATACATACCTGTTTACTTTCTGTCTCACGTCCTTACCAAAATCAATAAAAGCTGGTTATTTTAACATTGAAGTGGAAGTGTATATTCCCAATCCGCTTCGATGTTTCAAATGTCAACAGTTTGGACATGGAGCTAAGTCATGTCACAGCTCCCCAGTTTGCTCCCGTTGTAGTGGGAAACATGAAAATGTCAACTGCGCAAATGAAATAAAATGTGCGAACTGCAATGGTAACCATATGTCATTTTCCAAATCATGTCCAGCATATGAAAGACAAGCACAAATTTTGAAATTGAAGCACACCAACAATATATCCTTCAATGAAGCAAAGAAACTTTTACCAGTTACAAGTCACATGTCGTCTGCAAAAACGTACGCAGTAGCTGTTTCTACTCCTTGTACAAAGGTTGATCAGGGCTGTCAAACTGCGATCACATGGGTCTCCGATGACCAAACTGTTTTGTACAGTGTTTCTGGTGCCAGAAATGGTGCTGCCACTCAGACAGAGACTGAAGCTGACCATATGCTTCCAGCCATGTCTCCCACACCATTAACCACCACTACACCGCCAGCACCTGAAGTTCTTTCAGACCCCGAAGTACAGCCAGCATCGGTAAACAAACCTAAACGTCTTACGAACAAACAACAGAAACAACTCAAAAAGAAAGAAACTAGGGCACTTAAGCACATAGAAGTGTCTCTTCCTTTAACTGTTCCTGTAGAGGTTCACAACACTTTTGAACCTCTGGACATGGAGGTCACGCCATCGCTATCAGATCAGCGAAGACCTTCTCCACGTGCTCGATCTCCAATTGAACCACCATGACTTCTTCCACTACTTTATTTCAATGGAATTGTAGAGGACTTCGTAATAATTTTAATGATCTTCAGCTATTAATACAAGATCTAAAACCATCAGCCTTTTGCTTACAGGAAACTTTCCTTAAAGCTACAGATAATTTTGACTTGAGATCATATACTTCTTACCATCACTTTTCCCCTCCAGGTTATAAAGCTACTGGAGGTTCTTCTGTTATGGTGAGGCAGGGTGTTATTCACAGTCCTGTTCCTCTTAATACCCCTCTCCAGGCTGTCGCTGTACGCGTAACCCTGAATATTGTGTTTACTCTTTGTTCTTTATATATTCCACCTTCGTTTTGTCTCCAACAGGTTGACCTTCAAGCATTATATGACCAGCTACCGAAGCCCTGTGTCATCCTGGGAGATTTAAATGGTCATAACCCTCTTTGGGGTAGTACTAACATCAATACAAACGGTAAAATCTTAGAGGAGTTTTTCTCAAACAATGATTTATGTATTTTTAATGATGGTTCTTACACTTATCTTCATCCTGGAACTGGCAGTTACTCTTGTCTGGACTTGTCAATAGTGGATTCCAATTTACTGGGTGAATTCGAGTGGTCGGTTCACGATGACCTGTGCGGAAGTGACCATTTTCCTACTGCTCTCACAGCTGTGTGTCCATCTGATGTTCCTCCATCGTCCAGATGGAATTTCACTAAGGCTGACTGGAATTTGTATGCAACTCTTTGTACTAATAAACTAACACCTGATGCTTTTACAGATGTTGCCGATCCTATAGAATCTTTCTCTGCTGAACTTCTCAAAATAGCTGAAGATTGTATTCCAAAGTCCTCTCCAAATTCTCACATACGTAAACCATGGTTTACAACTGATTGCAAACAAGCTAGGAAAGCACGGAAGAAGGCTGAACATTATTTCCGTCGCCATCCCATGGTCCATAACTTAAATAAATATAAAATACTAAATGCTAAAGCCCGGCGTATTTTTAAACAAAATAAACGCAAGTCTTGGCAAAATTATGTGTCAAGGATAACTTCACGAACGCCAATGTCAAAGGTTTGGAACATGATCCAGAAAATAAAAGGTAAGGGGACCAAATCAAGCATCCACCATCTACAATCTGGAGATCAGTTGTTAACTGATCGATCCGATATCGCAAATAAACTGGGTGAAACGCTTGCCAAACATTCTTCCTCGTCTAATTATGTTCCAAAATTTCAAAAATACCAAGAACAACAGGAGAAGAAACCCATCAATTTTCATTCGGACAACGGGGAAGATTATAACGAACTCTTTTCTATCCATGAGCTTTATAATGCTCTTGAACAAGCTAATAATACCGCTACAGGAGCTGATGGTATACATTATCAACTCCTGAAACACTTACCAGGATCATGTTTAGAGACTCTGTTGAATATCTTTGATGAAATTTGGACGTCAGGTAAATTTCCTTCATCCTGGCGCGATGCCATAGTTATTCCCATACCTAAACCTGGACGTGATCATACTGATCCATCTAATTATAGACCTATTTCACTGACTAGCTGCGTTTGCAAAACCATGGAACGCATGGTCAATAACAGATTGATATGGTACTTAGAATCAAACAACTTAATCACAGATATTCAATGTGGTTTTCGCAAAAATCGAAGTACCATTGACCATTTGGTTCGATTGGAATCATTCGTTAAGAATGCCATTGTATCCAAACAGCATGCAGTGTCAATCTTTTTCGATTTAGAAAAGGCTTATGACACTACATGGAAGCACGGTATTTTAAAAGATATTCATGACTTTGGATTGCGAGGTCGTCTGCCTCAATTTATATCCGAATTTTTAGCTGACAGGCAATTTCAAGTCCGCGTGGGTTCTACCTTGTCTGATTATTATGCTCAAGATCAGGGTGTCCCACAAGGCAGTATTTTGTCTGTAACTTTATTTAGCATTAAAATCAACAGTTTAGCAAAGGTTTTAAATGATTCAATTGATGGATCACTTTTCGTGGATGATTTTAATATTTCTTGTCGTGGCAAAAACATGCACACAATTGAAAGACAACTCCAGCTTTGTTTAAATAAGATTGATAAATGGTGTATGGAAAATGGATTTAAATTTTCAAAATCCAAAACTAATTGCATCCACTTTTGCCGAAAGTATAAACCTCATAAAGACCCCGAACTGTATCTAGATAACACACCTATTACAGTTGTTAAAGAAGCAAAATTCTTGGGCATAATTTTTGATGAACATTTAACATTTCGACCACACATTAAATATTTAAAAAATAAGTGCCTGAAGGCCCTCGATTTGCTAAAGGTTGTATCTAATACAAAGTGGGGTGCAGACCAGAAAACCCTCCTCCAACTATACCGAGCTCTTATACGATCCAAACTTGATTACGGCTCCGTTGTGTATGGCGGAGCCTGCAAAAGCAACCTGAAACTTTTAGATTCTATTCATCACCACGGTCTAAAACTTTGTCTTGGATCCTTTCGAACTTCTCCCCTTGACAGTCTTTATGTTGAAGCCGATGAGCCTTCTTTGAACCATCGACGTATTAAGCTTTCTTTGCAGTATGTTACAAAACTGTTTTCTAATGAATCCAACCCTGCATACAACTGCGTTTTTAATCCTCTCTACGAGGATTTGTATGGGAAAAAAACTTCTCTTATTCCGCCTCTTGGAATACGAATTAAACCTTTCCTTTCTGCTGCTGGCATTAAGCTACAAAATATTGCTCCTTCCCGTCTTCTTTCGTCTCCTCCTTGGCAATTGGTTAGGCCAGAGGTTGACCTCACCCTGACAATGTTTAAGAAATCCGAAACAAATGAATTACAATACAAACAAGGATATAATCAGTTAAAAACTAAATATGGCAATTACAAATCCTTGTTCACAGACGGGTCCAAGGACGGTGGCGCTGTGGCCTGTGCCACTGTTATTGGTTCTACAACAATATCGTCTAGAATACCGGACAATGCCTCTATTTTCACAGCGGAAGCAAATGCCATATTAACGGCTCTTAAACATATTGAAAGACACCCTAAACATAAACAGTATATAATTTATTCAGACTCTCTTTCTTGCCTTCAGGCTATTAAAAACTTATCGTGTCAACATCCACTTTTAATAGAAATTATTGAAATATATAATGTTCTTGCTACTGGCCAATACGACATCGTCCTCTGCTGGTTACCTAGCCACGTAGGCATTTCTGGTAACACAATGGCCGATTTTGCTGCCAAGGCAGCACTCAACAAATCTGTGACACCACTTCTTGTTCCTTACTCGGATTACAAAGCTAGCATTGGAACTTACATCCGTGATCTGATGCAGAAGAGGTGGGACACCCAAGTAGGTATCAATAAATTACATGAAATAAAACCCTACATTGGTTACACCTACTTGGGTTGTCAGTCCAGATCTGAAGAGGTCATCATGCGACGATGTCGCATTGGCCATACTAGATATACTCACAAATACTTATTAAAAGGTGAAGATCCTCCGTTCTGTATCCCTTGTGATGAGAGAGTTACGGTCAAGCATATACTGCTTGACTGTGTTGAATTCTCCATCACAAGGGAGAAATATTTTACTGTTAAAACAGTTAAAGATCTTTTTAACACAGTTAGTTCTCATTTAATTATTGCATTTTTAAAGGAAATTGATTTATTAGTTGAATTCTGAACAATATGCTCTGTAGATAGATGTATTTTAATGTTTGGTAGCTAGACTAGGAAGTTGAGCTGTTTGTGGCTGTACCCTCGAAGGGGGTTGAAGTATTGTAAAATTATTGTCCTCCTGAGAGGGTACGTAAGTCCCACATCGTTCAAAGCCAGTGTAAACGTACCAGGTGTTTTAAATGTAGTATTCTTGTTCTTTTAATTTTGGCTAAAATTTCCTACAATCGCCATCAGCTGAAGGGATGATGTAAATCCAACTAGGGTCCACGCAGGTAGCAAAGGTACTGTGGGTCCCCTTGGTCTCTAGTGTGGTGATCTACCTTCCGTTGTTGGCGATCTATAGCCTATCTTTATATTGTGTTATCCCCTATCGCTAAATATTTTAGAATTCATTTCTAGTTTTACTTATATATCTGTGATATTCTAGTGATTTTACTGTCCTTTGTTGACAGGATTATATAATCAATCTTTCATTATTGTTACTCTATATATTGTTTTAGTCACGATGTGGCTGAAATATTGCCAAAGTGACTTTAAATTTTAACTCACTCACTCACTCATACATAGTTGTAAAGTGTAATATATAAGCTTAATTCACACTGGGAGGCAAAGGAATATGTAGCCTAATGGTAGCAACAGTGGACTATCGGTATTTTTTGTTATCAGACATGCAAGTTCAAATCCATGTAACGTTTCTTTCTTTTTTTCAAAGTTTGTTTATCAAGTCTACAATGTTTAATTAAACTGTTTCGCATCAAATCCAAATATTGTAATTTGTTTTCATAAGTTTGGTAATCTATGTTACAACACTGGTGAAATAAGCTTTAATTAACATCATGTAAATCTTTTCTTGAGACCACTGACCATTCACCTTTTCAAGTCAGTCTAGTTGCCTTTGTACCCAATATTTTAAATTCATATTTTAGATATTTTGATCTACTTTAGGTTTATACACTTTTGCATACTGCAGTTCTTGAGAGTGAATCACATACTGAGATTGATGACTGTGTGAATGAAAAGTAATAGTGGATGTTTTTTATCTTTAAAGTGGATAAGTAGTGAATAATTACTCTGTGAAGTCTTTTGAATACTGACTTTAACAGGTGCATGGTGTTGATATGAACCTGCACTTACAATGAAATTTCACCTGAAATGGTCCCCTTTGAGGTCAAGACCTGTGATTTTTAGTGCAACATGGTTGGCTATTGTATTAACATATGATGATTGAGATGATAACTGTATATTTGCTAAAACTGGTTGTAAATGCTGACTTGTAACACTTACTAGCTGGAATGAAGCTGTGCCCAAAATGTAACTTTACCCCAATCAGGCCCCTGTGATTCTTAGTACAACATGTTTGTCATCATGCTTACATGTTGTACAATGAACCCATGGATTACATTTGCAAAGAATGCTGTGAATAATGACTGAGTTTTGGGGACACAATTGGCAAGTAATTGAATTAACAATGTTTTGCAACCCTAATTGGGCCCCTTGCGGTTAAAACAGTATGATTGACATTGATATGTTTTTCAGCATGACTACCTGTCGTAAAACTGCGGTAATTTGTATGTAAATAAAATGACAGTTGTAAATAAGCCATTATGGAAAACTGATATTTCAGACTTTGTGTTATTTTTCATGGGAACTGATAAAACCCGTTCTGGGCCCCCACTGCAGTAAAATTACACATCAGAACATATAAAATATAGCATTTTTATGCAAAGCTAACTTGTCTCTAAACAAATAATAGTTTTCAGCCAATTCTGTTAGTGGGCCAAAAAACACCCTTATCATACCTTGTCCTTTCGCATTTGATTTCATTGTTGGTTATTTGGGATTGTGTATCCAGGATTATCATCACCGGGAGGTTTCACGTGGGATAAACGTCTGAGGCAAGCATACCTCAGGACTGTCCTCTCACATTTATCAGTCACATTATATGTCGTAAAGGACGAGCACACTTCCCTGGTTACGGTTATTTGTACAATCTCTGTTCGTAACACCATTGCCATATTGATTCGGTGACGTCACTGTTCTGGAACATAATAGGCCGCAGACGTTTTGTCTAGATGCTAAGTGCATTCCTTTGTTCACAAGTGACTGCAGTGCATGGCCAGGCAGGCATCGGAACATTCTCAATTAAATGCACTTAGAAAATGTCAACTCTGCCGTCACAAAGAATACAATTGAGAGTTTCCTCTTTTTCATATCCATTTAATTTGTGTTTACACATTTTGTTTGTATTTACTTACTTATTTTGTAAAACTTTATTCGCATATATTTAATTTTTTGTCTGGGAGTGGCTAGGGATGGTAGGCATTGTGCGGTGCGTCACGATTAAATATAAAAGCAGAACACACGATTCTCTGCTGTCAGTGATAACTTCAGTGAATGGTAGAAAATGGCCATCTTTTCCATCACTCATTAGCGTACGTTCAGTGGTTGATAAATGTCATCGGTTCCCAATTGCGCAGATTGATACTCATGCTGTGTGTCACTGGACTGTCTGTCCCAGACTCAATTATCAACAAACCGCTCGTATATAGCTGTACTGTTGCAGTGTGCAGCGTAAAAGTAAACTCTCACTCACTCATTCACAGGATGACGACATGAATACTACTATCAGTTCAAAAATACAGGTAGGTTAATTATCATCAGAAACAGATTTGATTGGGGGGTAAAGTTGAAAATATATGTGAAATTGCTATGAATGATTAAGTGAAAATCAGTTTTGCCCAAGTCCTCCCCTACAAAAAGCATGGCTAGTATCAGGGTTAGAGTTTAGTTTTGATCCATAGAAAATGTGACATCTATGTTGACAAACACTCATGGCCTCTCAGACCAAGGAACTTAATGCCTTTGGTCGGTTCCTGACTGTGTCCTAATCCAAAAAAAGGAAGTAAATTTGGACTTTGGTTTCAACTATGTGTCTGGAACTTCAATACGTTCGCAAGTGAACACTTAGACATGATCCATGACTCATGCAGATGTTTCGACCAATAATGTATTCGTAGGAAAGAAAGACTAATAGTTAGGAGCACGGCCTATAGCTAGTGGTCAAAAAGCACCATCCATCATGTAGTGAGTTGGGACAGTATTGCAGCACTATCACGGCTGAGGACACAAATAACGGGTTGCTGGCACGTAGCCATGTCTTCAAATTGCGAGTCCCTGACTAGACGATTTAAACATTTGGCTACTTCACTGCCACCGGCGTTTCGGAAACCTATGATCATGGCTTCAAATCGGACGTTCAGCACCTTTCCAGTATTGTGAGAATAGCCCATATCCCAACACGTTTGGCTCTCCACCCATATCAAGCTGACTCGCTCGTATAACTGGATCAACGTATAAAGCCGCGGTGAATCTTGCCTCCAACCCCCATCCTCGCACATATGCACACACGCACGGACACACACATGCAATTTCACATTAGGAATAGGAATTTGGCGGCAGAACAAGATGGCGTACCTAAAAGTTACCTGATGTAAAGGGTACGTGTAAGTCCAAATTAATTATCTCATTATCATAATTATCTAATGATAGCCAGAAGGTTTGTTTCCTAAATACAAACATGGAAACCTACAAGAGGACAATGACTAATTTATACTGACTCGGGCATTCAGATAGACCACAGTTGATGTCACCAGTTTCCGAGAGACTCTCTGTGCAGTTAGCTCCGCCTTTATCCGGAGCCGGGTTGGTACAGGTTCTAGTCCGGGTTTTCAATATGGTGTGTGAGGGCCCGCAGGTCTGAGGGCAAGCTGGTCCTGTCCACTGGCCCCAAGCGCTGACACCGCCGTCAACTGAAGACAAAGGAATGGCATAACGGTAATGTTGTCATGGAGGGATGTCAATTATTTAACACTGGTCTGTTTGACAAAGTATAGTTACTGTCGTGAATATAGGATGCAATTCCTCGGACAATTCTCTGTCCATTTTGTAATAAAGTGGAGAGTGGATTACATTTTTTTTTATTTCTTTGTCCTGTTTATAATGATCTAAGGCAAATGTAGTTTCCCAAGTGGCTACAATGAGATATCAATGCTACAGTATTAAATCCATGTTACAATATAAGGTATTTCTATTCATCTGTCATGCGCCTGTATAGAGAAAACTTTCAGTGTAACGTGTGTACCGTATGTTGCACACGTTGTATATATTATCCATATCTACTTTGTATATGGGCCTATGACCTTCATGCATTAAACTGACTCATAAAATGGCGACTTCGTGGGTATAGGTACAGCGAGCATAAAAATGATTGTGATCTGGCCTCTTATCAAGGATGAGAATGAGCTCCAATGATGGGTATAATGTGTGGTCTATTCTTCCCATAATCTAAGAATAAGTCTGTGCTTTCAGTCGCATGATGAGATGCTATAAGAAGAAAACAAACACTGATACAAACAATCTACATCCTTTGGCGGACCATTGAACATCAGTAGCCAGCATTGGTGAGAATGGTGAGCTACTTCCCTGGCGAACCATCATGTCACTGTTTGAGCAGCTCCGCCAACAAACAAGAGAGGAGGTAACAATGAGCAGTCCGGAAGTCAGCGACGTGTCTTTGTCTAGTCAGTATAGGGTAACTGCTGACAGTCATTTTCATTTTGATCTTGCTGTGGTAGCACGCCAGTGCCTTAGCAACATTAAACTCGCAGTCGCAGTCGCAGTCGCAGTCGCAGTCGCTAACTACTGTTAGTCCAGACATTGGCCAGCAATCTCGAAGATGCGTGACGATGTCTTGAGGTTCTCTATTGGTATGCATCCCAAGGCAACGACACATGTGGAAGGTTGTTTAAACAGCTACATATGCAGGCTCTGGCAGGTTGTCAGCTATGGGAGAAATGTGCGATCAACTCTACCCAAGCAGGACAACCACAACTACTTGGCCCATCAGCAGTATGTTTTAGAGGAACAGAACATCGTCTGCTTCTTGTCCTCCATATGTCGTGGCACCAATAAGCCGTTGGAGGAGCGGTGCCTTTCGATCTAGAAGAGCTGCCTCAAACTGCACTATCATTATTTTTAAGGGATCTTGACCAAATGGCCTGTTGAAAGGATGCCTTTCCTGACATTCATTTTGGCATCTCGCGTCTCGTATTTAGGCCACCGATATGGGAGAAACTTGCGGCTGTTGTCAGATCAGTGTCACTGAACCAAGATGGCTGAAATATTGCCGATGTGACGTTAAATTAACTCACTCACTCATTCATTGAACCAAATTCTGTTCCAGACCGATCCGCCGTATCTGACATCATCACCAATCGTTTGAAGTGGCTCAAGCTGAACCTGCCATTGAAAACCGAATGTTTGTGATCAAAGTGGGACCCTCAAGTGACACACTTGTCCCAAGGAGCTGTAATTCAGAATTTCAGCACACCAGCAATAAATATTCGTAGTGTCGATTCCCGCTGCTTGCGCATCATATCCCATCTCAGTTGTTACGTTAAAGTGGTGGAAACCTGGACAGCCATTTAGGCCAACATGCCGGGATATGAATGGACTACACCTCAAGGGGCATTCAATCAAAATAACGTTTTCATCGTAATTGTTTCTGCAAAATAATTTATGATCAGGAAGGTCATCGTGTCTTTCTCCTATCAAATTTATATCTGGGAATAATCTTAAAGCTGATTATGTTACCTGGTGCACAAGTTGAATACATGTTGAACCCCAATTCAGTGGAATACGTCATTGCTGCTGGTGTTGTTAGAGGTACGGTATACGCCACACATTCTTTACTGGTGTCCTTGTATCCAAAAGACTTTATCGGTCTAAAGAGGAAACAGCGAGCCGCGCATTCGGCACGACTAGCCATATCTGTCTTGGTCCAAAGGACACTTCCAATTATTCTTTTATCCCGGAAATCTGGCAAAGGATCTACCTCACAGACATCACAAACAATGGTAGAACTTTGAACAAGCCCCAAACCACAAGGAATCAAAATCAGTATCACATCACCTATAAGCATGACTCCTTGCTTCCCACGCTCTTGCTCTAAAGATAATCTGTGTGGAATTATGGCTACCCTTCCAGCTTTGGTTATCTGTTTATGTGTTTATGATTCCCCAGACATTATTTTCTGATTAATGTCCATACAAGGAATAACTAAATGATGTGTGATTCCCACAGAGACTTACCCGTCCTTCAAGGAACTGAATAGTGCCGAGAGGTAAAGCAATGAAAGGACAAGAAAAGCAATATAATAGAACGTTAAATCTCATGCATGATCAGCAGTGGCTTGGGACCAACTGCTGGCGGGCTGAACTGAAACTCCTAACTGTGGGAATTCGGATGAGGAGCCAGTGGAAGGGGTTGCGGATAAATAACCTAAAGTACTCGTTGACCAGACTATAGCCACAACTCTCCAGCATCAGAACGACTGCCTCCCTAAACCTGAGCCTGCACCCACCCGAGTCAACATTCCATACCAAGGCAAGAAAGTGATCAAATCAGCCGACTCCTCAGAAAAACTGCCAGTGTTGATGTGACCTTTTATTCTGATAAGACATTGAAAAACATCCTTAGAGCAAATGGAAGAGGTGGCAGTGATCAAACCAACCCCAACCCCAGAGGCTGCATCTACAAGATAAACTGTGACTGCGGCAGCAGCTACATAGGTGAAACCTGCAGACCATTCAACATCAGACTCAAAGAGCACAAAACTTCAGTAAGAAAATTAAATCTGAAAGCGGCCCTTTCTGAACACATCGTCAACTATCCAAACCACTCCACCAACTGGAAAAACACCGAGATCCTGGCTTCCAACATCAGTGATTGGCGGAGAAGGAAGCTTTGGGAAGCAATCAACATCAGAAGATTAGAACCTCAGATCAATAGAGATCAAGGCGTGTACCTACCCTCTGTCTGGTATGTCAACTAGGACTCATAGACTCTCAATCTATCAGCTGTGTAAACAACCATGTACTGTTAAAACATTCCCCCTTTCATCTCCCCTCTGTGATTGTACATACCTAATAATATTTATGTGCTTGTATATACATCTTACCTCTCTGGATACATGTATACCTATATATATTCTGCAATGTTACCTATGCTCATTATCCACCTGACGAAGGGGCAAGAATTAGCCTTGAAACGTCGTGTTAAAAGAATTAAAGAAGTTGTCATCCATAATAGTGTCTTGTATAAGGTACTCTAAACCTAAACTGTTTAGGCCATTATTCCGCATTCCTCAAATTTACACAACGATAGGATATGTCGAAATAACTCACTTCAGCATAACTGGGCATTTAGTGGGATGCGTAATATGATATTCAGAAAAGCATGTTTGTTCGTAAAGCATACGACCAGCTGCTGAAAACAGTAGACCAGACTATAGATGACAATTAGGTCGCTCAGCCATGTATGACGACGGACCGTCGACTCACCTGGCATGAATTGCATTCGCTACACAAGGGGTCATCTCAAAGATATTTTGTGCTTTTGTATGTGATTTGAATATGTCTTGATAAACATCGTATGTGTCTTGTTAAGATATCTTACCTGATAGCCATAGAAAAAGCATCGTCTCAAATGTCTCAACATATATAGGTGGCATGGCCACCCGAACATTCACAGGAATGGATATTGTTACATATGTTAGGACATATCGTGTTCTTCCCTACCTTAATTCCTCTGTGGGATTAGTATCTTAGCTGATATCGCTATCCCTCAGCCGGACCATCGTCTGCTTCGCCCGTCCTGGTTTCGGTTTTGAGACGACCCCACCTACCGGTTTCTTTTTATAGTGATATTAAGACTCCATGGTAGCTACTTTCTTCCTAATTTCAGCATGAAACTTATTATGTTTACATCAGCTATCATTTATAAATAAGCTAAGTCTGTTTTACATCATCGCACACTAATTTGTATAAAGCCATGGTCTGTTCCAGAAAAGTTGCTTTGGACAATCCGCATTGCTCATTTCTGCATCTCTCCTTTTTTTCACATTTCCAATCTCCCTACCATTGGAACAGTAGTTTGGCCGAACTTATTTTAACAGATATTTCACAATTTTGCTTATCAACTTACTTAAAATGTAAAAATAAACGTCATTGTTTTTGTTTTTTATTTCCGACAAAACTATAGCATTCAATCATAGGTCGTGTACTACTGGGGATGCATGCGAATGAAAGAAGAGCCACCTGGTTCCTTAATCATTGATGTCAGTACATTTCCTCTTTCCTCACATATGGTATGTGATATTCTGTACTGTTTGCACTGTTGCCTAACTCTGGTGCTCTTTATTTGGATCCAATGACCATGCTTCAAACACATCAAAATTAACGGTGTTTCGTCAGATAAAATATGCCGTTTACTGGTTCCTCGAGGCCCATGTACGTTCTATGATAGAGGTGCTACAGGTTACACTGTTACGAGAGTGTAATTTCTGTAAATTGTATTATTGACTGAGTGATAGTTATTATGGGAGTTAGTGAGTTAGAATTTAAACGTCAGATCGGAAATATTTCAGCCATATCGTGACGAGCAGAACATGATTATACAGAACATGGAGATATTATAAAACCCGTCGTCAAAGTACGGTAAAATAACTACAGTATCACAATTCGGGTCTAAAACTAGCATATGAAGTTAAAACTACAACACAATTTGGACAACGCCACGATCTGGCTGCAATGTTGCCGATGTGACGTTAAATATTAACTCTCTCACTCACAATTTGGACATCACATAATATAAAAGTAGGCTATAGATCACCAGCAATTGAAGGTAGATCACCATACTAGAGACCAAGGGGACTTACATTACTTGGCTAAAAGTGTCGAATTCACCAACAGATGAAGGGATGTAATAAATCCAGCAAATGTACTGCAGGTCCCCATGACCCCAGCTAAAGTGATCTGCCTTCATTTGTTGCCAGTTTAAAGTTTGTTGTTAATTGTGTACTGCCCGAATAGCGCCTTTATACTAACGTTATCTGCAAGTTTTAAATTCTTGTTGGTTTCTAGGTTTCGTACATATCACTTCCAAAAACGACAATAGAACATATAGTGGTTAGTGAATTTAGTTTCACCTCACTTTTCGGAACATTCCAGCAATATCACAGCAGGGAACACCAGCAATATTCTTCGGTGAAACGAGCGAGCGCTTCCGCCTCTAGGCTACGCCACCACCCCAAAAATTACACGAAACACCACATAAAGCTCAATGATGCCCATTGTACATACCCATTTTAAACTAGTCATGCATTTCAAGCGAAAAGGAGCGGTGAGGTAGCCTAATGGTTAAACTGTTCGCCCGTCACGCCAAAGACCCGGGTTCGATCACCCACATAGGTACACTGTGTGACGCCCGACATGATATTGCTGGAATATTGCTAAAAACGGCGTAACACCTTATTCACTCACTCACTCAAACCAATAGTGAGTGAGTGAGTTAATATTTAACGTCACATCGGCAATATTTCAGCCATATCGTGACGAGACATAACACTGAAATGGAATATATGTGTATGATGAAAACAAAGGACAGTAAAAACAACCAGAATATCACAGAAAAGAATGTAAAACTAGTAATTAGACCTAAAATAATTTATATAGAGAGAACAGTACAATATAAAAATGGGCTATAGATTGCTAAGAACTGAAACTGAACGAAAAACAACGAAAAAGAGTCCTCTGAAGCTATACAACTATTCTATACAACTTCTTGTTTTCCATAGACGCAAACGACTCCCACCAAAAACACACCGAATCGATCAGACCTGTCAGCGCGCGCTAATTGTCATTCAATTTCCGAGACGCATACACCTAACTGACATTGTGCTATTAGGTACATAAATCGAAAACAGTTCTTTGACGTCTCCGTTCCCCATTGCGCACCTTGACTATCATCTGCCCACACCGAACAGTCAGCGATCTGACTGGCTATAAATGAAATATGTCCCGTAAGCGTTAAAACCCCGTCAATGACTATATATACCTTGATGGCAGTTTCTGTGTAACAGACAAAGACTTAAAACAACAAGAAAAGAATGTGATGACACTACTTAGGTTACAACCTGTTTCAAGTTACATTACAGCCAGTGAGAAGTTCCTCACCAACTTTAAGCCAATCAGTGAAGTCCTTCTAAGTGATGAACTGTGACCTACCCTTACACGGGTGGCGAGGCTCCCTACGGGTGCTCCTGAGGTTCCTAACTCATCGTGAAATTAATATTGTAAAGCTGATAATTAAAACCAAACCACCCACACCAACGCTAACATTAATTTTGCACCCTGTTACACTGCAATCCACAACAATTTCAATACAATTACATTAGTAGCAAAAATTACAAACGCAGTAGTAACTGCATTCTCTTCCCACAGAGGTTACTCCTGCCATCTCTTCCTACGTAATCTCTGTTCTCATACGGCCATATTTCCCGGCTCTCGTAAAATCCCGTTGCGGTGAAAGATTATCTCACTTCTGTCCATCCAATCAAATCACGTGTTACTTCGACTAAGATCCAACATCGCGGGCGCCATGGAGTTAGTTTATCAACGTGGGAAGGATACTTTTGGTATTTCAGGTTTAAATGAAAAGCAGAAACTAGCACAATAGAGAGTGCAGCTACCACAATAGAGAGTGATGTTTTTGATGATGTGACACTTAAGAGATTTAATCGGTAAATGTCCGTTGTCAGCGAGGGAGACTGGAGGCGCCATAACATGGGCGGGTTCTGTCTAGACGAAACGTTTACGAATCGTGCCGGGGAATAGATTCTAGTTTCCCGAAACATACTCAAATTTGAAACAACGTCGCTGCTTGCACTGCTATATCTGACAGCATCCAACCTATGATTGTGCTGGCATATTGTTAACAGCGACGTAAAGTCTTACTCATTTACGTTTTAGTAAAACCTACACGTGTAATCCTGAATTCGAAACAACAATTATTATTACTGACTATGTTGTTATCGTGGGGAAGAGCCTGTGCGATTAGAACAATGTAAATCTATCCTCAGTCAGACAAAAACACAGTGTTTTCTTCTGTATTCTTGTGGAGACTATCATGCCTCACGGAGTACGCACTTGGGCAGTAGAAGCTGGCTTTGTCTGTGATTCCCTGCAGAGAACACAGAAGCAATAGTTCACGCTTTTGATTTTTTTATGAAGCCGATCAATATTTGTTAGTGTAAGTCTCCCGGTGCCCATGATTCTCTGAATAGTAACGTTTGCACGTGAAAGCAAAATACTAGTTACCAAAGGAATTGTAGATCACCACTGATTGGTGTACAAACACAGATGGAACATATCACAATGGCTGTGTAAAAGAGCTTTGGTAAAAATATAAAAGGCTAAGTGAAACGTGATGCACATGTTATGCAAATGATAACGACGAACAAAGCCCAAAGTAAAGCCCGACAACACAGTCCATTGTACAATTCCTACTGTATTATGAACATGTGTTTATGTACCATCATCAAACAGGGATAACACCGGGTGTCCGACAAAAAGTACCCAACTGGGTGCATTCATTATGAACACATGCAGTGGCTAGTCATTTACGTTAGTTTGTGTATGTTGCCATGTACAGTAAGAGCTGAGCCTACAAGAAGAAGCCTTCATTTCAAAACTTTCACGAGTGTTTTAAGGCAAGGTGTGACATTCCATCTGTCATTTTCAGGGGTAATCATTTTAATCTGTTACATTATGATGCTATGTTAGGTCTCAATGAGAAAATAGATGCAACACCTTATGTTTAGAATTACACTTTCTCATCTAAGTGCAGAATTCAGTACGTTTGTAGTTGAATCCCATCCACCAGAACAGCCAGTGAGCTAACCCTCTCTGCCACTACACATAGTTGGACCTCTCATATCTGGTAATCAACATCGGATGGGATGGTGTAAATCAAACTTGGGTCTATGTAGGTTGTAAAAGTCCCGTTAGTACTGTGGTGTCTGTATGGTTATCTGCCCTCAGTTTCTGGAGTTACTCACTTTGTTTTTATATTGTTTTGTCATGATGGGAAATCAGTTACAGCGATTTAGTTACCGTATTATTATCATGAATTTGAAACAGGTTTTAGTCACCATGTAGCTAAATACTGCTGATGTGACCCAAACTCACTAACTCGTGTAACTTCACTCTTTGACTTCTTGTGTTGGCATTTATGGGTTACTGAACTCCAAAAGGACTGAATGTTTACTTTAACGAGAAAGAGCAACCCCCCAAACATAACACATGTCTCATTCGACCACTTTTTAAAGGTATTGTTAATGCAAGTCAGGGTCTGACAAGACAGGCATGGAACGGGAGGAGTAGCTGATGAATTGGGATTTTTCTTTGTGACGTAATGTTCGTAAAGAGATAACGAAGTCCTACTATTAACCTCGCCAACTGCTATTTCGAATGATTACTTTCATTCCGATAACGTGCGAAAGGTAGATGACTGATTGGGATTCTTCTTTGTGAAGCACTGTGACGAGAGATCGTGAAGTTTCTCAGGTGTTGAGGAATGATTGAAATTTTATGGATATACAACTTCCTTATTCTGTATAGTCGACGTTTCGACATAGATTCTAATATCGATGTCAAACAAACGTAAAAAGTAACTTGTGTATCCAGAAGATTGTCCTTATTCTTAAACTTCTAGAATGCAAATCAAATGAGTCAGCAACTGCAATGTTGAATGATCACTTTCAATGTCATGGGTTTGGTACCGCGATGTGAAAATGCTGGCACCCGTGGCGAGCCACCTCCTCGTGGTGGGTGCTGGGTAACGCCAAGAGCTCGCCGACACCCCCGTAGTGGACCCGGGGGGATATTTGGTCCACCAACCCGTTTGCCGTGGGTTGCGGCCCTGTGTCGGCGGAGGAAGGGATCCTGGTGGTTGAGGGCAATAGGAGCTTGCAACCGTGTTCCTGTTGCTCAATACACCACTTTGGCCCTTACTTCGCCTAGACGGGTGGTCGAATGGGCCCGGTTCGACCAATCGGCTGGTCATGCCAAGCCCTGTGCATGGGGTATTATTATATTTATCAATGCACATACACCATTTGGAATTGTTGTAAATTTGGACTTGGCTTTATAATCTAAAACATTTTTGAATTTGAAGTATGTTGCTCTGTATTTTGCCTAGAGTCCTATGCCAGAAGGCGATGGCTCATGGGCCAGTCTGGTAGAATTATTAATCTTTTAATTCTTCTGCTGGAGTATATCATCCGGGTATCCTTGGTGCTGCAAGCTGGAGGCCCGCTTGCTTTAGCATTGTCCTTGTGATACTCCGTGGTGGGTGGGGAGCTCGGATGATGAACCATATTACCTTAACCATGGCCTACGAAATACCACTTAAAAAAACACAACGTCCACTTGATATTGACCCTGTTGATACTGACCTGAGACCATCTGCATCGATTGAATATCGGCCACGATTCATTGTGATTGAGACACCTGACAAGACACCGTTAAAACTGAACCCCTTTGCTGTGTCCAAGGGTATTCAGGGTATTGCAGGGGAGGTGAAAAACATTAGACGCTTGCGTTCGGGTGCCCTGCTAGTTGAATGCGGGAAAAAACAACAAGCAACGAACCTCATGAACATAAAATCTTTCGTGGACATTCCGGTCACGGTCTCTGCTCACAAGACCTTGAATACAAGTAAAGGTATTGTGAGAGATCGTGATCGATTGTTGGATGATATGTCGGAACTTGATATAGGATCTGAAATGAAGGATCAAGGTGTGCTCTATGTCAAGCGCTTTTCAACGCGGAGAAACAACGGAACCACTTCTGAATTCTGACGTCTCGTAAATCGCTTCACGAACGTGACACCTTGATCTTTAAGTTCTAGCATGATGTCAAGTTCGGTCATGTCCGCTAAAAGATGATCCCTATCTCTGACTATACCTTTACTAGAATTGAGGGTCCGATGAACTGACACTGAAACAGGTATTCCAGCCAATGTATCAATTGACATCAGGTTAGATGCTTGTTGTCGTTTGCTACATTCTATGAGTAAAGACCCAGATCTCATTCTCTTGATATTTTTTACGTCCCCTGCTATACCGTACACTGCCTTAGAAACCACAAACGGGTTGAGTTTAAGTGTTTTTTTATCCGGGGATTCTATCACTAAAAATCTTGGCCAGTAGTCTACTTGCTTAGATGGTCTACAACTATCAGGTGTACTTTGATCAGTTTCAAGTTGACGTTTCTTTTTCAAGGGGGTTTCAGGATCCATGGTAATGTATTTAGATTCGTCATTCCAGCTCCCCACCCACCACGGAGTATCACAAGGACAATGCTATAAGCAAGTGGACCTCCTACTTGCAGCACCAAGAGCAGACTCGACACACACCACAACAAACCTAGCATACCAATTCCCAGAATACGCACCCATAGCAAGTCTCATGGTATACCCCATGTACACCGTATCGGGAAGAGAAATGACACACACAACAGGATTCGTGCAAGCCAGACTCACCTACAGAGCACAAGTAGAAATGCTAATCCAAAACAGAATACCACTCTTCCCACACTTCACAATTGCACAGCGCTGGCTCGCTGCAAGCCAGACTCACCTACAGAGCACAAGTAGAAATGCTAATCCAAAACAGAATACCACTCTTCCCACACTTCACAATTGCACAGCGCTGGCTCGCTGCCGGCTCAGCGCCGTTCAACGCTGCCGATATTAGCCGACGGTGCGGACGTCGGCCTGATGATGGCATGATACCTGGGTATATGTGTGTAGAGCGGTGTCGAGTATTACCGAACAGGCGGCTTTAACCGAACAAAATATCATTTCCGCATTGTTGTCATAAGTGGCCGATCGCGACAGCAACTTTTAAGCACATGCCTTGAAAGTGAAACTTCCTCTTCCGGAAGAACGATCGTCTACTCAAACATATCTTTCAAAAGAAACACAGAAGAAAATTAACGCAAAGACCAGCAACGGGCAATACATTCTTCAACGTTGTGCGTATATTGGCAATGAGGGGCTAATATAGGCCCACAAGTCTTGTTCAAAACTGGGATACCCCATTCTAAATATAGCACCACGTCTATTTTAGTACATTACGTAGTTCCAAATGTAAAACTTTGTTAGCCATATATGGACTGTACCCTACAATCATCTCTAACCCTACACTGTGTAGCCCTGTCGTCCATCACCGAGCAAAGCGTCAGCAGCTTTCGCTATCGTTTGTGTCGCTTAGTTCTTGATAATAAATCAAACAGTAATAATTCCTCCTTGTGGTTTATAAACAAACAAACAAATTAAAACAAAAACAAACAGTATCATCATGCATGTATATCCATTCACTATTCGTGTTAGAATTTGAAGAGGTCACCATGCCGCGATGTCGTTTTGGCCACACCTTTCAATACTTATTGAAAGGTGAGGATCCTCCGTTCTGCATCCCTTGTGATGAAATAATCACGGTCAAGCATGTCTTGCTTGACTGTGTCGAATATTCCATCACAAGAGACAATTATTTCAAATCACGAACTATGAAGGACCTTTTTAGTGACGTAAGTTCTCAATTAATTATTGCATATTTAAAAGAATTAGATTTGTTGAGTGACTTGTAAATAGATAAGTATTTTATGATTGGAAGTTAAATTAGAAACTGAAATTGTTAGCGGCTATATCCTTGAGGGGGTTGAAGTACTGTAAAATTATTGTCCTCCTGAGAGGGTACGTAAGTCCCAAAACACTTGAAGTCAAGTTTAATATTCCTTTTTTAGCCGTAGGAGTTCTGTTATTTTAATTTGTGGCTAATCTTGCATACAGTCGCCAACAGCTGAGGGGATGGTGTAAATCCAGCTACGGACCATGCAGGTAGCAGAAGTACCGGAAGTCCCCATGGCCTCTAGTATGGTGATCTACCTTCAGTTGTTGGCGATATGTGGCCTGTGTTTACATTGTACTGTGCAAATAGTGATACTATTATTTGCTAAGTTTCCACACTAGTTTTAAATACTAACTGTGATAGTCTAGTGGTTTTACTGTCCTTTGTCGACAGGTTCTTCATAATATGCATATATATTTCGTTTTTATGTCACGTATGTTCTCGTCACGATATGGCTGCAATATTGCCGAAGTGACGTTAAATATTAACTCACGTATTAGAATTTAATTTGTCACGTGTATCCCACGCATATGTTGCATTGAAAGCAATATAATGACAACAAATGGTATACTCACATTATGACGTAGTGCCTGTTTGTTCAATCCTCCTGTAAACATATAATTGTTACTTCCATCCATTTACCCAAAACAGTTTAGTTTTCTCCTAGTACATTTACTGAAATAATGCTTCAATAGGAGAGCGACCATACATCAAATCAATTAAAAAATAAAGATTATCAAATAAGGATAACTGATCTACATTTGAAAACTCCACATGGAACACGTAAAACATTACTTATGGCCTGATATATTGGTACTAGTGCGTATTTTCTGAATATTTTGTTATTAATTCAGTAATAATTTTTATTGCGTCACAATGTTTAGTGTTTTGAATAAATATGGTGGGTTGCATTTCGTATGATAGATTATCCGCATTTGCAATCTGCCTGTTTATTATTCTAGATTTAAGTCAAACATTTCAGACGATGAACCGTCAAGCCCAAGTAAAGGAAAAGTCTCTCCAACTTTTTCTCAGTGAACACGCAAAGGGTCTTATCTCTTCCAAAGGCATCAAGAACATACAGTATACCCAAGACCACATTGTTTGATACATTGCACAGTAAATATGATGGAACAAAATGTGTTCACAAAACAGTTTTATCGGAAAATGAAGAAAACCGACTGGGTGCTGAACATATCTAGAATTGGGTACAGTCGCCCCAGGGAAGGACAGGGTACAGTCGCCCCAGGGAAGGACCTTTGACAACAGTTGATGTGGATAATCGTGCCAATCCATTTAAAAACAATAAACCAGGAAAAGACTGGTTTCATGGCTTCTTAAAGCGACATCCCAGCATTTCAGTCTGGACACCACTTCTGTTGGGGAAGGAGCGTGCTATCGTAACACCAGAGAAAATTGTCGGCATCAGAATTTCCTGGATTATGTAAACAATCATGTAAAGAACCCCACTGTCATACTAGACCCTTCTCGAATATATAACGAATCGGGGTTTCCTCTCTGTCCCAGGAGTGGGAAAGTATTTATTAGTTTGGTTCAAGTGAAAAGATCCAAATCACAGACATGGCTTGTATGAGTGCCAATTTGGAAACAGAATGATGGACTTTTTTGCTGTTTGCAAGAATCACTTGCATCTCACTTGATACACATTTGGACCTTCGCCTCTTTAGCTCGCTGAAAGAGAACTGGAAGCAAGCCGTTTGTTTAAGCACGCATGGGTGAAATCAACTACTGCTGACATTGCCGTGCATGGATTCCGAGATGCAGGTCTGTTTCCCCTAAATGCAGACGTTGTCCCGTATAAACAAGAGTTAATCCCCAGCACCATATTCTGTTCTGATAATATAGAAAGTACGACTTCATCGTCCTCTGCCACAAACAGGTTCACTCCTCCAGCCTCTACATATCCTGGACAAGGTGAATCACGTACGACTGACCGACCTACGCTTCAGGTATCACAGTCATCAACATCTGCTGCCACTAACAGATTTACTCCTCCAGCCTCAATACATCCTGGACATCTTACTTATCGAGAAGCCCCTACTGCGTCTGTGCTCACAAGTCATGACTTGTCAGAAGTGACCCCAGAACAGGATCAGTTGTCCGTGTTTGAATCAATTCTTGGGGAGGACACGGTGAAGTTGTACAAGACACGGAAAGCCGAAGGCTATGACGTACCAGACAATGTATATCAGATATGGTTGAGCTTGAAACATACCAGCATATTGCCACTCGGGAGATTTCTCAATGTGCAGAGTGTACCACAGAGGAAGAGGAAACGAGGAGGAAGAACACAGTCACTTCCTAAAGCCATAACTGGAGATGCTTCAAGGCAGATTTTGCAGGAGAGAAAAAGAAAACATGAGGAGATTGAACAGCTAAAGGTGACGAAACGTGCAGAAAGGGAAGAGAAAGGAAGGAAGGAAGAGGAGATCTAGGAACAAAAGAAAAGAGCTAAGGACGAGAAACGGTGATTCAAGGAAGCGGAGAAAGAAAGAAGACGAACTGAAAAGACGAATGCGTGACACACGTGAGGATGAGGACTTTTCTCTATATGGCACAACTGATGTCGAGATGACCCCCGTCGCACAAACCTCTAAAAGTTTTAAGTACGATGTAGCATATGGCAAGAGGCCCTTAGCATGGATTTCCTGTGGAAAATGTGAACGTTTGTTTCATCTCAACCGCACTGATGTACTGTTGATGATCTCACACCAGAAGAAATAATGGACTTTCCGTTGGTTTTTTTCTGCTGAAGTTTGGAATATTGAATGTTTAGCTTCAAGTTGCGATATTGTGAACATAAATGTATGAATATCTCCTTTGTATATAGGCCTAATGTATATCAGTTTACTGATTACAGGTAAATGGAATCACCTGTGTTTTAATGGTTAACATGCTTCCTGTTACTTGGCTGAACGTATCATACATCTTTAAGGAAACTCGATGTGGTCTGGTTTATAGTTTGTAGTTGTTGCTTTCATAATGTTTTTTCACATTTCAGTAAAGTGTATTGATCAATGGCTGTCAAGTCTGTTGGCTGTTCGGTAATACCCGACACCGCTCTATCAGTATTTAGACAATACAATAAAAAAACAGGCTATAGATCGCCAGCAACAAAAGGTAGATCGCCATACTAGGGAAGTTATGTCTATGAAACATTATAACAACATAGGCGACTGGATGTCAACACCCAATCCGAAGCGTACGATTCCGTCAAAAAGGAAACGTCACTAGCTCTTATCACCATCTCACCACCATGTTGGTCTTCCGGGCATGACGTCATAATCTTTGTACACGAAAAACACGTCTGAACACAGTAAATGTTGTCAGCAGGTGACATCTCATGTTGACAAACATCAGCTCGGCTATCTGACCGTCAGACATAAAGTTTCCCTACTGACGTAATGTGTACTGGTTTTTTGGGTGTTTGCTTACTGACACCGAAATATTCCGAGGGATTCTTTACTAAAACCTGCTTCTTTAACAAATAACAATGCTGTATGTGAGGTGACGTGACCCACGCCATGACGTCCAGGGCCAGCTTGCACATAGCAATCTTAGTTACAATCAATCTTACAATCAAGTTTACAACCACCATACAATTGCCCTAATCCTCTTAAGACAGCATGGATTTAAGATCGCGATTTTAACTAAGATCGAACCCTTCAACGTTGGACGTAGAAATTTCTATACTCGACTCCTGTCTACAGTTGTCTTCAAGTGCGCATAGCATGCAGCGCAAATACAGCGTGGTACGGGTTACTGCACACAAATGACATTCCTTCTTTAATCGCACCTTACAGATTTTTCATGACAACAAAACAAAACAAAAAAAAGAAACAAAAAAAACCCAAACAACCCCAACCCACAAATGTTTGAAGGAAATAATAACGTTGAAGAAAGTAGCGATAACGTAGAAGGTAACATGTATGATCACTCGTACCTGAGGGGTTATTTTCTAATTTTTCTACATTCTAATTTTTAATGAACTAAACATGTAGTACTGCAACCACAGAAATATCATGTTTTATGCAAATATTGAAATACAAACAAATACATTAACAGATTGGGTCTTGAGTTATTGACCTAATAGTCATGAAATTAAAAGATAACACATAAATAAAATTTCCTTATGACATAACACCTAAATGTACCATGATTTGTCAGTGGCTGTCAGTTGAACATAGTTTGGCATCGGTGTTATTTCTAGTAAAATCCCATATATATCCATCCCACAAGCATTAGATTTGTAAAGATATGAAAGTGTGACATGACTCTCGATAATTATTCTTTCGCTTTGTCAAAAAAAAAACCCGTTTTATGCAAATTTCACATACCCCAGCTAGTGTATTTGGGATAATTACTGGGAGTATTGAATTTCAAAAATAGCTTATAAATGATCACTGACATCAAGTTTTCATGTAACCAATAATGATAATTCTGAAACGTCGCCGATGAATCCAGAATCGGTTGGGATGTTTTCGAAAAATTCACTTACACGAACGCCGAAGTGCTCTTTTGGATAGTGTTTACAAAATCACGTTTCGAGAAGGCCGGTATTGAGACGCCTATTACATCATGCATATTTCATGGTCAGCTGCGACAAATGCATCACTGAATTCCCCAATCATCTTAGAAGCAAACTGCAAGTGGTCTTTTGTCACCAATACCAACTGTCGAGATAAAACGAAACGAAATACACTTGGTATGAAATTTTAAACGAACGCTGTGTTCGAAAGACAGCACTTGTTTGAAATGTAAAGAAAGAAAAATTCCGATTTTACGCTGCGTAGCATTTTCGGAAATTTTCCAACATCCATCCATGTAATCATTGCTTACAGTCGCTCAATACTCTTAGAATATTCACGGGAAGAATGCCGTAGCAAGAAAAAGTAAATAAAAAATAGACACAATGCAGTCATTTGATAACACACAAGAAACTGTCAACCTTTTAGTGCAGCGTGACGCCATGACTGACGCAAAATCACGCAGAACGACAACGGTACTTGCTTGCATTTCTGGCTTCTTCCGTCATTTGCAATGCAAACGATAAAAAACATATAACAATACACAGATAGTCAGAATAATTCTGATTACTTACATCTCACATTTATGTACAAATGGTCCCTGAATCAAGGAAGGAGCCCTCACAAAAACCGTTTACCCTTGTCAGCGAAGCCGCCATTTTGAAAGAAATCGCTCATCGGTAGTGACGTCACACGTCAACATTGTTGCATGTATAAGGCAATTGCCATCACAAGGATAACTATTTTAATGTCAAAAAAACGAAGGGTCTTTGTAATGTTAATTATCATTTAATCATTGAATTTTTAAAGGAAATAAATTTTTTAGATAAATTTAGAATAATATGTTTTGTAAATAGAAAGCTGACGTTTTAACCATGGTGGTATGAATAATTATTGTCAACTGCGATTGTTAGTGGCTGTATTTCCAAGGGAGTTAAAGCAACGTAAAATTATTGTCCCCATGAGAGGGTACGCAAGTCCCAAAACTTTAAAATTGAACAATAAACTTACCATTATTTTAAACGTAATGTTTTTGTCATTTTTAATTTTGCTTACATTTTCCTACAATCGCCTGCGGCTGAGGGGATAATGGTTTAGGTCTAGCTTGAGTCCATGCAGGTAGCAAAAGTAATATAGATCCCCTTGGTCCCTAGTATGGTGATGTACCTTCATTAGTAGGTGAGCTATAGCCTATTTTATATTATGTATAGTCCAAATGATGTTAGTTTTAACTTCACATGCTAGTTTTAAATTCGAATTGTGATACTCTTGTTATTTTACCGTACTTTACGACGGGTTTTATAATATATACATATGCATATTCTTTATACTCGTGATTGTTCTCGTCACGATATGGTTGAAATATTGCCGATGTGACATTAAATTACAACTCACCCACTTACTATTAGGCAATTTCTTTGAGGTGAAGATCGGTTGAACAAGAGTACACAATGTGATCGGTTGAACACAATGGCCATACCATTCCGATTGCTCTTTCAGTATTGTGATGTATATTTTGCGTATCGTTCACATATTATTTTCATGAAACTGATTTCAGTATCTACATATATCCATGTTCAACACCATATCATATGTAGATATAAGGTATGCATTTATAATCTTTGAGAGGTTTTCATTCTTTGAATAATATGTACATGAGAAATTGACTCAGTAAGTGATTATACCAGATTTTAAGCCTCTACACAAGTGCTGGAAGATCACACGTAGCCATCACTGCAACATGTGCTTTAGTTAGCTTTGATGTACAATATTCAAAACGTTGGGATAAATATTGCAGTTTCATGTGAACAGGTTAACAAACAGCGATTTAATTCCAACTTATAAGTAAAACTGATAATATTAATGAAAATGATTTGTACATTTTATGAAATGTATTGGCATACATATTTAAAGTAATTCTTATGTTCATTGTATTGATTTGTGTCGAATACAAACGTTTGAGTTTGAATACACTCAGATATTCAAAAGCATGCCTATATCATTAAAGGTATAGATGATATCAGGAGCCGTACAAATTGAGACAGTATGGAATCACCAGAGTATTGTGAAGGGAAGGCTGTGTATGATTTGCCAGAAAGATTATTTGGGAGTGTGTGTGTGTGTGTGTGTGTGTGTGTGTGTGTGTGTGTGTGTGTGTGTGTGTGTGTGAACCCAAATTTCTAGGGGTTTGTAAAATTTTTGTATCTCTCCTGACTTTCCCAGTATTCACGACACACACTATCATTTACATCAGTGCAAAAACATCACACACTGATATCACGGTTTTTTGTTTTAAATTTGATCAATTCCCTTTTTGTATAAATATTAATTTGCAATAATCTCCATTGAAAATCTGTAAGCTCTGTCTTGTAATCCCTGTCTATATACTGTAAACATATAATTGTTTTGTTTTGTTTGCTAATCGAAGCCAGGAAATAAAAACTGCCATTTATTACAAATGTTTGGATCTTTGTCATTGCAAATAATGTTATTATAAAAAATCCTGCAGCCTTTTGATGCTTTTACTAAATATATCTGACACAGATTAAGATTCAAATTCCTGACTGGGATAGAATGGCAGCACTTAAAAGTACGTTTCCGGGATTCAAGTAATGTGTTCGGCGCCTTTGACGCATTTTGTTTTCAAAGACTTTCTTGAGTATACTCTTCATGACATGGTTTAAACAATTAGTTCATGAAAATGCAAAGACGTAATTTTCATGAACTGGAATGGTCAACAAGCTCAAGAAAACTTATGTCAAGACCGTTCCAGTCTGTGTGTGTGTGTGTGTGTAAAGATGATGTCGAATGAAAATTGATATTACATCATGTACTCAGAAAATTACAAACGATGGTTTTATACATTTGTGTCGCTTGCAGTCGGGATTCTTGGCACTAAGGCTTCTCATAACTATAGTTTCAATTAAAAATTGAAATTGGTTTTAATTGGATTGGTTTTAATATATTTGCTTCAGTTTTTGGATACAAGGACAGGAGGTCGTTCCGTATAAGATTGTTTCTAATGAAAAGCCATTAATATAATGAAATGTTTTTGTTCTCTTAGTAACAAATCTGGGACATTCAAAGAAATAATGATGTGCATCTTCAGTAGGGTTGCCACACTGACAATCTGCTGTCTCTGATATATGTCTGTTGTATTTGTCGGCATTGAGATCGCTACATCCTAACTTTAAGCGACAGTGGAGGACTATGATTGGATCGAAATGAATAACTTCTGCTCTGGGCCTTAAGACAGATTTGAATTCACTGACATCTGGTAGAGATTTAATATTTTGCGGTAAAGCGTTCCATAATGAATTGTGATATAGAGCAGTACGGCAAGCAATAGTTTGCAGATGTGGTACTGACTTGAGAGACAAAGGGAGGGACGAGTTCATGTAAATAGTGGGGTAACCTGTTATGATCCAATTTGAAAAAAGTGACTAGTTTAGCTATTCTTCTTTCGCAGAGTGAGTGAGTGAGTTAATATTTAACGTCACATCGGCAATATCTCAGCCATATCGTGACGAGAACATTCAACAGTGAAAAACAGCATATATACATCATAAAAACCTGTCAACGAAGGACAGTAAAACAACTAGAATATCACAATTTCAATTAAAACTAGCACGGAAAGTTAAAACTAATAGCACTATTTAGACAATACAATATAAAAACAGACTATAGATCGCCAACAACTAAGCTGTCATATCATGCATGGCGAAAGTGACAGATGGCTGAATACAGTATATTCATTAGGGGGTCAAATTCTGATTCCTGAATAATTAACAAGACCATGCGAGTGTGTTAAAACAATAGATGAACCAAACGTGGGTTCAAGTAACCTGTTACAAACGGTTGGCAGCAATCAGTCCTCACAACCTGTGGAACATCATTGTTAAAGACTGCACAGAGTTTTCCAGCAGTATGGCTGTCTGTTGGTAATCGAGTCTTGACCAGCCGATGAATAGTGTGAGCATCGAGTGTTGCACGGTGTGCTTTTTGTTGACTGATGGAAGAGTGAATTTATTCTTCTATGACACAGAACAATACCTCTCCGGTTGTTTCTTGATGGACATTCAACACACATCACAAGGGATGTATCAGAAATTTGCATGAATAATGTGATTCCTTTCCATTTGTAAAGACATGGGTGAGTGAGTGAGTGAGTTAATATTTAACATCACATCGGCAATACTTCAGCCATATCGTGACGGGAACAACACTGAAAAGGAATATATGTGTGTTATAAAACCTGTCGACAAAGGACAGTAAAACAACTACAGCATCACAATTTCAATTAAAACTAGCATGGAAAGTTAAAACTAAAATTACTATTTAGACAATACAATATAAAAACAGGCTATAGGTCGCCAACAACTGAAGGTAGATCACCATACTAGGGACCATGGGGACTTACAGTTCCTTTGCTACCTGCATGGACCCAAGTTGGATTTACACCATCCCTTCAGCTGTTGGCGATTGTACGAAAAGGTAGCCGAAATTAAAATCCCATAAATACTACGATTAAAATCCTGGTAGACTTAAATTTACTGTGAATGTTTCTGGACTTACGTACCCTCTCAGGAGGACAATAATTTTACAATACTTCAACCCCCTTTGAGGGTACAGCCACCAACAATTCAAGTTACTAATCCAAACTACCAATCATTAAAATACATCTATTTACAGAACATTCTATTCAAAAAATCAATTTCTTTTAAAAAACCAATAATTAAATGAGAATTAACGCTAGTAAAAAGATCCTTCATTGTTTTAACTTAAAATACTTATCCCTTGTGGTGGAGAATTCAACACAGTCAAGCACAATATGCTTGACCGTGACTCTCTCATCACAAGGGATACAAAACGGGGGATCCTCAACTTTTAACAGGTGCACATGAGTATATCTAGTATGCCCAATACGACATCGTCGTAAAATAACGTCTTCAAATCTGGACTGACAGCCCAAGTAGGTGTATCCAATATACGGTTTTATTTCATGTAATTTATTTATACCTACTTGGGTGTCCCACTCACTCTGCATCAGATCACGGATGTAAGTTCTAATGCTAGCTTTATAATCAGAGTATGGAATAAGAACTGGTGTCACAGGTTTGTTGAGTGCTGCCTTGGCAACAAGATCGGCCATTGCGCTACCGGAAATACCTACGTGGCTAGGTAATCAACAAAAGACGATGTCGTATTGGCCAGTGGCAAGATTATTATACAATTCAATAATTTCAATTAAAACTGGATGTTTACAAGAGATATTTTTAATAGCCTGAAGACAAGAAAGAGAGTCGGAATAGATTATATATTGTTTACGTTTAGGGTGTCTTTGAATATATTTAAGAGCTGTTAATATGGCGTTAGCTTCCGCTGTAAAAAATAGAACTATTATCTGGTAATCTAGAAGATATTGTTCCGGATCCAGTGACAGTGGCACAAGCCACAGCGCCACCATCCTTGAACCCATCTGTAAATAAGGATTTATAATTGCTATATTTATGTTTCAATTGATGATTTTCTTGTTTCTACTGTAATTCATTCGTTTCTGATTTTTGAAATGTCGTTAATGTTAGGTCCACTTGTAGCCTAACCAACTGCCAAGGAGGAGAAGAAAGAAGACGGGAAGGAGCTATGTTTTCCAGCTCAATGCTGGCAGCAAAAATAAGTGGTTTTATTCTTAAACCAAGAGGCGGAACAAGAGAAGATTTCTTATTGTATAAATCCTCATACAGAGGATTGAAAACACAGTTATATGCAGGGTTTGACTCATTTGAATATAGTTTTGTTACATACTGTAAAGCTAATTTTAAACGTCGCTCCTCAAGAGATGGTTCATCAGCCTCGACATAGAGACTGTAAACAGGTGAAGTTCTAAAGGAGCCAAGACATAGTCTTAGACCTTGGTGATGGACTGAATCTAATAGTTTTAAGTTGCTTTTGCAGGCTCCACCATATACGATGGAGCCATAATCAAGTTTAGAACGCACGATAGATCGATATACATGGAGAAGGGTAGCTTGATCCCCTCCCTATTTCGAACTTGAAACCACTTTCAAGAAGTCAAGTGCTTTCAGGCATTTAGTTTTAAGTGACTCAATATGCGGTAAAAACGTTAACTGTGAGTCAAAAATGGTCCCAAGAACTTAGCTTCCTTCACAACTTTAATTGGTGTGCCTTCTAGAGATAGTTCAGGGTCTTTATGTGGTTTATATTCACGACAAAAATGTATGCAGTTAGTTTTCGATTTAGAAAATTTAAAACCGTTTTTTCAAGACACCATTTATTAATCTTGTTTCAACACATCTGCAGTTGCCGTTCAATGATATGCATATTTTTACCACGACAAGAAATATTAAAATCATCCACAAATAACGATCCATCAATTGAATCGTTTAAAACTTTGGATAAACTGTTGATCTTTATACTAAAAAGTGTGAGAGACAAAATACTGCCTTATGGAACACCCTGATCCTGATTGTAATGATCAGACAGGGTAGAACCCACGCGGACTTGAAATTGTCTGTTATTAAAAAAGCTGACTGTGAACTGAGGCAAACGACCTCCCAAACCGAAATCATGTAAATCTCTTAAAAAGCCTTATTTCCAGGTAGTGTCATATGCTTTTTCTAGCTCCTAAAAGATAGACACAGCATGTTGTTTATTAATAAGTGCGTTTTTAACAAATGATTCCAAACGCACTAAGTGGTCGACTGGGCTCCTGTTTTTATGGAAACCACACTGTATATCTGTTATGAGATTATTTGTTTCCAAGTACCAAACAAGTCGATTATTTATCATGGGTTCCATGGTCTTGCAAACACAGCTAGTTAATGAAATCGGACGATAATTGGATGGATCCGTATGATCACGTCCAGGTTTAGGTATTGGTACTACTATGGCGTCACGCCATGAAGAAGGAAACTTCCCAAAAGTCCAAATATCATAAAAAGTATATAAGAGCGTCTCTAGGCAGGATTCTGGTAAGTACTCCAGGAGTTGATAATGTATGTTATTAGCTCCTGTAGCAGTGTCATGAGCTTGATCAAGAGCAGTATGGAGTTCATGAATAGAAAATGTTTCATTATAATCTTCCCTCATATCTGAGTTGAAATGAATAGTTTTCTTTTCTTCTTGTTTTTGATATTGTTGGAATTTTGGCACATAATTAGAAGAGGAAGAATGTATAGAGAGGGTTCACCCAGTTTGTTAGCAATATCTGATTTATCAGTAAGTAATTGATCCCCATGTTTCAGATAATGGACACTAGATTTAGTACCTTTACCTTTGATTTTCTGAACCATGTTCCATACCTTGGACATGGGTGTCCGAGAATGTATTTTGGATACATAATTTTGCCAAGACTGGCGTTTATTCTGTTTAAAAGTACGCCGCGCCTTAGCATTTAAAATTTTAAATTTATTTAAATTATACACCATGACGGAAATAACGTTCTGCTTTTTTCCTTGCCTTCCTAGCTTGTTTGCACTCACCGTTGAACCACGGTTTTCGTATAGGTGGAACTGCAGAGGACTTTGGTGTACATTCATGAGCTATAGATTTTAGTTCATCAGAAAACCTTTTGATAGCGTCAGGAACGTCAATAAAATCTTCAGGTTGAAGCCTGGCAGCACACAAAGTTTCATATAAAGACCAGTTAGCCTTTTTAAAATTCCATCTTGATGATGGAGGGACATCAGATGGTGTTACAGATTTCAGTATAGTAGGAAAATGATCACTTCCACAGAGGTCATTGTGGACTGACCTTTCGAATTCACTTAGTAAGTTGGAGTCAGTTAATGACAAATCAAGATATGTACATGTTCCTGTGCCAGGATGTAAATATGTATATGTACCATCATTATATATACATAAATTATTATTCGAAATGAAATCCTCCAGAAGGTGACCTTTTGTGTTCTTGGTTACACCACCCCAACGTGGGTTGTGCCCATTTAAATCACCCATGACTATACATGGTTTGGGTAATTGATCGTAGAGAGTTTGTAGATCAGCCTGCATAAGAGTTAATGAAGGTGGAATGTACAATGAACATAAAGTAGGCCTAATGTTCAAAGTCATTCGCACTGCAACCGCTTGAAGATTAGTTTTGAGTTTTACAGGACTGTGAATAACATCATGTCTTACAAGGATTGAAGATCCTCCAGTGGCTCTATCACCAAGTAGGGAAAAGTGATGATACGCATTATATAGACGTAAGTTAAAAGTATTTGTCTGCTTTAGATACGTTTCTTGCAAGCAGAATGCTGATGGTGTAAAATCTTGGACTAATAGGTGAAGCTCATTAAGATTAGTCGTTAGGCCCCTTCAATTCCACTGAATAATATATGAAGAAACTATTTCTTTGGGGGATTTATTGGGGATCTACCCCTTGATTTCCTTGAGGGCGACAAACTATGCGCCCTACTTTGGATGTGTTCGGACACATCCATGTCCTCTAAGCATCCAAACTTATTAAAAAGTGTGATGGTGTCATTTGAACCTTTAGAGGTTCTGCTACTTTGACATTTTGGTATGTCATTTTTTGTTTTGATTTTTTTTTTTTGGTAATATCTTTCCCATTATTTTGTGACTGACGTTTAGGTATGGGCTGTGATGATGAGGACAATTGTTCTTGAGAAGATGACCGTGTTTGAAATGGAGCAAGTGTTTTTGGAAGTGATTTAGCGGTTTGGGTCGACTGGTTGGGTGTGTATATTTCAGGTTTCTCTGTATCCACCCATGTCAGATCGGTTTGGCACTCCACTGATGAAGTGGATACAGTTGCTTTGTGACTGACGGCAGAGGGTATTCTCGTAACTGAGGCATAAGAAGTGGTCTGGTCTGTTAGGGAAAGAACAAGTTTCTTGGCATCAGCAAAACTAATATTTGCGTGAATTTGATTTTGTTTATTTCCATTTGTTGAATCCAGATGGGACATTGTTTAGAGCAAGATGAATGTGTCCCAGAGCAGTTTGCACATTTTTAATGTAGTTATTGCAATCCTCAGTAACATGAGTTTTCTCACTGCAATGAGCGCATGTTACTGAGTTATTACAGGTAGTGACACCGTGTCCATACTTTTGACATTTGAAACATCTCAGTGGATTGGGAATATAGGTATCAACACTCAGATTGCAATATCCTGCTCTAACTGATTGGTTGATGAAGAAAAATGGAAAAGATAAGTATTGGTAGGTTTTGTTTCAGAATTTATTCGTGTTGTAAATCTTTTGACAAAAATCACTCCTTGCTCTTTCATTTCTGCCGCGATATCAAGTTCTGACATATCAGAAAACAGTCGATCTCTGTCTCTGACAATCCCATTGCTCGTATTCAGAGTCCTGTGAGGGGAAATTGAGACCGGAACTTCAACGAACAACTCGGTAGACATCAGGTTGGTGGATTGTTGTTTCCGATTACACTCTATATGGAGAGAGCCTGAACGTAATCGCATTTCTGATTTCTGACATTTCTGACCTCACCCGCAATTCCTTGTATACCTTTTGATACTGCAAAAGGATTTAATTTAATAGGTGATTTGTCAAGAGTTTCCATAACGAGAAATCGTGGCCACTATTCGATTGAGCTGGACGGTCGAGGTTCATCATCATCATCATAGTCAAGGTGACGTTTGTTTCTTTTTAGGGGGTTGTGTAAGCCATGGGTAATGTAGTATGGTTCATCATCCGAGCTCCCCACCCACCACGGAGTATCACAAGGACAACGCTAAAAACAAGTGGGCCTCCGACTTGCAGCACCAAGGATACTCAGATGATATACTCTATCGGAAGAATTAAATAACTAATCCACCAGACTGGCCCATGAGCCACCGCCTTCTGACATAAGACTCTAGGCAAAGTTCAAATACATATTAACATATTTCAAATTAAAAATCATTGCACTGTAATAATAAGTCCAAGTCAGAAAATGAAACAATTCCAAATAAGATTTGTGCATTGACATATAAACAGTCCATACACAGGGCTTGGCATGACCAGCCGATTGGTTGAACCGGGCCTATTCAACCTCCCGTCTAGGTGAAGTAAGGGTCGAAGGGGTGTGTTGAGCAAAGGGAACGCGGTCACAGGCCCCCTGTGCTCTCAACCCCCAGACTCCCGTCCTCCACCGACACAGGGCCGCAACCCACGGCAAACGGGTTGGTGGACCAAAAATCCCCCGGGTCCACAACGGGGGTGTCGGCGAGCTCTTCGCGTTACCCAGCACCCACCTCGAGGAAGTGGTTCGCCACGGATGCCTTCGCAGAGTGAAGCTGGGGATGTTTCAGCGTAGATTTTCCAAAGTTGTTGCCTGTGTATTGGTACAACTGTCATAAATATGGCTACAGTAATCAACGATCGAAAGTATAAACGATGTATACATACGATTCAGGGTGTTTCTCGTTGGTCGATATTTAAGGCTCCTAAGCAGATTCTCTTAACGATCGTTTATATGAATATCCCATGTGCATTCATTTTGAAGAGTTATACCTAAATGTTTATGGTTCGAAGTTTGGATGATGATTTGATTTCCTACTGAATAAAACTGTTTTAGTTGAAATCGACTTTCCAGATTTTTGCCCAGTTTGCTAGTTAACACGACTAGTTAAGGCTACTGGTCTGTGATTTGTATAGTCATTAACGCTTCCCTTTTTATGAATCGGTATGACTGCCGGGAATGCGGTTTTTTTAAAATGATAGATTTAAAAGTCTAGTTAAAATGTGTGCAACACTGACAGTGATTACTTTCAGAATTTTATTTCCAATTCCGACAGGGCCGGTTGCTTTCGTAATGTTAACATTCATTAAGTTGTCATAGACTTCATTATTAGTGAGATTAGTTTCAGATGAACTATTGACGGTCTTCATATTGACAGTGGGGAGGTATTGACTCCGAATTTTCTGCTCGCGATTGACAAGTGAAATACATGTGTTTTCATCTCATATATCCCTAATATTTAAAATCTCTTTCTCTATCAAAATCTTTATGAAGTGTGTAGAGTCTTTGACACTGTGATTGAACCATAGTGTGGTTCTAGAGAGGCATAGTATAAGACAAAATATTATGGATGAGAACTTCTTTATTGTATACACAGAGTGCCCGGCCTTTTCTTTCATTGTTTTCTAACATATCTGTAATGTACATGAAACCAGAGTCAATGTGCGCATGTACGTACAAAATACAGGCGATCATGAAATGATACTAAAGCTGATATTGTCTCGTTACAATGGGTAAGCGACAGAAGCTAATGAGCTTAACTGATGTACCTAAGGGTGGATGATGGTCTAATTGATATACAAAAGCAGGGATGGCTTACAAAAGGCAAGCATGATGTTGTTACAGTAAATTAACAGGTGATTGGTGAAGCCGTATGAGTCTAATGAATTAGGTAGTTCAACCCTTTGATCTGTATTCTTCTGTGGCATCTTTTGGTGTTGATTAATCCGGAAGTCAATTCTTAGAAGGGCATTTAGTTGGGAAAATGTATAAATGCAAGATTTATAGATATCAACTTCTATGGAGATACACGGAGTCAGCCAGTTATCAACCGTTATCAAGGTATCCTGGTCAAGTGCTTGGGACTCACTCATATAAATACACACTTCTCATCCTATGTCCTTCGTCCATGCCTGTCGTCACCTCACAGTCCAAGGACCACTTGTTTCCTTTGTACACTGTCCTTCCTTCCTCTGTTTATAAAGTATCATCGTATTCTTTAGCCCATCGTTGCCATGTTGTTTTAGTGGATCGCTGACCTCTTCGTATTTGTATTATATCCCATCAAGTCTATTAGCATGTTGTGTTAGTGAATTACTGGCCTCATGTTTGTGTTACATATTCATTTCTCAACGTTGTTAAACATGTTTTTTCGGAGTGCCTCATGTATGTATACATATACCACCTTGGCACTATCCACCATTCACCTGATGAATTAACAGCATACGCTCCGAAATGCCGTGCTATTCACAATAAAGAAGTTGACATCTTATAAATCAAGCTTTCCTAAGTCGTCGTCGTCGCCAAAGAGCACAATACCTCAGTGCTGAAATCACACCTAAAGTCAGGCCTTTCTGAACACATTGTAAACAATCCATCACAATCCACTGATTGACACAACAACCATCACAGCATCCACCACCCATAATTTTTGCCCATTCAGTTTCCATATATATTACGAGATTGAATGTACATGTGTATGTGTGTGTCCTAGTTTCAATGTAAGTACAATATACTTGTTCGATTGAATTACACGTGAAATATTTCAGTGTTTGAATGAGACTTTATTGCTGAAAAAGCCATTTGATTGCTCGTGCATTTAAGTCTATCAACTTAGTATATTCATACTTCTGTAGGGTGTTATCATTAACTGAATCGTAAATTTGAACAAAAATATAATACTTTTTAAACACTGGAATGTAAATTTGGAAACAAACGAAAAACAGAGTTGAAATAAGCATGCAGCCCACCCTTTTCAGACATGTCAGAATGTGCGTTTCATGCCAGAAAGATTCTTGTGGGTGAAGATACAGTGAACCCACTCAGTTTACTTAGGCTTGATTCATAATGTAGGGAAAATGATGATTCGTTGCTGTTAATACCATTTATTCTTACCTTGCGTGTACAGTCACAATGTGTTTCGACAGCAGACACCATTATGTCAATAGGAATGACATTGTATAATACAGAGGGAAATACACGAGTAAGCAGTTTGTATAATCTGCTGCATGATTGATTCAGAGACAATGTATAGAGGTACACATTTACAACACGCTTCATGGCAATACTGAAATGTTCGAAACAGCAGTGCATACAGCAATATGCTTTTTCATACTTAACATTACAGGGTAACATAGTTGTCAAGGGAAATCACCGAGAGTGATAACACTAAAGACATATAACTTAAACACGAGAGACGTGTTCGAACAACTTCTTAATATACCGAGGCTAATTAGATGTTTCCACAAACAAATGCCGTGAGTATTGTGTTCCAACGTTCTGATAAAAAACTGTCATGATGATTTCAACACACTTCTCAAGAGTTATTGTTTTGAAACTCGGTGGTTGCTATGATGTCAGAAATGTAAAATGATTGTTGCAAAGAAGAAGTTGTGTGTCTCCTTGTTGGTAACGGCGTCCAAGTATGAACTATCCTTTTTGGACGAGCAATAAAATACGTAAAAATATACAATATCTCAACCATGCTTGTTGGTGTCGTCAGACTACTATGACCTACATTTATGGGTAGGCGGTAGTAAATTATTTGACAGAATCAAGTACCCAAATTAAGATCGAATATTATGTTGGTATTAACTTATCGTTTGATCAGATTCTTAAACTGTCCAACAGAGGAAGCATTTTTCGCATTTATAGGTAGTTCATGCCACAGTTAAATTGTGTCGGACAAAAACGATTTGGCATAATCAGTAGATACAGTCTGATAATTTTCATTATTCCTCAGATTGTAGTTACTGTTATGAGAAACATTCCCTGGAGCAAAGATCACAGGGACAGACAGGAACCATATGGCTTACCATTTTGTAAAATAATGTTATTTTTTTTGTATATGTGTATATATCTTGTTATGAATGCAGTATTAAAATGTTTTAAAACTTACCCTCTTAACCTTTTATCCCTTAAAAAGACATAATTTTATATTGCTCCCATTGTCCAGTCTTCGACTTTCCAATACAGGCTATATATAGTCGGTACATCAAACACAAGACGGTAATCCCCCGTGCGGGCTTATCTATCGGCATATCAAACAAACCGGACAGGTGGGACTAACCCAGTAACAATAGCACCGTGCACGAAGAACAATCATAAGCCTCATTCAGATGATAATTACTAACACATCATCAGAAGGAATCTGATGAAATCTGACGGCAAGAATTAAACCTAAAATATAATAACGTTTGATGTGGTGCTCTTTCATCATAAGAAACAGTCACACAGTTACAGTTTTACGCACCAGGTAGCGGTGACTTTTCATGTGATGTTTGTTAAGCACAGTTGCGGATAATCTGGTGATAGACGGTACTACTGACAGTGGAGCCGGAAGGTGCATTATACCAAGGTGTTTTACTGAGGTAGCATGTTTTCGTTTGATGCTGATAGTCAGCAGTCACACAAGTGAAGCCTGATTCTGACAGGCACAGACTCATGCAAGCCTCTGCTGTTTGAATTGAGTCGACAACCCTGTCGTTGTCACCATTAAGGACTTTGTCATGAAAGAGGGTGAACCCTGATCCATATCCAGCTGAACCGCAACCTAAAATGTGAAGCAAATAATTTGATGAGACTGAAGTTTAACCAGTTCTTGTCGAGAAAGCGGGCTTCACACCTTTAGAAAGGTTTGATAAAGGACATCGTTCTCAGTCTGCGTGCACATCTAATTTTTTTCAACCAGCATTACATCATACCTGAACAAATCTGATCAAGACCGAACACAACTATATTTCTTCTATGATTGCACCTGTACACAGTCTTTGACATTTATGACTAAGGAGGGCTCTAGCGACAATAATGCGAAGTGCATCTGCTTTGGTCTGAACCTAGCGCTGGCTAAAATGATAAATAATCTGAAATATGCAGAGATATTAGTGAGTATCGATATAAAAAATGTATGTAACGCTTGTGATAGATTTCTCACACTATATGCACATTTCCGACTTTATCCACGGTCTGATTCTGACTTTTGTTCAGGACACAGGCGTATTACTAAGTCATACAAAAGGTCATACGTTTCGCATACTTATCGATATTCGATCGATATTGTGGTAAGTATTACCGGTCTTAGTGATCTATATGGATAGCCAGACTTACGTCTATGGTTTCTATTGACGCACCTTCGGTGGACCATTTGTTACACCACTTAAGGTTAGTTGTTCCAAATACTTACCCTGGACACAACTGCTGCCACGTTTGATGTACATGATGTCACACACACAATATCCGTTATTGCAGACAAGGTTAGTCCCAGAACAGGAGGAGCTGCAGGTGCCAAAGTTTGGTGGTGCTGCTATAAAACACGATAATAATCGGTTTTACCGAAATTCGAAGACATTTTATATTTCGCCTATTTCATTCATTTCATCGGGATCAGTCTATTGGATAACCTAATTTCGAACGGTGCCACAACGTCTTTTTTCATCGAATAAGACGAAGAAAAATGATATCAGAAATAACATTATTTGTTCCCTTGTTTCTAAATTATGTTTATGTGAATGAGTGAATGGCTGGTTTTACGCCGCTTTTAGCAACACTGCATCGATATTACATCGATATGGGCTTCATGAATAGTATCCATTTGGGGAAACGAACCCGATTAACCCACAAGGCTACCCCGAAATGCTACTATTTCTAGACGCTGTTATATGGAACGTTTGGTTTTATTATGTTTTTCGGAGTAAACTATCAAGGAATGTATGTTGCAGTAAATTTGTGCTTTTGCTTGCATGACGTACAAACGAATTTGAATGTAAATGTCTACCTGTACATGCAGGCAGGCCACAGTTGAAGACCGACGTTTCTGAAAGAGTCTCCGTACAGTCAGATCCACCATGAGCTGGAGCTGGATTCGTGCAGGTTCTAGTCCGGGTTTTGGAAACAGTATGAGATGTGCCACAGGTTTGTGCACAGGAGCCACTCCAAGAGCTCCAACTGCTGACTCCACCGTTTACTAAAGGTAAAACCATATATTAGGCTAAATGAAATACTTAAGAGAAACTGTTGTCGAACGTACTGGTAAATCAATGAAAAAATATCTGTAACATTGTCTATTAATCCTTGCTTAAAGTATAAAACGCTATGCCACCACCCATACACACAAACACAAACACATATAGATACACACACACACACACACACACACACACACAAAATACTCTTTATGAGTTTATACTCTAGAGATAACAACGGATGTCTGTTAGATCGACTCGATCTATTATCTTATTTGTACTATACGATTTAGGCCGTTTGGGGACCGTTCCGTTTATACTCTAGAGATAACAACGGATGTCTGTTAGATCGACTCGATCTATTATCTTATCTGTACTATACGATTTAGGCCGTTTGGGGACCGTTCCGTTGGACAAAAGCCGATGGAAAAGGCATTTTAAGCAGAACTGTGTCTCTCCCGAGACTGGTCACCCGTGATCGATCTGAATGCTGACACTCTTTATCGTCATTGTTAGAAGTTCTCTGACCAATCAGCAAAGAGTATCTTACAAAAGCCCTTGCAACATCTCTTAAATAGATCTCAATGGCATACCATCATCATACCGCATACTAATACTTTTAAACAGTTCAGGAATACCTGTATATACAATTCAACAGTGAAACATATGCAAGTTAAAAAAAAGCTGTCAGAGGAGCACGGGGAAACATCAACTTTGAGATTCAATCAAACAGCTTAAGCAGGCTTTAAACAGTGATGGAATGTCTTGCTTTCACCTCGAGTCTTGCCATGTACAACCAGAGAACCAGCATATATATAAATGTGCAAAAGTGCTCAATAAAAACTGTTACGAATATCTTAAATGTATTGCATTATATCATATTATTATATACTATGTTTATGTTTTCACAACAGGCTTTCAGTAGATCACAGACAATTAACCCTAACAAAATTACCATGCGTCATTCCGACCATGCCATTAGATAATTACCATAGGTCTGTGTACTACCTCACCTGGACACGGTGAGAAACCACAGTTCTCACTGGTGGTGGTAGTGAGGGCCTCAGAACAGTCCGCTCCACCGTGAGCTGGGGCAGGGTTGGTGCAGGTTCGGGTTCGAGTCCTGGTTCCTGTGGCCGAGGTGCCGCATGTCTGTGAACATACTAACGTGCCCCACGACCCCCAAGCGGTAACGCCTCCGTCAACTGGAAAACATCAGAGACGACGTATAGTGTCACGGAAAAAAATCATATAACATAAAACATATTTAAATGTATGTACACCTTACTGAATTGTGAAGGTTAGATAGAATAGACCTTCAGCAACCCATGTTTGCCATAAACGGCGACTAGATAGTCATAAGAGGCGACTAACGTGATCGGGTGGTCAGGTTCGCTGACTTGGCTGACACATGTCATCGGTTCCTAATTGCTTAGATCGATGCTCATGTTGTTGATCACTGGATTGTCTGGTCCAGACTCAACCATTTGCAGACCGCAGCCAAATAGCGGAAATGTTGCTGAGTGCGACGTAAAACTAAACTCACTCACTAATATACTTGTTTACCAAACGAATAATGACTTGAAGGTATGTTATATCCCGGATGTACAAATGTAAAAGTTGTTTCCAAGAAACGTGTTTTGTTTAGCAGGTATGTAGTATGAATTAATTCGTTTGATTTTCCTATTAGATTAAACTAAGCACTCGTGGCGTATCCCATGTGAAACATTAAGTGATCGAGTTTAGTTGTGACGTCAACTCAGCAATATTTCAGCCATGTAGTAACGAGAAAACTTGAGCACACAAGATACATACAAGTAAAAAATATACTGATCAAGTTATTGTAGAGTATCACAGATGGTTTATAAATATAACATATAAATCTAAAACAATTCCACTACTGAAGACAAAATGAATACAATCACAGACTATAGGTCGGCAATAGGTGAAGAAACCATGAGGACTTACAGTACTGTTGCTACTTCCACAGACCCATGTTATATCTACTTCGTCCTTTCAGATTTAGCAAAACAATAACATGACGTCACATTTTACGAATGTTGTAGAAGTGAATACACTTTGGAAGACATGGTCTTTTGTACTGTCTAGGGAGTATTTACGGTACTTTAACCTCCCTTGAGGATACCAACACCAACAATCGTTTTCGCTAATTTACATTTCTATTTATAAATAACCACAATTTATCTATTTACATAACACATTTTTCACATTTCTAATAATTCAGTTTCCCTTTAAATACACAATAGTAAATGATAATTAACATAGTGAAAAAGACCATTCATTGTTTTGATCCTGAGAGTGTGGAATTTTAACACTGTTATTCAACATCTTAAAGTCACAATAAACTCGGTGCGCCTAGGGGCAGCAAGAGTGTAATGCTCTCAAGGCAGTTGAGATTGATAATACGATGTGTGGTTGAGATTGACATCCAATGACAGAGGGAAACAGATACCAGCGCCTTGAGCAAGCATAAATTGCATGGATATGTATGCTGTATAAATATCCTATAATACAATCAACTAATTATCTGTATATTTCCCATCAGTGGTTTCTCTGTCATGCACTTAGTGACACCATGTTTTGCACAGGCTTGTCAGTGGATACTACAATCGTTACGCCAAACTGGCCAATGACTTCTGTATTGGTATTCAAGAAAAGTGAAGAAATACCAATATTATTTTGTAATTTATATTTTCTCCTTCTTTTCCACATTTGTTACTGTCAAAAGGTTCATTTTCAAGTGTTTGGCCCGATATATATGCATGATAGCATAGTCGCAAGACGATCTGATGTTACTGACTAGAATACATTTACGGAAATACATTTAAAACTGAAATGAATGTCGTTGTCAATGTATCCATTTAATACAGACCGGTTTAGCACGTGAGCAGTGTAGAACTTTTTGTAAGAATTTGTCAGAAAAATCCCGACATGATTTGATCATCTAACAATTGAATCCATGTGAGAGGGTATTTACCACCCCTCAAGCCCTGATGTAGGAGAATGATTGTTGAATAAGTCAGTGTGATATGTCCAGTCTGTGTTTAAGGGAACAAGCTTTCTTCAATTTTGCAATGAATAATGGTTGTCCCACAGCCAATTTTACATCCAAATCTACGATAAGTAACTCGAATGGTGTCCGAGGAACATCTCAAAGGAAAAGGCCATCATCAGGTTTGAAATATTTATGAATCGTTAGTGTCAGCAATATTCATCCATCCGTAGCTACACAAACATACTTCGTGGTATTATTCCCTGTAGGTTGCATGTATTATATGGAAACGTACATTGTACGTGGGGAATTCATTATTTCTTGGTCATATAATGCCATGTATATAGAGGTGTGGCAGATCCAGGTAAAACGAACCTTTTCCTCAAATTTTGATCCAGGATCTTCAGAACTCAAACGAAATTGTTATCTTGGGGGGTGAGGTAGCCCATTGAGTAAATGCCGCCGCTCGTCACGCATAAAATCCGGATTCGATTCCCCACATGGGTACGATATATTAAGCCCAATTCTTGTTTTAATTGAAATTATTGAACTGTATAATGATCTTGCTGGCCAATGCTTTTGTTGGTTACCCAGCCACGTTGGTATTTCTGGATATGATGGCCGATGTTGCTGCAAAAGCAGCACTCAACAAATCTTTGACACCACTTCTTATTTCATATTCAGATTACAAAGCTTGCATTAAAGCTTATATCCGTGATCCTATGCAGAAGAATGGGACACTCAAGTAGGTATCAATAAATTACATGAAAGTACAAGATATACACATGAATATCTGCTTAAAGGTAAGGATCTTCCTTTTTGCATCTATTGTGATGAAAGAATCGCGGTCCAGCATGTCTTGCTTGACTGTGTGGAGTATTCCATCACAATAGATACATATTTCAAATCCCAATCTATGAAGGATCTTTTTAATAATATCAGCTATCATTTAATTACTGCGTTTTTAAAAGAATTGGATCTGTTAAGTGACTTGTAAATAATTACATATTTTATGATTGGTAGTTTAGATGAGTAACTGAGATTGTTAGTGGCTGTACCCTCAAAGGGGTTTGAAGTATTGTAATATTACTGTCCTCCTGAGAGGGTACGTAAGTCCAGAAACATTCAGAGTAAATTTAAGCCTACCAGGAGTTTTAAATGTAGTATTTTTGTTATTTTAATTTTGGCTAAGATTTCCTACAATCGTCAGCGACTGAAGGGATGGTGTAAATCCAGCTAGGGTCCATGCAGGTAGCAAAGGCACTGTAAGTGCCCATGGTCCCTAGTGTGGTGACCAACCTTCAGCTGTTGGCGATCTATAACCTATTTTTATATTGTGTTGTCCCTTCTAAATAAAATGTTTGGTTTTTTTTATATAAGTACTTGTTTTACATGTATATCTGTGATATTCTAGTTATTTTACTGTCCTTCGTATGTCCTTTTAATATATGCATACACTCCATTGAAATGTTAAATGTTCTCGACACGATATGGCTGAGATATTGCCGATGTGACGTTAAATATTAACTCACTCACTCACTCACTCACTCACCCAATTCTTGTATTCGCCACCGTAATGTTGCTGGAATATTACTTAAAGCGGCGTCAAACTAAGCTCACTCACTCATTTAGGTGTAAGATGCTATCATGCTCTATAAGTTTCTGACAAAGTCGAGCTCTCTTCTTAAAAATCCCACGAACTATTTGTAGCCATCCATCTGTATAAATATTAACAACAGCATATTTGTACCGAGCATATATCTATGTCACAATCGTACCATTATTACTCGGAATAACCCATGCTGCCCGTGAGTGATTATGATAATGAGTAGCCGTTTATGCTGGGTGAAGAGGCAATTTTTTTAACCGACTCACTAACCCAAGTTGAAACCACATATGTCACACGTGCATCGCTGTGTGGCAAGACAGAAATGGTAGAAACTCTCAGGAGCCCAAGCTGCCGAAGTCGGTCACACAACCAAGAATCCTCTACGACCATAGTTGCATAATTTCAAATGTGTGACCTGCTCTATATGCAGGACAACACACCACATGACAGAACAATGATGTTTGCTGATGCAGTCGTATGCCTAAGGCTGTCCTAAGCTTGAGAGATGTGTACTGCTTTCGTATTTGCTATGTTTACATTTTGAAAAAAATGTCGGAAACACATACACGATTTTTGTGACTCTCAACCAAACACTATAAAAAATATTTAAAGTGCACGTGGACGCTGTCTAAACCGGCACTCATCAGGTGCTGAAGAATAATCCTGTTTGGACAGCGTGCCGGATTCCACTCCCAACAAAGTTACGTGCCACTTAAACTAAACCGGTTTTGTGACTCTTATATAAGTTGTTGTATGACATAGTTCGCTCAGTTACTGCACATTTTGACTCAACTCCCTAATTACATGTACAAGCATACCTCTAATAGCTAAGACTGAATTGTCTTTGTGGGCAACTTTGTAGTTTCAACGCAGGATTAATTGGTGACAATACGCGTTTGGCCCACTCCTCGTCACTTTAAAACATAACCGGGCAGCTCATGTCTCGCTGAGATTCGTAACTGGCAACTACCGGATTTGTGGAATTAGAAGCCACGGATTGGACTGCCATTTTATGCTGGTGTTCAACATTTCCGGATTGGTCACCTGCCGGCTTTGACAGCTTCCACAGTATTTTGATACCTGGGAAATAATCCTGAACCGTTGTGAACTAGATTTTGTGGATGTTTGTTGTAACTGAAATATATATATTAGTTTATGTCTTTCTTCCACACACATTCAGGTTAACGACGTCATCTGAACATTCCCTCTGTTGTTGAACCAAGCAGATCCGGGTTAGAATTGGTTTTCAGTAACCCATGTTTGACACAAGATGCGACTAACGGTATCGGGTGGTCAGACGGGCTGATTTGGTTGACACATGTCATCGTAGTACAGTTATGTACGTTGATGTTCATAATGCTGATCACTGGATTGTCTGGTCCGGGCTCGATTATTTGCAGACCACCACCATATAGCTGGAATATTGCTAAACAAACACGAATCAACCAGTCTTTACTGTTAACAGAGATTATTATGAAATCCGGGTTTTCAGTCAACAGCAGGCATATCGATCAAGAATCACATTCAAATTAAGAGATAAACTTAATGCGTTGGCCTATTTCCGGGTATTATTGAGTATCTGAAGCACGGGAATATTTAATTTGAAACCTCTGGCTGAAGCCGTCGGTTCAAAATGAATTGCTTCATATGCACCAAACACCCAAAAAGTGGCAAACACGTGATGATTATGAACATTACAAACACAAACGTAAACTAAACTGAAGAGTCCTTTACTGGGTTTTGCTGTCTGCACTCATTTACAAGGCCGTTTCGGCTGATTCTCATGGTAGCATCTCGAACTGCTCCTGTGTGACGTCATTCCGACTTTACATCGGAATATGATTTAAATGATGTCACCACTGCTGATGACGCAACACATTAATTCTGTGCAATGTTTTTAAGTGACAAAACGCAGAGAACAGTCTTGCAATTTCCGAGAATCGAATACCTTTCGGTCATGTTATTCAACCAAATAGATTACAGAACAGGATGACTTTTGGTTTACAGTTAGTATTTTATCAGAGATAAAAAAGTGAAACGTTAAGTACGTCCTGATTTTGGTAAAAAAAAATGTGTCAAAACCTCATAAATTTCGCATTCGGTTACATTGTTGGTTATCTTGGACTGTGTTTCCATGATTACTATCTCGTGAGTGAGTGAGTGAGTTTAGTTTTACGCCACACTCGGCAATATTCCATCTATATGGCGGCGGTCTGCAAATAATCGAGTCTGGACCAGGCAATCCTGTGATCAACATCATGAGCATCGATCTGCGCAATTGGGAACCGATGACATGTGTCAACCAAGTCAGCGAGCCTGACCACCCGATCACATTAGTCGACTCTTACGACAAGAAGAAGGCCTATTCTACCCAGGGACCTTCAAATGGAGGAAAGTTTTGCTTTGATGCTAATTGCAGGCGTCAGAACACTGTCAATAGCTATTTATGAAGATGAAATATTTTTTCTTGCCAAAACTTTATCATCAAAAAATTTTTGAGGTTGAACGGATCGTCAGATATAATACAAACTGTAATGCAAAAACTGAAACGCACAACTATTGTTACTAACTACGACGTCAAAAATATAATAACGTCTGATGTGTAACCTTACTGTCACCTAAGGCTGCGTGTTACGTCTCCCGCTATTTTCACTAACTTTAATGTCATACGTATGATGACGACATAGATACTACTATCACTTTAAAAGAACAGCTAAGTTAACTACCACCAGAATGAGATTCGACTGATAGTAAAGTGGAAAATATATGTCAACTTGCTATGAACGGATCAGTGAAAATCAGTAATGGCACAGGGCTTTGGCGAAAGTCGTAAGCGTGTCCTGCCCTACTAAAGCCTGACCTAGATCCGGGTTAGACTTTATTTTTCAGCATTAGAAAATGTGAATCTTTCGTAAACACAGATGACATTAACTGATGGCCGCTCAAACCATCGGTTTGGTCGGTTCCTGATATATGTTCTAAGCGAACACGATTTTCTTTTAGGAATGGGATTTCGCGGCAGAACAATTTCGCGTACGTGATAGTTACGTAATTTAAGGGGTAACTTAAAGTCCAAATTAATTATCCCATTATCTCAATTAAATACTAGCAACAAGGTTACTTTCAAAATATCAATATCCAAATCCTATAACAGAAAAAATGACTAATTTATACTGACTCGGGCATTCAGGTAGATCACAGTTGATGTTGCCAGTTTCTGAGAGACTCTGTGTGCAGTCAGCTCCGCCTTTATCCGGAGCCGGGTTGGTACAAGTTCTAGTCCGGGTTTTCATTATGGTGTGCGAGGGCCCACAGGTCTGAGAGCAGGCTGGTCCTGTCCACTGGCCCCAAGCGCTGACACCGCCGTCAACTAAGGGCAAATCAAAGGCATAACGTTAATGTTATCATGGAGGCATGCCTGCTATTTAACAGCTTCTACAGGCACAAAGTAGGTACTGTTTGTGAATTTATGATGCATTTTATAGTTTGTATTTTTTACGCCGCACTCAAGAATACTAATAATCGAATATGTCCCAGACAATCCAGTGATTGGCATCAGAAGCATCAATCGATGGGCATTTGGGATATGATGACATGTCAACCACGAGCCTGACAACCCGACCCCGTCAGTTGCCTTTTATGATAAGCATGGGTTGCCGAAGACCTTTGTGGATGGGCTTTACCAATAAATACTACCATCTACTTAACATATTTGTACCACAGGAAACACGAGTTCACGTTTTCCATAGTTACAGATAGTTTCAAAAAGTCTCAGGAGAAAATAACAAAAATAAAAGGAAAGTTACAAAAGTTTACTGAAGTTTTCAGGCCAGACCTCAACAAGACTGCATAACAGAAGGGACGACATTTTTTATTGTAGGAACGGGGCCCATCCGTCATTAACACCTTCGTCTGATTATATTCCTCATAAAGACTTGCACCAGATATTCCTCTGTGTGTGTTATTTTTTCAGGTTAAAATCTGATATGCCTTTCCATGAGTTTGTGATAGGTGAAATAATAGACGTTCATGTCTAAGCAAAGATCCGATGTCATAGTCCAAATATCGCTATTATTAATCCATAATTATGCTGATTGTATGTCAATAACAACTTCCGCATTTACATCAATATTTTACTCAACAATCAGAAAGCATTCAGATATTCTTTACATCAAGGTTATTGACTTGCGGACCACGTAAGTGAATTATGCAACTCAGTCAAGCTTTCTCTGCTAGGGTTATGCCCCAGGCCATATCATGCTGTGCGTAGTGATGTGAATGATTTTAAGTGGTCAATGCACTGCACGAAACAAACACAATTGCAATAGATACACCAGATGTGCGGTTACAGCCACTGTATTAGGTACCTCGGAAATCGCACAGAAGTCATGACTCCCTGTATATACTGAGGACATTAGCAGACACTTCATTCAGCTACGAATAAAGACTGAAAGGACTCGGCAACATCATCGACAAAAGTTCCAAATACAGCATCATCAACGCCAACAGCTGGAATATCAACACCACCTGCATCATCATCGATATCAACTATGATATCAACGTCAACACCATAAACGCCAAGAAGAAGAAGTTCAAGTGTATTAATTACTCCATCTACAAACGTTCCCATATGTCACATATTCAGCTTCCTAAATACCCAGGTATGCAAGATGCAATAAACTGCTGGTCTGATCAAGTGACTTGGATAAAACTCCAAGGAACAGATGAAAACAGAGCTTGTTTGTTTTAAAATCTTCCCTTAGAAGGATCAGCAAAACAGTGGCATCTTGCCTTAAGTGACGATATCAAGTTACACTGGAACAGTCGCAATCAACCTTTCATGTCTACATTTCAACCCTCGGGACAATTTGATTTATCAGCGCTAGCCATAAATCAGCAACGTGCTGAGTCAGTGTCTGATTACATCACTAGATTAGAACAGGCGACTTCTAGGAAGTCAATCAAATGGACTTCTTAGTTGGAGTGAATGGACTGAACCCTTCTGTCAGTCAATGGATCTACAATAAAGTGTCCAAGTCTTTGAAACTAGTGCGCCCGCAGGTGGAACTTGCAGCCAAGTTCTATCTCTGTGTCCAGCAGCCAGATCAAGTTAGGAGTAAATCACTAAGCTGTCAGCACTAGTGATGTCACTGATGAAGAACCAGCAGAGACCCGAGGGAGCTGCGATGTCTGCACAGCAGGAGACACTCTAAGATGACGGTCAGCAAAGAGTCACGTACAACTCACGACCTCGACAAAATGTCTTCAGCTCAAGGTATTGTCGTCAGTCATCTTATCTTGGTCAACAGTTGCAGCACAGGGCATGTGATTTCAGACGAGAAGATCACTGCTTGTCTATCAGAAACAACAGAGAAAGATGCTGACGATTCGGTTATTTTTGTTCTCAGCGCAATTACTGTCCCCACCTGCACTCAATTTGCTATTTTTGCAGGAAGAGTCATAATACATCTGTATGTTATCAGGTTCTTCTGTCCAACGTAAATAACGCATAGGGGCGCGTGCCTGATTCAAAGGATCCACTTAGAATTAGGCATCCAAGTAAACCGCCCAAGCCATATAACTCTACTGCCGATCATAGTACTATCCCATCTTCACCCAGTCCTTGTCAACATGAAGTATCTGTTGTGGCCCCTCTATGTAAAAACACCAATTCAGGTTAAGGTTTGGCAAACGACACCGGACTTTCAATAAATAAATAGGACTCACTGAGTTCACCTTCAGAAATGTCATCTGACATAAATCATTGGTGTAGACCGTCACCCAGTGTTAGGTTTAGTCTCACTAAAACTTAAAATTGGCCATACTGTATTTTCACAAGATTTCCATGTCTCCACTTCCTTGCATCATGATCACGATGGATTAATATCCGAAGCTTGGCGGATGGATGCCAATGCAGGGTTTGTGAGACCATGAAAGACAGTTGAAACTCCTTCCGCATTCTCATTCTGATATTCCTGTTAAATCTCCAGCTGAGAGAACAACAGAGTATATCTACTGGAAATATTTACTGGCCTACAGGCACTCCAACTTCAAGGAGCCAAATGTCTCATCCAAAGTGACAAAGGTAGACCATCCATGAGGTTTCTCAAAACAGCTGATAAATCTGCTTCGCTTCATCGTCAACAGGTAGTAGCCACAGCCTCCACATCTGACCCATCATCTATCCATACACTGGAATCCGAACCAAACAAAGGTCATCATCCTCCGTCAACACAGCAATTTCTTCCAGTTCCTCAAATCTGAACTCCAAACTGTCTCTTGACCTGAGTGTTTTAGATACCAGGGAAACCCAACAGCATCTGCTTGCATGCCTCCTTCTGTCTCAATGATCCGTTTTTGCACAAAACTGGTCAGAACTAGGCAAAACATATCTGCATCAGTGTAAGATTGAGACAGAGCATACCCGTCCTGTTAGCCACCACTTCTATCGTCTGTGGCACCCATGATGAGACGCCTCCTCGTGGTGGGTGCTGGGTAAGGCTAAGAGTTCCCCAATCCCCATGTGGACCCGGGGCCATATTAAGGTCCAGGAAGGTGGAGGAAGGGATCCTGATGGTTGAGGGCAATAGGGGCCTGGAAACGCATTCCGTTGCCCAATACACAGCTTTGGCCCTGAATTCACCTAGACGGGTGGTTGAATGGGCCCGGTTCAACCACCAAGTGCTGAGTATTACATTAAGTAATCTTGCTCAAAATTATGAAAATTGTACCTTGATAATTGTAAGTTCTTGGCGAATGTTTAGATCTTCAGAATTTCAGATACACACTTTCATGGTCTTGCTTAGAGTAGTTTGCCCAGAAGGTGGTGGCCAATCTGGTCGATTAATTATTTACATTTCTTCCGCTGGAGTATATCATCCGAGTATCCGTGGTTTTGAAAAGTTTTATTTTATTGGCCATTGATTAGTGGCCACAATTTGTTGTCATGGAGAGAAATGATTTGACATCATTAAATCCGAACCCATTTGGGGTATCCAAGGCATTGTCGGCGATGTGAAGACCATTAAAAGATTGCATTCTGGTGCGCTGTTGATTGAGTGTGCCGTACACCAGAACTTTTGTTGGCATTTCTGTTGTGGTCTCGGCTCACAAGACCCTCAACACGAGCAAGGGAAATGTTAGAGACTGTGAGCAATTGCTTGGTGGCATGTCAGAAATAATTATCATCTCCGAGATGAAGGATCTATGTTAAACGTGTCTCAACCCGTAAACATGACACAACCATTAAAGTCAACACGTATTTGTTTTCCTTTTTCCATCTAATGCACCAAAACCACTGGCGGAAGGTTACTGCAACTTCAATGTGGAGACATACATTCATAACCCTCCTAGGTGTTTCAAATGGCATGGTGTAAATACTTGCACATTGTCTGTTGTGTGTGTCTTTTCACTGTAGTGAGTACAGTAATGTCAGTAATGTCGCAAAGTGCACTAACTGCAAAAGGGAACACCCATCATTCTCTGAAGACTGTCCTGTTTGGAAAGAGCAGACGGCTATCAAGAGAATACATTTACACAAAATATTAGTTTTGGAGATGCAAAGAAACTGGCATACAGCTCAGAACAAACACAAAGCTATGCTTCCATTGCCAGAACGTTAGCAGCAACCTCTACAGTCAATTATCTTCAAGTTATCTGATCAACTTAAAATGGTACAACAGATACTCCGCAACTTATCTCACCTGCCATAACTATTAAAACATCAGAACCACTTCATACAACATCCCAAATCCAATCAGAGACATCATCTGATCATGAGCCATCCTCTCAGTCAACAGTGAAGTCTTGACAAATCCCTGAAACCAATGGTAAAAAGCCAGATTCCTCGAAAAAGCTCAGTGGTAGAGCCCCTAGAGGATCAGAAAATAAAATTCAGTTGTTCAACAATTATGGAACTCTTGAGGATATGAACGTTTCCGAAAACGTCCGGTCTAGGACATACGGTTTGTCACCCATAAGACATATAGTTACAACGAGTTACAGTTGTTAGTCCAGGATCGTACGCCATCAGCATCATGTCCGCAGGAGATAGATCCTTTGGACCTTCATTATTTCAATACTTATCATTATTTCTCACCTCCGGGTGCAAAGACCACTGGAGGATCTTCAATCTTAGAATGCTTGCTCAATTACACGTGCACTATCTTCAAGCAGTTGTCATACGTTTCACTTTACATGTTACACTCACATTATGTTCATGGTATGTCTCACAGTCTTCAATTCTTCATTATGACCAATTCCCCAAACCGTGTGTTATTATGGGAGATTTGAACGGTCACAACGCACTCTGGGGTGGTACAACTACTAATGCTAGAGGTAACCTACTGGAAGGAAGAGTACTGTTCAGAGAATGATTTATGCATATACAATGACGGTTCCAACACATACATCCTGGTACGGGAACTTATTAAGCTCCAAATTCATCACTTACAGATTCAGACTTACTGAGTGAATTCGAATGGTTAGTCCATGATGACCTCTGTGGAAGTTATCATTTTCTAACGGTATTACAACCTGTGAACCCATCTCATACTACCTTATCCTCGAGACGGATTTAAAGAAAATAACTGGAATTTACATCGAACTCTGTGTGGTAACAGACTTAAACCTGAACTTTTTGTAGCGGTTCCCCAAGTCATAAAGCTGATGAGTGTATTCCCAAATCTTCTGCATTTCCACATATACCATGGTTCACCGATGAGTGCCAACAGGCTAGGAAGGCACTGAAGAAAGCTGACCATTTCAGTTGCCATTCTATGGTGAACAATTTAAATGAATTTACAATTTTTAAATGCTAAAGCGCAAACCGGAAGATGGCAGGGGTAATGGAGGCGAAGAACGATCTGAATACCACGAGTGGGTCTTAAAATGTTGAGTAAAACATATTTCATGTGAGTAATTATTAAATACAAGGTTGGAAATCTGAGAACACAATCTAGTGAGGAAATGGGAGTGTACCTTTGATGGTGGGGATATTTTATTTTGACATGGAAAATATTTTGTGAACCGAAACGAGGGAAGTGCGTTGCCAACCTTTGCTTGCTTCGCGCGCATATATGAAGACAGGTCATATTCTCTACGATGCGCAACCCCATTGCCCTACAGTTTGCCTGTGGTTATGGTTTCAGCAGCCGTCGATGCTGCTGAAAAGAAATGGGGAATGACTGGCCATATTAGAAGGCATTAGCAATAGAACTTTCAGGGTGTACCTCATATCACAAAATTTCAAAGTGTACACAGATCACCATACTCTCAAATGGCCAAAGGACAGCACACAGGAAACATGTCGTCTTGCCATATGGTCTCTCATGCTTAAGGAATTTGACTTCGAGATTGAACATAGAGCAGGTAAAGATAATACAAATGCTAATGCTCTTTCTCGTATTCCATGTCCTGCACAGATCACAGAACCTGTCACTGATGATTTCCCTCTCCCACCTTGCCCACGTTTGAACTACACTACAGGCAATGCTCAGTATAATCCTGTACCGATCCAGCGCTCATATACTTTAGTGGCTACAGCAGCACTACACAGAAAACAAATCCATCACAGCACTGCAGTCAGCCTACTTTTTCAGATAATGACGATTACCTTATGAACCCTAATTCAACTGATCAGAAAGCTGTGGATTCTACTTCAAAAGCATCATTCGATCTGCGTGTTAATCCTGCTATCAAGGGGATATTCCATGAAGAACCAACAGTTCACACCATTGACACTGATATCCCTGAAAACAATCTCGCAGAGAGACAGCACAATTCTCCAGATCTTAAGTCAATCATTGACTGACTATCTAGAGAATGGTGAGATTCCTTCACATTAAACTGATTCTCATGTCAAAGACCTCCAAGGTCGCTCACAGGAGTAAGATCATGGATGTGGTTGTGGATGTCATTTTGGTCGTGATGCTACCCGTCAGTCCATTGGCCAAGCTGGTATCAGTATGTTGAAACATACATCAAATCATGTGGCGAATGTCAAAAAGCAAAACTTTGGGTCCATTCCAACCCAGTTTCAATGGCACCATTGCCTATTGAAGACACCTTTTCTAGGCTACATTTCGATATTCTTTGGCATCTAAGTACATTCTTGTAGCTGTGGACCCATACTGGATTGGAGCATTTCCATCGCACACCCAAGATACCACGGACGTAGCGACAAAGCTCTTTAATGAAGTCTTCTCAATGTACCTCTTATCACTAATTAGACGTCAGTTCACATCAATAATCAAAAACGCCATCTGTGAAATCTTAGAGGTGAAACACTTCACATCATCATACAACCCTCACACAAGGCAAATCTCCACTCGACTCAACAGTCTCCAGTGAAAAGCTGGAGAAAGCGGATTAAACTGTGCCATCAGACAACACTCACAAGCAAACAAGCGATCACCAACAAGATCAATTCTATGATGTTGAAAAACTTTTGTACAGCTGTACAAAAACATCAATGGCATATGTCATTTTTTGTCAAATGGGATGGATATCCTGCATCAACATGGGTACCACATCATAACATAGGACACGGACTTATCAGAGACTTCCACGTGCACAAAACTCAGACTGAACCCAGTCGTAAGCACACAAGATCTCGCAGATATTTTTTCTAATCTCTAATGATAGGGTTACCCTCGACTTTGATAGTCTAAGGCAGTTGGTTTCAGTGTAAATTGTTAGGCGTTGATAATAAACCTACAGGTGCGCCTATGTTCGTAAGTGCTAGAGGGATGATAGTTGCAAATGTCATCTCTTCAAACTCGTAGTTAACATTGTCAATCCACTGATCCATAGCTCTGAGTTATCAGTGTCACTTACATGTTATCATAGATTACACTCATGTACTGTCTAATCTTCAAATCAAATGCCATTGATACAATAATGGTCCCCAAAATATGGCATGATTTGGCCCTCTCTGTCCATACAACTCTTTGGAAGCTTCCCCCGAACTTTCATCAGATATTCTGCGTTCGGTGTTTCAAATGAGTTTTCCCATCACTGGTTAATAACCTTTTCTAATAATTATTTTTATACAATTGCTGAGTTACTGCTAAGAACAATACTATACCATGCATGTTATATTATGTAAATAAATACCTTTTTACTAAAAGCAGAACAATTCTTATCATGACACGTATTGTGTTTTGTTATGTTTAACCTTGTTTATAGGCAATACTGCCAGATGTTCTGCGGTCAGGTTTTTATACACAGGGCTACTACGCCACATTGCAAGGTCACTGGTTCATGCACTTGTACATACGCAAGATCTACCAACGTAGGAATGTCTTAATTGACATCTATTGATAGCGTTCAGAATTAAGGGTCCTGCCCGGAGGGGGGTTATGATAACGGGGAATACTCTGAATGTTTGCTGAATACGTTACATAGATAAAAAGGATATAATTTTGATGCACTTTGGACACATGAAACAAAGAGTTCATTTGAATATTTGAAGTTTTAAGAAACAAGCAAAGTGGACAGATTGTGCATTTCGTCGGGTGTCGGCCAAGGTCGTCCACCCACTTACAGTGTTCCCATAAATTATTGAGAAAATCTTTGTTTTTTTTCTAATGATGCTAAGATTGGAAAAAGGGCTTTCACTATGCACTATGCATACTAAATAAGGGAGACAACTCTTGAAAGCTTAGAAGGCAGCTCATTACGTCAAGAGTTATCTCCCTTGTCTGAGCAGACGGCTTCCTGTGTTGACATGGCAGAATTTACAGCAAGAGAGAAAAGAAAGCTCATTCTAGATGATTTTGAAAGGGGTGAGGCTGATGCTAAAGTGTTAGCTTGTAGACATGGTATTCCTCTGTCTACAGTATACAGACCTTTGAAGAATATTCAAACAGGAACCGGGATAGAGCACAAAGCAGGGGCAGGTCGACCTAGGAAATTCAGTGTTGTGGATCGCCGAAGACTTGGGCAGATTGAGATTAGGGGCAAATTGAAAAGTGTTGAGAACATCAGAAATGAAATGATTAGCAGAGGAAGTCTACAGGTATGCAATGAAACAGTTAGGCAGGAATTACAGAGACTTAATTGGGTGAAAAAACGTGGAATTCCCTCGGCGTTGATGAAAGATGCACAAAAGGAAAAACGTTTAAACTGGTGTCGGGCTCATGAAAATCAAGATTGGGATAATGTTTTCTTTTCGGATGAAAGTTCTGTTTGGCTTTTCCCTAATTGTGTGAACATTTGGACCAAAGATACTGTCAAACCTATCTACCAGCGACCAAAACATAGCCCGAAGTTTCACATGTGGGGTGGCATATAGGCTCACGGAGTGACGCCATTGTGTGTTTTCACGGGAAACTTGACAAAAGAAAGATACGTTGACATTCTAAATGGTCACCTTCTTCCGACAGCACAAACATTGTATGAAGATGATTGGATTTTCCAGCATGATAATGACCCAAAACACACTGCGCGCTACACAAAACAGTGGTTGTCGGGCGAAAATGTTCAAGTTTTAGACTGGCCCAGTTACAGCCCAGACCTAAACCCAATTGAGAATGTGTGGGGAGTCATGAAGGACAGAATAAACCAAAAGGGACTGAGAAATATTGAAGATATGAAGGCCGAGGTGGTCCAATATTGGGATACCCTGTCACACGATTACCTACAAACTTTGATGGGTAGTGTGCCTAGGCGTATTCAGGCATGCATTGCTGAGCGAGGAGGTCTAACAAAGTACTAAAACAAGACTGACACTGTAAAAGGATGATGTTTTAACATGTTTATGTAAGTAAAACGCCAGAAGTTAATAAACGTAATGAGTTACATGACGCAACATGATTCTCAATAATTTCTGGGAATACTATACAACAATAGTACAGTTATGAATGTGTGCAAGTGACAGAGCAGGTCTCCACATCGGGAACACATGACCACTCAGTCCCGAGGTGCGTTCTGTCACAGGTTTACAATCAACCTGTACTATTTCAACCATTATTCCCCAACCATAATAAAACATGGCTGCACTGTCGTCATCGCTACCACTGACTCTTGTCTTCCCTCCGTCTCTAGTCCACCATCCTGAAAAGTTCAAACTGCACTAGCAAATGTCAGTAGTGTTTTAGACCAAACTCCCAAACTAAAAATGACAAACATGGAGCACAATATCTTGTGTTCCCTCCTAGCGCACCCAAGATACATGCGCACCTTGCTCATAGTACTCCGTATCAAGTTCATTAAAGACGCTTGTGGAATCGCATTCCATTCGTCTACTGGAGCTCTGTGGAGTCCTGGGAGATCCAGTGGTGCTGGGTGAAGCGGCTGCCTACCGAAGTCCGCGACAACCCAGGAACTATGAGGACAAGCGTTGTCATCTTCCAATAAAGAAGATCCGACTACGCAAGCAACGCATAGCTTGCAGGAATGCTACTGTGAAAGGAGCCACAAACTGGATAACGTTGCCGACTAATATTACCGTCTACCACTTGCAGTGGAGTACTTCCAGGAGGAGTTCTCCCTGCCCTAACCACGACCTACCCCCGCCAAATAAGTTATTTGTGGCAACATCTGCATCTGTGAAAGGACAAACTGAATCTATTCTCATCGGTGAAGAGCAAATGAGACCATTGACAGTGAACGAAATAAGGCCTGTCCAACCACCCAATACAAGCTAGATTAATGACAAAGCGTTTACATTTACAGCTTGCCATCCCGATAACCTGATGGAAAGTTAAGACATCTGAGTAAATTCTTGGTGTCTGGTCTGGTTAAATCCATTTGGGGCTGGTAACATTTTGATGTTATCAGCCCTGATGTCTGGCTGGGTGTTTGACTCATTTCATACACGGCCAATGACGTTGATTCCAACGGCCATAATGCCTTGTCTATCTAGAACGTTCCTGTCTATGATATGGTGTTAGTGGGTGGACGAACTGCAAGATATGCTGCGTTAAGGAGTCTGTTACGTAATCTCGAACTGTTCTGAGCCTGGAGCGACCTGGGCGACGTGCATAGACGGACCTCGTTGGATTGAATTCTCTATCACAGTCGACCAACGTGCCACTGACTTTGACCAGATTCCAGACGCCCTGTTGCTTCGATTTCAGGTACTTGAACGTGAATAACCAAAAGGCATCAGTGCCACTTTCTATGGATAGAGCGAGTTACACGTGCAAATCATTGTCATTAAGAGGCAGATGTATTTCCAAATGCGCAAACAATGTGGCACTTGTACCAGAATATTTCGGACGTAAAAATAGTAATAATGACATTTCAATGGTCTACTGTTATATTCCATACCGTTAAGAAAGTTTGAAAACATCCACAACAATCAGTTCTATATATTTAAAACTTTTACAAAATTTTAAAACAACTTGACCTTTCATTAATGACTCTGTATATATATACACACATATATATCTGTATGTGTGTTCGTCACGCATATATGTTATCACCAACGTATTTTAGGATTCTATATGAAATACCAAATGTTCGTATGCATACTTTTTTGTGCGTCAATTAGAAACCAAATGTTTAAGGTCAAAGTGGGCCCTGTACGTACCAACTTGTCTATGTTTTGTGGCACAACAGAACAAAATGTTATCGTAGTGTCGATTCCCGCAGCATGGAACGTTTCCTGGCATCATACCCAACTCATGGGTTACGTTAAAATGGTGTGAGCCATGTAAGCCGACATGCCGGAACATGAAAGGACTACAGTTCATAGTAGCATTAATCAAAATTACATTTCATCGTAATTATTTCTTCAAAATATGATCAGAAACTCATCATGTCCTTCTTTCATGACATTTAAATCTGGAAATATTGTTAAAGCTGATTCCGTTACCTGGTGCACAAGTTGAATACATGTTGAACCCCGACTCACTAGAATACGTCATTGCTGCTGGTGTTGTGAGAGGTACGGTATAAGCCACACATTCTCTACTGGCGTCCTTGTATCCAAAGGACTTTATCGGTCTAAAGAGGGAACAGCGAGCTGCACATTCGGCACGACTAGCCATATCTGTCTTGGTCCAGAGAACACTTCCATTTATTCTTATATTCTGAAAATCTGGTAAAGGATCTACCTCACAGACATCACAAACAATGGTAGAACTTTGAACAAGACCCAAGCCACAAGGTATCAAAATCAGTATAACATCTCTTATAGCCATGACTGAAAACGAACTCCTTGCGTCCCAACTCTTGCTCTAAAGACAATATGTGTGGAATTATGGTGACACTTTCAGGATAGTTCATCGATTTGTGTGTTGACTCCCCAGACATATACAGTATTATCTGATGAATGTCCATAAATGAATGGCTGAATAAAGGCGGGTTCCCACAGAGATTGCCTGTCTGTTTCAGAAAGCTGGATAGTGCCAAGAGGCAAAGCAGTAAAAGGACAAGACAAACAATAAGATGGAATCTTATGCATGATCGGCTGTGGTTTGGGGCCTACTGCTGGTGACTTGAACTGGGAAACGGCTGAACATGATATAAATGAACACGAAATCGTTAAATCTACCGTGAAGTGACGATCTCTCTAGAGATCATCAGTTGTTGTTATACTTTTAATTATACATACATCATCAAGTCTACAAATGCATTCACAGTGTGTTTACTACCAAACGCACAGGGCTATCTACTTGTGTATCTTTCTGTCTATATTTCATGTATCAAGAGCCAGTAGATCGGTTGCGGACAAATGACTTAGCAGTCAAATGTCACACATATAACATGTTAACGATAGGTCGTGTACTTCAGGGGATGTACGCGAATGAAAGAAGAGCCATCTCGTTCCTTAATCTTTGACATCAACATATTTCATATATAAATATCGACTTCTGATGAACCAGTCAGTGTACTCCGATTACAGTGGGAGTAACATTTTCTGTGTTACCAGTTAGAAATACGGAGCTATGGGAAACCGTGTGATACTTCATGGTATTTGTTTCTGGGTTGTTTCCTATAATCTATTTTGATTGAACAGCCATCCTTCAAACCGTTCGAAATTAATCAGTAAAATACATATATTGTTTACTGGGGTCTCTGGGGTCATAGGTTGGCGTTTGTATATCTTCCCTGAGACCAAAGGGGGTAGATGGTAAATCAACCCATGTTCTTTTCATGACCAGTGAATAACGTACAGTGATTTGAGAATGAGACTTCGAGAGATGCGCCCCGTTGTTCCTCAGCCTGAAGTAATGGCAATAATAAAGTTCATATTTGTGTTGCACCTAAATCCAAAATGTGCTCAAAGACACAGGTCATAGGCTGGTTTGAACAAGAAGGCCTTCAGCTTGCTTTGAAATATCTCACAGTCATTGATTTTCGGATGTTGGGTGGAATTTCATTCAGACTGCAAGGCCTGCTTTGGCAAAACTCCTGTCACTGTATAGTGTTGTTCTTGTTTTCAGGGCATTGAGTTGTTAAAGAAAAGCTGACAGCAGCGTTCTCTGAGATTGACATCTGGTATCATTGCCGTAGTTCCTACATACGCATGATTTGACTAATATTCCGTAGGTGGTAGTAAGTAAACATACGTACTGCATTTGTATGGCAGCATTCTAGTAGTTGGTGACTTTGAAATGAAACAGAACTTTATAGATGACAGCTTCTTATTTGTTACATAGAAAACGTTCGTAGATTCTTACTTCGTTATCAAACTTACCATGTTATCAAGTTAAAAGTTATCACTTTTAGTTTGATAACGATGTAAGAATCTACATCGCTCTATGCAATATATTAGACCGTGTCATCCACAACGTTCTATGTTTCATTTTTGCATATGTATGATGTTAAGCCCCTAGCGATGCAATGAAATATGAATCCTACGTTTCTGGCTTGGACACATGTCCTGATGACACATTCTCCAATGTGCAGAGGTGGTGTTGACATCGTGATGAACATTTTTTTCTGGAACTAACGATAATGAGTTCTGTCTTGTCAGAAAATGGGTGGTATAAACATGAGGTGATATAAATATTATGGAATCTAGCAATGCCTTCTTCCTTTCTTGTTCTTCACAGCACATTGATAAATCTTCATAATGCCATTAAGTTAGTATGTGCGCATTTCATTTTCAGTTTAGTGTGTACATTCCCTGTAACGCTTTTTTTGTTCTAATTTTAAATTTATTCATATTTTTGAACTTATTGTTTGTTTGTTTTCTTTAGTTTTGTTTTGGGTGGGTTTTCTGTAGGTGCGTGTTTTATTTGTTTTGGTTTGTTTTTTGTTTTGTTTTTTGTTTCTATTTTTATTTGTTTTGTTTTGTTTTGTTGGTTCGTTTTAAAAGTGACTAACACTACGTCCCAAATCAAGACCAAACAATCCAGTAACCAATAGCATGAGCATTGATATAAGCACCTGAGATACGATAACATGTCAACAAAGGCGTATCTGACACCCTATCCCGTTAGTCGCCTCTCAGGACAAACTGACTTACTGAAGATCAATTCAAACCCGGATCTTCACGGGTCTCGAAATGTCCCCCACAATGTTCCATTTAGTACTGACGAAACGCTTGTTTCAAATTCCCTTTGAGGAACCTTAAAGGGCGATGGTTGGGTGATCCATGTCTTTACTAAAGGAAAGGAATCACATTATTCATGCAAATTTCAGATACATCTCTTGTGATGTGTGTTGAATGTCCATCAACAGACAACGGGATTCACTCTTCCAACAGTCAACAAAAAGCACACCGAGCAACACTCGATGCTCACACTATTCATCGGCTGGTCAAGACTCGATTACCAACAGACAGCCATACTGCTGGAAAACTCTGTGCAGCCTTTAACAATGATGTTCCACAGGTTGTGAGGACTGATTGCTGTCAACCGTTTGTACCAGGTTACGTGAACCCACGGTTAGTTCATCTAGCGGTTTAACACATTCGCATGGTCTTGTTAATTATTCAGGAATCAGAAACTGACACTCTGATGAATACACTGTATTCAGCCATCTGTCACTTTCGCCATGCATGATATGACAGCTTAGTTTTACGCTGACGTTTTCAGTAATATCACCAGAAATGGGGAACAGAAACTTGATCTTCGGCCATGTCTGATGTCAGCTGCACTAAAGTGGAATCATTTCTCACTAATGAGCCAGCATTGACACAGAAATATATTCACACGTAACTTGATTTTCATCAAAATAATTACATTACTTAAGCTGTCATTTCAAATGATATAATAATCTTTGAAACAGTCTGCCTTTGAATGAATCATGAGCACATGAATAGAAGTGACTCTGTAATCGGATTTTTAGACCTACAAATTAACACATTACGTTTGAGAATTTTGCATTCTTTATGAATATATGTATTGACGGACATGAACATTAAAAGACACAGCATAGTACATTCTCTTCCCAACAGAGGTTACTTGTCATATCTTCCTACAAACCTCTGTTCTAATGCGGCCATATTTCGCAGTTCTCATAAAATCCCCTAGCGGCAAAAAATGGCAGCAGATTTATCTCCCTTTTTCTGTCCAATCAGAATACGTGTTACATCGACCTAGATTCAACTTGACAAATGCAAGCAATGTGGAGAAACAAATATGACATGACTGAGTTCTATCTAGAAGAAACATTTGAGTATCGCGCTCGGGAAGTGGTTCTAGTTTTCACGATGCATCCGGAAATTACCGAGATCTTGCGAACGATCACTTTTGAAACAAGGTCGCTGATGGCACTACTAAATCTGATTGCCTCCAATCAAGAGTCCTGAACATTCGCACCATGAAAGGGTCGTGTTAGAACAGAGGTTACGTAGGAAGATATGACAAGTAACCTCTGTGGGAAGAGAATGAGCGTAGTATGGCTTATTGGATATTGGTCCATAATGCACACTGACATGTTGGAAATACGAAAGCGTTCCAAATTTTCAATTTAAGTCTACCAGGTTTTTAAACGTAGTATTCATGTTATTTTAATTTTGGCTAACATTTCATACAGTCTCCAGCAGTTGAAGGGATGATGTAAATCCAACCAATATGGTCCCTTATATGGTGATCTGCCTTCGGTTGTTGGAGATCTATAGCCTGTTTTTATATTGTTTTGTCCAGATAGTGATATTAATGTTAACTTTCCACGCTAGTCTTAATGATAATTGTGATATTCTGCTGAAATATTGTCAATGCGACGTTAAATATTGATTCACTCACTCACTCACTAGTTTCACATTCTGTTCTGTGATATTCTTGTTGTTTCACTGCCCTTTGTTGAAAAGTTTTTATACTACACCTATATTCCATTTCAGTGTTATGTTCCCGTCCCGTGTCTGTTTATTGAAATTAGGTAACGTATTATTTGATTTTTGCACCCCGCAGAGGGGTACACCTCGTCTTTCAAAGTGTCCTTAATCACTGTTGGGGGGGGGGGGGGGGGGGGGGGTGTGTGTGTGCTGGGAGATAATGCGGGGGCCTATAGTCGACGCCCCGTCCGTCCGTAATCATTTTGTTTCCGGAGCATATTTCTAATACCGTTCAATAAATTTAGACCAACATTGATAGATATAAGAATCTGAACCTATGGTTGTGCCTTTTGCTATTTACAGTTGTTTGGCATTTTCGTTATATTATTGCTTTGGTTTTTCCATGGAACATATTTTGGTGTTAGTCTAATCATGGGGTGGGCTTCCTTTCCGGTGCAGAGCTCATAAGCTGTTCAATATTTTTCTGCAAAACTTCAATCAGAACCTCAAGTGGTGCCTTTTGCTATGTACAGGTTATGGGGATTTCTTATTTTCTCGGTGTGCGTGGAAACGGTTCGGACTTATTCTCAAAAGTAAGAGGTGTGTTTCGTTTCCGGAGCAGAACTCAAAAACTTCTAAACATCTGTTATTAAAACCTGGTAGATATGTGTGGCAGACCCCAAAGTGGTGCCTTTTGGTATTTACAGGTTTTCGTGATATATTTTCTCGGTTTCCAAGGAAACGTTTAGGACTTATTCTCAAAAGTAAGGGGTGTGTTTCGTTTCTGGAGCAGAACTCAAAAAAGTCTTAATATCTGTTATTAAAACGTGCTAGATATGTGTGGCATACCCCAAAGTGGTGCCTTTTGCTATGTACAGGTTTTTAGGATTTCATATTTTCTCGGTTTCCATGGAAACGTTTTGGCCTTATTCTCAAAAGTAAGAGGTGTGTTTCGTTTCCGGAGCAGAACTCAAAACCCGTTCAATATGTTTCTGCAAAACGTGCCAGATATTTGAGGCAGACTACAAAGTGTTGCCTTTTGCTATTTATAAAGTTTGGTATTTTTATTTTTCCTGGTCCATGGAAACAATTCGGACTTAGTCTCAAAACCGACGGATGGGCTTCGTTTCTGGAGCACAACTCGAAAAGCATTTCATATCTTTCAACAGATCTTGGCAGATATATGAGGCAGATCTTGAAGTGGTGCCTCTTGCTGTTTACAGATATAAATGCATTTATATTTTGCATGAAGTCGATGGAAACAATTCAAACTTAGTCTAGAAAGACATTAAGTAACTGTCAGATGATTTGTCTTTTCAAATATGTGGGGGCCGGGGGGGGGGGGGGGGGGGGGGGGGTTGGTTATGTTATCTTCTGATGACTCTTGTTTATCAAAGACTATTTGTTACTGTAATTCATGGCTAAATATGTCGAATTCACCAACCGATGAATGTTAGTTTTAAATCCACAAACTGAACTGTAATTCCCCATAGTCCCTGGTAAAGTTATCTGCCTTCAGTGATCTTTATTTTTATACTGAGTATTTCCCGAATAGTGCTATTCGTGCTATAACGTTAACTGCTAGGTTTCCTCTTACTCTAGTTGTTTTGCTGCCCATTGCCGACCGGTTTTATCATGTATATATCGTCTTTGCAAATGTTAGATTTGTCCTCGACATGACTGAAATGTTGCCGATTGGACTATCACCCAGCCCAAAGTCATATTCCAGGTTATAGTTAAAATGATTTTGAGTTCATGTCTAATTGGGTGAGTGAGTTAAAAGTTAAAGTCACTTTGGCAATATTTTAGCCATATCGTGACTAAAACAATGTATAGATTAACACGAATGAGACAGATTATACAATCCTGTCAACGAAGGATAGTGAAATAACTAGAATATCACAGATATACCTGTAAAACTAGTAATGAAATCTAAAACATTTTGGCTATAAGGGACAACAGAATATACAAATAGGCTATAGATCGCCAACAGCTGACGGTAGATCATCACACTAGGGACCATGGGGACTTACAGTACCTTTGCTACCTGCCTGCACCCTAGTTGGATTTACACATCCCTTTAGCCGTTGGCAATTGTAAGAAATGTTAGACAAAAATTAAAATAACAGGATTGCTACGTTTATAAATCATGGTATGTTTACATTGACTTTGAACGTTTTGGGACTTACAATGCTTCAACCTCCTTAGATGGTAGAGCCACTATTAGTTCAAGTTCCTAATCCAATCTACCAATTGTTAAAATACATTTATCTACACAACATATTACTCAAAATTCAACAACTAAATAAATTTCCTTTCCCAAAATAAACAATAATTAAATGAGAACTAACTGTGTTAAAAAGATCCTTAATTGTTTCAACAGTAACATATTTATCCTTTGTGATGGAGAAATTCAACACAGTCAAGCAGGATATGCTTGACCGTAACTCTCTCATCACAAGGGATACAAAACGGAGGATCCTCACCTTTTAACAAGTATTTGAGAGTATATCTAGTATGGCCAATACGACATCGTCGCATGATGACTTCTTCAAATCTGGACTGACAACCCAGGTAGGTGTAACCAATGTAGGGTCTTTATTTCATGTAATTTATTGACACCTACCTGGGTGTCCCACTTGTTCTGCATCAGATCACGGATGTAAGTTCTAATGCGTGCTTTGTAATCAGAGTATGGGATAAGAAGTGGTGTCACAGATTTGTTGAGTGCTGCTGTGGCAGCAATACCAGCCACTGTGTTCCTAGAAATGCCAACATGGCTGGGTAATCAGTAAAAGACGATGTCGTATTGCCAGTAGCAAGATCATTATATAGTTCTATAATTTCTATTAAAAGTGAATGTTTACACGATGCGTTTTTAATAGCCTGAAGGCAAGAAAGAGAGTCAGAAAATTTTATGTATTGTTTATGTTTAGGATATTTTTAAATATCTCTCAGAGCTGTTAATATGGCGTTAGCGTCAGCTGTCAAATTAGAGTTGCTCATGGCTACAGTTCTGGATCAAAAGACAATGGCACAATCCACCGTAGATCGATCTGTAAATAAGGATTTGTAATTGCTACATTTACTTTTTGATTGATTATTTTCTTGTTTATGGTGTAATTGATTAGTTTCAGATTTTTTAAAATGTGACCAGTGTTAAGTCAACTAGGGGCCTAACCAATTGCCAAGGGGGAGAAGAAAGAAGTCGGGAAGGAGATATATTGTCCAGCTCAATGCCAGCAGCAGAAATGAATGGTTTAATTCTAAGCCCAAGATGCGGAACAAGAGAAGGTTTTTTATTGTAGGTTCGATAGACTAGAATATAGTTTAGTGGTATACTGCAAAGATATACTCCAAGGAATTTTTATACGGCGTTGGCTAAGAGAAGGCTAACCAGTGAGTGGGTTAATATTTATCGTCACATATTGCAGTCATATCGTGACGAGTACAAGTAATAATGCCATTTTAGATCAAGAACATAAGAAACCAAAACCCTGTTGACGAAGAACAGTAAAACCACTACTATATATGAGATATATCCATTTATCTAAATAGAGGACAATATCTAAAAGGCTTTAGACTGCCAACAACTGAAGGTATATCACCACAACAGGGACAGAAGGTTCATCACCTTATACGCAAATACTGTTAATAGAAGAAGTTCTAAAAGATCCAAAGTCTTACCTTGTTGATGGACAGAATCTAATAGTTTTAGGTTGCTTTTGCAGGCTCCACCATATACGATGGAGCAATAATCAAGTATTGAACGGACCAGTGATCTATATAGGTGTAACAGGGTAACTTGATTCCCTCCCCACTTTGAGTTGTACACAACCTTTAATAATTCAAATGCCTTCAGGCATTTTGCTTTAAGGGATTTAATATGATTGGCTTTTGATTTTGGATAATTAAAGCCGTTTTCAAGACACCATTTATCTATTTTGTTTAAACAAAAGTGTAGCTGCCGTTCAATAGTATGCATATTTTTTCCCACGACAAGAAATGTTAAATTCATCCACAAATAATTGAATCGGTTAGAACCTTTGATATACTGTTCATCTTGATACTAAATAGAGTGACAGACAAAATACTACCTTGTGGAACAGCCTGATCCCGATTGCAATGATCAAACAGGGTATATCCCACACGAACCCGTTGGCTGTAAATGGCCTCGCAGTCCGAGGCTATGTATGTAACTCTTTTTAAATGCCGTATTTTCACGTAGTGTCATATGCCTTTCAAGATCAAAAAAGATAGACATAGCATGTAGTCTATTAATTAAAGCATTTTTAATAAAATGATTCCAAACGCACATGGTGATCGACAGACACTACCTCTGTTTTTTACAAAAAACACATTGTATATCTGTTATAAAGTATATTTGTGTCCACGTACCAAACAAGTCGATTATTTATCATGCCTTCAATGGTTTTGCAAACACAGCTAGTAAGAGAAATAGGTCGATAATTGGAAGGATCTGTATGATCACGTCCAGGTTTAGGAATAGGGACAATGATAGCGTCACGCCATGAAGTAGGAAATATTCCAGATGTCCAAATGTCATCAAAAGTATGTAAGAGAGTCTCTAGACATGATTCAGAATAATGCTTCAGGAGCTGATAATGTATATTGTCAGCCCCGGTAGCAGTATCGTCAACCTGGTCAAGAGCAGTACAGAGCTCATCAATAGAAAATATCTCTTTGCAATCTCCCCCATTATCTGAACTGAAATTAATATTTTTCTTTTCTTGCTGTTGTTTTGGGCATTTTCATCACCTATGATAATACGGGGTTTGGGAAGTTCATTGTAAAGAGCTTGTAGATCAGCTAGTTGAAGAGTTGAAGACGGTGGTATATATAGAGAGGATATTGTGAAAAAACAACGTAAGTCGCACTACAACAGCTTGAAGATTAGTGAAGGGCAGTGAATAACATTCTGTTTAACAAGGATAGAAGATCCTCCATTTGCCCTCACACCCAACAGTGAAAAAGTGTGACATGCATGGAACTGATGCAAGCCAAAAGTAACAGTTTCTTTTAAATAAGTCACCTGTAAACACATAGCTGATGGTGTAAAATCTTCTACTACAAGCTGTGAATCATTTGTCCCGTGCAATCCCACTGTATTAATGTTGTATTATTCATTTAAGGGGCAGTAACTGGTGACAGTGCTCTTCCTTTCTTTTTGGGCGACTGACCACTGGCATTATCATTAATGTTCACATGTGGGGGACACCTCTGTATCCATATCCTCGAGCAACCCATACTTGTTGTACTGTTGCATGGGGTTTTTGAGTGCCATTGACACTCGATCAGTTTGGTTTTACTTTTTAGAAGTTTCATTTTTTATATTGTTTTCTTTCGCAGAGGTTTCAGATGTTGAGGCAGATACTAATCTTGATTTTTTAACCGGCACTGTGTTTTCTGGATTAGAAACTGGTTTTGGTGTTTCACCATTTGTCCATGTGAGATCCGTTTGACAGTGTACACATGTCGTGCTGACAGTTCTTCTTAGTGACTGACTCACGACCATCTTTGCGGTACGTAAATTGTGTAGCTTCAATCACACCTTGACCTCGGGGTTCTGACACAATTTCCTCAATGGATTCATCAGCAAGACTGCGGTCAGGGTCTCTTATGTTACCTTTGCTGAAGTTAAGTGTTTAATGTGCCGAATATGTGACGAGGATATCTGCAAACTTTGTTGATGTCATCAAATTTATAGCTCGTGCTTATCGTGCACATTCCATCTATACGAAGAGCCCCAGAACGCAGTGTTTTAACATTTTTCCCATTAAGACCTTTTTTCGCCTTTAGCTTCCATGACGAGGTATCGAGGCTGGAATATGGAGCGAGTGAGTGAGTGAGTTAATATTTAACGTCACATCGGCAATGTCTCAGCCACAACGTGATACTGAAATGAAATATATGTATAGTATAAAAACCTGTCAACGAAGGACAGTAAAACAACTAGAATATCACAAATGGGATTGAAACTAGGGTGGAAAGTTAAAACTAATATCACTACTCTGACAATACAATATTAAATCAGGCTATAGATTGCCAACAACTGAAGGTAGAACACCATACTAGGGACCATGGGGACTTACAGTACCTTTGCTACCTGCATGGACCCTAGTTGGATTTACATCATCCTCTCAGCTGTAGAAATACACACATGCTGCGACTAAGAACAGTGGAAAGTTTAAATTAACCTTGAATGTTTTTGGACTTACGTACCCTCTCAGGAGGACAATAATTTTACAATACTTCAACCCCATTTGAGGGTACAGCCAACAACAATTCAACTTAATAGTCCAAACTTCCAATAATTAAAATAATCTATTTACACAACATATTACTCAAAATTCAACCAAAAAATCAATTTCGTGAAAATAACAATAATTAAATGGGACCTAACGCTAGTAAAAAGATCCTAGAAAACTGTGTTAAAATTGTTAATTGTTTTAACTGTAAAATACTTATCCCTTGTGATGGAGAATTCAACACAGTCAAGCACAATATGCTTGACCGTGAATCTCTCATCACAACGGATACAAAACGGAGGATCCTCACCTTTTAAAAGGTATGAATGAGTATATCTAATATGGCCAATATGACATCGTCGTAAAAAGACCTCTTCAAATCTGGACTGACAGCCCAAGTAGTTGTAACCAATATACGGTTTTTTTTCATGTAATTTACTTGTACCTACTTGGGTGTCTCACTTCTTCTGCATCAGACCACGGATGAAAGTTCTAATGTTAGCTTTGTAATCAGTGTATGGAATAAGAAGTGGTGTCACAGATTTGTTGAGTGCTGCCTTAGCAGCAAGATCGGCCACTGTGTTACCAGAAATGCCTACGTGGCTAGGTAACCAACAAAAGACGATGTCGTATTGGCCTGCAGCAAGATCATTATACAATTCATTAACTTAAATTAAAAGTGGATGTTTACAAGAAATATTTTAATAGCCTGAAGGCAAGAAAGAGAGTCAGAATAGATTATATATTGTTTACGTTTAGGGTGTCTTTGAATATATTTAAGAGCTGTTAATATGGCTTTTGCTTCTGCAGTAAAACTAGAGCTGTTATCTGGAATTCTAGAGGATATTGTTCTCGATCCAATGACAGTGGCACAAGCTACTGCACCACCGTCTTTGGAACCATCTGTAAATAAGGGTTTGTAATTGCTATATTAGTTTTTAATTGATTATATTCTTGTTTATATTGTAATTCATTAGTTTCTGATTTTTTAAATGAAGTCAGTGTTAGGTCTACTTGTGCCGTGGCCTAATCTAACCTAACTCACTGTATATACCACTATGAAAGAACGAGAATGTTTATGTACGCCCTTTCTATTAACATACACGCTGCCATATGTTTTATTGAAAACGTTTTTCCCGGTGAAAGTACTGTGTTATGTAGATGTACATTGACCGCCACAACGCCTATTCTCGGGTGTCCTCCCACTTCGTCAGTTTCTAATCCCTTGACAATTATGAATATCGAATCGCAATTAACGCTTAATCAAGCTTACCATGCATGGCGTGGTGACATGGGAACTGTGTCCACAATATGCAAAATAAATTTAAATAGTTTCATGGTCTGCAGACATGCAAACTGTGTTCCCGATGTACATAAATAAACATTCATAGGACGCTATACGAGGGATGTTCAACAAGTAATAGCAACACCATTATCATATGTGTACATCAAATATAACCCCTGCACATTTAGAATCTATGGAACGCCTCAGATGACTTCTAATCAGCTGACCAAGTTTTGTGACTTCGTATCCAATAATAGCGATTTCGAAACTCAGAGACATGCCAAGACCGTCACAAATTATGCATAGAGAGGGGAGGGGAGTACTTCGAGGGACTGTGTTAGAATCTAACAGTTCTTGTAAAGATGTACCTTCAAGAAGAGACAGATCATGTTTTGCAGAAAGATTCTTCAGAAGCTAGATAAATCTGGATTTTCCAATGTCGAAAACAAAAATTCAAGGGGTTTTTTTTGGCTGTGTAGAACTTCTTGTTTATTGCATCGTAAACACAAACGACACAAATCGCCGTTTTTTCCGAGTCGCATACACCTAACTCACATTATGCGTTTACGTACATAACTTGAAGACACTCCTTTGTCGTGCCCGTCCGCCATTGACCGCCTTGACCATCACCAACCCCGCTCTGAAACTAGTCGGCGGTCTGAATGGCTATAAATAAAATATGTCCCGAAAGGCCCCGTCATTGACTATATATACCTTGATGCCAGTTTCTGTGATACAGAGCAATACTAACAAATAACAAAGAAAACAATGTGATGGCCCCACCTAAGTATACAACCTGTTTCAAATGACTGCAATGTATAACAACCTCAATACAATTACATTAGTGGTATAAATTACAAAAGTGAGTGAGGGTAGTTTTACGCCGCACTCAGGAATATTCCAACTATATGGCGGCGGTTTATGAATAATGCAGTCTGACCCAGGCAACCCAGTGATCAACAGCATCGATCAGCGCAATGCCGAAGCGATGAGACATGTCAACCGAGTAAGCGAGAGAGAACCCCGATCCCCTTAATCGCATCTTAGGACAAGCATGGATTACTGGTCTAACCCGGGCCTTCCCGAGTCAAAACACAAAAGCAGTGGTAACTGCGATTAGGTACGAGATAAAAATATTCACCTACTAGCTATAGTGATAAAACTTATAAAATAGGCCTGCATTGGTTTCTTGAGGGGCACCTTTAGAAGCTGGTGAAACACAAGGACAAACGTAATGGTTTGTCTGGGTATCTAAGAGTAAACATCATCTTGACAAAACGACCGATTTGATTAACTTTACTGTAAGTTGACTGCGGTATGGCCCGATCACTCATTTAGTCTAAATCGTCCGTGGAAAGTCCAATAACATTCTGGGCTAGTTTACAGCTGTTTGTCCTTATCCCGTGAAAATCCCCGCTAGAACTGATCTTCAGTAACGCAAACTTGTCGTGAGAGGCGACTAACGGTATCGGGTAGTCATTTTTGCTGGCCTGGCTAAGATATGTCATCGTATCCCAGTTGCGTAAATAGATGATCACTGGACCATCCGGTCCAGACTTTATATACAGACCGCCACCGTATAGCTGAGCACTGCGTAAACCTAAACTCGCTCACTTGTATGTGTTTGGTTGTTGTTAAATACACTCCTAATAAACAAATCACAGTTTGATTGACTTCCACTTAATCTTAACAGCATCTGATACAATTACAACTGTCTTCAAAACTAAATTATAGTACCACGTATAGCTATGTTCACTCAGTATTTTATACATTGTTTAGTTGAATGACATCAGGCGTTACCTAGAATAATTCCCAAAGGGCTGGGTGACTAAGGCGATCCATCTTCGTACCGAAACCCAGGTTCGATTCCCCACGTGGTTGCACTGTGTGAAGTCTGGTATCCTCTGCCGTGATAGTTTTTCTGGAATAGTACCCACATACTCGCAGTATTCAATAGTTTACAAGGCAGACTAAAACTGGGATGGTAAGGGTATCCAGAGCACCACTACCAGTCGGGTCGTTGCTCATGTTATCGACTACTTGCTTTTTACATTTATTACTCGAATATTAGCCCGAAACGTACTTTTGGTGCGACGGGGCTAAGTATTACAGCATGTTTATATTTCACTGATAAACTTTGCTGACTAACCAACCTTCATCAAAATCCCAGTTTTGTGATTAAGTTTAGTTTTGCGGTACGTTTAGCAAGATTCCAGGAATATCACGGGGGGACACCAGACATGGGATTCACAGACAGTACACATATAGCGAATCGAACTCGGGTCTTCGGTGTAACGAGCGAGCACTTTAACAACTAGGCTATCCCCACCACCCTACTTACCCGCTGTGACGGTGTATAATAGTGCTAACAGCGGCGTAAAACCTCACTCACTTCCATTTTAGTAAAACCAATATGTGTAAAACTGAGGTCGAAACGACAACAAACATTATGTGACTAACTTAGTCTGTCGATATCGGATGCCGGGGACTGTAAGATTAGAACAATGTACATGTATCTTTAATCAGCCACAAACAGTGTGTGTTATATTCTCTACTTCCATGGAGACTATCATGCATCAGAGAGTACCCAGTTGATCAGTCGAAGTTGGCATGTCGATGTAGCTCCCTGCAGGGACCACATATACGTCATTACAAGATAGAAGCATTAGTTCACGCTTACGGTTTCTTTATGAAGCTGAACAATATTTTTAAGTGTAAGTCCCTTGGCGCCCATGCTTCTCTGAAATGGAATCGTTTTGAATGTGAATTATTAACAAGGTAATACTAACCAAGAAATTGTAGATCGCGACTGATTGGTGGACACACGTAGGTGAAATATAAAACAATGTCGGTACAGGACAAACAACGCTTTTGTCTAAAATAGAAGGCTAAGTGAAACGTGATGCAAATGTTATGGAAATGATAACGGTGAACCACGCCCACAGTGAAGCCGTCGTCATCTCGAATAAAATTGAATCACGCCTGATGCACGGAAATTACCGATGTGATGCAGGGAAATAACCGATGTTTTGTCGAATGCATATTGATGGAAGGGGGATAACTCTAGGTCTGATTTTCTTTAGTTAGTCTGTAAAATCAAGCGATGGCTGCGAAAAGATTTGCCTCGTATTCCAATAAATACATTTTAACAAAACGTTCAAGTGCACTCCCTGAGAATATTAACAAGGGAATTGCAGCCAAGCGACATTACTAAGACAATGCCTGCTGGAAAAACAGCAAGATCCATGTTTCGAATCGTTTGATTCACACAGGTTTGCCAAAGTGTACGATTGGATACCCATGCTTCAAACAGTTCAAAATTAACAATGAAGAGTTCGGTCCCTCGGTGCCCATGCGTACATCAGCCTATGCACCCCTCGCACCCAGTGAACAAATAATAACGTGCTATCGTAATGGGGTGGTCCAGAACCGCTATTGTAAACACCACTCAGGGATGAAACCGGGTGTTCGACAAAGGTGACCGTATCCCGACCGTGTCATCACGAACACATGCAATGGCTAGTCACTTACAATCGTCTGTATATGCTGACATATGTAGTGAGACTTGCGCCTACAAGAAGAGGCCTTCATTTCCAAACTATGCGACGCTTGAGTGTTGCCATAAAAGGCGACTATGCTTGTCGTAAGAGGCGACTAACGGGATCGGGTGGTCAGGCTTGCTGACTTGGTTGACACATGTCACCGGTTCCCAATTGCGCAGATCGATGCTCATGTTGTTGATCACTGGATTGTCTGGTCCAGACTCGATTATTCACAGAGCGCCGCCATATAGCTGTAATATTTCTAAGTGCGGCTTAAAACTAAACTCACTCACTCACTCTGGCGTTTGCTGGTGATACTCAGTTCGTTTTTAGATTGTATTGTTCCATTTCTAGCGATTTTTAGTATTAATTCTGCTTTCGGTGATAGTCTGTCTGCTTTTTCTATCCTCCGACACCAGGTTTGTATAGTTTTATTGTATTTATTGTAACTTTGCAAGTACTTTTAGACACCATCCGGCTGAATGCAGCAGATATAAACTCACTCACTCAAGCCAATAGATTTACCTACAAAATCACACACAGATCATACTTTGGCGGAAGAGTCTTCGGAAGCTGAAAAATACGGATTTTCCAATTCCGAGAAAAAAATCAGGCTTGTGTACTGCTAATTAGAACTTCTTGATTACTGTACCGTAAACACAAACGACACGCACCACAACACACTGACTCTATAACACCAGTCAGAGCGCTAATTGCCATTCTTTCCAAGACGAATACACCTAAGTGATATAATGCGTTTATGTACATAAATCGAACACAGTCCTTTGTCGTACCCGTTCAACTGTCATCTACCCCGCTCTGAATAGAGTTGACGATCTGGCTATAAGTAAAATATGTCCTGTATGTGATAAGACCCCTCAGTAACACCTGATGCCTGAATGCTTCCAGCCTTTCTGTGCTAACTAAAGCTAATAAATAACACAGAAACCAGTTTCATGTAACTATTTGCTTACAAGCCGGTCCAAATTACTGTAATGAAATTACAATGAAGGCATCTCAGATATGACACAGGTCAGTGGCCGTATGCATACTGGCGTAATTCCGTCTGGCGTAAATTCTAGTCCGGGCGTAAATAAAACGTACGCCCGGACGTAGCATTAAACCGGTATGCGCATATAAGACGTAGTTCCAGTTACACCAGGCGTAGCGCTCTACGCCAATAGACACAAACGAGGCGTAGCCCTGGATGCCTTTTTATTTTTGTATTTTTTTTTTTAATTTTATTATTGAAAAGTGAAGGTTGTGCGAGATTAGCACTTGAGTGGTCCTGGCTCTGTGCACAACTACAAAATTATATAGAAATGTATATTATTAAATTGGTATGGATATACGTGCAACAATCTCGTCGGCTTTGAGAAGTAACAACTGACAAATACTGCCCAATATTATGAAATGGGTTTATGTGCTTTCACATAACGCTATACGCTTACTTTTAAAATAACTCACAATAATGGATTTTCTTCTATGAAGTCAAACGCCGACAGAGAGGTCACACACGTATAGAAATAAGGATTCATAACTCCGCTTTGCTTAACACTAGAATGTAACTCAGCCCACAAGGAGAGAATGTGTTGTGGATACAGACGGTACATTCCCGTTGTTCTGTACACCGTGAACCAAACTATAAGTCAAGGTTCGCAGTGTGACAGGATACATTTTATTAGTTTCACAATTTGTAAGAAAAGATGACAATGTACTACACGAGAAAGCGATTTGGATGTTAATTTCCCATATTCCCCTATTTGTGCAGATGCATTTTGAGTAATTTTATTAGCAAAGGTAACTTCTGAAAGATATTCAAGTGTTATCTCCGATCCCTATTCTCCATTACCAGCTTCCAGCTAGCGGTCGACACGTGAAGGCCGCAGTTGCTGTTCGCTTTTTGGAGCTGGAGGTTAATACTTTTGGAGGAATGTTCCATGTTCCCACGTTGGGTGGGGAGACGTCTGGCCAAAGTAAGGAAGGAAGTGTGTGTGTGGAGAGAGGATGGGGTTGGTAACGTATATTTGCGTACGTCATTTATTTAGAATATTGTTGGGCTTTACAGAGAGGGTTCAATAAATATGTCCCCGTGGCACACAAATGGGTAAAGTCTGAGCTCAGTATGAGCATCCTCTAATGTATTCCCTTTACTTGCAGAGGTGACTAACGAGTTCGGTTTGTCAGGCTCTCTGATTGGTTGATACATGTCACCGTATCCTATTTGTGTAGATCGGTGCTCATTAAGTTGATCACCGGATTGTCTGGCCCAGACTGTCGATTATTTACAGATCACCGCCATATACAGACCATTGCAAAGCGTATTCGGACATTGGACGTAATTTCCAAAGACTTACATATTATTTCAGTGAAGCATGAACAATTTTTATTAAGTGAGTTTTGCATGGATCAAAATGTAAAATCATCTCTCCTCTGCTCACATAACTTCAGTTTTGGAACTAAAGACATAACATTTATTAACTTCAAATGGTTCCACAATGCACAATCCCATAGGTCGCATTGTAAAGGAACTCGCGGAACTATACACATGTTGGTTAAGTTGTTGGCATATTTAAATAAGGAACGGAAAATTAAACATAAATTATGTGATTGTAGGTAAGATGATTCCACACAAATAGGAAAAAATCGAACACAAAACTAACATGCAAGTCTAAGAACATTACGTTAAATGTTCGAATGCTTATTGCACGTGTCTGTAGCTGGCGCATTGCTGAATGCAACGTTAAACTACGATCTGACAAACCGATTCCTTGCATTTTGCAGTTTGGTATTGATAAACATCAATAGTTCGTGCCTTTAGTATTTTTACTCGATTTTCTTTCCCAGTAAACGTAATCCATGTACCAATACACAACGGACACAACAGTGCCACAGACCAACATGGGTACTTTTACTGCCTTGTGCTTAACTTGAACCATCAGAGGTACTGAAAGAAGCTTCTTAAAAATCCTTCCTTTCACCCATCCAAGAACATCCATCTCCAAGAAGATCTTCACGGAATAACATGAAAACTGGTTTCTTGGTTGTTGTGTAATGCCATGCGCAGCAATATACCAGGTATATGGCAACGGTGAATAAATAATCGTGTCCGCACCAATCCAGTCATCAATAGCATAAGCATCGACCTACGCAACAGAGATACGATGACATGTGTCAACCAAGTCACTGAATCTTACCACCCTATCCCGTTAGTCACCTCTTGCAACAAGCATGGGTTGCTGAAGACCAATTCTAACCCTGATCTTCACGGATATTTATTCGAAGAACTGCCTGCGTGTTGTTTCTTTCGTTGTCGGCTTCCATGTGATTTGAACGATGCTGAAAATGCATGGACATCGATCATAAAGGCCCCAAGCAGAAAGGGGCAAGCCCTCGATATTCCTTTCTGGTTGTACGCTTCGATTAGAGTGGTGTGTTGATTTACATATGCATCCCTTAGGATATGAATGAGAAGATGAGAAAATGCAGGAATACATTAAAGACATGGATAATGTAATTGTCTGAGTAAGAGTTCCGGTACGTAATTGTGATAAGTAATCAAGATGGAAGGATTTAGGTTAGTGGTTGGTTGTGGTATTTTGCAACAATCAGCAAAAATAGCAAATCCTTTCTTGAATGGCGGGCAATAGTGTTCACGGTTATCATGGTCGGTCGCTTTTGAGTTTCTGGTAACTGTGTTACTTTTCTAGGCTGTTCAATTGGCGTTTACGACACGTAGAAGATCCAGTTTAGAACTGGTTTTTAGCCATCCATGTTTGTTTTAAGAGGCGAGTAAATAGATCGGATGGTTACGCCCGTTGACCTTGCTGACATGTGACATGTATCCCAGTTGCGCAAGTCCTTATTCACGCTGTGGATCGTCGCATTGTATGGTGCAGACACATTTTTTTTACAAAGTGCCGCCATATATCTGGGATATTGGTGAGTACGGCGTAAAACAACAGACAGACGTATGCTTATACTGCAGTCACACCTGCCCGAGTGATCGAACAAATCACTTGGCACATGAAACTACGAAATGTATTTCATCAAAACATGTTTACCGTAAAGTGCAGTTTAGTGAACTGATTGGTCAACTTATTCAGTTTATGCGTATCATCATACTTTGATAGGATTCTGTGTATGTTCGGATGTAATTTTCCATTGTTGTTTGTTTTCCTTCCTAGGCCTTTTAAGAAGGTGCCCAATGTCTATTCGAGTTTGGCGTGACGCTGTTTAGGAGGATACGTTTGTGTCATCGGTATGTTTTAACCTGGTATTGTTATATTCTTTGAGAACCTTTAGAGGAGTAGCATACCTGGTCAGTTCCTACGTTTTGTCATGCACGAAGGCCGCCTTCCAAAAATATCGTATAATATGAGTGTTGGCGATGTCTTTGTGTTTTAAAAGGAATTTCGTGATCAAGCGGAAATATGTTCTATCAGGAATTGCATTTCACTCTAGGAGTGGCTCTAGTTATGAATTATCCACAACATGTAAAACTCTAATACAACCTGAATTGTATTTATCTATCTAAACGTACTTTTAATTGTAACCAGAAACACACATGCCAAATACAGGATGGGGTTTTTTGGATTTAATGGTAAATAGATGCAGAAAACTGTCCGTCCCCAAATCCGAAAGATCTTGTCCTTTATGCAATTTTTCAATTGAAGGAGAAGTACATCTTACCCTTTACTGTCTGTTGTTATGAAGATTTGCGTTACGAGTATATCCCAAAATATTATCTATTGAAACCATCATCTATAGCTTTTACTGGTATATTAACAACTAACAATGAATACACGTAACCTAGCTCTATATGTTAAGTATGCATTTATTCGTCGAGCACTTACAATTAATCATGTCCTAATGTATATTCCGACAACATGTATCACAACGCTGTATGTAACTCTCTTGTATAAGGGTCGGCGTCCTAAAGTACAAGAAACTCTGATCTGGTCTGGTTTGGTCTGGTCTGGTGCTGTTGCTTTACTCAATACATCAGAATTACTCTTCAATGGGAGACATCCCACATGGTATTTCAGTTGTCATATTAACTACGAAAGTATTGTTGGTTCCATGTTGCCTAATGTAGAATTGTCGGCTTTCAGGAAAGATTGTCCAGTCGGTGTCTGGTTCCTATGTTCCAGTTTGTAGACGTTTACCTCGATGGTGAGCACTGATCAGTTACAAACACATGATCACAGAATTCTGATTCACAAAAGGCAACTCTAGCCAGCGAATCGTAAAGGTACATCGTGGTACTGCAAAGAACACAATTGTTCATGCAAGATGTAGTCATGTGTCCAAACCTCCACCTCTTCATCCTGATGTCACACGTGTGTGAGCGTGTGTGACTTCTTGAACTAACTCATTAATATCCAGATTTCATATTGCGTGCCCACTGCAGCTGAGGTACCATGTCTCGTGTAAGCAGTGACAGCGCACACACATTATACTGACGCCGAACCATAACGTAAACTGCCAGGCAGGGCAACAAAACGTACCGTTAAACGTTACTTTAAGCTATTAAAATTCATACGATGCATGTACCTGTACACAATGATTTTATTCACAAAACAAAATGTATGCATAATACTAAATTTAGTTTGCGAAAGGCTGTCAACAAATCGAATGTAGAGAATGACCTCTGTAGAAAACAATACATAACATTAATACAAACACATCGTGAATGAAATCGGAGCAATACAAGCAGTGAGTGAGTTTAGTTTTAGTTTTATTCCAGCTATATGGCGGCGGTCAATGAATAACCGGGTAATTCAGTTATCAACAGCGTGATCATCGATCTGCGCAATTGGATACCGATGACATGTGTCGACCAAATCGGCGAGTCTGACCACCCTATCCCGTTAGTCGCCTCTTTCGACAAGCATGGGTTACTGAAGATCAATTCTAATCCGGACCATCATGTTAGCAATGTAAGCAGGAGCTGTTTTAACTGGTTATTAGTAAGACATACAACGACCATATGAAATGACATAACTGTGCAGTCTACATAGCACAGAGCATTGAATAGTAAAACTATAGAAATATTACATTGATAACATTCGTAGATAATATGTGAAGATATACTAAATCTTGGCATTACGTAGGTCATCAAACTATCAATTGTAATGAAAATGTCACTTTAAAGTGCACTTTTCTTCCCATTCGGTCAGAAACGTCTTGGAAAATATGTTCATCTGATTTACTACAGGTTGTTCAGCATGACCTGATCTACTCTACATATGCATGACCCGAGAGGTCAAACGGTACAAACGGCTGGTCGAGTTGATTTCATTAAATGCCCGAATAGGAAACATTAACCATCTGCATCTAACTGTTTATAGAAATACAAGACAAATTTTATGGATAGCAACTTCTTCAGTTTACTTTCACGACGTTTCGGTACTTATCCTAGCCCCCTCATCAGGTTGAGCTTTTGAGTTCAGCTCGACCTGAAGAGGGGGCTAGGATAAGCCCCGAAACGTCGTGAAAATAAATTCAAGAAGTTGCTATCCATAAAATTTGTCCTGTATTACTACGCCAACTTAGAAATGCCTTTGTTTAAAGAAAGTTAGGACATTGCTGACGATTTCTCGACACTGAGATGTCAAACGCCGACCTTGTCTCGGATGTTCGGCCATGGTAACAATCACCTGACAAAGACGCACCCCTTTACAATAATAAACCCAACCAGTTGTGACACGGTCACGCAATGCATTAGTATTCACTTGGATAGCTCGAACTGAACAACCTATAAAAGCGACGTTTGTAACAAAAACATAAACAGAAGCAATAAAAGGCATTTTAAAGCCAAATCTGATTTTTATCATAAGTATAAGAAGTGTAAGTTAAACACATACAAAACAGTGCGTGAATGTGGTAACATTTAACCTCACATCAGCACAGTAGTATTTCAGCCAATAATTTAGTTCAGTTCTATGGATACCAATATCTGGTTTGTTACATACATACAATCCAAGGTGTCGATGTATACACTTTCAGCGTTGTCACACTGGCGTGCCTACGTCCACCCTACCTTAGCACTCAGAACCACAAACATTACAAACACATCACAATACCCTTTAAACAATGTTTAATGACGCCAGTATGATGCTGAGGTGGCATATGGTACACCACTTAAACAGTTTCATAACGTTTGTCTAGGAAAATAGAAACGCTACTTGACAACCTACCATTATTTGGGAGATCAACCTGGTGTGTTTGAAAATCAGAGACTTTGATGACTTGAAGGTGCCTAAATTTCAATTGGAACTGAACGCGTAGCGAAGTTTTACGAAGCAGAGACACGCTCACATGAGTTGAATGTGACTAAATGTTACTTGGAACTGAACGCATAGCGATGTTTTACGAAGGTAAAGGTACCAGTAGTACTGTTTCAGGAACAGCCTCAAGGTCAGAAAGCACGCACAATCGATTTATTGACATGGTACATGGGACAGTGAAATTCACCTCATGAGACAGCAAAATTCATCAAGTCCAGTGTTTGCAAAGTTTCTAATTTTTTAAAGGTGAAGGTGAAATGTCCAGGTCTGGTAAATTTACTCGTAATTTACTATACTATATCCAAATATTCGGTACCGAAACGTTTGTACAAATTTTTGTTTCGTTACGAAAGATAACCGAAGAAAACAGGCAGGAGCTATGTGAAAAAAGCTGATTACGCAATGCAAACCTCTTTAAGGAGTGAGTGAGTGAATTAATATTTAATGTCATATCGGCCAATTTCAGCCATATCGTGACGAGAACATTTAACTCTGAAATGGAATATATGTATATCATATAAACCTGTCGACGAAGGACAGTAAAACAGCTAGAATATCACATTTAGAATTAAAGCTAGCGTGGAAACGTAATATCAATTCTTGGATAATACCATATAAAACCAGGCTATAGATTGCCAACACCTGGCGGTATGTCATCATAGTTGTGACGTCATTAAGAATTCAAACCAGTATTTTTGGATGAGACACGAGTTTAAAACTCAGTTTAAAACGACATGAAACGTGACACTGTAACATGGCTATGAAACAAGAACTTCCGTTTCCATCAACAAAACCCGTTTTGTGTAACGTAATAACTTGGAGTAAAACAACACCGATCTGTCGGGTAGATCAATATCTCATTGTGAATAAAATATGTTTACACTAACAGGATAAACATATTTCAAATGCAGGGACCTTGAACGGAGATATAGTGCCCACTTGATGTCTTTGGAATAAAACATTGGCAAAGATTAAACCCGATGTATATAACATGAAGATTATCTTTGACAGTTTTACAATGCTTACATAATGAAACATCCAGACATTTTCTGATGACCTGAGCAAACATTATAAAAATACATTTATAAAGGAAAAACGCATAATATACAAATGTACACATAGCATGGATCGAAGAAACGATTCTCCTAACAAAGTTTCAAAGAAAAAACATATTTCAAATATTTCACAAATACCGCTATTACACCTGGATCTGAACACTATGACCATGAGCTTATATAAGAGAGTTCGAATATCGTTCAGTTGCCAAATGTGTACATGGCGTACGTCAAAGAAACAATTCTGCTAACAATGTTTGGCAGAATAAACACATTTCAAATATTCCACTATGTAGTTAATTATGTTAAATATCCGCGGATGTACAGGGACTTTGATTAAAGGTATTGTGTTCAGTTGAGGTCTTTGGGTGAGTGAGTGAGTGAGGTTAGTTTTACGCTGCACTCAGCAATATTCCAGCTATATGGCGTATGGACCAGACAATCCAGTGATCAACAACATGAGCATCGATCTGCGCAATTGGGAACCGATGACATATGCCAACCAAGTCAGCAAGCCTGACCACCCGATCCCGTTAGTCGCCTCTTACGACAAGCATAGTCGCCTTTTATGGCAAGCATGGGTTGCTGATGGCCTATTCTACCCCGGACCTTCACGGGTATGATGTCTTTGGAATAAGACATTGACAAAGACTATCACAGTTGTATACAACATGAACTTTCAACTTCAACTGTTTGCAATGCTTACATAATGCAGCATTATCATTCACTGTATCTGAACCTTTTATGATTAACTGAATACCTTGTATATTACATCCTGATCTAAACATTGTAAACATACGTTTATATGAAATAATACACAGTATAATTGAGTTACCAAATGAGTACATAGTATACGTCGAAGCAATGATTTTGCTAACAATGTTACGAAGAATAAATATACTTCAAATAGTTCAAAAAGTTGTTAATTATGTTAACATCTGAAGATGAATAGAGACATTGAATAGAGACATAGTGCCCACTGGATGTCTTTTGAATAAGACATTGGCGAACGCTATCATACAGTAGTACGTAGCATGAACTACCTGCTTCCCATATCAAAGGACATTTGTGAAAGCCACGTATGGTTGACCACCTTTACAGAGTTTTTTTTTAACAAATAACCTGCGGAACAAAAATACTGTCACCAGTAGAGTCATCCTTTTTGAAGCCTCTTCGGTATTCACCAACTGGCTCACAAGGACACTTTCAGCCGTTTTAGAAAATTCTGCAGGGATACCATTATCACAAGGAGAATTGTTACATTATTAAATTCATATTATATTCATAATAACATCCTGTTGTTAAATTTCAAGTCAGTTGAAAGAATGTCATCTTCAAAACAACATTTTGCACATGTAGTACAGCTATGGTTGTTTAGATATGCTTTACTGTCCTCTGCAAAAGCGCCATCATCAAGTTGTAGAGGATTTAGAAAGTTCTTAAAATGATCAGCCCATACTAATGGACAGATAACAGACTCAGATGAAGGGCTTGTAACATACACAAGACGCCTAAGCACTGTACAGTCGCTAGGCCTAGCTGCAACATGTATAGCTTCAGTTATTTAATTTTAACAACGTGCTTTCTTGGCTCGACACGTGTCTAATTTATATCTGATGCTTTTATGGCAGTTATAGTTCTCTTTAGTGGAGTGGGTTTTTTTTCCACACATATTAAAACATCTGTTTTGACAGAAGCCCTAAGGGGTGACATCCTCAACTGCACATGATTTCTCGACCTGGAGGCTGCCCTTGCAACAGCACTTCGGTTACTTTCTCTTCGTAAAACTTCACACAGAAAATGTTTAGTTAAGTAACTTTTTTATAGAGGAGACAAACGTTATGAAACTTCTCCAGAGGTGATGTCATGTGTTCCTTGCATTCTGCGTGCAAATGAATGTTTGCTCATGAACCGATTTACAGTTAAAGTAATTCATCAGTATCATTTTGACCCAAACATACTGAGTATCTATACGTATTTCACACATAACATAGACATGGAATATTTAACGAAATTTAGTATAATTGAGCAACACATTTAAACAATTTGGCATGATAAAATTACATAACGATACATGTCGAAGTTTCCTTAAGGAACATGTATATGTCGCAAACAGTGACTGACAATTGATTAACACGTGTAGATAAAATGACACTTTACACAGTGAATGTTTTGGACAAACAAAATTTTCGTCACTCGTCAGTCAAAAACGAACTAATCACAATGCGTCATTACAGAATTATATATTTGACCTGTTTTTATTTGTATATTTAATGTGACAAAACAGTTGGCTCAGATATGTGTATATGTGCATCTACCTGTTAATAGCAGTATGAATCCAGTGACTGAAACTAACTATGTCGATGGCCTATCTATGTTGTAGTGTTAAGAACGCTAATAGGGTCCCTGGGGACCACTTCTAACCCGAGTCCTCAAAGGTTTATCATCTGTGACAAGCATTAACAAGTAAAACACACGACGAAGCTATCAAGCAAATATTCTATAACAGCTATACAAGAAATAAATTTCAAACTAACTAATAGATTGTAAACTAACAAATTCAATAAAGGTATCTGACGTATTTTTGTAAGGATGTTGTTTGGGGACTTTGCAATCAAAATAATTGAGTATTATGAAGAACTTCAGTTGGTCTCAAGTATCGAAAATATTAGGAATTATGTCTTGTAATACACAAGTATCATTTGATATTTTTTTATGCAGTTATAGATTTCCGCACTGAAACCATGCACCCATAAACAGCTCCAAGCTAACGACAAGGTATAAGTGAAGAGATGAGGAAAAGTCATGACAGTTGTTGATGACAAGTCGATCCCAGATTTGTGCTAATATTTGGTTCTGTTTTAAGCATTTCTTAAAGAAATATAGAAAGAGGGATATAAACAAGATCTATAAACAAGATCTATAAACAAGATCTATAAACAAGATCTATAAACAAGATGAAACTTACATTCCTGATATTTTAAGTAACCCAACGTATTTCAAACTTAAAATCTTATAGACATGTTTAATACTTGTTTTAACAAGAAAGCCCTAGGCACAATTACGGACAATTTGATGGTATGTTGTAGAGTTCACAACGACGTTTGCCGGAACCGCATATAGAGCTGATTTACTCAGGTAGCAGGTAGTTGTTGCAGGATAATAATCGGCTGTAATGCACAGGAAATCTTCTTCAGTAAAACATAACGACATACATGCCTCTATCGTATTTACCTTACTGATGATTCTGTTGTTGTACCCATTCAAGACTACATTTTTGAACAGAGTGAAATCCGGTCCAAATGTCGAACACCCTGAAAGAAAATATTGCTTCTCAATTAGTACCCGTAATTCACAGGATTCTTTGATATTCATAACTGCAGTTACGTCTTAAGACATTCAGGACAATTGGTAAAAAATCCCAGGAAATCGTATCTGACGTTTACTGAGGAGATCATATATGCTGCTAGAATTCTTCACCGCTCCCATCTACAGGTGTACGATGCTGTAAGTGAGAAGCAGCTACTGCTAGACACATATTAGATGATCCTGCGCACTAAACGCATTTGTGACAAGAGAAGCGGTACAACGAATTGGGCGAGTACACTTGGCTGCTACATGTAGCTTGACGATTATGCACGTGCAATACATGCTAACTGTGATATGAAATCAACAGCGCATATTCCTTCGAATGATAAGACTGCAATTTCAGACATAAGATACTGATATTCCACGCTAACCTTTAGTTAAGACGAAGACAAATAGATGATTGGCACATTGACAAGCATTTTAGATATTCAACAATTTTGTTACAAAAAACCCCAGGAAAATGTCATTTGCTTCGTAAAATGGATTGGTGGTCATAAGCATATTTGCTCAGTATATTGTGTTGATTCAATTCATTGTACCTGTTCCCAAATCGAGTGTGCTATAACAATTCATGCGTGAAACGCACGGGGAAAATGAACTTCTCGATATTTATCAGACAACCTGTCTCCCTCTTGTTTCAAGTGGATTGTTCTGTGGGGCCTTCCCAAGTATGCAAATTGGGGTCATTTGTCAGGTCATGGATCATCTTATATGTGTTTGCCAGTATGGAGGGTCGAATTAAACCAACCATGGACCTGCTACCGTTAACTACGGTAATAACGAACTGAGAGCTACCAAGCAGTTTGGGTCGTAATGACCACAGTTCGTCATACGCATATATCAATGACATGTGTTCTTGACCAAAGTCAGTACGTCATATGTGATATTCATTTGAGGCATGTTGGTTATAAAGGTAGATCACTACAAATGAAAAATACCAGGTCTCCCTTTATACCTTCAGCTTCACAAGCACACCCTGATAACATCACATTACTGGACCGGTACTGGCATCATTCTGGCCTGTACCCAGAATGTCTCTTTTCCGTGGCCCGTTACAGGCAAACCTGTATTGGGTCATCTATGGGCGGTTACCTTATTTGTTGCAGCGCAATAGTGTACCGACCAGTACTGGCTCAGTATAAACAGTTCACTTCTTGTCTGGTAAAATGTGGGGTATTATCACTAAGAGCGTCGTCTGCTCCGGATAAATCGCCAAAAGGTAGAGTGTGACAGTTTCTTCATTTTTGAATGTAAATTTACTTAAAGGTCACATGCAACCAAAAAAGTCGCACATACTTACTAGAAAATAATTAAATCTTTATTGTGGTCATTATAATTCTGGCAATCTGACTGGTTAACTGGGAACATTTCTTTTGATTTCATTTCCCAATGAATCTAAATAAATAAGCCAGGCCCACCGAATCGGACTACTTTCGACCTGAGGAATGTCGGGGAATACCATTACACAGCGAGGGAATTCCCTTGCACTCGGTTACCTTAGTGAACTTTGGATAAACATTGAAGTGATACATCGTGGTTAACATAAACCAACAACTCAAAATTTTTCGTGAACGATAATAAAGTGTTTATTTAATAAAAAAAAGAGTTTGTCATAATACATTATTTGACTGGTTACTGTGGTTACGACGTGCAGTCAGCGAACCGTCGTCTGCAACTTGTCTTGTTTACATTCCAACAAGATGGCCGATTCCAAGTTCCGAAGTTTTGATCTGGGGAATTTTGAGTCGATTTTCGAAGATCAATATACCGAAAACGTTGCAACTCTTAGCACGGATAACATTGATTTTCCGGATGATTTAGACCTGGAAGAAAATGAAAGTTTGTTAGAGATAACAGCATCAACCAGATCTACAAACACATCGGCAAATCACGAGATGACGAGTGCAATGCAAGTCGATGATACGCCATCCCAAACACATCGTTTCAAAAGTTTATCAAACAATGATTTACTTTTAATGGACGACTACAGACAATCAATATCCTCTCAGAGAAACACAGAATGGGGTGTTAAACTATTCCAAGGTAGATATATACAATATATATGAATACTATTTTCAAATTCCATCCTACGTATATTTTCCCAAAACGAAACAGTTCATCAGCACAAAGTTGAATTTTTAAAAATGGAACAATTATCAGAATGAGATAAAGTTATGTAGATCTAACCGAGAAAGGTTATTTGTTATAAAGTTACCCATTTCAAAGTTTACATAGATGGGTCTGTCATAGTCAGGTTTCTAGATATTGTTTTCGTATTGTATATTTAGATTGGCCCTTCGACAGAGAGGGGAGGACTGTGGACTTTTCAACAATTACACCAGAGGAACTTAACACAAAGTTGAGATTTGTCTACACTGAGGCACAGCCCAAAATCCAGGAAACAAGATGTTAAAATATGCCGGCTGCACATGCTGCCGAGTATCACAAGAACACTTTAAAAATGTTCGTTCTGCCCTGAAAAGACACTTAAATGACATCGGGAGAGATATTGACATTGTAAGATATAAGCAGTTTAAGTCTGCAAATGATATGCTTGATGCTAAATTAAAATACAATGTACAGCGTGGCTTGTCACGTCCCACACAACATATATCAATCATTCAAACAAGTGATCTGATGAAAATTAGCACTTATCTGCATTCGGCATCCAATCCTGTTATCCTCCGGTACAAAGTATGGTACGACTTGGCCATCGTAAGTCGTGGTCTTGAATTTCACCAGCAGCTTACGCCCACATCATTTGAATTTGCGGTAGATGATAGCCATGTTGAATATGTCAGACGGTCCCACGAAACGAAACAAAAGAACATCCAGGGTGGTATCAGCAGCGATGAACATGAAGCGCAAAGCGGCAAACGAATGTACGCGACGAATGATATAAACAAATGTCCCGTCCATGCACTTCGCCAGCTCCTTGAAGTGACCCAAATGCCGGATCACTTTTTTCGCACTGTAATAAAGATGTACTTTGTTCCCTAGACACACACATTTGGTATGCATCAAGCCCAGTCAAAAAATACCAGGTCACTCGCTTCATGTCTGACATATGTCGCTATGCCCATGCACTGCTCATTGCCTTAGCGCCACAGCAGTCCAAGCCATGAGTGACGCTGGCTTTGAACTTCGTCACATAATGTTTATGAGTGGCCATCATTTCCAATTCTCACTTTTCAAACTGTGTCTTTCAGTTCGCTAGTAATAATTCAAATGTTTGAACATCAAACTTTGCCGTTACCGGAACGTGCCACGTTGTGTTGTTCCGCTCTGATTCGTCACCCGATGTTACCTTGGTTGAGTGAGAGCTGCTTGGGGGTGCTTTATGCTGATTGGCTAATGGTTTGGTAGGCGTGTCATTTTATGTAAATGAGTCACCTGAGTCATGTCACGCCATTACCGAATTCTTACACCGAAAATGTTAATCGGTGGTAACAAAGATATCTGTATCGATGAATTTGATTGTGTGAAAATAAAATATTTTTGAAAGCCTATAGTATTTGTTGTTGAATTTAATTATAAGGATTGACAGTGTATTTCTTTCGTTGCATTGTGGCATGAAACTAAAACCCAATGTGCCAACTTTAGTAAGAATCCGCTACGCGGATTCATACAGTTTGAACACCGATTTCGCGGGTTATTTTGCATTGCGTTTTTCTCAACTTTATTGGTTGAATTGGTATTTTTGAAGATTTGTTTCGGTAAGTGCATACCGAAATGTATCAGAATCTGCAAAGTTGTGTTTTATGTGGCATTTGACCTTTAATGTGACCGAAAACGTAATGGTATTTCTTGACAAACACTCGTAAAGACTGCATTTGTATAATAACATGAAGCATGAATTTCGGTAGGTAAAGGGCATTTAAAACAATCAGTATGTGTCATCTTGTTAGATCATGGAAAACCTCTTGACATGCCTCATTCAAGAACATACATTCAATATATTTGATAATCCTAGCATTCTGGACGAAACGTCAACAGACTGAATAGTAAATGAAAGTTTGAACCTAAACAATTGTATCAGGTTAATTGAATTTTGAAACTTGTGTTGAACACGCTCACCCGGAAGGATCAAAGAATAACACATCACGTCTTCGTCTTGTTGTATGAATTAAACTCATGGATAAACGTGTTCTCTTGAGGTTTTCTTTTCCAGAGTTTCTTTGGTATCGGCTTGTTTTAAAGAATAGAAACTGTATTATACTTCAAAAGGCCAGTGCTGGCCAAACTGTAAACGGCCAATCTGCAACCCTTACGGCTGTGTACTGGGCCATACTACTTTGCCTGTACTAGATCAGTTCAATGCAAAGGTGCAAAATAGTACAGGCTCATTTCCAGAAAGCTATACATTGCCCCTCTTTTCTGGGCCATGGCCCAGTTACGTGATTGTTAGCTGGGTAGTTCGTCATAGTTCTTCATAGGCATATCAACCTACATGTGTAGCAATTGTTGTTGATCAAAGCTAGTACGTTATATGTGATATTTCGTTACAATTATGTTGAGTATAAACATAGATCACTACAAAATACCAGGTCCCCCTTTGTACCTTCAGCTTTCTTCTTCGTACCTTCAGCTTCTTAGCTATATTCACGATTTTCCTATTCATTGGTAGGGCGATGGGGTGGTTTAGAGGGTAAAGTGTTTGCTCGTGATGACGTATGTGAATCTTGATCCCGATGCACAGAAATTTCCTAACTTTACGATCTGTCGCAACTGTGTAGTTTTTCATAGTCTTGCGAACTTCGCAGCGCTGCGAAAGTTTTGTGGATCAGGACCCAGTACTATCACAGATGCAACAAGACTGGTATCTACGTCATGGTTTGAATTTGAATGTTATGTTATCCTGTCTCGGACAAACCCAATAGCCAAGGGTCACAAGTGACCTATGCAGTAGAAAGGGTCCATGTTGTGCCTCCACGACATCTGAAAAGGCGAATTTTCTCCATGGGTAGAACCTGCGCTTCAAATAATCTTGATTCAAATCTGGAAGATGTCAGCGATTCCTGCATTATCACCTTCATGTCACATCAGGTTCTTGCAGCACGTGTTCCAGACTGATGTAATTCTGGCATTATCCGTGACATTTATACTGAGGTTGCTTCCACTGGACAATTGCTAATGTTCCAAACAGGCTTTGAAAATATAGCCAGTCATTTATTCATGATAATGACCTGAGTCTGTTCAGACTTTGAAACAATATGTCAGCCAGCAAGAACATTTGCTATATTCACGAATGATAAAGACATAGTTTGACATAGCATATAAAACGGCGTGGATACCGCCACCTCCAACTCATTTTCGAACCCCATAGCGTAAAGGGCAATGGTCAAAGTAGTCCAGAAATCAACAGCTGTTTCTTTTCAATTGCCGAATTCCACTATCTAATATGCTTTTATCTCTCGGTTTTCGTGTTGAGACGATCCCTACTATTATTTTGTTTTATCAAGCACTACATGTAAGTAGACTATGTACTGAAAGATCCTGGGCTTGAGTAGTAAATGCTACACCCAATGTACACTGATGACATTTCTCTAAACATTCGTGACCCAAGGCTCTATGTCGAAAAAGAAATAATGTCACGAAACTGTACCACACCTGGATGGGTAGTCAGCAATTATATACTTCCAAAACCACAGTCTCTGGCGATTATTAACATTTTACGTTGTTTACTCCACATATATCCTTTTACCTGTTGGAATGGGAAATCATGGGTATAGTAAATTGAATTCCACGTGCCTGTTTTGCGGCAACGGTGTTAAAGCTTCACATCAAAATGCCATGCCATGATGATCAGAAGCGGATCGAGAACGAGCTACTGAAATTTGGCAGGTGGAACTGGCCCAGCCATATTGCCAAAACGTTAGGCTTATTAGGCACACGATAATCAGACTTCTGAAATGCGTAAACCAGACTGGTCTGATATCTGACAGTGCTAGAAGACCAGCTAAAACTAAAGTACAATCGCCAGCAGTTGAAGTGATGGTGTAAATCCAGCTTGTGACCATACAGGTAGCAAAAGTACTGTAAGTCTCCATGGACCATAGTACGGTGATCTATCTTGAATTGTTCTTGACCTACAGCCCGTTTTTTTCTATTATGTACGCTATACTGATAACAGTTTACGACTGCGTAGTTTTAAATTGATATCTGTGATACAGTAGTATTTTACTGTCCTTCTATGGCAGGTTTCTACGTCCTCATTAAACCGTTCTCGTCAATCTTAATCCACTCACTCACTCACTCATCCGGACGATTATAGGTAAAGTCATGAACTAGTCAAACTCCATTGAATCGTCTTTACTGAAGGAACATGAAGCGACGGCATTGGGTATGATGTCGGTGGTATTTTGGCAAAGCTTGGAGAATGGTTGTTGCATGTACGTCATAACCAAAACACTGTTGAAATTATTTTTTAATGTTCCATTGTGTATTAAAATTGCACCAAATGTCTGCTTTCCTTTGTATGTCAGTTTAGGTCTAGTCCACTATCGAACTGTACATTAATCGAATTTCCTCCATTTCTTCACAATGTAATTTACAGTCCAATTGATACTGTACTATTAAAATGGGAATGGAACCTCTTGAACCAATTCACCTATCATTGTAACAACACTCATTATCGAATGGGTGTTATTGCTTTCATTTACTGCTGTCTATAAATATCCTCATTATGTTGTGTTGGTCATTAATGTTTCAATGGTTAATATTGTACAGTGAGTTGCATTCACTGATTAATGCTTTGTTCACAAATACGCAGTTTGTGAAACGTTTTGTTCAAGGTTTAGAGGCATATTGACAGGTCCACGGTGTTGGCATTCTGGTAAAAACTTTATTATAATCCGCAATGGAAGTAAATTATGTGCTTTACGTACTTGTATTGACTTGTACCGTACCTCTATCATACAGTCAATAATACACACCGTGAACAGTGGATCGTGAACTGGTGTAAAATATTCCACAACTCTTTAACGAACAGCAACACTAAGTGTTCTCATGGACAAGAGTATACTTCTGAACACTCTAATCGGGGATCGCCGCCATTGGGCTACACGTGGTGGCCTAAGTCCTAGGGGGCTCTGGGGATGCTTCACCTGCTTCCTAACGTATCGTCCCAGTTTATCACAACTGTATTCGATGAGGTTCAGATCATTAGAATTAACGTTAGAAGTTCTGCGTCAGAACTGCACATGGAACGTATATCACTCAACTCTAACAGCAAGTGTGACTCGTCACTGATGACAACCTTGTCTTACTTTCTTTGGTTGAAACTGACCTGCCTGGGGACACATAGACCACGATGAAATTGCGTCAGGATAGGTCCCGCCAGTGTCCATCTCGGTCACCTGCGGTCCGCAGTCGATTCCAGATGGTCTCATCTGACACTACCTTGGAACTGATGTCTACTAGAACTATCACAAATCTGTTACGGAGAGGACGTTATCTTGCATGAACGTAATCTTTCTGTGACATCACTCGTGGTCTTCATAACGGCACATGACTCACACAACATTTGGGGTGTGTGAAGCAGGTTGCAAGAGCATCACGATGGTATCTTCGTCTGTCAGAGAGTTGCTTCTATTAAGGATCAGTACTCGCATCACAAATAAAGTACTCTCATCTCTAGAACACATTTGCGGATGCAGCTGTTTGAGAGAGGTGGGTGGGAATGGGGTAAGGTGTCTGTTATTTTGAATATTCTAAGGATATATATAGAGAAGGGAATGTCCCCGCAGAGAAAATTATGATTGACCAAGAAGAATGCCTTTCCTTGACGATTGAAAAGGATGTTGTTGAGAGTGAGTGAGTTTAGTTAACGCAATTATTGGCAATATTTCAGCAATGTCACGGCGGGGGAACACCAGAAATTGGTCTCACACATTGTGCTCATGAGGGGAATCAAACTCGGGTACGGTGTTCCATGGAAATGTCATCAGATTTGTGTAAATGACAAAAACAATTATGTAGTAATTTATGCCAGAAGAACTACAAAGTCACTTCAAATGAAGGAAAACCCGATGCTAGGGAATTATGTACAAGAACACAATGCAGAACACTACCTCAGTACTACATTGTAAATGAGGCAATGCATGATTCACAACTCACCTTGGATACAGTTGCCGCTAGAGTACTGGTGCTTTAGGTCACACGTACACTTCCCTTCATTACAAACGGTATCGTCATCATCGCAGTCATCAGCATCAGCACAGACACCGAAATGTACTGAAAATACAAACAGTGACTACTGGAAATAGAATTGCAGCCAATTGTCAAAAGCGAAACAAAATTACATGTATTTAGCAAAATTAACGCTTGATGTGTTATTTTATTATATAGAAATTTCCGAAATAATTTCCCTTCAATGCATATTTACATGTATCTTCAGGAAGTAACTACTGTTTCAGATGATACTGTGACGTAACTTTATAATAACGTCACGATTTAATGTTTACTTTTTTTATGCAACGTTGCCATGACGTCACATATATATGAAGCGTTCAATTGATTTCATTGAGTTCACATTACTCAATAAATACATATCCGAAGCAATATGAAATATGCGAACTGTCGAGCTATAACATGCATACCTGTACAACTCGGAAGATTGCAATTTCTAGGTTTACTTTCAATAAGATTCTCAGAGCAGGACTTCCCACCGTGAGCTGGAATCGGATTGGTGCAGGTTCGGCTCCGGGTCTCCGTAGAGATGGCAAACTGCCCACAAGATACCGTACACGGTGGCGACGTCCATAAGCCCCAAGCACTAACGCCACCGTCAACTAAGTTGGCAATTGAGAAACAGAGTCATTAAGGAATCCGATTCGATAAAATCAATTTTCTTGACCCTTCTAATAATGTAGAAGCAGCGACAATAAATTTAATGTTTTATGACTCTTCAAAGTCTTTCGACTTTCGCTCTGTCCCCTTAAACCACTAATAGCTTCAAATGTGCCTGCTTTATATAAAATCAGTGCAATCTGGAATTTCGCCAATGTCAGATAGTTTTGTTACAGTAACTCTAATTAATTAGTTCGAACTAAGATGTTACACACCAGGACAAGGATTGAAATGGCAGGGGCTACTATGAGTTTCGTAGAGTGGTTCTGTACAGAAAGCACCACCGTTTGCCGGAGATGGGCTGGTACAGGTTCGAGTCCGCTTTCTGGTGCCTGGAGTTGTGCCACATGTCCCTTGGCAGAAACTTGATTCCCATGTACCCCAAGTAGTAACACCTCCGTCGACTGAAGAACAAGTATCTACACTATGAAAGGGACAATTATTTCAAGTTCTGCTACACTGAAATGGAAGAATGAGTGCCGATTTTACAATTTTTCAGCAATATCACGGCGGGTAAATATGTTTCACCAATTTACCCATTGTGGGGAATCGAACCTGAATCTTCTACGTGACGAGCGGACGTTCAAACAGTTAGGCCATTTCACCACCACTGATGTGAAGGAGAGGATCAGGTATCGTTTGTTGGGTAGTTTCCTGCATAGCTGTAACCCGGTGAATCACACAAATACGTACACACATTCACCGCCTGGACATGGCTTTTCGAAGTATTAGCTTTCAAAACAAAATGAAATTATAATTATACTAAGTCAGATTCGAGTGTTCTCTCACTAAACGCACAAAAACTGTTATCTAGGGAAACATGTATTACAAACGTCAGTCTCTACAGAAGGTTACATATTACACACATATCGTGAAGATTCGGGATAGAATTGGACATGTCATGTTATCCAAACTACGTAGATCAATACTCATGCTGCTGATCCCTGGATTGTCTGGTCCAGACCCGATTATCTACAGACCCCCGCCATATTGCCGAGGGAGCAATAAAAGAAAATTGATTCACTCACCAATCCTGAATTCTTAAGATTTGGGTAGAATATATATGACCGTTACCTGCTGCTGCAAGTACTGATGTCTTTACTATACAATTGTATTCCGACGACATCATAGCATGGTCTGTGACCTTCAGTTAAACATAGGTATAAATGATGGCATATCACTGTAGTGAACTTTTGCACAAAGTACTTCATGTGACACACGAAAATGTGTCGAAAAATGAAACCTAATTGTTTTAGACCTGTCAAGAGAGTAATGATATATTTACCTGGAGGGCAAGATGAATACATGTTGAATCCAGATACTGCAGTTTTGACCACAGCGTCCGGGTTCGTCAGAACGATGTTGTAGGCAACGCATTCTCCTGTAGTTTGGCTATACCCAAAGGCTTTGATAGTTGGAAACAAAGCACATCTAACTGCACACTGTGTTAGACTCGTAAAATTATTAGTCGTCCACATCTGTCCATCCCCGACTTTTACATTTTCAAACCCGACAAGAGGTGCTATGTCACATGTTCCACATAGACATAACGCTTTACACCAAACATTAACAAACACAAAAATACCCCATACTAATGTCAAGATGCTCATGGCCAGAATTTACCAACCCTCATTATTCCACTCTTAAGGATTCCTGAGTAGGATCTGAAGCCGTCTGTATCTTTAACAGAGTTGGAACATTTTATTTTGTTTGGAGGTACGCATGGGATAAAAATTGGATAGCTTTTGACGCAAATCTATTTGAGATGCCTTCCATACTACCCTTTATGTATGAATGAGCTAAGCTTGTTGTAATTAACTATTTCCAGACGAATGAAGAACCAAAGGCATCTCCGCTTCATAAATTTTTTAAACAATCTGATTGACTTAATGTATTTGGTCTATACTATATGAAACATTTCATTATGAATTGACGAGTCAGGGAGATGAGATTTTCACTGGTTCAAAATTGATTTCCTGTATCCAACTGAAGGCGTAACCAATGGACACTACTTTATTTATGAAAGACAATGGTTTGACTATGCCTCGTGTTCGTATGAATTTTAAAACCCTAATTCGGTCACTATAAAACACGTAGCAAAAACGGATAGGACGGTTTCGCGAGTTTGGAATGAAAACTACCGTCAGATCATGATCGTTTCAGTGATCCATTTCAGCTCATTTTTGGGCCAAGGTGTTTTACTCTAATTGTTGTTGTTGGGGGTTTTTTTCATTTTTTTAATTTTATATTTTTATATGTATATTTTTCTTGTGAAATTCTTCAAAGGCATTTAGAAGTTGGTGAGGTAATACAAGACACTATTATGGATGACAACTTCTTTAATTTTTTTAACACGACGTTTCAAGGCTAATTCTTGCCCCTTCGTCAGGTGGATAATGAGCATAGGTAACATTGCAGAATATATATAGGTATACATGAAGCCAGAGCGGTAAGATGTATATACAAGCACTTAAATGTAATTAGGTATGTACAATCACAGAGGGGAGATGAAAGGGGGAATGTTTTAACAGTACATGGTTGTTTACACGGCTGATAGATTGAGAGTCTATGAGTCCTTGTTGACACACCAGGCAGAGGGTAGGTACACGCCTTGATCTCTATTGATCTGAGGTTCTAATCTTCTGATGTTGATTGCTTCCCAAAACTTCCTTCTTCGCCAATCACTGATGTTGGAAGCCAGGATCTCTGTGTTTTTCCAGTTGATGGAGTGGTTTGGATATTTGACGATGTGTTCAGAGAGGGCCGATTTCAGATCTAAGTTTCTTACTGAAGTTTTGTGCTCTTTGAGTCTGATGCTGAATGGTTTGCCGCAAACACAGTTTGTCTTGTAGATGCAGCCTCTGGGGTTGGGTTTGGTTTGATCACTGACACCTCTTCCATTTGCTCTAAAGATGTTTTTCAATGTCTTATCAGAATAAAAGGTCACATCAACACTGGTAGTTTTTCTGAGGAGTCGACTGATTTGATGACTTATCTTGCCTTGGTATGGAATGTTGACTCGGATGGGTGCAGGCTCAGGTTTAGGGAGGCGGTCGTTCTGATGCTGGAGAGTTGTGGCTATAGTTTGGTCAACGAAATGGTTAGGGTTTCCGTTGAGGGTGATGAAAGTTCTCTTGAGGTGGTCAATTTCGTCTTGGAAGTGGGCTGGGTCACAGATGGCTTTGGCACGTCTGGCTAGGGTGGAGACTATGGCTTGCTTTTACATTGTGTCTGAATTCTCACTGATGGGTGTTGTATACTAATATTTGAGGATGAAATAATACTGCATTTGTATGTTTTTTCTCCTTTGTTCTTCATCTTCTCTTTTTAATTATTGGATTTGTTGTGTCAGTACTTCCTGGTTGGTTGGCAATTTGGACATACCTTTCGGTGATATATATTTTTGCTTGAGAGCTTGTATTTAGCCAAGGTTCAGTGTTACGAAATGTTTCCACTATTATGGTGAACTAGTCTGATGCCGGTTCATACAATGTTGTTGGCTGGTTATTGTTTAACGCCCAGGAAGGGATGCCTTGTATCACACTTATGAATGTTTTACTGTTGTTCGTCTGGATCGTCCTGAGTGACCATGCTTTATCTGGATAAATTTTTAAGCGACTTGAGGTAATATTCCAGCCATAGCACAGCGGGGACACCAGAAATGGGCTTCACACACTGTACCCGTGTGGGTAAGGCAGCAAGGTCTTTGACGTGACGTGCGAATGCTTTGACTACTAACCTACCCCACCGCCCTTCATGAAACAAAGACTATCCAACGAATGTGTGTACTCATTTAATGCATTGTACTCTAAATTAGCAACAATTTAAGTGATTTTGAAGGACAGAAATCGTTGATTTGAAACGTTGTACTGTTTAATAATAAATGTTATCTGCGATTCAAACTGTAAATTGAACTGAATTGAAACTCCCAAAATAGCATTCCCCACACATTGCTCAGAGAATCGGCTTTCACATGTGTGAAAGCATCTCACTTTGAGGTTCACAGGTGATTTCATGATCACGTTCAGTTCTGCTAGGAAAGTCAGTTAAAATTATTCGTTCTTCCATAAAAGTGAAAGTCGGACAACTGGTCTAGTCTGAGAGGGGTAACGCAGCTGGTTTTGTGTGCTGACGATAAGATGCCTGATTCTGAGAGTGGGGGCACTAATCCCGGATGGGACTCAGCCCCGAAGAGTACTAAGTACGAAGAAAGTGTACTCCCAAATCTACTGAGTCGAAAAGGAAACTTCACAACATGTAATTTTTAAAAGTAATGAATATTTTGATGATACATCGATGTATCCCAAATGGGATTCCTATCTTTCGACTCTAGAATAACGTTAGCAAAACCCACTCAAACCCATCCATTCGTCGTGCAAATGATATTAGTGCCAAATCAGGTTTTTGCACGTGCAGTCGATCACGTGATCTTCGCATCGACGTTTTCTACATTTGGACGTGTTTGCATTGGACCCAAGAATTGAAAAATACTTTTAAACCACAGTTCTAACGGTACTTTAAATGACACGATTGTCAAATGTGCAACGTGAACGCGTCGTTGGCATGTTGCAAGCGGGAAGATCTGTTATTGACGTCGCAAGAGCAATCGGATGTGGCCGTCGTAATGTGTATGACTTGCGAGGTCATCTACAAGAAACTGGCACTGCTGCTCACCACCTCTGATTGCCCAAGGTCGGGTCGTCCACGTGTGACGTCATAAGCAGAAGACCGTCAAAGCGTCCTACGTCACTCACGTAGCAGATTTCTGCCGGCTACACGAACCAGGACTGAGATGTTTAGAGGTCGACTGTCCTAACAGACCATTCGAAATCGGTTGCGGACTGCCAATCTCCATTCTCCACGTCCATATCGTGGGCCAATATTGACGCCGTTTAATCAACGTCAACGTCTGCTGTGGATCCAGCGCCACCTCCGATGGACCCAGAGAGACTGGAATCAAGCCGTCTTTGGTGATGTTTACCCTCAGATCCGCGGACGGCTGGCATAGAGTCTGGAGACGACGTCGTGAACGGTACGCCCAATGTTGTGTACAAGAAGTCGACAGATGCAGGGGTGAACGTTGCATGGTGCGGGGTGCTTTCTGTGGTAACAACTTATGGTCATCCGTGGAAACCTCACAGCTGCTGCTTACCGCGACCAGGTGCTCACCCTCGAACTCTTTCCTTTCATGGCGGCTCATGGCCCAGGTCTACAGTTACTCATATGGGTTACTGAATACCCAATTCTAGCCCGGATCTTCACGGGTCAGTCCATATTCGAAGCTAGAATAGGAGTTAACAGTTCAAGTATTGTCATCAGCGCAGTCGATGATCTCCAAAGTCTCCACTGACGTTCAAAGTCGGATACAGAAACAGTATCTCATTTGAATCAAATTTGCCAGGATTGTAACTAGCTCGATTATCTCATTATCGCTCATGTAGGAAACAGTATCTTCTATGTTGAAATTAGTATTTACTACGTAGAACGTAGTGCTAATATCCCCTACGTAGTACTGAGTATCTCCTACACAGGACCCAGTATCTCACGCGTAGGATTTAGCATCTTATGTAGTAAACAGAAACATTATCCCGGTAACCATTTCGACGATTTTAGGAAATTCAATTCGACTTCGGAACCATGACACATATCTTGAAATATGTAACCTAAACTGAAATAACCATTTCTAATTCAGTTTCTGTGAATGGTTGCGTGCACTTGAAGCAAAACAAAAAAAAGATATAATCTTTTTCGAAATATTAAGATAAGAATGTCGCCATTGTAAGATCCTAAAGAACAGCTAATCAAAGGTTTACAGTCACTTAAAGCACTCACTATATGCCATGCATATAAATGTGGTTACATCGAAGATACATTTCTCCACTAGCTTCAGGGAACCAACTGCGTCCTTTTTGCAGGTGAACTGCACAAAGATAATGCTTCGCATTTGCTGTAAATCATGTGAAAATATCGTGCATATGAAAAGCTGCGCTTTAACGTAAACCTTTGTTAATAATAGAACAACTTTCACTGCGTTTCCTCATTTTTTGAACTCATGACAAGACTTTTTAATATTACAAATTTGGTTCCCAATACATACGTTTATGTGAAGACAGTACCTTTAAACTGTATGGAATACTTGGCAGAATCTAGTTTAAAGTACGTCCTTGCATTTAGCCAATTCTCTTGATGAGCAGTATATATAACAGGATTATATACAATTTGTGAGTGGTTGTCGTGTTCCATATATCATCAGCTCGTGGCCTAACATCTGCTTCACGAATTGTTGTTACTTTCAAAGTCCTCAAGCCATGTCTGCGACATGTGAACAGTTCCACTGCACGTGCATTGTAATCTCATCGATTGAGGCCAGTGCGGATTATGTTTAGAAAGGACCTAACATATGTTACTTAAGTGTCGCTTTATCGAATGTTTTTCACACATCGTTTCAATCAAATTAAAGTTTTTCGTTATGTCATCAGATACAGCATGATCTTGCCGTATCATATTTTGTCACCACAGGTTTTCTTATAGTTTGTTTGACTTCATTAAGTTGTCTTGAGGCCACAGTTTTTTTATGGCCAACAGTTCATAGCTTCAAACACAAAGGAGCTGACTCAGTATTGACGCACAAAACCTTACGGACGACAAGTTCGTGTTTATTGCATAGGGCGACGTTTTGGTAAGAAAACATTTTGCTTGATAACGACGTATCTACACCGAAACGTAACTCTATGCAATAAACAAGGAGCTGTCATCCATGAAGTTGTATGTTTTATTAATAGTTGATGTGTAGTGTGTGCATGATATCGATTTCCTGTCTATGCTGTAATGATCCATGATATAGTTGCAAAACGATCGATTCTGATTCTCCAATGGAGTCAACAATCTTCACAGAATGTATCTATCAGGTATTCAAGAATACCGATTCCGAAGAGAGACTCAAGTACCATGATATATTAATATTCTTTAATGACATTTACTAAAGACAAATCCCAAAACACTGAAAGTATGTCATGGGTCTGTGTCGATTTTGACAAGAAACATTTACGTTCAGGTCAAATCTCATCATGACAACGTTGTAATGTGACATAATTGACTGCCTTCATTTGTTTTATTGCATTTTATGCCCAATCCACTTTCATTGTAGTTTTCAATATTCAAAATGTAGGAGTAACTACAAGCAAGGTAGACTCTTTAATTTCATTTTATTTTTTTCCAGCAAATCAGGATACAAAGACGGGTGTATTCATAACAATTGGTCAAGATGAGTAGAGAACAAGCAATAGTTCTGGGTTAAAACAGTCAGTGACAGTGCTCACATATAAATGGGTGTTAACACAGTATGCGTTACAAGGAAGGTTTATTTGCGACTGGCTAACACGACACTGTCGACGTGCGTGGATAACATTGTAGGGTTCTGGCAAATATGCCCAAAGCGAATGACACAGACATCATGTTCTCAACCCATTTGTTACACACAGGAGGTAAGTCGTCCTTATCTGGAACCCTTGCCATGTTTGAGAATGTTAACTTATTTCTGAGATACAGAAGGTTCATTTTGGCAATGGACTTTATTACTAATCACCACATTTGAATTCTTGATATATACAATCAACTTAAACGTGCCGCTGATATCACAAGCATTCTTCAGATCAGCGAAATCATTAAACCACTATGCTACATGTGTCTTTTACAAAATAAAATTCTTTCACTATGTCATTGTTTAATTGGAAAAGTATTATGTTTAAAATGATGATTGAGCCATAGGAGTTGGTGACAAGCTGGCATTAATATTTAGAGACATTTCTCTTTCTGTTCTCACTTAGTTTGTCGAAGCCTTCAAAGCACAATGTAAGGGTTCATACAGTGAATATAAGTATCGAAATTGGCTCCCAGTATGAATATTTCATCTATGGGAAAGTAGCTTGGTTTCTTGAAATTAGGACTTTGAATTCATCTTCTTAAGTGTGATAACTTCAGGTCTTGATTGAATGCATTAACGTCAATAATTCTGAGACCACCTTCTTCATATTTCCTAACCATAAAGGTTCTCGTTATCTTATCTGGCTTCCCATTCCATGAAGACCTGAAGACATTTCTATTAATAACCTTACTAAATGTCTGAGGTAGAGAGGGCTAAAGTCTTAATCACAGTTACTTTCCAAATGATAGTTAGTGAACTATGCTTCCATGGAGGCAAGCATCTATTAACCTTTATCACTTTGTGTTTATCACCCAAAGGTCTCGTATATTTGGATTTATTGTAATGTCAAGGGTTTCGAAGTTGCCAGAGTGCCAGTCAAGGTCAAGGTTTTTAACATAACTTTAACCTTCTTCCTGCCATAGAGCCAATCCACATAGATTTAGTCATTTCAATGTTCATCTTAAGTCCAGATAGTTCATTAAACATATTCATTGTTTCCACTGCTGTCCGCAGACTAGAGTCGGATAGTTGAGTATAATCTGCATATTTGCCTAGGTCAAGTTCTTGGTCATTCCGTTATATACCTTTGACATCTTTATTTTGACGAATCATATTACCTTGAATGTCTGCAAACAATAAAAATAAATAAGGTGACATTGGGTCACTTTGTCCACAGCCACCTGAGTTTACATACGATGAAGACATATGCCCATTTTGTACAATATAAGTACTGGCAGTTTTAGATAAAACTGAGACCCATTTTCTAAAATTGGATCCAAAACTGACATTAAAAATATTTAGAGACAGTATCAAATGCTTTTTCAGAATTATTAGGAGTACAATTCGACGTTTATAACTCTCCTTAAGTTCACACATAATGTCGTATAGCAATCCAATGTTATCACTGATACATCTGCCTGTCAAGAAACCTGTTTGGTTCATGTGGATAAGACATGGAAGAGAACTGTAGATTTTGAAAGTGATACATAAACATATGCTAGTGATATGGTTGAACTATGGGCGGACTTCTATGATTTATCTAAATATTTTATTAATGTATAATCTTTTCATTTCCATAACTATATTAACTGGTTTTGTCACTGGGATACTGGGATAGCCTAGTGGTTTTGGGGTTTTTTTGTCAGAAACAGCTGTAGATTGATTTCCTCATTGTAAACATAGTGAACGGCCCCCATTGGTAATGCCATCCATCGCAAATATCAACACACAATGATGTGTCTTGAAGTATCCCTGAATGCAAACTTTATGAGAGATGGTTCATGTAGGGGATATGGTTTCCTTTATCAAAGAACAGTAATAGAAATATCTTCACCCTGAACGTAAAGTTGGGACACTGATGCACATCACAGAAAAACACTTTTTACCTACTTCATTTATCCTTTGACATTTCGTAAGTAAATATAAACCGAGGGCAGCATCTGGATCCATTTTGAGTTTCTAATGAAGCCAAGACATCAATATTAGTGTACTAATTTCGATAGGTTTGGTTTTTTTTAGAACGAAGAAAATCGAATCGAATCCATCCATCACGTCTGTCAAACCGTGCATTCTCATTTCACGTTGATTGCTTGTTTCTGTTACATGTATGTGGACTGTTGCCTTGCCTCTTGTCTTGATCTGGAAATTATGACAGTGTCAGTGCAGAAAGAGGCGCACTGTCTATTCGGCCTATTATGATAAGTGGACTTTATAAGGAAACAAAGGACTACATGGACAACTATGACTGCGTGTGTTTGGCACAACTTTGTGTAAATGGAAAGGCTTTTGCCTCTTTTATTTGACTTAACGTAACACTAAACGTAAATGTTAAGCCATATAGTGTGCAAATCATTACTTTTAGACATTTTGCGGGAGAATATATTTCTAACATTTAAAAATGATCGTTTTTGTGTCCGAGATAATTTTCCTATATAATCGAGATAACATATAAACATCTCCTGTCTCCTATCTTACACGTTCGTGGTCTATTCTTGTGGAACATGTTGTCTGATAAATTGCCTTAACGTTACCCTGTTTTCTGACAGTGTTAATTCCGCTCAATACATTAGGAGTGAGTGCATTAGTAGGGCTTTAGCTCCTTGTAGCACTATTAAATGCATATGGGGAATCAAGGAATGATGTCGGAACAAATTGTTCCTATGTGGAGATGACCGTCATCTTTTTTCAGCAAATAGCCAACTTCCAACATCAAAATTGGAAAATAGAAATATCAAATAATTTCAACCGTAACATATGCATTGTTTAATACAGACAGCTATAATGGTGGCAGTATATTGTACAGGCAGAGACAAGGAAACTCAATAATAGGACAAGTAGGGTATTTTCAGGTCGTATTGTACAGTTCACGTATCATATTGAGTATGAGATAGTTCAAACTGACTGTGCCCAGCTTCACTATACGTTAATTACACACATACATGTCAGTAATGATACATTTATTGTAACCATATATCAGATTTTCTTTTGTCATGTCAATATCCTTTGTAAATATTTTAACTAAAACAAAACATTCAGAATTGTAATACGGCACAAAAACTCACGTCTGTGTACAGCCAACGATCCAAATGTCAGCCAGCATTTTTGTTGTATTCAGTGGCATTCTACTGAGGAGTGGCATCCAGTTCAGTTCCTACGTTTGGCCTCCTCTCTCATCACACACGTTACAGTTGTTGATTTACTCTAGACAATCGCATTACCCGTACATGGTAGACACCCCATATGGGTATTTCAGTTGTCATAATAACTTCAAAACTGTTGGTGGTTCCATGTTGCCTTGTGTAAAATTGTCTTGGGTATCTGGTTCTTAATTTTTTCTCATTTTTCTCAGATCCACTCAGAGCTCAATCCACTTTGTAGACGTTAATCTCGATGGTGAGCACTGATCAACTACAAACGCAGAATTCTGGTACACAAAGGGGACACAACACTAGCCAGCGAATAGTTAAGATATATCGTGACACTGCACAGAACACAATTGTTCAGACAAATGCAGTCATGAGCCTCAACGTCCACCGCTCCAATTTGATGTCACACGCGTGCGTGCATGTACGTGACTTCTTGAGCTAAGATACTGATGCTACGTGTCGACCAATTCAGCCACCCAATTTCCTTACTCGCTTCTTACAACAAGCGCATTTTACTGAAAATCAAATCTAACACGACCATTTTTTATTTGAATAAAACACAAATACACATAATACAAATGGAACAGGAGAAGTACACAATCAGTGAGTGAGTGAGTTTCAAAGAAAAAGCATATTTCAGATATTTCACAAATACCGCTATTACACCTGGATCTGAACACTGTGACCATAAGGTTATATAAGAGAGTTCGAATATCGTTCAGTTGCCAAATGTGTACATGGCGCACGTCAAAGAAACAATTCTGCTAACAATGTTTTGCAGAATAAACACATTTCAAATATTCCACTATGTTGTTAATTATGTTAAATATCCGCAGATGTACAGAAACTTTGATTAAAGATATTGTGTTCAGTTGATGTCTTTGGGTGAGTGAATGAGTGAGGTTAGTTTTACGCCGCACTCAACAATATTCCAGCTTATGTGGCGGCGCTCTGTAAATAATCGAGTCTGGACCAGACAATCCAGTGACAAACAACATGAGCATCGATCTGCGTAATTGGGAACCGATGACATGTGTCAACCACGTCAGCGAGCGTGACCACCCGATCCCGTTAGTCGCCTCTTACGACAAGCATAGACGCCTTTTATGGCAAGCATGGGTTGCTGAAGGCCTATTCTACCACAGGACCGTCACGGGTCAGTACATAATGAGACTGAAGTTCATATGAGTGCATATTATACATATATGAAATACTGCAATAGTAGTGACATTTTTCGGTCAAATTGCAGTATTTTATTATTCTTATTAGCAATAAACATTTCATTTTTGAAAAAATCACCTAATATTTTTTAGAAATGTTTCTAATGATAACTTGGAGTATTTAATACTTGAATCCTGGATGTATTTTCTCAGCAAGAAGTATAGGGTTCATTAGGTCACTATCAATTCCACCAGTTAAGACTGAATATTTTGTCAGTGTAATCGTTTCTGTTGTTTAAACTCAGATACATTCATTCAGTCTCAGTCCGAATGTTTTCACACATTCACATTCCCAATAAATATGGTACACATTTTCTGACATTTGATTTTATAAATGTTCTTAAGTTCATTAAATGACAAAATACTGTGATAATTACACGAGTCTTTTATAAAGTGAATACCTTTGAGATGCCACGTGTTATCATAAAATTACTATTTTGATGGTTGAACCCAACGGAATCAGATATCATTAGATCAATATCTGTAAAATCAGTTTTATGTGTTTTATAAAATATTTCCCATGCAGCTAACACATCTTTGCAATAGGGATTCATAATTTTCACATAAGTTTAAATATTAGCTCCAAGCAGAAATATCTACTTGAATGGAAAGGTACTGAGGCTAGTATTGTTTTATTTTTAAGATGTTTATTTAATACCGACAGTTTTAATGAGTTTATGAATACCTCTACATTAACTATCCTGAGTTCCCGTTCTTTATATTGTCTAATAAGTGTCGTTCGCTTTTACTTATCCCGCTTATCATTCTAGATCAATTTTTCAAATGCATGATTTAAATTGTCCATGAATTCTTCGGAGGATTTGGGAGTGAACTGAAATTATGCACCAATGATGAAAATGCTGAAGTTTTAACAACAGTTATTTTCCCTATTAATGTCATTTCTTTTCCTCCAGTTCCCTAGAGTTCTACTAATAATTTCTAGTCTTTCTCTTGTATTAGTTACCCAAGGTTATTTAAGTTTGGTTTACGCCTTATTCCTAGTATATCAAAATCCTCACTGTATATCATAATACTCGTCTGTATCTTGGTATACAAGCTGTCGGTGAATAATCGTGGTGTCTGTAACAGACAATCCGGTGACTGGAATCATGAGCATCGACGTAATTTAGATACAATGACTTGTGTCAACCAAGTTCACAGACCAGATCACCGCCCCATTTAGTCGCCTCTATAGACAAGCATGGGTTGCTGGGACCTGCCTCACAATGCGATCTTAACGTTACGACCTAACTAACTTTATCAGTGAATTGTGTTTGTCGTAGAGCTAAGAACAGTTTGTGGACAGGCCTAGGGTCCACGAAGACCTGTTCTAATCGTTGGTCTGACGGGTTTATCGTCTGTGACAGTCATACACAAGTAAAACATAAAAAGCAATCAATCAATTATTTTAAAAGAACTATACAAAAAAAATGCAATAGATTGCTAAGTACCCAGGTCACACGTAGTAAGTGTATCTGAAGTAAGTTTGTAAGGATTTGTTTTATGAATTTACAATCAACATAACTGAGTATTATAATGCACCTCAGCTAATCTCAAGTATCGAAAATGTTAAAATCTATTTCTGGTGATACACAAGTATCATTTGATCGCTTTTGTGCAATATTAAATATAGATTTCCTAATTGTAACAGTAGGCAAACAAACAGCTACAAGCTAACGACAAGGTATAACTGAAGAGTTGACGAAAAGTCATGACAGTTGTTGATCCCAAGTCGATCCCAGATTTATGTTAATATCTGGTTCTGCTTTCTTAATTTCCTTACGAAATACAGAGAGAGGAGCTGGATGTGATGGATCTGAAAACAAGATGAGACTTACTTTCCTGATATTTTGGTATATTCGTAACCCAACTTATGTCAAACTTAAAATCATGCAGAAACGTTTAATGTTTGTTTTTAACAAGAAAACCCTAGGCACAATTACGGACAATTTCATGGAAGTTGGTAGTGTGTACAATGACTTTTGCTGGAACCGCATATAGAGCTGATTTACTCAGGTAGCAGATAGTTCCTGCAGGATAATAATCTGCTGTAATACACAGGAAATCTTTTTCAGTAAAACATAACGACATACATGCCTCTATCGAATTTACGTTACTAATGATTCTGTCGTTGTACCCTGCTAAAAGTATATTTTTGAACAGAGTGAAATCCGGTCCATATGTCGAACACCCTGAAAGAAAATATATCCTGAAATCAATGACTGTCATTGCTGTGTTTCTCAATTTTAACTTAGTACCCATACTTCACAGATTCTTTGTTATTCATAACTGCAGTTAAGTTTTAAAACAGTCAGGACAAGTTATTAGAAATCAGAGGAAATCTTTTCTGACGTTCACTGAGGAGATCGTATATATTAACTGCTGGAATTCTTCACCGTTCCCTTCTATAGGTATATGATGCTGTGGTGAGGACCAGTTATGTAGGATCGAATTGAACCAACCATGGACCTGCTACCGTTAACTACGGTAATAACGACCTGAGAGCTACAAACATTTTGGTCGTAATGACCACAGTTCGTCACACGCATATTAACCTACGTTTATAACATGTGTTCGTGACCAAAGCTGGTACCTTTTGTGTATATGTTTCGTTTTAAGCATGTTGGTTATAAACGTAGATCACTACACATGAAAGATGCCAGGTCTCCCTGTATACCTTCTTCAGACGCCTTGTCCAAATTCAGCTCGCATCACATTACTGGACCAGAACTGGCATCATTCCGACCTAGCTGTACCCTTGGTACTGGCACAGTATACAACAGTAAAAGAGCCAGTTGTCGACCCATGTCTCTTTTCCGTTAGTGGCCTGTTACAGACAAACCTGTACTGGGTCATATATGGGCGGTTACCTTAATTATTGTACCGCCATATTGTACCTGCCCACTACTGGCTCAGTACAAACAGTTCACTTCTTGTCTGTTAAATGTGGAGTATTATCTCAAGAAGAGCGTCTGCTCCATATAAAGGGCCAAAAGAGACAGTATGACATTTTGTACATTTCTGAATGTCAATTTACGTAAAGGCCACATGCAACCAAACAATCACACATACTTACTAGTAATTAAAACACAGTTATCACTTAGTAATGCTATATAGAATACATTGCTGATAAAAAAACAAGAAATAAATAAAATTATACGCGTACAATATACAGTGCAATATTTTGTACTTGGGTTTACCTCCCTCGAAACGAAGCAGTCGCGATAACGGACCCACTCAGAGCCGATGGGTGGGCACTCAAGTGTAACGAGGTCTTTTTATTGGCCATTGGTTCATTTGCCGATACGTTTACTCCACAGATATCCTTTTGCAGTGTTGAAATGGGAAATCATGAACATAATAATTTCGTTGAATTCCACGTGCGTGTTTTCCGACAACAGTTGATTGACAATGGTTCGGTACAGCTGTTAGCTACACATCAGAATGCCATTATAATCAGGAGCGGATCGAAAACGAGGTATTGGAATCTGGAGCAACCTAAAACTACAATCGCCAGCAGCTGAAGGGATCGTGTATATACAGCTTGTGTCCATGCAGGTAGCAAAAGTACTGTAAGTCCCCATAGACCATAGTACGGTGATCTATCTTGAATTGTTGTTGACCTATAGCCCTTTCTTTTTTATTTTGTACTGCCCATACTGATAACAATTTACGACTGAGTACTAATTTTAAATTAATATCTGTGATACACTAGTATTTTCACTGTCCTTCGATGACAGGTTTTTACGTTCTAAGTCTATTGAATTTAACGCTGATACTCATTGAATTGCTCTCGTCACAGTATGGAGCTCGAGGGCTGCTTCACCTGCTGCCGAACTTATCGTCCCAGTTTATCACAAATGTGTGCGATGATGTTCAAATCTGAGGAAGAAGTATTAGAAGTAACGTCAGAAGTTCTGCGTCAGAACTGCACATGAGACGTATTTGACTCAACTTGGGAAACGGGCAGTCCAGGACCATATATCTGCATGAATGGCAGATTGGCGTACATTGTAAGTTCCCACTCGGCAATCTATAAGATACCCCACAGCAACCTCTGGTTGTAACAGTCGATTCCCGATGATCATATCTGACACTACCTTGGAACTGATGTCTGCTTGTACCATCACAAATCTGTTGCGAAGATGACGTTTCCTTGCATGAACGTAGTCTTTCACTGACATCACTCGTGGTCTTCACCACGGCCCATGACTCACACAACAGTTGTGAATCAGATTTCAAGAGCATGACGATGATATCCTCAGCTGTTTCGATTAGAGATCAGTACTCGCACCACAGATAAAATACTCTCATCTCTAGAACACATTTGCGGATGCAGCTGTTTGAGAGAGGTGGGCGGGGATGGGGCAGGTTGTGTGATCGGTTTCTTATCACCTGTTTCCCCGAGAGTTTCAATGGTCATTTAATAACAGTGTTCACATATACGGACGCCATGAAGCACCCCTATAGCCCGCACTGGAAGAAATCCTTATACGGATGACTTTTTAGTAGTTGTAGCTACATGTGTATATGCGCCCTGTTTAGTTATATAAATATCAAGAGGTTAATATTTACAAGCCAAGTTAATATTTCCAACATCTCAAGCAGCAGTAGCAGCAATTTAAACCATGTGTTCTCTATCCGGGATCTCCTCCCTAAAATAGTAACACACCTGCAGGAAAACCCGATGCTTGGGAATTATGTACAAGAACACAATGCAGAACACTACCTCAGTACTACATTGTAAATGAGGCAATGCATGATTCACAACTCACCTTGGACACAGTTGCCGCTAGAGTACTGGTGCTTTAGGTCACATGTACACTTCCCTTCATTACAAACGGTATCGTCATCATCGCAGTCATCAGCATCAGCACAGACACCGAAATGTACTGAAAATACAAACAGTGACTACTGGAAATAGAATTGCAGCCAATTGTCAAAAGCAAAACAAAATTACATTTATTTTGCAAAATTTACGCTTGATTTGTTATATTATTGTATAGAAATTTACAAAATCACAAATTTCCCTTCGATGCATTTTAACTGTATCTTCAGCAAGTAACTAGTGTTTCAGATGATACTACGACGTAACTTTATAATAACGTCACGATGTAATGTTTACAAACGTGATTCAACGTTGACATGACGTCAAATATATATGAAACGTTCAAGTGATTCATTGAATTCACATTATTTAATATCTGAAATATGCGGATTGTCGAACTATAACATGCATACCTGTACAACTCGGAAGATTGCAATTTCTGGGTTTACTTTCAATAAGATTCTCAGAGCAGAACTTCCCGCCGTGAGCTGGAATCGGATTGGTGCAGGTTCGGTTCCGGGTCTCCGTAGAGATGGCAAACTGCCCACAAGTTACCGTGCACGGTGGCGATGTCCATAAGCCCCAAGCACTTACGCCACCGTCAACTAATTTGGCAATTGAGAAACAGAATCATTAAGGAATCCGATTTGATAAAATTAATTTTCTTGACCTTTCCAATAATGTAGAAACAGCGACAACAAACTTAATGTTTTATGACTCTTCAAAGTCTTTCAACTTTCGCTCTGGTTTTCGCTAAATCAGGCAGTTTTGTTACAGTGACTAATTAGAACTAATTTTAGTTAGAACTAAAATGCTACACACCGGGACAAGGACTGAGATGGCAGGGGCTACTTCGAGTTTCGTACAGTGGTTCTGTACAGAAAGCGCCACCGTTTGCCGGGGATGGGTTGGTACAGGTTCGAGTCCGCTTCCAGGTGCCTGGAGGCGTGCCGCATGTCCCTTGGCAGAAACTTGATTCCCACGTGCTCCAAGTACTAGCACCACCGTCGACTGAAGAACAAGTATCTAAACTATGAAAGGAACGATTATTTCAAGTTCTGCTACACTGAAATGGAAGAATGAGTGCCGCTTTTACAATTATTTCAGCAATATCACGGCGGGTAAATATGTTTCACCAATTTACCAACGGTGTGGAATCGAACCTGAATCTTCTACGTGACGAGCGGACGTTTACACAATTAGGCTACGTCACCACCATTGATGTAAAAGAGAGGATCAGGTACCGTTTGTTGGGTAGTTTCCTGCCTAGCTGTAACCCAGTGAATCACACAGATACGTACACATTCACGGTCTGGACATCGCTTTTCGAAGTATCTGCCTTCAGAGCAAACATGAAAATATAATTATCCTAAGTCAGATTCGAGTGTCCTCTCACTAAGAGCACAAAAACTGTTAATAGTCAGTAGAGAAACATGTAACAAAAACGTCGGTCTCCACAAACGATTACATATTACACAAAACGTGAAAATTCGGGATAGAATTGGCCTTCGGTAATACATGCTTGTCGTAAGAGGCGAATAACGGGAACTTGATTGGCATGTCATCTTATCCAAACTGCGTAGATCAATACTCATGCTGCTGATCCCTGGATTGTCTGGTCCAGACTCGATTACCTTCAGACCCCCGGCATGTAGCTGGAATAATGCTGGGGGAGCCGTGAAAATTGATTCACTCAGTAATCCTCAATACGTAAGATTCGGGTTGAATATACATGGATTTTACCTCCTAATGCAAGTACTGATGCAAATACTGATGCAAATGCATCACAGCATGGTAAGTGACTTTAAACATCCGTACAAATAATAGCATATCACTGTAGGGAACTTTTGCACAAAGTACTTCATGTGGCACACGAAAATGTATCGGAAAATGAAACCTAATTGTTTTAGAGCTGTCAAGAGAGTAATGATATATTTACCTGGAGGGCAAGATGAATACATGTTGAATCCAGATACTGCAGTCTTGACCACAGCGTCCGGGTTCGTCAGAACGATGTTGTAGGCAACGCATTCTCCTGTAGTTTGGCTATACCCAAAGGCTTTGATAGTTGGAAAGAAAGCACATCTAACTGCACACTGTGTTAGACTCGTAAAATTATTAGTCGTCCACATCTGTCCATCCCCGACTTTTACATTTTCAAACCCGACAAGAGGTGCAATGTCACATGTCCCACACAGACCTAGCGCTTTACACCAAACGTTAACAAACACAAAAATACCCCATACTGATGCCAAAGTGCCCATGGCTACAATACGTTAATTCTCACCATTTCTCACTCCCAAGGAGTCATTAGTAGGATCTGAAGCCGTCTGTATCATTAACAGAGTTGGGACATTTTACTTTGTTTGGAGGTACACATGGGATTAAAATTGGATAGGTTTTGACGCAAATCTATTTACATTCCCATGCATACTACCCTTTATGTATAAATGAGCTAAGCTTGTTGTAATTGCCAATTTCAAGACTAATGAAGAACTAAAGTTATCTCCGCTTCATAAATTCTTTGAACAATACGATCGACTTAAGGCATTTGGTCTATACTAAATCAGATATTTCATTATGATTTGACGAGATATGAGATTCACTGGTTCAAAATTGAGTTCGTGCATCCAACTGACAGGTAGGTGCAACCAATAAAACCTACTTTGTTTATGAAAAGATTTGGTTTTGCTATGCCTTGTGATTGTATGCATTTTTAAACCTTAATTTTGACACTATATAACTCGGAGCAAAAACGATTAGGACTTTCTCTGAGATTCAAACTGTAAATCGATTTCAAAGCCTCAAATAGCATTCCCCAAACATTGCTCACCGAATCGACGAAAATGTGCGGGAATGCATGTTACCTTTAGGTTCAAAGGGATTTCATGATTTGTGCAAGCTCACCATGAAACTCAGTTATAAAAGTATTCGTTCTTATCACATGATGAAATATCTCAACACAAATATGCCGAGACTGACTGCAGTTCAAGAGGGAGCCTTTGGCATGGCTTGACGCTAGACAAGGTTAAATTGCAGGAAACAGTACTTGTTTTCGCAATGTCATAGTGAGGCTCATGCAAACAGGGCAAACTCTGGACAGGCCTAGAAGTGGAAGACCAAGAGTCACTAAACCGCTTCCTGAGAGTCATCCATCTCAGAAACAGGTTTATCTCAGTGACGTCATCAGCAAGGTATGCTGTGGGTCACGGCATCAGTCGGCACACTGTGTCAAGATGTTTGAGAGCAGGTATTCGATGACGTCAGCCTTACCGTGGACTCCGTGAACCATCACGTCAACATCGTATCAATCGTATAAGGTAAGCACGACAACTGCAACGATGGCAAGTAATCGATCAAAGAAGAGTCCTATTCACAGACGAGAGCTGTTGCTTTATGGCCATGGAAACTTTATGACCTGGGGTAGAATTTGTGGGGAGGAACAACTGACTTCATGATTGTTAAAAGAAACTTGAATGCCCTCCGATATGTGAACGAAATTCTTAGGCCAGCTGTTATCACTTTCATGCATAGGAAACTGTGTTAGAGTTAGTGAGTGAGTTCATATTTGACGTCATATCGGCAACGTTCCGGCCATATCGTGACGAGAACATTTAACAATGAAAAGAAATATATGTCTACTATAAAAACCTGTCGCCGAAGTACAGTAAAACAACTAGAATATCGCAATTATCATTACAACTAGCGTTGACTATGTGGACAAAACAATATAAAAACAGGCTCTAGATCTCCAACAACCGAAGGTATATCACCATACTAGGGACTATGGGGACTTACAGTACCTTTGGTACTTGCATGGACCCTAGTTGGATTTACATCATCCCTTCAGCCGCTGGAGAGTGTATGAAATGCTAGCCAAAATTAAAATAACTTACATACTACGATTAAAAACCTGCTGGCAGATTGAAATTTACATCAGATGTCTTGGGACTTTCGTACCCTCTCAGGAGGACAATAATTTTACAATGCTTCAACCCCCTTTGAGGGTACAGCCACTAACAATTCTAGTTACTAACCCAAACTACCAATCATTAAAATACATCTATCTATAAAAACATATTTCTCAAAATCCAACAATGAAATCAATTTCCTTTAAAAAACCAATGATTAAATGAAAACTAAAAGTGGTAAAAAGATCCTTGATAGTTTTGACATTTAAATATTTATCCCTTAAATTACAGCTATCTACGGACCATATTATTCATAAGTCAGCTATGAAATCAATTTCCTGAGAAAGAAACCCAATAATTAAATGAGGACTAACTGTATTAAAAAGATCCTTAAGCGTTTTTCAGTGAATATGTATCCCCTATGATGGAGAATTCAACACAGTCAAGCAGGATATGCTTGACCGTGACTCTCCCATCACAAGGGATACAAAACGGAGGATCCTCAACTTGTAACGGGTAGTTATGGGTATATCTTGTATGACCAATACGACATCGTCGCATGATGACCTCTTAAAATCTGGACTGACAGCCCAGGTAGGTATAACCAATGTAGGGTTTTATTTCATGTAGTTTATTGATGCCTACTTGGGTGTCCCACTTCTTCTGCATCAGATCACGGATATACCATCTAATGGTAGCTTTATAATCAGTGTATGGAATAAGAAGTGGTGTCGCACAATGCGTTACCAGAAATGCCTACGTGGTTTGGTAACCAACAGAAGACGATGTCGTATTAGCCAGTAGCAAGATTATTATACAATTCAGTAATTTCAATTAAAAGTGGATGTTTCAAGAAATATTTTGAATAGCCTGAAGGCAAGAAAGAGAGTCTCAATAGATTATATACTGTTTATGTTTAGGGTGTCTGTGCACATATTTAAGAGCTGTTAATATGGCGTTAGCTTCTGCTGTGAAAATAGAACTGTTGTCTGGTAATCTAGAAGATATTGTTCTGGATCCAATGACACTGGCACAAGCCACCGCGCCACCGTCCTTGGACCGATCTGTAAATAAGGATTTATAATTGCTATATTTATGTTTCAGTTGATTAAATTCTTGTTTATATTGTAATTCATTAGTTTCTGATATTTTAAATGTAGTTAATGTTAGGTCCACTTGGGGCCTAACCAATTGCCAATGAGGAGAAGAAAGAAGTCGGAAAGGAGCTATATTTTCCAGCTCAGTGCTAGAAGCAGCAAGAAATGGCTTAATTCTGAGCCCAAGAGGCGGAACACTTTTTCATACAAATCATAGAGAGGATTAAAGACTCAATTAAATGCAGGATTAGACTCATTAGAAGCTAATTTTGTAATGTATTGTAAAGATAGTTTTATATGACGTTGGTTAAGAGAAGGCTCATCAGCTTCGACGTAGACACTGTCGATAGGAGAGGTTCTAAAAGAACCAAGACAAAGTCTTAGGCCTTGGTGATGTACAGAATCAAGTATTTTAGGTTGCTTTGACAGGCTCCACCATATACGATGGAAGCATAATCAAGTTTAGATCTCACGAATGATCTGTATAAGTCAAGGGGGGTAGTCCGATCCCCTCCCCATTTTGAATTAGAAACAACCTTAAAAAATAAAAATTCTTCAAGCATTTGCCTTTGCAGCAAAAAGGTCAAATGTGAATCGAACATAAGTCCCAACACTGTTAATCTTGACACTAGATAAAGTCACATACAAGATACTGCCTTGTGGAACACCCTGATCCTGAGTATAATGATCAGACAGGGTAGAACCCACGCGGACTTGAAATTGTCTGCCATTTAAAAATTTAGCTATAAATTCAGGCAAACGACCACGCAAGCCGAAGTCATGTAAGTCTTTCAAATACCATATTTCCAGGTTGTGTCATGTGCTTTTTCTAGAAAAAAAATTATAGACACAGCATGTTGTTTATTAAGTTCGTTTTTAACAAATGATTCCAGACGCACTAGGTGATCGACAGTATTTCTGTTTTTACGGAAACCACACTGTATATCTGTCATGAGGTTACAGGTTTCCAAGTACCAAACAAGTCGATTATTTATCATGCGTTCCATGGTCTTGCAATCACAGCTAGTTAATGAAATCGGACGATAATTGGACGGATGCTTAAAGGTCAGGTTTAATTCTGCTATAACACCGATTTTGATACAAAGACCAGTTAGCCTTTTTAACGTTCCATATCGAAGACGGGGTACTATCAGGTGAGTTCACAGGTTTTAGAATAATAGTAAAATGGTCACTTCCACAGTGGTCATCGTGAACTGACCATTCAAATTCATTTAGTAGGTTGGAAACTGTGATAAATCAAGCGCAGAATACGTTCTTGTACCAGGATGTAAATAGGTGTTGAACCGTCACTTATATATGTATAAATCGTTATCGGAACAGAACTCCTCTAATAGTGCACCTTTAGCAGTAATATTAGTAATTGTGCCACCCCAAAGTGGACTGTGACCATTTCAGTCCAACCCGGATAGTCGGTGTGAAGAGAGAACGTTTCCACCACTCTACTATGCCATCGGAATTTACACTCGATCACATACAACGCCCCATCACGATATGCAACAAGCATGGGTACTGCTGTTTCTATGATGTATCATGTAAACGTACATCATCCCTCCTGCATCCCCATTTCCCTTTGCTGATGGATGAAAGTATTTCCCAGAGGCGATGTTCACAATGCTGCTCACTGTACTGCCTGGACCAGAATCAAATATCAACTAAACGTAATTATAACCAAATTCGCATGTTAGGATTTAACAACTTCTAGAGTGATGGGTCGATGGCAGTCTTTCAACGAAACGTGTCCACTTTCCCCATTATGTATGTACCCTTCTGTTCTCGAATACACACGAATGACTGACGACATGTGCTTACATTCTGATCGATATATCGGCTACATATGTTCTGTCTCACGCTGCCCATGCATTTAAGGACAATTAACGTACAGAAAGTATTTTGCGAAATGGTCAGTTTCAAACTATGTTGTCAATAAACCTCATTACAGAGATAACGCCATCAGAAATCATTAAGCAGTAGATACTGTGAGTGAGTGAGTGAGTGAGTGAGTGAGTGAGTTATAATTTAACGTCACATTGGCAATATTTCAGCCATATCGTGACGAGAACAAACATGATTATATAGAATATGTATATGTTATGAAACCTGTCGTCAAAGTACGGTAAAATAACTAGAGTATCACAATTAGAATTGAAAACTAACATATGCAGTTAAAAACAAAAGCACAATTTGGACAAGACATAGGCTATAGATCACCAACAACTGGATATAGATCACCATACTAGGTACCAAGGGGACTTACATTACTTTTGCTACCTGCATGGACCGTAGCTGGGTTACACCATCCTCTCAGCTGCTGGCCACTGTTGGAAAACGTTGCCGAAATGTAAAATGACAAAAATACTACGTTTAAGAATTGGTAAGTTTAATTTTTTACTTTGAAAGTTTTGGTACTTGAGCACCCTCTCAAGGGGACTGTCATGAACAGGGTTAGGGTGATGATAATGTGTGCTGACTGATTAGGTGCCTGACTCTGAGAGTGTGGGTTCGCTTCCCGGATGGTACTCAGGTCAAAAAAGTACAAGAAATTGCAATATTACATATGTTTCATTTGTCACAATAATTTCATGCGAGCTGGTTTTCCTGTTTTAGACAATAGTATGTAGCAGTTAATATTGGATGGATGGGTGAGTTGACTGCTTGCTTGCTTTCTATGTAATCGAATCTGGACCATACACTCCTGAGATCAACATCATGAGCATCGATCTATGCAATTAGGACGCAATGACACGTATCAACACTTAGTTTGAGTTTAAACATATGTTTTTACAATGTGAAAAGGATTGGGGACAAGTTATTTCAACTTATAAAACCCATCTCCAAAGATATTTACAATCGCTTATTACATCACAAGAAATTATTAGAAACAGAGAAAGACTGAAGAATAACAGAGGGAAATGTTATAATACAAAAGGTGTATAGAGAAAAGACTACTGAAATCGTTTAGTGAGTGAGTGAGTTCATATTTAACGTCATATCGGCAATGTTCCAACCATATCGTGACGAGAACATTTAACACTAAAATGGATGATATGTATACTATAAAAACCTGTCGACGATGGACAGTAAAAACACTAGAATATCACAGATATGAATATAAAACAATCATGAAAAACCATTGTAATTAAAGAAGACAATACATAAAACACGGGCTATAGATCGCCAACAACCGAAGGTAGATCACCATACTAGGGTTGAAATCGTTTAGATTTGCATATTTATTGATGTACATTTTTTAATATATTTTCATTTTTATGATTTGTCAGATCTGCAATGCCGTTTAAAATAACAGATAATGTAATCACAAAGTTAGTACCACATACATCTTGAATTGCTCTCCACATGACCCTTCTATGTTGACTGTATAAAGAACATTCTAAGAAATAGCGATGAACATTTTCACACTGGTTTCCACATGCGCAGGATGGATCAGTGATTAGCCCTACTTTGTATAGACCTTAGTTTAATCTACTGGCTTCATGGCGTAACTGAGTATGTAAAATGTTAATTTTCTAATGCCATAGGAAGAATACGGTGGGGTTGAGTTATATGATATTATTATGCTTGATTTAAACTTTGATTGAGAAGTACAATTCCTAACACATGTAGATAAATTGTTCCGCAATCTTATAGTCGATGGGAAGAACGATTCGTGAGAATTTGTCATTCTTGTTCTTGGCAAGCAGATATTGTCTGAATTTGTTAGATTATATTGACTCCTGGAGCCCACGCTTTGCGGAATTATTTCTTTTAGGTAGAGTGGGCTTTTTGAATATTATAGAAGAAGGACAATTTTCGTATTCTTCTACGCTCTGATAGTGCTTCCAAGCCTGTTTCGTAATAAAGTGAATTAAAAGAAGAATGTTTAGGAAGTACGGTAATAATTCTCGCAGCCTCCATCTGCAGGCTTTCCAGTTTTAAACTTTGTTCTTTTCCGCAGCGATCCCAGACTTCACATGCGTATTCAAAGGGAGGTCTATATAAAAACTGTGTAAATATTTAGAAGTGTGTTTCTGTTAAGAATATATTTAAGTTTTCTCATTCTCATTTCAGGGGTTTTGGAAACAACATTAGATACATGGGAGGACCATTTGCCGTTCGGTGAAAGTGTTATCCCCAAACGCTTATGATTTTCTACATCTTTAATAATCGTATCGTCAAATAATAATTTAGTCGAGAAAGTATTATCTCTTAGTGAGAAAAGTACTGATTCTGTCTTATCTGGTTTGTATGCTATCAACCATTTGTTTTATGCTATCAACCATTTGTTTGCCCAGTTGAGATTTACGTTTAATGAGGTTTCTGTTATGTTAAGATATCCAGACACCTTGCCTAATGATGCGTCATCTGCAAATAGTCGCGTAATGCAATCTAACTCATCGGCAATATCATTCACATAAACAATGAATGAAAAGGGACCCAACACAGATCTCTGTTGGACGCCAGCTTGGAGTAACCTTGGTCTAGACAGGGTTTCATTAACAAAGACCTTTTGATAGCGCTTGCATATGTAATTACATAACCATTTTAACAGTCTACATTTAATACCATACATTTTCAATTTACGTATAAGCCATTTGTGCCAAACACGATCAAAAGCCTTCGAAACATCACAAAAGACCATACAATACTGGTCCTTATCATCTAGAGCTTGGCATATTTGATGATATATTTCAATTAATTGATGCACAGTTGAACTTCCACCTTGACAACCAGCTTGTTATTTGTACAATAACTTGTTCTCGTTGAAATAATTAGATATATGCTTAAATACTACTCTCTCAAACAGTTTACCGGCACAACCTATAAGAGATATCGATCTGTAGTTTGATGCTTCAGTCTTGTCACCTTTCTTGAATACAGGCATTCTGATGGATACACACCTTTTCGTAATGACAATTCAAAAAGCAAGCATAATGGTACACTTATTGAGTGAGCAGTTTCTTTTAAAAGCTTATGATTTATTCTGTCGGGACCCGAAGCTTTACTCAGAGGCAAACATTTAATTATATCTGTAATTTCCTGTTTAGTCACTGTTATAAATTCTAAAGTGGATTTTGTACATCTGTCAAACTGACGAGGAGATATATTCTTGTCATTTACTCAGGAGATCGAGGCAAAGTAGTCGTTTAAAAATTCATCTTCATCAATATCTAAGAAAAGCGACGGATCATCATCAATAGGATGCTGTTTGAGAGCAGGAATGCAAGTTGCTGTACCTGAATGTTTTACAACATATCGCAGCCTTTTCCAGTAAGAGGGTCTATGCTTAAAGTCAGTTCAGTGACAAAATCATCAAGATTGGAATAAAAGTTCTCTTTTGCATGGTATTTCATGTTGTTGACCTTATTTCTCTGTTTCTTATACAACCGAATGTCCCTTTCACAGCCTGTTCTTTTTGTCTTCTTTCTCATTCTATCCCGTTTTCTGCATTCCCATCTCAACTCAGAATAGAACCAGGGCTTATCATCGGGACGAATCGTTACAGTGTTAGATTGTACACATGATCTAACATATCCTGAGAAAATATCGTGAAAGACTTTACATGCATCATCAACGCATTCATAGTTGAAAATATAAAACCAATCGGTATTTTCGATAAGATTGTTAAGCTTATCGTATTTACCAGTTTTGTAACACCATACTTGTCTAGTGAAACACATTTTATTGGTGACATTGATGTCTAACGAAATATAAGTTCCTCTATGATGACTGACATTCTTATCAAATTCAACAACGCCGCTGTCTCTAACAGATATGTCGTCTCTTACTATCACAGGGTCTATTAGCGTAGCAGTGGTTCTAGTGACTCTAGTAGGTTCTTTAATAACATTATATAGAATTTTACGTTCCATTAGGAACACTATTTCACTGTTTACTTGACAGCGAATTTTCATTTATATCCCCAACGATCATTATCTTACTAGTTGCATCTAAGGCTGTTTCTACACTTTGATCTAAACGTTGCCAAAATGTATAGTTATACTCAGGTCTGTATACAACATAATATTTAAGGTTTTTGTGGAAGAAATAGCTTGATCCAAATCGTTTCGTCCTGAATATTTTCTAAATCTATCATCCTTTTGAAGGCCATTTGTTTACTTACATATATCATGACCCCTCCCCCAAAAGTATTTCTATCTTCTCTGACTGGTTCGTGAAAGTTATCCCATAAGAGATATATGTTGTTTATAGTCTCATCCAGGTGTGTTTCGGTGAAACAGACAATGTGATAGTCAGAGAGAACCCCACACAAATAATTTAACTTGTGGCGGATACTTCGTGTATTTAAGTGAAATACATCAAGTGCTTGTTCAGTGTCATGGTTCAGTGGGCCTGGATTTATATCCGCGTGGCAGACATGACAGGAAGATTGGATCAACCATTTTCCATATGGGTTACTGAAGATCCATTTCTAACCCGGATCTTCAATTCATACTCGATCTTAGGATGTGAGTCAACAGTTCAAGCATTGTCAGCGGCGCAGTCAATGGTCTCCAAAGTCTCCATGGAAGTTCAAAGTTGGACACAGAAACAGTATCTCCGTTGAATCAAACTTGCCAGGATTGCCACTAGCTCGACTACTTCAATATCGCTCACGTAGGAAACAGCATCTCCTATGTTGGACTTAGTATCTCCCACGTAAGTCCCTCATAGGAAGATACTAAGTACTACATAGGAGATACTAAGTCCTACGTAGGAGACACATAGTACTGACATCTCCGCCTACGTAAGACTTAGTATCTAATACGTAGGACTGAGTATCTCCTACGTAGGACTTAGCATCCCCTATGTAGTAAACAGATACAGTATCACAGCTGAATCAAAGTTGCCTCGCGTAGGACTGAGTATCTCCTACGTAGGACTTAGCATCCCCTATGTAGTAAACAGATACAGTATCCCAGGTGAATTAATTAATTAATTAATTAAAACCATATAGGTGCATAATACCTTGCGTACTTTACTCAGTGAACTAAACTGCCTCGCGTAGGACTGAGTATCTCCTACGTAGGACTTAGCATCCCCTATGTAGTAAACAGATACAGTATCCCAGCTGAATCAAAGTTACCAGGATTGCTACGAGCTCAGTTATGTCATTATCTCGAACGTAGGAAACAGCGTCTCCATAGACAGTATCTGTGTAATCCCCACGGCTTAGTGTATCCTCCGTAGGACTTATGTCTCCTACGTACAACGTATTATGCAGTATCTCCTACTTTGGACTTAGTACTTAATATCTCTAACGTAGGACGTAGTATCTCCTGTGTAGGGCTTACTCTCTCCTAGACAGTACTAAATATCTCCGCCGTGACATCTAGTATCTCCCACATAAGACTTAGTTGGACTTAATATCTCCTACGAAGGACGTAATACCCAGTATCTCCTACTTAGTACTTAGTATCTACTACGTAGGACGTAGTATTTCCAACGCAAGACTTAGTATCTCCTACGTAAGGACTCAGTATCTTCTATGTAGGACCTGCTATCGCCCATGCAGTACATAATGTATCCACTGTAGGACTCAGTATCTCCTACGTAGGACACCTGAAGTTCTACTGTGTAGGAGATAGTAAGTACTTCATAGGAAAGATTAAGTACTACATAGAAGATACTATGTCCTACGTAGGAGATACTTAGTACTGGTATATCCTCCTACGTAGGACTTAGTATCTTGTATGTAGTCCTTAAAATCTCCTACGTGCGTAGGACCCATTATCTACTACATAGGACTTAGTATCTCTTAAGTAGTATCTCCTACGTAGGCCTCATTACTCAGTATCTTCTACTTAGAACTTGGTATCTCCTATATAGGACTTAGTATCTCCTACGTAGGCCTCATTACTCAGTATCTTCTACTTAGAACTTGATATCTCCTATATAGGACTTAGTATCTCCTACGTAGGACTCATTACTCAGTATCTTCTACTTAGAACTTGATATCTCCTATATAGGACTTAGTATCTCCTACGTAGGACTTAATATTCTCCTACTGTCATGTGTTTCGTTTTCTATAAGAGTGTACTGTTCATTCACCATTAGATTCATGTGTTCAACTGATTGCTGCACAGTGCTGTCATGTGTTGAACCAACTGTTATAATTTACTGTCTCGGACTCAGTTTACTCTACTGTTACGCGTTGCAGTTTGTTCGAAGTTATATGTTGCACTTTGTTACACTTTACTGCAGGGCTCCAGATAAGGTGCGTATTTTCGTATTTTAATCAATAAAGATCACATTTACTCAATTAATTAATTAATTACTTAAAACCATATAGGTGCATAATACCTTGCGTACTTTACTCAGTGAACTAAATTGCCTCGCGTATGATAATTCGTCGTGGAGCCCGAGTGGGTGAGTGACAGAGTAAGTGAGTGAGTTAATATGTAACGTCACATCGGTAATATTTCAGCCATATCGTGACGAGAACATTTAACAATGAAAAAGACAATGTGTATATTATAAACCCTGTCAACGAAGGACAGTAAAACAACTAGAATATTACAATTAGCATTAAAACTAGCGTGGAAAGTTAAAACTGATATAACTATATATATGGACAACACAATATAGGCGGGCTATAGATCGCCAACAACAGAAAGTAGATCACCATGCTAGGGACTATGGGGACTTACAGCACCTTTCCTAGCTGCATGGACCCTAGCTTGATTTACACCATACCCCGGCCGCTGGCGATTGTAAGAAATTTTAGCCCAAATTAAAATAACAAAAATACTACGCATAAAAATCCTGGCAAGTTTACATTGACTTTGGACGTTTTGGGACTTACGTACGTTCTGATGAGGACAATAATTTTACAATACTCCAACCCCATTTGATGGTACAGCCACTAACAATTCCAGTTACTAATATAAACTACCAATCATTAAAATACATCTATCTACAGAACGTGGAGCCCGAACTCTACAACAGCGTTGGCAAATGTTAAGTTATGCCTATATATACATACACTATTATTGTCGTACCTTCTTTCTGGAGTTGACTGTAGTAGTTACATGACTTCCATGCTGCATGTTCAAAAGTGGCTGGAATATTCAGGAATTTAAGAATTATTTAAGACTTAGGTCTGCTGAGAAGCCTTTACATTTACATATTTAGAGGTGCTAATCACCCATTAAGGAAAAGACACTCTGTGTAAAAGTACACAATTCTTTAAACTAGTGAGGAATACAAAATGTATCTCCATAGAATTCATATTCATATATAAACAGACATGGGAGTAAATACCCCTTTGCATGGAAAGATATCCGCTGGATATTTCAGAGGTCGTTGCACGAGTCACATGTGTCTTAGGCTATCTGTGGCAATCTATACGAACTTTTTCTCTTACGTACTTATCCAAACAACTATAATAACAATCGTTTGCCATTTGAACTTCGTTTTATGATTGTTTTGGACCCAATGACTGTGGCACAAGCCACTGCACCATCATCCTTGGATCGATCTGTCAATAAGGATTTATGTGTATTGTATTTACTTTTTAATTGAATCAATTCTTGTTTATATTGAAATTCATTACTCTCTGATTTTGTAAATGTTGTCAGTGTCAGGTCAACTTGCCAAGGAGGAGGAGAAGAAAGTAAACGGGAAGGAGCTGTATTTTCTAGCTGAATGCGAGAAGCAGAAAGGAAAGGTTTCACTCTTATGCCAAGAGGAGGAACAAGAGAAGACTGCTTGTTATACAAATCCTCATGCAAAGGATTAAAGGCATAGTTACATGCAGTGTTTGATTTGTTGGAACACAATTTTGTTACATACTGTGAAGTTAATTTTATACGGCGTTGATTAAGACATGGTTCATCAGCCTCGACATAGAGGCTGTCAAAAAGAGCCAAGGCAAAGTCTGAGACCTTGATGGTGAACAGGATCTAAAGGTTTTAGGTTGCTTTTGCAGGCTCCACCTTATATAATGGCGCCATAATCAAGTTTTGAACGGATCAGTGATCGATAAAGTTGTAAGAGGGTAGCTTGATCCCCTCCCCACTTAGAATGCGAAACAACTTTCAACAAGTCAAGTGCCTTCGGGCATTTAGTTTTGAGGGATTTGATATGTGGTAGAAACGTATATTTTTTCCTCGACAAGAAATATTAAAATCATCCACAAAACGAGATCCATCAATACATGTGTAGACAGTATCTTTAAACAGTATGGTATACTTGGCAAAAACTAAAGTTAGTAACTGCATTTACGGTAGAAAGTCTATACTCTTGGTGGGCAGCATACATGTAACAGTATTATATACCCTTTGTGCGTCGTGTTGCCGTGTTCCATATATCATCGGTTTGTGGGCTACCATCTGCTTAACGAATTTCCTTTCAAGTCCTCAAGCCAAGTCTGAGATGTGTGAACAGTTCATTCTTCCTTCCATCACTGGACGTGCATTGTAATATGATCGACTGACGTCAATACCGAATATTTTCATAAAGGACCTGACATTAAATATTAATTAAATATCACTTTATCGAATGTTTTTACACGCATCGTTTCGACCAAACTGAAGTATTTCCATCATGTCACTTGATACAGTTTGTCCTTGATGAGTCTTTTGTCAACACAGGCCTCCTAATAGTTTGTTTGGGTTCATTAAGTTTTCTTAAGGCCACAATTGTGTTCTGTGGCCAACAGTTCATAACTTCAAACACAAAGGAGATAATTACGAAAAGTCGATTACAGCAAAGCTGTATACTTTCTGTCATAAATAGTTGATCAAGCAATATTGGGGCTAATTGGCTGATCGGCATTCTAGAAGTTGGTGAGTCAATAATGAAGCACACAACTTCATGGACGACGACTTCTTGTTCATTGCGCAGAGCGACAGCGAAAAAAACGAATAGCTTGATAATGGTGTACCGAAACGTAACTCTATGCAGAGATATTCACAAAGTTATATGTCTTATTCACAGTTGGGCTGTGTAGAAGATACTTGATATCCATTGCCTGTCTCAGGCGTTATGATCTACGACAAGCGTGCAAAACGATCGATTCTGATTCTCCAGTGAAATGTCAGTAATCTTCACAGAATCTATTTAGCAGGGATTTAGCAAGACCGATTCAAAAGAGAGACTATAATAACATCATACATTTATATTCTTTATTGGTACATCACTGAACACTGAAATCAGGTCACACCTGGGAGTAACTACAGGAACTGTAAAATGAGTGAGTGAGTGAGTTTAGGTTTACGCAGCACTCAGCAATAATCCAGCTATGTGGCGGCGGTCTGTAAATACCCGAGTCCTGACCAGACAATCCAGTGATCAACAGTTTGAGCATCGACCTGTACAACTGCGAACCGATGACATGTGTCAACCAAGTCAGCGAGCCTGACCACCCGATCCCATTGGTCGACTCTTACGACAAGAATAGTCGCCTTTTACGGCAAGCATGGGTTGCTGAAGACCTATTCTACCACGGACCTTCAGGTGTCAGAACTGTAAATGTAATTCGTAAACAGATGCTAGTGACATGGTCGAAATCGTACTAGGTATGGATAATTTGTCTCTATAGTTTGATAATTTACAATCTTGTCACTCACTCACCCATCATGACCTTTGCCCACAGAAAACCTTGCAGCATGTAGAAGATATATGTTATTTTCAGAAGAAGCTGTAGATTGATTCCTCTTTCCTTATTGTAAACAAGTTGAACAGTTCCCATTGGCAAAGTCACCCATCTCCTCAAATATCATCACACAATGTGAGTTTTGAAGTATCCCTGAATGCATACGTTATGAGAGACGGTTCATGTAGGGGATCTGGTATTCTTTATCAAAGAATAGTAATAGAAATATCTTCACCCAGGACGTAAACATGGGATATTCATACACATCACAGTAAAACACTTTTTATCTACCTCATTTATCCTTTGACATTTCGTAAGTAATTAGAAACCGAGGACAGCATCGGATCCATTTTGGGTTTCTAATGAACAACGAAGTCATCAATATTAGTGTACTAATTTCGATACGTTTGTGTTTTCTGAGAACGAAGAAAATCGAATCAAATCCATCCATCACGTCGGTCAACCTGTGCATTCTCATGTCACGTTTGGTTGCTTGTTTCTATTGCAAATATGCTCATCAATTACGATATGTTTTTTCTCCATGGACTGTTTTAGTTTTTTTGCCTTGATGTGGACATTATGACAGTGTCATTGCAGAAAGAGACACATTGTCTGTTCGTAATATTATGATAAACAACATTTGAAACATTATGTAACATACGACCTCATGGACAAGTATGACTGCATGAAAAATGGACATTGCTCATTTCAGTAAATGCATATGCTTGGCACAGACGTAGTGTGTATGGAAAGGATTTTGTCTCTTTTTTTAACTAATGCAATACCGAACGTAAGTATGAAGCCATAAAACGTGAGAAGTATTACTTTTAGATATTGTCTGGGAGGTTAATTTGTGTACCATTTAAATATGATCGATTCTGTGCCCGAATTGATTTTCCTATGTAATCTAGATAACATTAAAACATATATTTCATATCACAGATGTTCCTTGGCTAGTGCTGTTCTTGTGGAACCCAGGAATTATATGAAAGTAACAAAATTGATAAACTGCGATAACGTTACACTGTGTTCTGTTAATGCTGCACAATAATTTAGCAGCGAGTGAGTTTGTAGGGCCTTACGCTGTTTTTAGCAATATTAAGAGCATGTGGAGAATCAAAGCAAGATTTCTTCACAGATTGTCCCTATGTGGAGATGCCTTTTGTCCTGTTTTAGCAAATAGCCAACTTCCAACATTAAAATTGGAATATAGAAATATCAATTTAAATTGAACCGAACTGTATTCATTTTCTTAATACAGCAAAAGATCATGGTGCATGTATATTGAACACACAAAGACAAGGTAGCTCAACAGTAGATAATATTTTCAGGTCGTATGGTACAGTTCAAGTATCATATTGAGTATGCGGTACTTCATATTGACTGTGACTCAGCTTCATTATATGCCCTTTACACACATACATGTGAGTAATTATCTATGTATTCTAACTTCCATATATCGATTCTTTTTTTCTTTTGCAATGACATTATCCATTGTAAATACTTTAACTGAAAAACCATTCAGAATAGCAACACGACACAAAAGCTCACTTCTGTGTACAGCCAAAGGTATAAATGTCATCACAAATCGCAAACACTGATATCAAAATATATTCTGCACAAATTATATGCACCTATATTTGAAAACAAGATCATGAACGACGCCTTTTAAGGTGTACACGGTTTTTACGAAACTCTTTTATTAAAATACGGACCTCTTCCACAATACCATTCTTTACCATAACTTCTGTAAAATCTTACTTCCTACGTAACAAAGATATGAAAGTAACCTCTGTGGGCACAGAATGACAGAACATGGAAATTCCCTACCAATCCATAGGCGCGAATAAATGCAGAGGCGATATTTCTCACCAGGTAGACCCATTTAGCTTGAAAAAGGTGCAGTTTTCTCAGCCAGAGAGTCTGTGCTCGTGTCATTCAGAAATATCCTCGTTATGAACAGCTCTATCAAACTGCTTGAAGAAATGCAAAATCAACTACAAAGTTGAAGTACGGTAGACACCGTCTAAACCGACATCCCTCTAATCCTACAGTCCTTGTAACCGACATGTGTATTTTGTCCACAATTTGTCCCTATATTATATTATACAAGAAACTCCCTCAAATACGACATTCTCTATTCCGAATTCTGACACTCAAATCCAGTCCAAAAACATTATTTTCAATTACCTCTGTCTAAACTGGCAAAATACAAGAGATTGTATCAGCCAACACAAGGTGTGTATTCAGCAATAAACACGCATTGGCGAGGGGTAGGGTCTCGGTTTACAAGGGGTGTCCGATTAGAAGGATGTCGGTTTAGAGGGAGTCTACTGCAAATGCGTCGAGTTATCAGAGTACTGACGCAACCACAAAGGAACCTCTCAGTAAAGAAACTTCAGGGATCAAGATTTTCAGGGATCATTGCACCGACGCAAAACTGGACCACAGTGAAAGCACAGTGAAAGTCAATTCGAAAGCAATGAAAATGAGTTTAACAAACACGTTTTCCAAATGCACTAACATTTCAAACTTATATAGGAGGCTAACATTTCCTGAGTTTCAGAGTTTTCTTGTAGAGACACCTGAACAAATTCAAATAGACCAATTCAAACCAACAATAAATTATGAGCTGGTGACCCGTTTGGGAAAATGCAATTGTAATTACCACTTTACTGCTGTTATTTCGTATCAGGAAATGATCAAGGAAAACAATACTTATGCATGCCACGTCGTCAGCTCATACAGCTTTATAGATCAATAACAACAAACGTGATAAATACAACACTATATATTTCTCATTTTACATCAACAGTCACACAATAGTTAAAAAACGTAGAATACACTTTTCTTAACAAGCACGAGACGAACCCATTCCATGGGGACAGCCTAATGTGGCTTTCATATACTGAGGGGAAAAAACAAGGGAGCACAGTATCAAGGCAGTGTTCCTTTATTCATACTCAAAATTCCTCCCATAGCGCTGTTCAAACCTGGTGATAAAATTGGAAAATATCAAAGGAACACTTGAATGTGCCTGTTTATTTGCTTAGTATATCATGTTTTAACAACAATCATCTACTCTCGTGTATATGTCACAGTACCAGATGTCTAAGTTGAAGTCTGTATGTGTTCTTTTTGCACTGGCGAGGTCTCCATCCAGTGCACAGGACTCAGGTTGTTAATAGCTGTAGCGTGATAGACTCAGCTGTTATACACACATGTCTTGTTTCCCTGGCGCATCTGGCTTTATACTCTTCCTACAGGACTGCATGAAGCTGCGCATCATCCTAGCCAAACATCAACCGAGCGCCATATCCATTTCGGGAACAACATCTAAAAAGAAAGAAGGTACAAGATACATATAATTGTAATACGGACGGATTAAAGCCTCTTTGTAGTAATGTATCATTATGTTTTACTTTGGAGATCGATAAGCTCGCTATGGATTATATGACATGTAAACATAATGGCGTCTCCCTCTCGACTGGTTTTTAAAATCAGTGAAATTTATCCTGACATATCCTGCTCTATAAATGGTTGGCGAGTATATTTAAATTGGGTGTGCAAACGATGCAATGCGTGAATAGTTTAAATAAAGCATTGAAAAGTGGTAAAACAGTGCGTACGTAGTGGACTAAAACCAGATAAGCGAATGGTATTTGAACTCCATGCACTGCATGTGTCATATTATGACGGCATACGATTGTTAGCGATACAGTGTTTTTCGGCGGAGACTTTGGCGGTTATCGTGGCAGCTGGTATTTTTTTTTTCAGTTGGCACCCTCCTGGGAGAGATGACACAGAAGTTGTTGAAGCGTCATTGACCAATGAAACTAAATGTTTTTACATGAAGGTAAGAAAATTGTTTATGTTCTCCAGGGGGTATTGAATGATATTGTCTAGTACTGAATTTCGTCTGTTTTTGTTTGCGTGCGTGTGTGGTTAGAGGTAGATTCGAGTGTGTGTGGTGTTTATCTAGTACCGGCTAATTGGCACGAGATTGAGGCACATGTTCTTTTTTACATATATATGCCTTGGGATTCTGTTGTTCAATAGGGAATGTCATAGTAGGGACAAAATACTACAAAATCCTTAGGACTCAAGTCCTGAAGGTAAGAAACCATGTGCGAGCCGCAGGTCGTTAGATTTATGAGCATCGTACGCGGTGTCAAGGACATGGAGCATGGTCACAACAGCGACTGAGAAGAGTTTGGCATTGTGATGAGTCATGTTTGTGACAAACACGAGGTCGTGATTGAAACTGCATAAGTGAAGTGGACAGGTTTGGCGTTGGGAGCGCAATGGTACTCCATCATGCTAACCGCCACATCACGGGAATCTATGACGGGTTTGGCACAATAAACGGCACAACGCCACACATGACATTCATCGGCCACGTGTCCGTCCAGTTGAGCAAGAAGCAACCGGAGGTTTGCAACACAAAAAAACTAAAGACTAGCAACGTCTTTTTGGAGGATCCACAACAACCAAGTACTCCCATGGTTCTTGCAATCTGCAGGGGCCCGTTTAACAAAACTCTCGCAAGCCTCAGATCTCGTGATTTAACTCGTAGCATTTGCACCCAGGCTACGAGATAGGTCACGAGATCCTAGGCTTACGAGAGTTTTGTGAAACGGGACCAGATCCAAATCCCATCAAAGACTTATGGCATCTGTTGTTCGACGTCTGCGATCATGTCGGCAACAAACGCGTTGGCCAGTTGGCAAAAGCACTGCAGGAAGAGTGTGTGAGCATTTCACAAACAAACCCCATAATACCCAAATCTTTGAAAATGAAACAATATCAAATGCCAAAGGGTAGGCCTCTTTAAAACAAGGTATCGCGATTCAACGGTGTCCGAGGTCCTAAAGGAATGCCACCACTCTAACGCTTTGTCAGTAAATTCTTTAGCCTTCTTCATTTTGCGGGAAAACAATACAAACATATTATCGAATTAGTACAATAACTGGTAGACGGTATCACTTGTAGTGACGTCAAACAGTATGCTGCTGTGCTTGAAACTATCTTTCCTTTCACCTCGATAATTCGATGTGACGTAGAGGTTGACATCCACTGACCGACGGAAACAAATACCAGCGCCTTGAGCAAACACTAGTTACGTGGATATATGCACTATATAAATATCCTAGAATAATATTCTTCCGCTTGCCTGTTTCTAAATCCGGCCTACAGGCCAATCGGTAACAATCACTGACAGGTGGAATGCCTCGTGGAAGTCAGTGCCATGTATGTGTCCTCTCTGTTACGACGGGGTTTCGGTTGATCCAGCTTAGTAAGATCCATCATCACCCCTTTTCCCTCTACACTCAGCCAATCTTCTATAAACAAACCAAATACCAGGGTGCCAAAAAATCAACAATTACCAAATCACGGGCACCCATAAAAATGGGTAGTCAGACGTCAATGTACTAGGGACTTCAGGGAAATCATTCACAACGGCGAAGTCCGGATATTTGCAAGTGTTTTGCCTTAATCTTGTTATTCCAATTGCTGTCAAAACAGTGAAATGAAATGTATCCCCTTCGTCTCAGATATGCTCCTCCCATGACTTCCTTCCGTGATTATAGGTCTGGCCTAGATAACAATCACTGACTCATGTCCTTAGACGATTGCGATGTCCAAAATATGTTAGGTTATTTTCATAATTATTGTAGAAGGTGGAAGCTTAAAATTAACACATCCAAATCTAAAAGTCTTATTATCAGAGCCACCCAAAAAGAATATACAAAGTGTTCTAATATTGTAGATAATTATCCCTATCATGGTATTACACTGCAAAAGGATAATTAACTAAAACCAAAACGTATGCAGGTGGAAAAGGCATTAAAGCAACAGGTGTTTTGCGTATCAAGCCAAGGAGGATACATTAAACGTTCCACTGATCGTCATTTGAAATTGTTTAATTGTATGGTCATCCCGATTCTTTTTATTTGGATGTAAGGTCTTGGGTTTTGAAAGTACTTCTAGCTTTGAACATGTTTATCTGCACTTTCTCTATTATTTAGTATCGCTCAGGAAAAGTGCACCTAACTTTATGGCATAAAGCGATGTTTGGTAGATTCCCACTTAAAATGTTATTAAAAGTAGAATGGTATGTTTGGGGGGATCAACTTTTAACCGGAAAATCGTCACAATCATGCGTCTTAATATGTGAATTACTGTTCAACGATTATATATTCGGCAAGCGTAAACATAAATAGATAATCTTTTTCACCTGGAACTCCCTAAAACGTTTAAAGTATATTTGGCTTATAACCGTTGTCAAAAATATTTATCATCAGATATGGATGTCAGCAACTAAAACCTGTTCCAAAGCAAAAACTTATAGCATTTTGCTCTAAGTTAAATTTTGAACCATATTAACCAAAAACACCTCTGCATTACGGTACCTTGTTAGTATTTCGAACTTCCAATCTTTTTCTTCCAATCGAGGCAGGTACACAATGACGAATCCCAGTAAATGAGTGTGTATAATGGGTAAACAAAATGATATCGGTGACGAATTTCATAATGTATTTATATGTACCAGATCAGAATTGGAAAGGTAAAAGTATATTCACAAATAGTAGTATATTAAACCAAATATGCATAACGTTATATCCTATTTCACACCAATGAGCTAGGAGCTTTAAGACAAATATGTAGTTATTTAAGAAACAACATCAATAACTTAATATGTAATTTGCTCGATGTATATTGCATCTGTCATACCGTTTATACATAATTTGTATGTTGTATAAATGTAAATATTACTTATGTACTTAATATGCTGCAGTTTGCAGCCCGAGTGCATAACGTTGAGTTCAGTTAAGCAGGAATTATACATGAAGACGAGGACACGTATAACAACTGAATGTAACCATAAACACACAACCTAATTGGCTCAGCAGACAGCTGGTAAAGCCAGTGAGTAGGAAAGGAAGGGAGTGGAAGCCAGAGATGAACAAAATAGGAATAGTTTCAACAAGAAAGTGTTTATGCAATAGACTGTTTGGTTGAACAGTACATCATTAGCGGGTGAAATATTCTTGGTCTCGGTTGGCCAATCAGTGAACGAATCAATCAATCAGTCAATCCCAAACCACCTTTGGAACAAGCACAAAACACAAAGTAGATAAATTTCACATGGTACATGGTAACCATTTGTAAAATATTTATTAATCTAGATAGGTATTTCAGTTCGTTTGATAATGTAGTTCGAGAGTATACATTAATCTGTCAAAACTGGTCTCACACATAACCACTGTGGGATCTGGCTGACTGGGGTTAGTGTTTTCATAACACATAGTCCAGATGAGCCATACAGATGAGCTTTATAGATGAGCTATGCAGATGAGCTATACAGATGAGTCATGCAGATGAGCTTTACAGATGAGCTATACAGATGAGCTATTCAGATGAGCCATACCGATGAGTTATGCAGATGAGCTATACAGATAAGCCATACAGATGAGCTATACAGATGAGCTTTACGGATGAGGTATACAGATGAGCTTTACAGATGAGCCATGCAGATGAGTCATACAGATGAGCTTTACAGATGAGGTATACAGATGAGCCATGCAGATGAGTCATACAGATGAGCCTTACAGATGAGGTATACAGATGAGCTTTACAGATGAGCTATAGTTAGTGAGATTTTTTAAATGTTTATTACAGTAAGATACGTATTATCTGAATATGGTTTGAGCATTTGAGGAAATGCTCAGTTGGTGGCATTATTGACATTTGTATTAAAGTGAGATGCAATGTATAATTAGTAGTGTTATTGAAATGATTTTACATAGTCCAAGATTACTTATGCAAAATTAAAACGACGCAAATTGGTCCACAGATAAATTCTGTACTTGATAAAGTTTCAGCTATGAGTTGAAGGCGTTACAAATACCGATTATCAAGATAAGTCATTTTTACCCAGTACTACCAAACTTTGGAATTGTTTGCTTGAAGAACTCCGACTTAAACAATCGCTACGTGAATTCAAGAATAAGATTACATCATGTTGTAATGCCTTGAACCCATGTGGGTTTGATACCAATATTGGAAACAGGTTCTGTCAAATAATCCACTACAGGCTCCGATTAGAATGCAGCGGTTTAAATGCACCTTAAGTAGAGTTATACAAGATAACCCATCATGTACTTGGGATGTTGCTTCAAGGACACCCGTCGTTATCTCCCAACTATGGTTCAATAAGAAACTGTTTATTTTATTTCCAATTTCCAAGGACTGCAATGTACGTTGTATGCTGAATCTCATTTATGTACTGTTGTAATCATGTTGTGATATGCAAGCCGCATAAATATTATTTTGTCTGAAGAGACAGATCTATATATGTACAGTCGAACCCCGTTTACTCGTACCCCACATATCCGGAAACCCCGTCTTCCGGACGATTTGTATGTGAAACGAAACTTACGTTCATTAATTGTACTCGCTTAACCGGACTCCGCGCTTCCGGACCCGGACGGCGAATTTTGAAACTTATATTTTAATATTACAATTATAACAAATGCACACACACTTGCATTGCATATATCTTAACCAGAGTGAACCAGATTCAATGTTTCCTCTTCACTTTTGTTAGAACTGGTATGACGGAATTTTCCCCGAGTAGTATTGCCATGATGTTTTGCTGCAGATGCGGCTAGAGACTTCTTGAGGGGAACAAAGCCGCCTTACTCACCAGCCTAGACCCAAAGATCCCAGCACTAGGGGATCAGCAGTCCCGGTGGTGTGATGGTAAACCGTAGGACCTGTAATCCAGCTGACACTGGAAGGCGTTGTTAGGTGAAACAAAGTTGGGTGCCCTGCATGGCTGCTCTCGGATAAGCAGTGGGTTGGCGGCATGCCAAGCCGTTGAGATGTTGCTCATTACCCCTGAATGGGTTTAGTCGGTCTCCAACGCTGTGCTCAAGCATAAACACTGGGTCTTGGTAGTAGATGAATGAGAGATAGGCAGACCCCATGCTAGATTCTGATCTTGAGGGTTTTTTAAAAGCTTAGAATCGTTTAGGAGATCTTTGTCCTTGGCCATGAAGGCTTGAATGATTTGTTGTCGGCTTTGGCCAGCACCCTGATCTGCTGTGATGTTTGAAGGCTTTCCATTGCAGCTGACATGAGATGAATTTAAGCTTGATTCCCGTCAGTCCCGACAGCCGCGGTAGGTATTTTCATCCCCAGGATGACGGAGGCGTCCAGGACGGTGGACAACAAGCCGACGCCCACCACGTCTTATCCCAAGCCGGCAGCCACGAGGGCGTTCTCGACCACGTCTATTCGTCGCCCTATAACTTTTGTGTAGTTCCAGTCAGAGGTCATGTTCTCGTTCTGGCTGTGTCTAATGTTGATCTGATGCAAAAGAAATCCATCCACGGTTTCAAGCATTTGAGTCATGCCGTCCATGGTCGGATAGAATCCCATGTTGTCATATAAAATAAAGTCAGCGAATAAGCTTTAATTGGTCCTCCCTCAATAGTCGATGACAATACTTCGATTGTGAAAGCATATTTTACAGAATTCTGACATCTTCTGCAGGGGCGTCTCCGAGAAAGACTTCGATAATAAGTGTAGAGCCTTGTATCGCATCGACCAAATAGTAAGGGGCTTCAGTCAGCGTTTTCATCTGTATATACAGATCACCGAGCATGACGCTAGGACAGTGATTTATTGTGTACTACGTCCATTACGAAATAGTTTTCAGTTGGTTTTCAGATAATTTCTTGGACGTGCATTTCAACCCCATAAGATGGATGTTGTTGGGTAAGAAGACACCAGCGAGCGAGATCGTGTCTTTCACGCTCACGTTGACCCCCTGCAGACTGGTGTAAACATTCACGTTCACGCGCACGTGAATGGAGCAGATGTGGTATTGTTGTTGTTGGATCCACCGGAGTTTGATCCCTTTGACGATGATGACCGTGACGTAAGCTAAGAGCAACGCTCCACTGTTGACGACTTTGGTCAGGTAGTGGTCTTTGTTTTCCGTGATCATGAATGGAGACCCGAGCATGAGGTTGGGAATTGAGTCGATGTGGGAGAACATGAGCACCCGTCGGTTGTCATGGGTGAAGACGTGCGTGTACGCCTTGTACACTGCTTCGTTGAGTTTTTCCATCAGCGATGTGCCCGTCGATAGCATCCAGTTTGGCCACGTTGTCCACGAGTGATCCAACAAGGGTTTGCATGGGCTTGGAAATTCGAACCCGGGCAAGGGTTCGATGTGGTAGGCGGTGAGACGTCTTGAGTGCGCTATGACACGTCTTTCAAATCATCGCAACCAACTGCAAGATCCAAGGTACTGAGCTCATTTTTTCCATTCTCATAAAGCCTTGTCGAACTTCCCGCTTAGGTGGTTATACTGAATGTGTTGCGGATGAAGTCGGCGCCATGGCAACTGGCCAGCATAGACAAAGCGAGAGATTTGCTCATGTGGGGAGTGCACGAGATCGACGTCTGGAAGCCTTTTCACCGCAGTATCATTTCATGATCGAGTTCGAACTGGGAATAATCGCGATAAAGATGAGCTCTATTTTCTTTTAGCTCAGGGCACTCGTTCGTTGTAGATCATCCCCCATGTTTCCTTGTGAGATGTCCTTGTCACCACCGTCATTGAGCAAACTGGGTCAATCGCCACCGTATCACATTTCTAAAGGAATTCCTACAATCCGTGAGTACGTTTTTAACCTTCTTCATTTCTGGAAAAACAAGACGCAAATATCATCGAATCAGTACAATAACAGCGTAGAACGTAGCATTTGTAGTGCCATCAAAAACAAACCTTCAGCTCAGGTGTGTCCTTTCCTTTCACGTGTTTAAATCTGGCCTGGAAACCTGGTTTCACAATCATTGCCAAGGCAGCGAATGAAAATGCTTCCATAAAGCAAGAACCACCACCAAGAAATTTCCGGAGAATATGAAGGCTCCCCAACACTGCAGCCTTCTACATTACCCATAGAGTCCGAAGGGGTGCCACCTGGTGAGGAACCCAGGTACACTCCGGTTCTGCACCAAGAGACAAGGGGCTAACAAACCATGGGTGCCGATAACAATGGGGAATCGGACAGCAGTATACTCAGGATCCTGAACTTTGAATATCTTCGTAGTCCTGCCAAACATGTGCAACGTGAGGTCAAGCGTTGTCATGCAAGATCAGCTGTTGACGTTTTCTGGTCTTTTAACAAAGTATCTGGCCTCCCATAACCAGCTGCCCGCTGTCTGGTGAGATTCGACGTAGTCCAGGGATTTAGATTGTTGTGGATGATACTTTCTACTGAAAAATTAACCCTACCGTTAGAAAACAAAAGGTGTCTCAACCGACTGTTTTATCCTCGTCGGAGGCTGTAACTCGACCTGACCTAGGTCTGTGATGAACACTCCCAGTATTATTGTATCGTGTCCATAGGTTTGAGGTGGTCTAGACACGCTGAATTGTCTTGCTACCTCACGCTTTGATGCCCGTCCTTGTAAACGGTCGATGGCGTTGTGTCGTTGAGTTCTGGCTTTCTTTTCATTCTCTTGTCGTCTAAAGTGGCTTAAAGCAATGCATGGTTAGTACAACTGATATGGTTTACGGTCACAGCCTTCAGCACAGTCTGATACACAATTTCATGATGCACCCTAGAGTTTGTCGGGTGCCTTTTACCGAGTCACTATAGACGTGAGAGTAACGTTACGTTTTTGTTCAACGTTTATTTTGTTATACGTTTTGTCGCAGGCATATTGGGATTCAACGTGGATTGATTTGTGTTCCTCAAATTCAAACTGTATGTCAAGCTCCTTTTTTCAAGTGTATTCTTCGATTCAGTGACATATGCCAACGGTTTATTTCCTATTGAAGTATGTACATTCACGCATAGTCTGCTGACTGAAACCTGTTCAAAGGGGCGTAGTATATATAAAATATAAAATACCAAACAAAAGGTTACCTGCAGTCACATGTATATTATACAAACAAAAACACAAACATACACACGCACACGTCTGTGGAACTGACAAGAATGATAATTACCTGGGTTTAGAGAGTACATTCTGTATTTACTGTTGTCCACATAGGCCACGGCGGATGGGTCTGTGAACCTGGCACTGTAGGCGACACATTCTAACGTCTTTGGATTGTAGCCGCACGTCACAGCCAGGTTATGTTGGCCACATCTGGATACACACTCAAACAGACTCGCCGTGTTCTGTTCCGTCCACATAACATTTTCAGTCACTCGCTTATTTTCAAACCCGTGCATCATTTTCACATTCCACACACCACAACCTTTATCGATACTGGCGACGCTTGCCCACAGTAGAACTGCACTTATGGCTTTAAATGCCCACATTTGTCTCCCTTGCTTTTGAAGAAGCACACCTAAGACCTGTTTCAGCTTGAAAGCGATTGTTCCTTATGTCTTTGTCAAAGTCTTTGAAACGCGCTCCTGTGCCGGAAACGCGTTGGACAACTTTACCCGAGCGACAGAATATTCTTGGGAATGGTCCCTTGACTTCGGAAGCTCAGGTCCACTTGTCCCGGGCAAGGCTACCCTAAGTACAAATAACTGTCTGCCAGTATTGATCAGCCATGTATTTATTCAGTTGGATTCTTGACACATATCTGTTAGTTCTCCCATTACATGTGTATCAGCCTCATCATTGACAGGCTTATCTAATACCAACATATAATCAATTATACAGCTGAAACAGAACGTATTGGCTACAACGCCTTACAGGTATCCAACAGCAGATTTTTGTGAGATGATTACAAGTGCAGACATCGCCATCAATGATCCCTCTTTATCCTGCCTATGGCACGTCCTAACATCAATAGATGAGAAAATATATGTTTTAGAGTGGAATAATACTTCATTGCCTCATTGCCTTTCAGGAATTTGTGTTACATCAACCGAGCTACTGACACATCGGAGGAATACGAATACGTTTGCTTAAATTCATTAATTTAAGTACTAGTATCTACACATTTGTTAACGACAGACATGGTTACTTAGAATAAGGCTCTTAGTTTTCACAACTGGAACTGCGTAGCGCCGCCCTGAAGCGAGGAGGTTGTATTCCAGATTTAAGTAGTGAGTCGGTTTAGATTGTATTTTGACAGCTCAATCCATGATTTCCAGCTCATATATTTATGATAAACATTCACGTGCCTGTTGTAACAGGCGACTGAAATGGCAACCAGTTTGCCGTTGGTTGGGCCGCTATGCCGGTAGATGATGCATTTCGGTGACTGAGGGCAGTGATTCTTGGAGTTGTATGTTTTGGCCAAATATCCCAATTCGACCCATGGCCCAAAGTTCCATTTTTCATCTGGCCGTGCCAAGACCCAGTGCCACTGTATTGTGTTGAAGAAAATCATTAGAAAATGATCACATGAATTTGTCAGCCTTGGTGATTATTTTCTTAATGCATAGCAAATAAATTGTTCTTAGCCAGAATACTCGGAAAGCAGTGGCTCCTGGACTTAACTGGTATGTTACAATGTTAGAGTACATCTATCCTGGTAGCTATAGCTTCGTGGTGTTAGTCTGCTGAAGAAATTCAACATCGCGGAAAAGGACGCTCCATGGTGGACGGGGACCAGGATTGATTGAACGTGTAATTGTTTCCATACCACCAGCAACAAATTCTACAAAGGCGAAAACAACCGGACTTTCTGATCCAGAAAGGGAGCTGGACTCCTCAGATCATGAAGTAGTTGGTCGATTATGTTATTCTGAGGCACTTAGCCCAAGTTCATTATGCTTGAGGCACCAAAAAATTGGAAACTTACATCATATTCACCGTTTCTCCTAGAAGATACAATTACCCGTAAGGCAAGCAATATCACAGATGTAAAGAAAATATTACGTTTTGTACACTAGCTGAAGGAAAAAATGATGCGATCCTTCTTGGATTAACTCAGTTGGCTGATATAAAACAATTTGCCCGTAGATCACTCAAACTCGGGAAGATATTTTCCATCATCGTGTTTGAATCACCGCTATGTCAATTGAATTGTTGGCGAACTTAGATATCATCCTTGGCTTGTCCATTATGACTCCCAGGTGTCAGAGGGAATTTCCAGAAAACAGATTTGGTAGATTTGATATTCTGTGTAGAAATAAAGTTACATTAGAGATCTTCCAGATTGATGCTGATCCTGTCAAAACGTGGGAAACTGATTGAGACTACAATACCAAGGCTTCGACTTGCCTCGTTTAGATAAACATGAACCGCGGTTGGCTTTATCCATAACCCAGCTTAAGTTAAGTTAAGCAAACATAGTGACTTTAAGTATTACCTCACTCACTCACTAAAGCAAACATAGTGACGTTAAGTATTACCTCACTCACTGAAGCAAACATAGTGACGTTAAGTATTACCTCACTCACTGAAGCAAACATACATCGAACCTTAAAAACAGATGGGATGGGGGAAACAATCGGGGGAAACAATCGCAGCCCTCTGAGTAAGATTTAAAATATTACCAACGACAGTTAAGGTAACAATGTTTACCATCTTAAAGATGAGAAACCCTTAAACACTAAGAGAAAATATTAGATGAATTGGTGTAACACTGAGAAAACATTCAATCTCTAACGATCATAGCGACAGAGATAGTCATTTATTAGAAATAATGTTTTCCATAGTGGCCGAGTCACTGTTCTGAGTTTTTTTTATATATACTCCTCAGAAAATTTTAAGCAACACACTACATTTTCATGTATTGAAATTGCACGTCATGGAATGGTGCAATAGAAAATTGAGACATATGTACACATGATTAACACAATGAAGTGGTACTGAGCATAACAGACTTACAGATCATCAAAATCATGTATCCATGAAACAGTCGTGCAAAATGTGCTGCATTGATTGAGCAAAATTTTGACATTAAGGTTCAAGTCAGTTTGGGACAGTGAAGCAGTTTCAGTAACGCGAATGACCATCATGAGCACGAATGCAAGCTTTTGCAGTCTTTGCATTGACCGAATGTTGCTTTTGTGGAATGGTCTGTCATACTCTCTGTAACGTCTGTTGTTTCCATGCCGTATCTGAGTGTGATTGTGTTCGGTTATGTTATCAGATAAATCAAGTCACTATAAGTTCTTTAAATATTTACCCAGTAGTTCTGAATAAATGTTATCGTATGTCTTCTTGTTGTAGTCGTTTTTACCAGATGTCGTATTGACCATTCACTGGACAGTGTTTTATTCATTCATATCTTTTGCAAATAGAAGACATATATTCATCGTCATTGTTGATGAAATATGTGGATTTTGATCTGTGTTCTTATACTGCTCGAACTATTCCAGAACGTTTTAACACAGTTTTTAATTTTGTTTTAGAATATTGAAGGAATACATACTGTTTTTTGTTTATGTTTGTCGTTTCGTTTATTGTTCACTGATGTTTTAGTGATTTTCCTCATTACTTTGTGCATATTCATTTTCTTTGGAAAGTACACGGGTTTTGTTTCTAACGGAGTAATCATCATTTATTTATTAACTGACTCTCTCTCTAGATACAAATGTCTCCTCAGAACCATTGGACCGATGAAACGTACTCTTTAAAGGTTCACATACACCAAATAATGAGCATTCACGGTTTCCGAAATTTGAAAATTAGTACTTTTACTAATTGCACATATTGACATTTTCCATCATAATGAATACCCTTCACAATGCTCAAGTTATTGCATATCAATATTAGCCGATAGAAAACGATTTCAAATCAATCCATCCAAAGTTCGAGTAAACACTTTGTCAATAATAGGATATCTACGTACAACTGACCTGAAGAGTCACGTTAAATGTATGTAAATATCCTTGATAATGGAACATTCACGGTTTCCGAAACTTTACCAACATTACTTATGACTTTCACAGTGGTCTGGTTATTGGGTACCAATGTTAGCCGATGGAAGACGAACCAAATCAATTGATTCACAGAGCGGGTCGAACGTGGTGTTAGTATGATAGGATGCAGCGCTGAAACAGAAAATTCTGACACCATTCATCTGACCAAATAAATAATGGTATGTAGACATTGATGGTGGAATGTTCGGGAAATGATCATTGGTGGTGTGAATTCAGATAAATCAGAGTCTACGGTACACTAACGGAACTTGTTTCCTTGTACTGTTTTGACAGCAGTTCAAACTTTCTAGCTGCCTCCTTGACACTCAAGCACCTGCAAAATAATAAAATGCTACTTCTAAACACTGGCAACCCTGACAATTCAGTACTCATTTTAATGCCTGTCCTCTCTGTGTTCCTCCTTTCTTTCTTGGAGATATATATAACTACAAAAAGGCCCTGGTTCATAGTTCAAAAGTTGGCTCAAAAGAATCTATATAAGACAGCGGTTATGGTCTGCGTCGTTCAAACGGGAGCATGAGGCCCCATGTTTGGTTCTCCAAAGGTCTGTGTAGTATCCCAGTAGTTAAATAGTTCGATTCTCCATATGAGCACAATGTTAGACCCCTTTCTGATGTCCGTGACTGGATGTAGATGTAATATTGCTAAAGGCTGAGTAAACACTTCCTGACGCACTATATATTACTCGTAGGAGACGTTTCTTTAAATCTATATTAGGATTAGAGATATTGTACATTTTAGACGTTACATGCAAATCGTCCCACGAAGGCCATTCTGTCATATTTCTTATACCCCTACTGAGCGTTTAGCGAAAAGCGGTATAGTATTAGGCTCCGTCCGTCTGTGCGAATATATTTTAAAAGAACCGTTGACTACATTCTTTTCATATTTTGTACTAGGTTTATGAAAGTATAGGAAGGTCCCAGTCAGTTTTGGTGACCTTGATCTTCATGTCAAGGTCACAAGAGGAATTTAATGTTTACCCGTGTAAGCGAGGTACCTCAAGAACCGTATACTGGATTTTCTTCATAGTCAACACTAAACTTTATCTAGGAAAGGTGCAGATCTCATTTGATTTTGGCGAACTTCACGTAATGTTCAAGGTCATGGCAACACTTTTAAGATTAAAGCATGTTATGCTGCATGTTCAGATTGTCAACGAGATAAATCAAAAACCATTCGCTGGATTTTCTTCATATTGAATTGTCAGTACCATGACATTCATGAAAGTCAACAACTACAGAGCAAGATATCGAGAGAGATTGACTGGTCACGTTTAAAAACTAACTTCATCATAAACTTTCATTACTTCTAAGTCTGATTTGATGAGGGGGATTGTGTCACCTTGGTGACAATGCTTGGGAATCCAGATCAATGTTCATCCATTAAGGAACCTGCAAAAGGTTCTGCTTGTCAGTAGCCGTGTAGTTTGTTCTATGTAGAACTAAGTGAGTCGTAAAGCCATTGAGTCACGAGTGAGTCACAGAGCCATTGATTCATGAGTGAGTCATAAAGGCATTGCCTCATAAGTGAATTATAAAGCCACTGAGTCACGGGTGAGTTATAAAGCCATTTAGTTACGAGTAAGTTATAAAGCCACTGAGTCACGAGTGAGTCATAAAGCCTTTGCTTCACGAGTGAGTTATAAAGCCATTTAGTCACGAGTAAGGTATAAAGCCCCTGAGTCACGAGTGAGTCATAAAGCCATTGATTCACGAGTGAGTTACAAAGCCATTGAGTCACGAGTGAGTCATAAAAACATTAAGTCACGAGTCATAAGGCTATTGGGTCATGTGTGAGTTATAAAGTCACTGAGTCACGAGTGAGTTATATAGTCATTGCGTCACGAGTGAGTCATGAAGCAAAGCAAAGTATGGTTTAACCCGTAGATGGTTGTTATCGCAGCAAAATCCGTGCACGTGTAACGAAGAGGAGGCGCAATAGTTATTTTTTATGTGTTCAATACAAAGGTGTGACAACATGTTCTGACAACATGTTCTGACAACATGTTCTGTAAATGCTATGGCAATGTAGGAACAAAAAGGAAATGTCTTCAAGTCAAAGATTAGTAAGAACTAATGTGTCGAGACCCACGTCGCACTACATATGTTCTAAATCCATGACGTTTCAGCAAAGCGAGGTTTCCAGGATAAATGAAGTGAAAGATTTATGATCATTACCATTCAATTTCTGATAAGAGTTTATGACATTCTCTCAGAGGACTATAGGTCAGATGATATTCTGAAAATACGCGTTTAGTCCTGCCAATAACTACACTCATAGCAAAATAAAATTTCAAAAAGAATTAAAACAAGTAGACTTATATATCATCAATGTTTAATTCTGCTAAAGGTGAAAATATAACACCATTTCCTCCATTCAGACTATGCATACAAGCTGCAGGTTCCTGGTTGTATTTATCATCAGTTGCATAAGCATTTATCCTATTTAGATGCATTTTAACTCGATTTGACCATTTCTGAACGACGGTCAATTTGCCTTTATTGTGGCAATATGGCGGTATAAATTCAATACCATAATATGATCACTCAAACTATGAATGATCATATAAGTTAAAGGCCACATTGCTTCCTAGCCGTCTTTATTGCCATGGAAACAATTATCAATACTGGATTGATATGGGTCTTAGAATCAAGTGATATGTTTGCAAACATTCTGTATAGGTTTAGAATATACAAAACGCCATTGGCCATTTGGACAGAATAGAAACCTATCTCAATGACCTTGTGCTCAGTAAGGAAATGAAAAACATTTAACAATGTAGAAAAAGTTAAAGGTAGGACCCGGCAGAAAATAGAATTTTAAACAATTATTATGGGTGAAGAGGCTTTGGGCCAAATTGTTTGTCGCTAACTACAGAACTAAAACATCAATGTAAAAGTAGAATAATATCACTAATGATAGACGATTTATTGTTACAACACATATTATACTTACAAATCAATATCTAGTGGTCTAAGTTAGCCTCAATGTCATCAGACCCGGAGTTTCGTCAAATTATCAGTTCAAACAGTTCATCTTTCCTTTCAACCGAATTCAAAGCGATTTTAACAATTTCAATAAACAATCTCAAACTATGCACTATTTTGCACTTTTTCAGCATTTGACGGACACTTGTGTGGACAACATATTGTCATAATTTGCGACAGAGATATTTTTAAAGTAGTTCGGTTATTTCTGTTAATTAGGTTAATTAATGAATCTTTTCACATCCCAACTGTCCCAAGACGAAGACATTTGGTTGCTTGGCTGGTTGGCTGGCTGGCTGGCTGGTTGTTCAACGCCGCACTTCAACGCCGTCTCAGTTTATGAATGATCGAGTCTGGACCAGACAATCCAGTGATTAACGTTTAGAGCATCGATCTACACAACTGGAATATGATGATATGTTTCAACGAGTGTGACCACTCGATCCTGTTACTCGCCTCTTACAACAGTCAAGGGTTAGCGAAGACCAATTCTAACACAGGTCTTCACGTGTCAAAACCTTGAGTGAGTGAATGAGTGAGTTTAGTTTTACGCCGCACTCAGCAATATTCCAGCTATATGGCGGCGGCCTGTAAATAATCGAGTCTGGACCAGACAATCCAGTGATCAACAACAGGAGCATCGATATGCGCAACTGAGAACCGATGACATGTGTCAACCAAGTCAGCGAGTCTGACCACCCGATCTCGTTAGTCGCTCTCACGACAAGCATAGACACCCTTTATGGCACGCATGTGTTGCTGAATGCCTATTCTAGCCCGGGACCTTCACGGGTCTCAAAACCTTGAACAGATAGGGTGTCTGTAAGTACACTAGAGAGTTGTTAGAGTTTACAAGAACAGGTAGTAGAATATTCATACTGCAATAAAGTTCATAGAATGAGGTCGACAGTGTTGTTAATAAGCTCAGAATATATACCCCCAATCGACATATATAAAGATGGCTTTTCAATTCATTTGTAAAACATTCATGAATACCAACCTGACCAACTTCATTATTTGTTATTCGCTAAATCTGATAGAAGCCGGATAAGCTGTTTATTGATTCTGATAGGGAGGAATAACAGGAAGTAGTGTACTATGTCGCATGGAAATCATAAAAGTGAGCATTTGCAAATAGATGCCAATTGTCTGGTTTAGACTTTCATATTCTTGACGTCAGTTATTCTGTTTGCAGATTTTGGTTTGGAATCCCACTTATGTTAATGTTTTCAAGAACAAAATCAATATCCTATTTAGAAATTACAGTGCCGGACGTGTAAGTTATACTTGATACGTAATGCCCGATACGAAGGAGCGACGTCAACCCAACCAAAAGAACTCAGGTGGCATGTGCTTAATTCGTTGTTATACTGTACTGTTTTGCACACTATTGATTTCTCGATGGCGCAAAAGGCTCGACATTCCTCCTCTGTAGCCACGTACATCGCCCCATCGTCATGTCCCCAAATCACATGACCTGCAAATGTGGTGAACGTTGTACTGTACTCGGAACACCCTATATAAAAAAAGAAAACAATATATATGAAAGTGTGTCCCTAATATCACTCTTGTGTGAGTATGTGAGCCTGTATTCATTGAACTGTAATCATTGAATTTCCTTTTGTCATATATACATCTAAATACGAAGCAGTTAAGGTCGTCTCACTTGTGTTCTCAATTGCAAGTTCGGCTTGTTAAAAAGGTGGAGGAGATTTGGCTATTTTATTGTTATTGAACCACATTACATCATCCATGTACCGGGAGTTAAGTTAATTATTGGCCAGATTACCTTCTTTTGATGTTGACAACCCAAGCAGAAATTCTGATTCATAAGAATAAAGAAATAGCGGCAAGGAGGGGAGAACAACTGGTGCTATGAGGATGCCTACCTCTTGAAGGAATGTTTTGTCCAACAATTTGGCAAGAAATGGTATCAATGAAAAGTCCAACATTTTACATATTGTTTTCTCTGTAAATTTCACATAACATTTGCTTTCATTTATGAGAAATTATCCTGAACTTCTATTTTTTTATTCACGTCAGCACATGAGTGAGTGAGGCTAGTTTTACGCAATATTCCAGCTATGCGGCGCCAGCCTGTAAATAATTGAGCATGGATCAGACAATCCAGTGATCAACAGCATGACCATCGATTTGAGCAATTGGGAATCGATCACATGGCAACCAAGTCAGCAAGTCTGACCACTGGTCACCTCTTACGACAAGCAGAGTCGCCTTTGATGACAAGCACGTGAGTGGGTAAGTTCAGTTTTACGATGACGTGTCAACCAGGTCAGCAAGCTTGACCCACCCGATTGCGTTGGTCACCTCTTACGACAGGCATGGGTGCCTTAAGGTCAACATTTTTTACCCAGACCTTCACGGTTACACATCGAAACCTACAAGCATGACCAACGTCTTGTTAACATGTCGTTACAAGCTAATACAGACCCTGTGGCCCACAAGTAATAACATTCTTGAAGCTTTATCCTGACGTTGTACGGAAATAATCCACAATATATGTTACAGTGTTCTTATGGAGAAAATAAGTAATCACCATATACCTATGTCCAATACTAATGCGGTAAACGACCTTCATCACTATTACACGATAGCAGATATGAACTTTTCACATATTGCAAACGGGTCTGACAAAATAATCACAGTTGCCTGTGTAACGAAAAGGTAGATTATTGCTAAGATGCAAATATTCATTATTTGTAAGTTCATATAGTAATCCATTGAAGTGACATGTCTGAAGAACTTGTTTTCTCGAATGTATTGAATTTCATTGTCCCTGTTAATATCTGACATGAATATGACAAATAATTACTGATGACATGAACAAAGATATATGCCCCTTAGGACGCTGGTACACATTGCACGAACAGACATACAGCAGTGACATGGACATACTAATTCTTGTGACAAACAAATTTGCACATGGTCATTGGATAGTGAACAGGATATTTTTAAGAAAAAACATGTTTCAGGATGGTTACGGCACAGTTCAGGTGACGGACTCAATAACTTTGATGGCTCCCGGGCACGTTCATCTCGTTTAACACTTAGCTGTCCGTTTCTCTGCACTCCTCTCTCACAACAAATAGAGAACTATGGCAATATTTAAATGATACAATTTGTTGTTTGTTAGACAATGTTTGCTTTATTTTTAAGCCATAAATTCGGCAAAAGATTTACAGAGTTGGTCTGATGTGTTGATTATGATCAGTGTTAACTGAGCACTGCAATTCATCGGCCCACGTTTGAGTCAAACGGACTGACAGTAAGTGTAAATTACGTTCAGACATAAAGAAGTACCCACCTTGGACACATCCTCCTGCAGCGTAGGAAAAGACGTGTGTTATGTTACACTCACACACCCCTTGCATGCACGTCGAGTTAGCCGCTAGACAGTCATTAGATGTAGTGCAAAAACCCAGTGGTGGTACAGCTGGTATGGTAATCATCACTGAAATAGGAATTATTCATCAGTGAAGCACTTTGTCAGCATATTAAAAGGACTTTTGTACTCATTTAGTCTCCCAGAAATTATGAGAGTGATGAAACAGAGAGTTGGGATCTCATACCCATTCAACACATACTTTATAAAACTTATCAGTACAGGTAAACAGAGCATGTTTCCGATTCCATTTGAATTTGAGTGCCATTTTTTTGCTGAAAAGGAATATATGGAATCTACAGATGAGGCCTATGAACAGTATATTTAGCCTCGATGAGTTTAGAACCTCTTCCTTTTTGAAACCTGAGCGAATGTTAGAAGCAGTCACAAACATACACATGCACACGTCTGTGGAACAGACAAGAATGAAAATTACCTGGGTTTAGAGAGTACATTCTGTATTCACTGTTGTCCACATAGGCCACGGCGGATGGGTCTGTGAACCTGGCACTGTAGGCGACACATTCTAACGTGCTTGGATTGTAGCCACATGACAGAGCCAGGTCTTGTTGGCCGCACCTGACAGCACACTCAATCAAGCTGACCGTGTTCTGTTTCGTCCACATAACATTTTCAGTTACTAACTTATTTTCAAACCCGTGCATCATTTTCACATTCCACACGACACAACTTTTGTCGGTACTGACCACACTTGCCCATAGTAGAGCTGCACTTATGACTTTATATGCCCACATTTGTCTCCCTTGTTTTTGAAGAAGCACAAATAAAATCTGTTTCAGCCTAAGGCGATTGTTCCTTGTGTTCTCTTGAATGTTTTAACAAGCGCTATTCAACACATCCAACACGAAACACTTCCCGTTGACACGCGATAACACCATACAAAGGCACACAAGACTTCAATTGCCCAATTATAGTCTTACCTCCTTCTTTTAAACGAATAACTCCCTCTTGTTTCAGTCACATTTCTCCACGTGACCAAATATTGATGTTATCGGAAATACTTTAACAACACGGAGGCATATATGTACATGAGACGCTGTATCATTCAACTGGCTTGAATATAGTACTTAGACTGTGGCAAACACGCCATAGATCTATAATCAGCCATATAGATCAGATAGGATACTCGTAGGACCGTAGAAGGTTCTCAACAAACTACGGTTCATAAGTGTCTAATATATACAAGTGCAAATGGGCTGTGAAAGCTAATAGTGATGAGCTATTAACTGTTTTATTGATGATGTTTAAGCACAACGAGTAAACTGTGAGCCAAGAACTGTATCCCTATACGTATTGTATGTTCAATAACAGTTGGATATTAGTACATGTTCTATTGTGATTTAATTATGAAAACAATCATCAACATTATTATCGTGTATCTGTGGTTTACAAAACTCCTGATACAATCTTCATTTAGTCCCTATCATATGTTCCGGCAACTCCTTTTGTGCATGTTTGAGATGTTTGCAACCATACACACACGGCAATGATAAACACAATATTATTTACTTACAAACGTAATTTTAATTGCATCTGGTTAGCAAGTCAAGTGATAGATGTATACTTACGTATCTAGCCATTATCGTGACATAGCATCTGGTGTCAATACTGACATCGTATCACAATAGGCTTATCTACAAACATCTGTAAAAGACCAGTGATGGCAACAGTTGAAAGAACGAACTATAGATATATTGATTCATTGCAAAGGACAGCTATTTAACATCATGTGTTGAAGTGCCTGTTGACAACCACTGGAACATACTTGGTAACTGTGTGTACGATTTTCGTTATTCTTTTTCATCCTTTTCGTTTTTCTGTTTAAGATAAGAGTAAGTGAGTTTGTGATCAAGTGAATCAATGCGGTATTGACAAGGCGTCACTTTAAGGCAACATTAAAAGAATATAGATCTGAATCATTCCAAAGGAAAATTATGTATTGAACATAAAGACACCATGGTGACAACAAATTCGATTAAAAGAACAGGTAAACACGAAGGTAAAATAACACATGCTTATGATTTATTGTTCATGATACAATATTTGTTATTTCATCTTGCTAGTCAACCTTAAAATGTGTTCGTTACATATTCTGTAGCTATACCTTCCTGTTTCATAAAACCTAATGCCAGCGATGCACATCCAGTTAAAGGTCAATGAAGTCATGTTACCGTACAGCAGCTAACTTATGGCAGCGGTTTGTAAATAACTGAGACGAAATAACATGTGTCAACGAAGCCATCGAGTCTGGCCGCCCAAACCCGTTTGTCGCCTTATATGACAAGCAGGCGATGTTGAAGACAAGTTCTAACCCATACTTTCACTGGCATACTTGGCGACCTGTGACGTAAAACCATCACTTTTCAGTCATCTTTCACAGACAACAATTTTCTCTATGACATTGGCCAAAGGTATGGTTTGCTCAAACAAATACGAATTTGAACAAATTCCTTAGTAAACATACGAGGAAATGTTTCTTGGGAGATTTCATATATCGTCATACGTGGGAACAAAATTGTTGAGTTTGGGATTCATTTGCCGAGTGACTTCCGGGAATATTCGCTGACAGAAGAATTTGAAAAGGGGTATTGCATAAACTTCATTGTCTTGAATATCTTTTAAATAATCTTAAACGACCATGTCCGATTACTTTATGTTTTGGGGCTCTTTTTGTTTGTTTGTTTGTTTGTTTGTTTGTGTGTTTGATTGGTTATATTTATTTGTATTGTTGTTTTATTTATTGTTTTCGTTTTGTATTTTTTCCGTTGTAATGGATATTGTTTTGCTGAATCTCTCTTACAGGTGTGGACAAAGAACCAGGGAACACACTCGTATGCACGCACGCACGCATGCACACACACACACACACACACACACACAGCACGTGAGATGTCTATCACAACGGCACATCGTATTTTCAAATCTCAACTCCCTGGGGAACTTACAACGCAATTAGGCACACCTAGTTTATGTAACTTTCGCATCCTTACGAGGTACCCATTCACAGCTGGGTATACTGGGACACATATTCGCAGTAGTTTGTCCTAGTTTATTGCGCGTTGCTGTACCCGCCATAGTGAGATGTTTGGACGTATTCATGTAGCCACGAAGATTTTTTACAGAACTTTTTGACAACCTTCATTCACACATGACCAAGTAAAATGGTAAATATACCAGCCATCACAATATAACATTATATAGAATGGACGTTGTTGCTAACTAAATTTGCAAGGGATACACGAAAAGAAGATTCAGTATTCTGAAATCAGTTATGTGGAGCATTGAAACAATGAGTTTTTGTGATTTAATGAAACTTTTGGAAGAAGAAAGTAATACTAAGTAAAATCTTTTTGAAACCTTTTTAACCGATGCAAGCTCACTTAAGCCATCCTGAGAGGATACCGAAGTACTAACACATTTAAAGTAAATTTAAACTTGTCACTTTTGTTGTACAATATGTGTGCTTTTAAGTTATGGCTAGATTAATTTTGTCTTCAATCACCTGTGTCTGAACGGATGGTGTAAATCCAGCAGGTAGCAAATATACTCTAAGTAGCCATGGTCCAAACTATGGCGATCTACCTTCAGTTTAGGTGTACTGTATACAATGTATATCTGTAATACTCCTGTATTTTACTCTCCTTGGGTGACAGTTTTTTTTATATTCTCTCTTTATTGATTTTCATTCTGATATAAATTGAATTGTTGTCACGATATGTCTGAAATGTGGCGCTATATAATAACTCACTCACTGTAAAACTGAATTTTCACTAAGGGCAACTTGCTTGTCGAAAGCTCTTCACAAAACTCAACACCCCATAAAGATAATATGCTCCCAGGAACAAAATTCAAATGTGCTTGGCTTTATTTGCATTGCTAAATCACCTTTATTGTTTTTACAAGGGTCTTTGGAAGTACATCTTCACAAAAAATGGGTTATGACCATTATGGTGTTGTAAAAAATAGGCATTCATTTCTTTGTAAATAATTTTGTCATCCAAGACACTTTCAGAGATTTTTACATAAGAATAAATATCATAGCTAGTCCTCTATCAGAGACAGGTTTGCGCAAAGTTTCTCCTGTAAACCTATCTTTTTTATTATTACGAACAAAACTGAAAAAACAACATTTTATTCAGTTCCATTATAAGAAATCCCCAGGAAGACTTTATTATTGCAGTCTTCCCTAAACGTGTTATTAGACATGTTTCAGTCGTGTATCTTCAGGGAAAAGTGACATATATGTCCCTGTGGCATATGTCCTTCCTCTTCATACCTCACTTTGAAGTCCAATAAAATTCTAAATATACCACGCATATATAAATACTTCACAGTTTTGAATTCTGCGGAAAATTCCCAGTTTCTTGATACCATCCACTATTATCTCAGACCAAGCTAAAGTGCTTAATATCGCCTTTCAAACTAGGCTTCATCGTAAATGTCGCCATTTTTCAAAATGTACAAAATCGAGATTCACAGCGTTTTTTTTGCAGTATGTTTTGAAATGTGAAAATCGAATAATTACTGTGAGTAATGAATTTCAAAAATGGCATGTTAAATGATCACTGATATCAAGTTTTCATGTAACCAGAAATGAAAATTCTGAAACGTCACCGATGTACCCAGAATCGGTTGGGATGTTTTCGAAAATACACTTACACGAACGCCGAAGTGCGCTTTCCGCCATATTGGATAATGTTTACAAAATCACGTATTGAGAGGCCTTTTACATTAGTATACTTCATAGTTAGCTGCGACAAATGCATCATTGAATTCCCCAAGCATCTTAGAATCAAATTACACATGGCCTTTGTCACCAATACCAACTGTCTAGACAAAACGAAACGAAATATACTTTGTATGAAAACGAACGCTGTGCTCGAAAGACAGCGCTTGACTGAAATGTAAACAAAGAAAAATTCCAATTTTACACTGCGTAGCATTTTCGGAAATTTTCCAACATCCAGCCGTCTAATCATTGCTTAAAATGGCTCAATACGCTTAGTATATTCAGGGGCAGAGTATCGTAGCAAGAAAAAGCAAATTGAAAATAGATACAATAAAAGCATTTGGTAATCCATAAGAAACTGTCAAACTTTTAGTGCAACGTGACGCCATGACTGACGCAAAATCACGCAGAACGACAACGGTACTTATCGGCATTTCTGGCTTCTTCCGTCATTTACAATGCAAACGATAAGAACATATAACAATACACAGATAGTCAGAATAATTCTGATTACTTACATCTCACATTTATATACAAAAGATCCCTGAATCAAGCAAAAAGTCCTCGCAAAATCCTGTGTACCCTTCTCAGCGATGCCGCCATTTTGAAAGAAATCGGCCAACGGTAGTGATGTCACAGGTCAACATCGTTGCACATATTAGGCAATTTCTTTGAGGTGAAGGTCGGTTGAACAAGAGTAAACACAATGCCCATACCATTCCGACTGCACTTTTAGTATTGTGATGTATATTTTGCGCATCGTTCAGATATTTTTTCATGAAATTGATTTCAGTATCTACATATATCCATGTTCAACACCATATCATGTGTGGATATAAGGTATCCGTTTATATTCTTTGAAAGCTTTTGATTGTTTGAATAATATTTACATGGGAAATTGACTCAGTAAGTGTACTATACCACATTTTAAGCCTCTACACAAGTGTTGGAAGATCACACGTAGCCATTACTGCAAAATGTGCTTTAGTTCCCGTGATGAGCAATATTCAATACGTTGGGACAAATATTGCAGTTTCATATGAACAGGTTAATAAACAGCGATTTAATTCCAACTTATAAGTGAAACGGATAATATTAATGAAAATGATTTGTACATTTTATGAAATGTAGGGGCACACATACTACTATTTAAAGGAATTGTCTTGTTCATTGTATTGGTTTGTGTCGTTTTTATAGACAAAACAATCATGCATATTAATTGACCAGGTGCGAGTTTGTCAAAACGTTTCATGATTCATTATCATTTTTTCTTCTATAATAAAGTCAATTCAAATTCGATTAAAATATATCTGATGGCAGAATGTCTAACTCAAACAATATTTATACGAAAATTGTTAAAAATATATAAATCAGGTCATGTCTTAATTTGGACAAGCTTTACGTCTATTTTCTAATACTTCTTTACTGAAAAAGCGATCTCTTTGTACCTTTCATTGCATACTTATGAAGGGAATTGATCACGAGAAGAAAAGTCTATTTCCTAAATGAATACTCAATGAATATTCAGGTGTTGTGAAATTGTGATTTACGCTAAATTGATGCTAGGCAGGTGCGCGTGTTGCTCAGAATAAGATATGTAGTAAAACCGTGTAATTGTTGATATATTCAGGACACTATTTCAGTGATAAAACCATTCATTTTATATTTTGGCTAAAAAGTGTTGAATTCTGACACAGAAGCCGAGAGTGGATATTAGGTTAGATATATACCAATCAGCAAACTAATGTCTTTTTCCGACGTCACAAAATGCACAAAACATGCCCTTACGTCAACTAAAACGTCGCATCATTTTCAGTTATTTCCGTTAATAATGATGCAAAATTAATAAAAATACATCTACACAAACAGGAGAATATGGGAATGTAAGAACTAAAATATGTATCGGATAGGGCCATCCAAATCGCTATTACCTGCTTTTTCATGTAGTACACTGGCATGTTTTCTTACAAATTGTGAAACTACCAAAAGGTATCCTCTCACATTGGGGAACTTTGTATTGGAATAGTTTGGTTCAATGTGAACAAAACATAACGGAAATATACTGTCCGTATCCACAGCAAATTCTCTCCATGTGATCTGAGTTACATTGACCTAATGTAAACCATAGCTGAGTTATGCTCCCTTATCTTTATACGTGCATGACCTCTATGTCGACGTTTGACGTCATAGTAGAAAATCGATTTTTGACATTTATTGCAGGTCATTTTTGATTTTGTGAGTATGACGTTATGCATTAGCACATACATCCATTTCATATACACTTAAGTCGTTCAGATATGAAGCTGTATTTTCTTCGCTCACACTTTCCGTAAAGATGCCAAATTTAAAAAAATCATAGCAGAGTGCCTTTATTGGTGCACGATAAAAAACTGAGAAAATTACTGTTTTTGAACACACACAAAAGTTTTGTACAACTTTTAGCAGTGTCTATTTCTCAAACCCCTGAGGTAGTCGCAATTATATTTATACCAACGGATAGGAAATTAAAGATTCTACATGTCTGTGCAATTTCATAGCCGTACGCAGATCCAGGACCATGCGAGCGCAAATCTCGCACAACGTTCACTTTTCAAACCTTATGAAAATGTGCGTCTGAAAAGAACACGGCATCCAGGGGGTTAGGGGATGCACCTAGTTTTGGGGTCCTTAATTTGCTGTTTATGGATGCGCATTCTGTCCCTCAAGCATTCCGTTTGTCCAAGTATTCTTCATGACACCCTTGGCATATAATAACATGAATAATGTTTTGCGGAGCAGTCCACGTTAGAGCAGACATGAAACATTTGTTTCCTGAATTTGAATGTACATTGTTATTTCTTTTCTTAACCGATACAACAGCTTGTGACGTGTCATAAGTTATCTTTAAACCTGAAATATTAGCCCAAAAAATTAAGCATGGCAATTGTAACTACACATGATTTTTGTTTCTTGCTTCAAACACAAATTCAGTATCATCTGCATAATGAGAAAGAGTGTAAGTGATTTGGTCATTGGCTATTCCAGTTATATCTTTATTGTTGCTGATTAAATTTGCAAGGCCCCCGGCACATAGACCAAAAATGCAAGGCGAGAGAGGATCGCCTTGTCTACAACCCCGATGAACAGGACTCTTTTCATTCATTAACTAATTTGATTAAGTATCATTAAAAACAAGTATAAAAAAAAAATGAACCCCATTTCCTCCTGTTTTGACGTAAACCAAAGGGTGGGAACCGACTGCTAACAAATGACCTGGGCCCCGTTTCACAAAACTCTCGTAAGCCTAAGGTCTCGTAACTTTCCTCGTAGCATTTGCACCTCCTATGTTACAGTATGCCAGGTACAAGACCTACGAGAAAAGTTACGAGATCTTAGGCTTACGAGAGTTTTGTGAAACAGGCACCAGTTAAGTGAGTCAAAAGTTGATTTAAAAAATCAAGTGAGTGAGTGTAGATTTTTTCCGCTTTTAGCAATATTCCGGACCCCTGACGATCCGGGATAAAATAGGCCTTCAGCAACCCATACTTCCCGTAAAATGTGACTCTGCTTGTCGTAAGAGGCGACTGACGGGATCGGGTGGTCAGGCTCGCTAACTTGGTTGGCACATGTCATCGGTTTCTATTTGCGCAGATCGATGCTCATGTTGTTGATCACTGGATTGTCTGGTCAGGACTCGGGTATTTACAGACCGCCGCCATATAGCTGGATTATAGCTAAGTGCGGCGTAAAACTAAACTCACTCACTCACTCAATTAGCAATATTCCAGCCATAACACGGTGGAGGACACCAGAAATAGTCTTCACACATTGTACCCATGTATTTGGCGTGAGGAGCGAACGCTGCGTTAATGACTGCGTGATGTAATTAGACACTGCTCATTTCAAGAAAGGCCTGTGCTTGCGTTAATACTGAAAGGATTTCGTCTCTTGTATTTGACTTAAAGCAACACTAAACGTAAATTTTAAGTCATACAATGGCTGCACACGTGTATGAACATATTTTGGCTGTTACCCATTTTAACAAGACTGTTTATGAAATGTCTGACTTCCGGGAATCACCTAGCAATCCCCGGAGTGAGTGTGTTTATTTTTAGGCCACATTCAGCAATATTCCAGCTAGTAATCCCAGGATCCAAATACATACAGAAGCGTTTTTTCTCAACATTTAGACCAATTTATCTGCAGCAAAGAGTTTAAGCCTAGACGCAGTTCAACGTCGCCAGTCTGTCTGCATCTCCTTTGAAAAAACATCATCGTTACGACAAATTCTAGTAAACTGCATTACGAAATCCAAATCCGAACTAGAAATATGGTTGTGTTAAAGTTAAAGTAAATGCGTCGACAAAAAAGTGACTAATAAAAGAAAATGCAGGGATCAATACTTAGTATTTGTTCAAAACCAATCGTCACTTGCTCGCGAACAGTTAGCGCCGCGTGCCAATTATCGCCACTACAATATGAGGCTACGAATGACATGAGAAATTTGGAATGCCCATAACTGCTGCAGTTAATTTTGAGAAAACATCTGTTTAGACTGCCATGGTTCCTTTCCGCCACGCTATATAAAAAGCATGATTGGCGGCAGTGAACGGGCTGGACACATTGGTGACTAGGTAATTAAGAGTCAGAATTTATTCTCTTTCATTAATTTCACGGACGGTCATTTTGTAAATACCGCTAAAATATGGCGATGACTGTTCGTTGGCCAGCAGTTGACGTTACACTGAAACAAACCTTCATCGCCACCATCGACATAAGGTGGACCCTCACTGAGTTAGTGAGTGGATTTAGATTTAGATTTATGCCGCTTTTAGCATTATTCCAGAAATATCAGGGAGGGGAACACCAGAAATTGGCTTCCCCATTCCCACATTGTACCCAACCCTCACTTATATATCACAGTGCCGAGCGTGTAAGTTATTGTCTGAACTTGTTCTTTTCGCAGTGACGGGGATATCCATCCAATCTACAGAACTCAGGTTGCAAACAGATATAACCCGTAGATACTCTGCTGTTTTGCACACAAAGCGTGTTTCGCTGACGCATCTGGCCTTACACTCATCCTCGGTGATTGAGAACAGTTGCACATCATCATAGTCAAACACATAGCGACCCGTATGTTCGGTGAAGGTAGTTCCGTATCGAGAACAACCTATAGAAACACAAATGAACAGATTATTTATCTATGTATGCCTGGAGGTGTGGATTGATATTGTCTAATATTGCATCCTTCTGGGGATTTTGTGTGGGTCTGCATGCGTGTATGCGTTCGTGAGTGTGTGGTTGGTGTTGATTCGAGCTTCTGTTATATACAGAGTCAAAAAAGAAACTTCACAATCTTTCTTCAGGGCACTATGAAAGAACATAGAGGTAGCAGAAACACTCTACGCCCCCATGGCCCCTAGTTTGGTGATCTAACGTCGGTTGTTGGTGATCAAAAGCCCATTTTTACACGGTATTCTCTAAAATTTCCTGTTTTTAAAATATACATACTAGCTAGTTTGTGATACTTATTATTTTTGAAAGTTTTTTACAGTCCGTCGATGACTGGTTCTTTAACTTTACTTAGTCAAAAAAGAAACTTCACATTCTTTCTTCAGGGCACTATAAAAGAACAAGAGATGGTAAGATGGTTAAATTGGTTTATTTCATTGCTGAGATCTGTGTGATGTACTCGATACACTGACAGTGCCACAATCAGTTCCATTAGGCTACACCGCCGTTCCAAAACATGGGTATACAGAATGTCAAGTCACAAGGATAAAAATTCGAAATTTCTCCGTTCAATGTTGTGTATGGCCACCCCACGCATTCACCACTGCCAAACACTTTTTCCTCGTCGACTTTCTAATCCTTGTCAACAGGTGGTTGGGGATTCTGCGCCATTGCTCTTGCAAGGCAGCGACAAGTTCCTGCAAATTCTGAGGATGGTTCCTAAGACCACAAAACCTTCTCCCAAGTGCATCCCACAAGTGCTCTATTGGATTAAGGTCAAGGGACCTCGATAGACAGCCCATGACGGTGATTCCAACGTTTCGAAGGAAATTTCGTGTCGCGGTATGCGGCCGAGCATTATCAAGCTGGAACTGTACAGCTGGGCCATGAGCCGCCATGAAAGGAACGAGTTCAGGGGTGAGCATCTGGTCACGGTAAGCAGCAGATGTGAGGTTTCCACGAATGACCAGAAGTCGGAAACGGCTGTTCCCACAGAACGCACCCCACACCATGCAACTTCCGACCCTGAATCTGTCGACTTCCTGTACTCAACATTGGGCATACCGTTCACGACGTCGTCTCCATGCCTGCCGACCGCGAAACTGAGGGTAAACCTAGATTAATCGCTAAAGACGACTCGATTCCAGTCGGAGGTGACGTTGGGTCCACTGCACACTATGATGTTGATGAAGCAACATATTGGCCCACGATATGGACGTCGAGAATGGAGACTGGCAGCCCGCAACCGATTTTGAATGGTCTGTGAGGACAGTCGACCTCTAAACATCTCAGCCCCTCAGGCATGTTCACGTTGCACGTTTGACAATCGTGTCATTTAAAGTACCGTTAGAACTGTGGTTTAAAAGTGATTTTGTTTTTTAATTCTCGAGGCCAATGCAAACACGTGCAAATGAAGAAAACTTCGTTGCGAAGATCACGTGATCGACTGCACTTGCAAAACCTGATTTGGCACTAAAGTCATTTGCACGAGTGGGTTTTGCTAACGTTTTTCTAGAGTCAAAAGATAGGGATCCCATTTCGGATGCATAGATGTATCATCAGAGAAAAAATATTCATTATTTGTTTTTAAAATTATATTTCATGAAGTTTCTTTCTGACTCAGTTTTATATAGCACAGGTTAATTTACATGAGAGTGAGGCACATCTGTTGACATGGGATTTCTGTCGTTGACTGGGGAATGTTACATTGGGATAATCCTACGAAATTATTCCTACCTTGACAGTAACTAATCACATCTCTGACTTATCAGCATCGTCGGGTGTTACGTCAAAGGATATTACGGACAACAAGAGTACATATCCAAAACAACGATGGAGAGGAGTTTGGTTTTGTGATGAGTCAAGGTTGTATTCAAAACGGCATATGTGTCGGGGATAGGTTTGGCGTTAGGAGCGTAATGGCACCATGTCAGATACCGGATGCCTAATGCCGATTTGGCACCCTTAACGGCACAATGTAGCACTATTCCACAAGAACCCAACGCCACTTTTCAAAACTAGAACACATAGTTGCATAATAATCCCTTACGTCACACGAGTGTCGTATCGCGCTGACCTGGCTAGTTTCGAGAATGAGGGCCCTGTGTCGTAACAACTAGACTTTAGATTCTAATAATTTGACTGGAACTGATGACGTTTCTGTTATGTCACGTTGTGACCGAACTACTCTTTCATTCATTCTACAACTAATATGCATGCATAAACGTATTGTTTCCATCAATGATGTTAGGAGGGTGAAGCAACTGCAAACCAAGAAACGGAGTGCTGCGAGTTATTTACTGTAGAGGCTGTACGAGGCGATGCCAACTGGCATGCATCGTGACGTTACCAAGGGCACAGTGTTAGTGACCTCAATACCGTGTGATGTTATGCAAGAATACCATGTAGAGTACACAATTATTCCGCAACCTCTTTATGTAACCGGTTTCGGTTTAAAACCATACAAATATCGAAAATACGCTATTTGGTCAATCTAATGTGTGTGTGTTACATGGGTAAGACATATAATACCACACTGGGTCTCATTACATACGAATTATACGAAACTCGTGAGCTTCCCATGGAATCATAGTGAAGACAATCGCTTCGTACAGTTCGTATGTAATGAGACATCGAGTATTATTCTCTGTTTATGACCATTGTTGTTTGTACAGTAACCGCTCTTCAAACCGCCTGTCTCTGAAGTGCGTTCATAAGATGTCTGTCTCTGAAGCGCGCTCATAAGATGCCTATCTCTGAAGTGCGTTCATAAGATGTCTGTCTTTCAAGTGCGTTCATAAGATGTCTGTCTCTGAAGTGCGTTCATAAGATGTCTGTCTCTGAAGTGCGGCGTTCATACGATGCCTGTCTTTGAAGTGCGTTCATAAGATGTCTGTCTCTGAAGTGCGTTCACAAGATGTCTGTCTCTGAAGTGCGCTCATAAGATGTCTGTCTCTGAAGTGCGTTCATAAGATGTCTGTCTCTGAAGTGCATTCACGCTTACACTTCTTATCCACATGGAATGTTCAGGTTCCTTTGCTTTTTATGAAAATTATATTACGCTATGCTTTTGTTTTCAGGAACTGTAAAACGTTAGACACATAACTACCACCATCAGATGAATGGGGATTATTATTTGAAAACAGCATTTTGCCTTTTTCTTTATAAAACTCAGGAGGGAATATAAAAAGTGGTAAGTCTAACTACATTCTCGATGTCCAGTTTTTGTAACGTTTTCACATTTCATTTTGAAGGGATCATTAGCAAAACCATATCCAAAGTTCCACATATGTGGGTAATGTAGTTCACGAGGAGAGACAGGGTAGAATCCAAAATGACAAAAGGGAAAATTTTAACCCATGATCCATACTACTCAAACTCGTGACCGTTCCAAACAACGGATCCAGACAACGTTATTCCTTTGTGTAAAATACCATAGTAACCCTTTAGAGAAGAAGATAATTTGCACAGAAAACAATTTGATTCAATGACACATACCAACGCACACCCCTCGCAATGTTTGATGACTGAAATATGCCTAAACATGCGTAGTTTATATAAAGCAGAAACGGCCATTGCCCTATCATTTTCATGGTTGAGTAAACTAACGGTCAGCAGTGGTCAAACACATGAGCATCTGTAGAAATTGTTAAACGCTTCATAGTTACCTGGGTTTAGAGAGTACATTCTGTATTTACTGTTGTCCACATAGGCCACGGCGGACGGGTCTGTGAACCTGGCACTGTAGGCGACACATTCTAACGTCCTTGGATTGTAGCCACACGTCACAGCCAGGTCATGCTGGCCACATCTGGCAGCACACTCAAACAGACTCGCCGTGTTCTGTTCCGTCCACATGACATTTTCAGTCACTCGCTTGTTTTCAAACCCGTGCATCATTTTCACATTCCACACGCCACAAATTTCATCGATACTGGCGACGCTTGTCCATAGCAGAGCTGCGCCTACGACTTTAAATGCCCACATTTGTCTCCCTTGCTTTTGAAGAAGCACACCTAAAACCTGTTTCTGTTTTAAGGCGAGTGTTCCTTATGTCTTCTTGAAAGTCTTTGAACTCGCTCCGCTGTCTGACAAGCGTTGGACAACTCGACCCGAGTGACAGAATATTCTTGGGAATGGTCCCTTGACTTCGGATGCTCAGGTCCACTTGTCCTGGACAAGGCTACCCTAAGTACAAATACATATCTGCCAATATCTGCTAGTATTGATCAGCCATGTATTTACCTAGCTTTGCTCTTGACACATATCTACATCTGTCACGTTTCCCAAAACCTGTATATTAGCCTGGACAGTGACAGGTTTGTCCAACATCAATCTATAATCAATTATACAGGTAAAAACAGATAAGACTGGCTATGTTTATAAAGAATACGCCTTACAGATGCGATATATACACAACAACAGATATTCTGAGATGAAGAAGACCTTTATCCTGCGTACAGAATGGTATTATACCTGTGCTCATCTAACATCAATAGATGAGAAGATATAAGTTTTGAACAAGTACAACTATCCATCAATACACCTCCATTCAAATTCAAACACGTAGATTCGATTCCTATAAACATGGATTCATCAAATACTGTCTGTAGGTTCTGATAATATCGAAAGCTCGTGAAAAGGTATCCTGCTTATGGGGAATGTAGTATCAAAAACACCGTATACAGTACTGATACTCGTAAAAGTTGTGAGAGTGCGTATGGCCCTACTTGGAAACACCATCTCAGGAAACATATGTACAGATGGTATGAAAGCCCAAGTCATTCAAATGGATGATTTTCAAACGTTCAGGACGAACTCGTGTTATTCTGGGACAAGCCCAACGGCAACTGTTGCCCCTATGGAAGGATTTCATATTGGCGTTGGAACATCAGTACTACTTTTTTGTTTCTTTAGTTCTTAATTTATTTCCTTATTTATTTCAACAAGTAAACCTCCTAGATACAACTAGAAAACGGAGAGAAACATATTTACTAAAGAAATTCTGATGTAATTATTACCGGATGTTCACCTTATATTTAGAAACCTATTTCTAAATAGGGTTTAATCACAAATGGAAATTGTTTTAATGAATATGAAAATAAAATTTATTGTTAAAAAAGCAAGTTACATTAAATCCCAAAGCAGAAACTCAAAAATGACTTAAAAACATTTCTCAAACTCAAAAATAAACGAATGACCAAAACATAAAGTCAGAATAAAATATTCCCTGAGACGTGAAATATATGCCTAGTGTTAAAGATTACAGTTAATTAGTTATACAGATATAATAGTAATGTCTTGAAACTCCCATTGATGTATGACCCGTGAAGGTCCCGGGGTAGAATACTCCTTCAGCAACCCACGCTTGCCATAAAAGGTGACTGTGTCGTTAGAGTCGACTAACGGGATCGAGTGGTCATTCTTGCTGACTTGGTTGACACCTGTCATGTCATCGGTTCCCATTTGCGCAGATCGATGTTCATGTTGTTGATCACAGGATTGCCCTAGTTAAACATATTTACAGACCGCCACCATTTAGTTGGAATATTGCTGAGTGCTGCGTAAAACTAAACTACACACACACACACACACACACACACACACACACACACACACACACACACACACACACACACACACACACCGGCGATGTATAATTAAAGTTCCTAAAACTGTTGGAAGCGCACGTACAATCGTCAGAACTTACAATCAATTGGACCAGTGACAGCCGTTATGTCAACACTTCACGTATTTATTTGAATAAAAAAATTCACGGTAGACAGCATAATGCTGTTAGCTACATTCGTAGTTCTTTCAGTATAAGTAGCCATGATCTACCTTCAGTTGTTAGCAATCTTTAGCCCATTTTTATGTTGTACAGATAAACTGTTTTAGGTATAGTTACTAGTTTTATATTCTTTTCTGTGATATTCTAGTTGTTTTACTGTCTTTTGTCGATTTTGTCGACATGTTTTTATAACACTCATATATTCCATTTCAATGTTATGTCCCCGTCACGATATGGCTGAAATATTGCCGAGGTGGCGTTACATGTTACCTCACTCACTCACTCACTTTCAGTATGACGATAATATCATATATTTTTTATGATTTTTAAACAATAACATAATGCCATAAACGATTTAAGTAATGGGGATTATTCATATCAAAGCACCGCATCCATTACGCGCGTTCTGATTGGTTTGTTAGTTTGTCGAATTAGTGCCCTTTTTGTCCTTTTTTCAACATTATGAATTACTTTCATATTGCGGCACGTATAGGGTTACAACATTAGCCGTTAGAAAACGGATCTAAATCAGTTCATACATATATAATTCGGGGCAAACATAGTGTTGGGATACGGTATTGATAGACACAATCCTGGCAGCAGTCAAATACATCGCACCAACTATGTAATCATGTTTGTATTGATGGTTCAATATTCAGGAAATGATCAATAGTGTTAATAGAGTACAGATATTGAAGGAACAACGATGCACCAGCTGCACCGTTTTCATGTACTGTTTTTACAGTTCAAACATTTCTAGCTGTGACATACTAATTCGCGAAACGAAATTGTAGGTCCGTTCCTTTCCTACTGGAGTTATACAAATCAATAAACTGTTTCCTTTGTCCATCGGACACCTGGATCAAACGAATATCCAGTGATTGCAGGTGTGAAATATCGTCGAAGTCAGGTGGAGTCTAAGGTTTGGTGCTTCGACTACACCAGAAGTTGTGTTGTAGCCTTGTTTATAAAGCGTTCGATTCCTCACAAGGGTACAACGTGTGCAGTCCATTTCTGGTGTCCTCGGCTGAAATGTTGCTAAATGAGGCAAAGAACTGACCCCATCAAGGAAGTTGTGTTGCGAGGAATGAAAAACTGAGAAAAACATCATACAAAACGTTTCTTCTCATCATGTCACAGCCATCGTTAGAGCACAGGCAAAATGTAGCTCAAATTTGGTTGCACAGCGTAGAGAATATGACCAGTCTTCCTACATGCGAGCGATGCGAACAAAGTTAGGCAACGTACTTCCCTCGCTTCGGATCGAAAAATATTTTTCATGTCAAAATGAAATATCGCCACCATCAAAGGTACACTCCAATCTCCTCACTTGGTTGTGCTCTCAGATTTCCTTCCCTATATTTAATAATTACTCACGTGAAATATGTTTCGTTCAACATTTTAGGCGTCACTCGTAGTATTCAGGTCGTTCCTCGCCTCCATTACCCCTGCCAGGCAGATTCCGGTTGGACGGAGTGACGGAACATGAATAAGCAGAAATTAAACAGAAATACCATATTGCCTAATTTTATCATGAACCTGTTGGAGTTTATATGCCTTATCTGTCGTCTCTAGTGCTAGAGATAAAACACTTCTGGCGTAATGGCCGAATGAAGCAGACGAGGTAACTGTAATGAATAATACCCTCCTGTTCCTTCACTCCGTTGAACCGGAAGTTGGAAGGGGAAATGGAGGCGATTCTGATATATCACGAGTTGCTCTTAAAATCTTGAATAAAACATATTCATGTGAGTAATTGTTCAAAGAGGGGTTGGGGATGTGCGAGCACAACCCAGCGAAGAAATGAGTGTATATACTTCTGATGGTGGAGATATTTTATTTTGACATGAAAAATATTTTTCGAACCGAAGCGAGGAAAGTACGTTGCCAACCTTTTTGCTCGCTTTGCATGTAAGAAGACTGGCCATTGTCTCTATACTGCGCACCCCTACAGTTTGCCTGTGGTTAGAGATACTACGCATATTACACATTGCATCCAAATCTGCCCATGGAGGATATTCACTTTTGCTAAACCATACATAAAGATTGGATACTTTCCTCGGGACAATCATCTCGGGGCAATGTACTTTCAGTCTGTCTTAACCGATCTTGGTCATTCTGTCATATTTCCTTAATAAACATGACATGACATCAAGGTCAATTCTGAGACAATAGAGAACCTCAAAAAGTATTGCAATCCAAAATGTTCAAAATATATTTGCTTAATGTAGTTTCGGATAACCGACGAGAACAATGAAATGTAAGAGGCATGGTAATCATCACTACAACAGGCATACAGTTCTTCGAATAAATACCCGGGAAGATCAGGGATAGAATTGACCTTCGCCATAGAGCCGGAATATTGCTGAGTGTGACATTTAGCCGCAACCAAGCAACCGATCATCGTGTCAATTCTGTTATGTGCAGATAAAATCACCTTGGAGATGGATGTTCTAGGATGGGTGATTACTCAGAATCTTTCATTACTGGGATGGCTCATGTCAAACACGACGTAGTCAAAGTACCTATCTTGGTATGTGGTTCTGTCATGTTAGAGTTTGGAACACTGACGTGTTAATACGTGTATTATGTTTAATACGACAGAAAGTCGAGCATAAATACTGAAATGGCCGTTTCTCATGCGCCCTCTGGTTTTACGCGTTACCCGTTGGTCACAATGGCAGGCACATCTCCTACCGTCGAAAGTTTGACAGGGTAGACACTTGATAGATGCGTCGCCAGCTCGTATCCAGCGTCACCAAAAGGGTGATAGTTTATTGTTGCTTCATTCTGCTAGCATGGCGACTGGATCCGGAATTATGTTACTTGTAACTTTTTTCAACGTGACTGCTTGCGTGTGTAAAGTTGTTCACTTGTCACGGGGGGAACATGGGTTGATGTATCCCCGATGTTTGTTAGTAAATAGTTTGATAGATTGTTTTCTGTGTTATTTGTTTACTTTAGTCTATATCACAGAGGCTGGCATTATTGAGGTACCAGTTGTCACTGACGGTGTCTTACCATTCAAGGGACGTATTGTACTTTTCGACTATTCAGAGCGGGGTGTATGATAGTCAAGGATAATGGTAGATTTAAGTTGTTCACTTGACGTGAGGGAAGGGAATGGGCACGGGTTGATGCACCCTCGATGTGTGTTTATGTTCTACCTCGCTTGTAAGTGGTGTACATTGAAAATAATAGATGAGCACTTAGCTAATCAGAAAACGACATTTAAATGTCAGGTAAGATATAAAAGTTGTTCACTGGTCATGAGGGGAACATGGGCTGATGTACCCCCGAGTTTTGTCTATGTTCTCTGAGCCCATCAACCCATGAGTCCCGAGGAACCAGTGAACAATGTATTTATCTTACTAAAAACATCAATATTAATTCTGAACTGTTTACAGCATGGGTATCAGATCGTGCTCTTCAGTCAACCTGTGTGAATCAAACGATTCGATTCTTGCTTCTTGCTGTCTCTCCACTAGGTATTGTCGCCGCTCCATCACAGGGAATACATTTGAACATTTTGTCACGATATATTTATTAGAATGCAAGGCATAACTTTCCGTAGCCGTCGCTAAATTGTGCAGACGACACAAGAAAATCAGATTTCCATCGATTTGCATTCGAAAAACATCGTGTATTTCCGTGCATCAAGCATGTTTCAATGTTATTCGAGATAAAGAAGTACCACCACGAGGTGCCGAATGAGTTGTCTCTTCCAGCGAGGTACATTGAAAATGATAAAAGAGCGCTGAACCAATCAGAAAACGACAATCGACTCTGTTTGTTGCGAGACATCACTATGGGCGTGGTTCATCGTTATCATTTGCATCACGTTTCACTTAGCCTTTTATTTTTTACCAAAGCGTTGTTTGTCACTGTTGTATATTTCGTCTGCGTTTATACACCAATCGGTCGCGATCTACAATTCTTTGGTTAGTATAACCTTGTTAATAATTCACATACAAACGTTTCCATTTTAGTGAAGTCAGGGCGGCAAGGGATTTACATTTAAAAATATTGTTAAGCTTCATAAAGAAACTAAACGTTTGAACTATTGCTTGTGTTTAAAAGGCGGATACGAGGTCAACGCAGGCGGTCACAAAGAAAATCCAATTTCTACTGATCAATTGGGTACTCTGTGAGGCATGATAGTCTCCATAGAAATAGAAAAGAAAACACACTGTGTTTGAGGCTGATTAAAGACACATTTGCATTGTTCTGATCGTGCAGTATCCTTCCTCCGATAACAACAGACAAAGTTGTTGTTTCAAATTCAGGATTGCACATGTAGGTTTGTAAAATAATGTAAATGACTGTAAATAAGTGAGATTTACGCCGCTGAAAGCAATGTTCCACACATCCCCGCGGAGTAGAGCGCCGGGACAGCCTAGTGGCTAAAGCGCTCTCTCGTCACACTGAAAACCGGGTTCGATTCGCCATATGGGTACAATATGTGAGTGCCCTCCGCTGTGATATTCCTGGTATATTGCTAAAAGCAGTGTAAAACCGAACCCACAACAAAACATTGGGATTGTGAAGAAGGTTGGTTAATCAGCAAAGTTTATAAGTGGACTTAAAAGTTTATAAGTGGGCTTAAAGTGGACCCAAAGTATGTGTCGAACTAATATTCGAGTAATAACTGTAAAAAGCAAGCGGTCGATAACATGAGCAACGACCGGGCTGGTAGTGGTGCAGTGAACAGTTAGCTCTGGGTAAACTTACCATCCAAGTTTTAGACTGCTTTGTAAACTGTTGAATACTTTGAGTAAGTGGGTACTATTCCAGCAACAAATCTTACGATGGCATCACATGACATCGGCACCACACACTACAACCATGTGGGCAATCGAACCCGGGTCTTCGGCGTGATGATGGAACGTTTTAGCCATTCACGCTTCGGGAATTATGCTAGGTTACTCGTCACTCACACGGATTATCCACAGTTCGATCTGCATAATAAATATTATCATTTTTTCTGATTTTCCAAACTGTTCTGTAGGGAGTATGCATCACTTGCATCAACGTTCCATATGTCCTTTAATGTCAGAAAGTTTATTTTACTGTCCCCCACACTATATATTCGGTTTTCCTTTCCGTGATATTCACGGGAGTGCCATTTGATAGTTTTTAAAGAAAAAAACGTACTACTATATAAATACTGACTGAGAATAGCTATACTTTACTTTGAAGACAGTTGTAATAATTAATGTATCAGATGCTGTTAAGATAAAGTGGAAGTCAACTACACTGTGCTTTATTTATTAGGAGTGTATTTCACAACAACCAAACAGTGAGTTTAGTTTAGTTTTACACCGCACTCAGCAATATTCCAGCTATATGGCGGCGCCCAAACACATACAAGTGAGCGAGTTTAGGTTTACGCAGCACTCAGCAATATTTCAGCTGTACGGCGGCGGTCTGTACAAAATCAAGTCTGGACCGGACGGTCCAGTGATCAACAACATGAGCATCGATCTACGCAATTGGAATACGATAACATGTTCGGTGGACGGTGTGTTATGGTGTGGAGATCGATCTCATACACCTGCAGATCGGAACTTGTGTTTGTCCAAGGCAATCTGACGGCCAATCGATACATCGACCAGATTCTCCGTCCGCACATTCTTCACCTTGTTGACCGTCAACGGCAGCTCTTGCAACAGGACAACGCCAGGCCCCACACAGCACATGTCACCGTGGATTACCTGGCCAAAACAGCATCAGTACCCTGTTCTCCAGATCCCAGGATCTTAACCCAATGGAACACATTTGGGATCAAATAGATAGACGTCGTAATCCACCACAGAATCTTCAACAGTTGTTACACATGCTGCAGGAGGAATGGAGAAGGATTCCACAACACAACATCCAACGACTGATTCGGTCTGTACCCAGGAGTGAGTGAGTGAGTTTATTTTTACGCCGCACTCAGCAATATTCCATCCATATGGCGGCGGTCTGTAAATAATCGAGTCTGGACCAGGCAATCCAGTGACCAACAACATGAGCATCGATCTGTGCTATTGGGAACTGATGACATGTGTCAACCAAGTCAGCGAGCCTGACCACCCGATCAGGATTTATTATTGCTATATATATATTTATTATTGATTATATTCTTGCTTATATTGTAATTCAATAGTTCCTGATTTTTTAAATGAAGTTAATGTTAGGTCAACTTGTGGCCTAACCAACTGCCAAGGAGGAGAAGAAAGAAGACGGCAAGGAGATATACTTTCCAGATCAATGCCGGCAGAAGAAATAAATGGTTTAATTCTCTGCCCTAGAGGCGGAACAAGAAAAGACTTCTTGTACAAATCCTCATAAAGAGGATTAGAAACAGTTATGTGCAGGGTTAAACTCACTAGAATAGAGTTTAGTGACATATTTTTATGCTGCGCTGGTTTAAAGATGGTTCATCAGCCTCTACATAAAGAGTGGCAGTAGGAGAAGTACGGAAAGATCTAAGACACAGTCTCAGACCTTGATGTTGAACTGAGTCAAGTATTTTCAGGTTGCTTGTGCAGGCTCCACCATATACGATAGAACCATAATCAAGTTTGGAACGGATTGGTGCCCTGTATAATTGAAGGAGATTTTTCTGACAGCTGTGTGAGGTTTGTACTGAATGCAGAAGTGGATACAATTTGTTTATAACTTTGAAAATTTAAATCCATTTCATAACTACCATTCATGAATTCTATTTAGCCATAATTGTAACTTCCTTTCAATAGTATTCATATTCAGGGCCAGTTCTACCACCCGTCTGGTGAAGTCAGGGCCAAAGTGGTGTGTTAGGCAGCAGGAACACGGTTCCAGGCCCCTATCGCCCTCAACCACCTGGATCCCTTCCTCCACCGACACGGGACGCAACTCATGGCAAACAGATTTCCCAGTTCGGTCGCTCCTCGCATGGACCGTGCTGACCCGGGTCCACACGGGGGGGGGGGGGGGGGGAAAGGGGGACTGGCGAGCTCTTAGCGTTACCCACACTCAGCATCCAGCACCCACCACGAGGAGGTAGCTCGATGAAGATAAGTGGCTGAATCAACTTTGAAAATATATAACTTATCTGAAATGAATTTCTCAATGATTTTAATTTTCTTATTAGCATGGACACTTCCTCAAAGCGGGATATACCCATTCAGGTCTCCTATGATAACACATGGCTTTGGAAGATGATCATAGGGATTCTGAAGATCCGATTGTTGAAGAATAGACGAAGGAAGAATGTACAAGTTGTACACTCATCTTCATTGTCCTTTCATCTCCCTCGAAGAGAACTGGAAGCAGGCCGTTCGCCAGCATCAGGTGGAACATGCTTGACATTTCGTAACCAAGCTAAATATTGGAAGAGTTTTGAGTTCAAATAGTCAGCAACTGTTGACATTGTTGTTAATGGCTTTATAGATGCAGTGCTATTCCACCTTCGATCTTACGGAACATAAACAAACATGTCCCCAATCATGTGTTATGTAAACATCATCCACCATTGGCTTCCATCCTTATCCCCAATCATGTACATCGTCCTTAATCCCCTACCTGTGTTATGTAAACATATCCCATCATCTGTAATGTATTACCATTGGCTTCTATCATTGTTATCATAACTGTCGGGTTCCAATCAGCGCTTGTTTATACTGGCTTCCAGCTTTCGTTAAGTCATTCCACTTGTTACTTTGTTATTGTTTTACCTGTACATATAAATATAGCTCTGTACCCCATACTCAATCACCTGATGAAGGAGTAAGCATTAACTCCGAAAGGTTGTGTTCTCATATAAAGAAGTTGATATCCATAAAATCTTCATCCTTATAAACAAACATAGACGGTGCATCAACCCATTGGTGGCCAGTAAACAACGCATTTATCTTGCCAAACACCTCAATATTCATTTTGATCTGTTTGAAGCACGGTCAATGGCTCAAAATAAAGAGTATCGGAGTTAGACAACACGCCAAACATTACTAACACCAAATACTACACAAATTCCCACAGTTCGGCATTTCCAGTGGGTAAATGCTACTAGCTTGTTAAACGGGGTACATTGATTGGCCCAGCCAATCAGAAATCGACATTTATGTGCGAGGTAAGAAGAAATATACTGCCATAAAAAAATAAGGAATGATGTGGCTCTTCTTTCATTCATATGCATCCCCAGTAGTACACGACCTATCGTTAATGCGTTATATGTTTGACATATCTGACTGCTATGTTATCCGCAAATGGTTCTTGATACCTGATGAAACATACTCACTAACTCACTCAGGGCTGTCTAATTGTGTGCGTGTAGAAATATTCCAGCTATTTGGCGGCAGAATGCTGTAGGTTCTTGGTAATAAATACTCTGAGTGCAGTTTTAGAATTGATGAGGTATATGTAATTAAATGTATCAACTGCTGTTCTCAGGAGAGACTGTCACTTCACGATAGTTCCATCTTCTTTGTTTTCTTGTCCTTTCTTTGCTATACCTCTGGGCATGATTCAGCTTTCTAAAACAGACACGTAATTAATTTCGGAAAAAAACAGACAGGTAATTAACTTCGGGAACCCGCTTTTATTCAGTAATTTGTTTTGGCCATTACTAGCATAATACGGTATTTGTATGGGGAGCCAACACACAAATCGATGAACTGAGCTGAAAGTGTCACTGTAACTGTACACAAAGTATCTATAGAGGAAGAGTTTGGGAAGCAAGGAGTTCTTTCAGTCATGGCTATGCGAGATGTGATACTAATTTTGATACCTTTTGGTTTTGGCCTTGTTCAAAGTTCTACCACTGTTTGTGCTGCATGCAAGGTAGAAACTTTGTCAGATTTCCAGAATAAAAGAATAACTGGAAGTGTTCTCTGGACCAAGACAGATTTGGCTAGTCGTGCCGAATGTGCAGCTCGCTGTTCCCTCTTTCAAACAATAAAGTCGTTTGGATACAAGGACACCAGTGGAGAATGTGTGGCTTATACTGTACCTCTCACAACACCAGCAGCAATGACGTATTCCGGTTAATCGGGTTTCAACATGTATTCAACTTGTGCACCAGGTAACTGAATCAGCTTTTGGGATTATTTCCAGATTTAAATTTGATGAAAGAAGTGAGTGTGAGTGAGTGACTTTAGTTTTACACCACACTCAGCAATATTCCAGCTATATGACGGCGGTCTGTAAATAATCAAGTCTAGACCAGACAATCCAGACGGTTTAGATCTGCGATCTGCGCAATTGGGAACCGATGATATGTGTCAACCAAGTCAGTGAGCCAGACCACCCTATCCCGTTAGTCGCCTCTTACGACAAGCATAGTCACCTTTTATGGCAAGCATGGGGTGTTGAAGGCCTATTCTAACCCGGGACCTTCACGGTTTAATTTGTGTAAGTAACAGACCAGTAAGTCTGTAGAAGTTGATAAATAATAGGCATTCCTCCATGACAACATTAACATTATGCCATTCATTTGTCTTCAGTTGACGGTGGTGTCAGCGCTCGAGGCCAGTGGACAGGACCAGCATGCTCTCAGACCTGTGGGCCCTCGCACACCATAATGAAAACCCGGACTACAACCTGTACCAACCCGGCTCCAGATAAAGGAGGAGTCAACTGCACAGAGAGTCTCTCGGAAACTGGTGACATTAACTGTGGTCTACCTCAGTGCCCGAGTCAGTATAATTTAGTCATTTATCTTTTATACAATCAGATAATTAACACAATCAGATAATGTATTTGGACTTAAATTTACACCTTACATCACGTACGCGTACTTGTTCTGCCAGGGATTTCCCATTCCTAAAAATGAAATTTTATGTGCGTGTGTGAGTTAATATTTAACGTCAAATCGTCAATATTTCAACCATATCGACGAGAACATTTAATACTGAAATGACATATATATCTACTATAAAAACCTGTCGACGAAGGACAGTAAAACTAGCGAGGAAAGTTAAAACTAATTTCACTATGTGGACAATACAATATAAAAACAGACTATAGATCGCCAACAACAGGAGGTTGATCACCACATTAGGGACCATAAGGACTTAGCTACCTGCATGGAACCTAGTTGGATTTACACCATCCCCTCAGCCGCTGGCGAGTGTAAGAAATGCTAGCCAAAATTAAAACAACAAGAATACTACGAATAAATACTCGGTAGACTTGAATTTACATCGAATGTTTGGGGACTTACGTACCCTCTCAGGAGGACGATAACTTACGCGTCTGTGAGAATGGGGGAAGGAGGCGAGATTCACCGCGCTTTAAACGTTGATCCAGTTATACCAGCGAGTGAACTTGATATGGATGGAAAGCCAAACGTGTGGGGATGTGGATGGTTTTAGTTACAACAGACATAAACAGACACACAAAAGAAAGTACACAACTGCTGCTTTGGGATTACTTCCCAAATAACAAAATAAATATTTTGTACGTGATTTGATTGTGAGACGGGATTTTGCCAAGTTGCAAACATAACATTTCCGAAAGAAGTACCCATCTCTCACGCATAGGGTAGCCTTAGGCATACGACTGCATCAGAAAACATCATTAACCTGTGATGTGGCACAGGGGCTTGTATTGCTGAAAATAATACGTCCTGGGTCCAACAAGCGTACACTGATATCCATATACATAAAGGCCGGGCGGGACAACTTAGGAATGACCAGCGAGTCCTAACTTGACATACAGAAGGGATCAAGCTACAAAGACATATTTTATATCATTGGAAAGATCTCGAGGACATGAACACGAAAAGTTCATTTGCCAGGGTGTTCACGTGTTAATAAGTACGGAAGCGCTGAAGGGACATGAGTATGAGAATTTTTTTAATATATATTTCGTGCGCACGAGATACTAAAATGTGCGCACGATATAATATAGCGTGCGCACGATATACGAAAACGTGCGCACGATATGATAAAGCGTGCGCACGATATAATAAAGCGTGCGCACTATATAACATAGCGTGCGCACAAAATGAAAGGAGACACGTATTTTTAAATGTTAAATCGTGCGCACGAGATACTATAGCGTGCGCACGGTATAGTATAGTGTGCGCACGATTTAACAAAACGTGCGCACACTATATCATATCGTGCGCACGCTATGTAAAATCGTGCGCACGCTTTGTTAAATCGTGCGCACGTTTTGTTAAATCGTGCGCACACTATACTATACCGTGCGCACGCTATAGTATCTCGTGCGCACGATTTAACATTTAAAAATACGTGTCTCCTTTCGTTTTGTGCGCACGCTATGTTATATAGTGCGCACGCTTTATTATATCGTGCGCACGCTTTATCATATCGTGCGCACGCTTTATCATATCGTGCGCACGCTTTGGTATATCGTGCGCACGCTATATTATATCGTGCGCACGTTTTCGTATATCGTGCGCACGCTATATTATATCGTGCGCACGAAATATATATTAAAAAAATTCTCATACTCATGTCCCTTCAGCGCTTCCGTAAATAAGCTCACAAATTGGCTCTGAAAATGCATTTGTGCAGAAATGTCTGGCACAAATTTTTTTTTCCGCAGAAATTTCTGGCAGAAATTTTTTTTTCCGCAGAAATTTCTGGCAGAAATTTTTTTCCCGCAGAAATTTTTTATTTCACTACCAGAATTATCTTAATTTAACAAAATTAGAGAGTATAAGTAATGATACTGCTGCATGAGTGGTAGTTTCATGTTTATTCCAAGTAATAAGCACTTAGCGTGATCAACGGATCTGATATTTTTGTTGATACCAGAATTATCTTAGTTGAATAAGATTAAACACAATCGTTAAATAATTTAACATAGACTTTCTTTAAATAGTGTCGTTTTCCCTGTTTAAAGCCTATTAGTACCAGTACCAGTATTGGGTTGTATTTTCTAATCTCAATAAGCCTACATTGTTTTTGCATGCCACATGGGTTGAAGGCGAATAGAGACGAAACCGGACATATACTACATACATACAATATAATAACAATGTAAGACGTGTGAGCCATAATTTGAATTCATCAACATGCCCGAAAAGACCAGCGTACCAGATGAGATGATAAACAATACCTATGTGACAATGCATCAGTGTTCAAAGTGTCAATACCCGCGAAAATGTAATTGCCTCTTTGAAACAATGATTTTTGCCGAAGTGGCCACCGAGTTTTCACACCTGTTAATCCCATTCAAGAATGACTAATGTGGTACAATATCCCCTTTATATTTGTTATTCCTACCTTTTTTTAACCAAGACCCTAGTGAGTGAATTATCGTCCCATCATGACAGAAGCTAGTGAGATAACTTGATTGGCGTGTTTTCGCAACAAAGGCCAGTGGTTGAAATGTTAAATTGTATAAATGTGTCTGTGATGATGGCAGTTTATATCACTGTTCTGGTGTACCGTCGGCATATTATCAGTTACATGTTTTTAAACAGGAATAGTAAGAACTATGCTGGTCACTCGTGGATTCGTGCAAAATACAGCGTTAAACAGTTTGAAAATATTCCAATCATTATGATTCATCCATCCACTTCTAAGCACACACAATAGAAGAACTTGTTATCCATAAATATTATATATTGAAATGTTGGGTTTTGTACATACAGACCTTGAAACTGACAATCTGAGTTTGCACTCAGTTCCGTCCGACCCAGTCATCCGGGAAAATGGAGGTAGTTTGTTTGCAACCCACAGACGTAATAACATGTCATGTGTACAGGAATCGCACCTGTCTGTCTAATTACATAATGTGACAGAGACAGACCCCAGGTGCACGAGCCATAAAGCAGTGTAGTTTAAGTTGGTAAGGTGTTAAGTTGGTAAATGATTGAAGTTGAGTACTGCATATTGTCATTAGCAGACAAGCAGAGTGACAGGTGACAATAAACAGACGTTGCGCTTTGTCTATGACATAGACTGCTTGTCACAATCAATGTATTCTTTGTTTCCATATACATGATTTAAAACATTTCAGTTTTCAAACTGAACTATGAAATTAGCATTTCTAATACTATACATTTTTTTTCAAAAGCATTGGTTGCAAATATGCAGGTACTGTACCAGTGTATTGTTATTATTGCCGAACCAGGGTGCTTGTAACCACAAGAAACATCTCTTGTTCTCCCACTTCGACCGCAACGATAATCTTGCACACATCACTTCTGTTTATACGAGTTCAAGTTGGCTTTCCGGTTCAAAATAATCACTGCACATGTGCTATGGGTGGTGAAACCACTTTTTTCCCCCTGCGCTGGGGAAGCGTTTTTTCAATCGCGTTATTTTCAACTTCATAACTTTATTTTGCATTTTTGATAATTTGTTACCGAACCGATTCAGAATCTGCAAAGAACTGTTTTGTGTTGCATGTGACCTTGAACCGACAAGACGTACTGGATATACTCTATAAAACGTCTATTGTCCATGCAGCACCAACTGGCATTGTTTCACTGTATTTCCCCAGTGGCCGCTCTCTGGCTTGCGCAATTATTAACCGCGGTGTCCACTCAAGGCCAACCGAACCGGAACGATGACCGCTTATAGAGACAACCTGATAAACCATGTTAACAGGTGTGAATACTCGGTGGCCACTCCGGCATAAATTATTGTTTCAACGAGGCAATTACATTTTCGCGGGCATTGTCACTTTGAACACTGATGCATTGTTTATCATCTCATCTGGTACGCTGGTCTTTACGGGCATGTTGATGAATTCAAATTATGGCTCACACGTCTTACATTGTTATTACATTGTATGTATGTAGTATATGTCCGGTTTCGTCTCTATTCGCCTTCAACCCATGTCGCATACAAAACAATGTAGGCTTATTGGGATTAGAAAATGCACCCCGATACTGTTAAATTAATCTTGCACGACGTGAATCCACTAAGAAGTTACAACTGTGTTATGATGAAACGGATGGGAATAATGCATAAGCCTTTTAAATTGTAAAAGCTATAATGAAATACGGTTAAATTCAGACTGTAAAATTCTCGGTTGTCTGGTACTAATAGGCTTTAAACAGGGAAAACAACACCATTTAAAGAAAGTCTATATTAAATTATTTAACGATTGTGTTTAATCTTATTCAACTAAGATAATTCTAGTATCGAAACAAAAATATCAGATCCGTTGATCACGCTAAGTGCTTATTACTTGGAATAAACATGAAACTACCACTCATGCAGCAGTATCATTACTTATACTCTCTAATTTTGTTAAATTAAGATAATTCTGGTAGTGAAATAAACAATTTCTGCCAGAAATTTCTGCGGAAAAAAATTTTCTGCCAGAAATTTCTGCAGAAATGCATTTTCAGAGCCAATTTGTGAGCTTATTAACACGTGAACACACTGGCAAATGAACGTTTCGTGTTCATCTCTTCGAGATCTTTCCAATGATATAAAATATGTCTTTGTAGCTTGCTCCCTTCTGTATGTCAAGTTAGGACTCGCTGGCCATTCCTAAGTTGTCCCGCCCGGCCTTCATATAAAGAAGGAAAGGAATGCAACGCGCACAAAGTTGTCAAACATCCCACTCTGTTATGGGTGAATTCTAGGTGGGAAGTTATGGAATATACAGCCGCAGTGCTTACTGAAATAAAGACAGATAAATTCCCTTTCAAATAAATCCAAAATTATCAAAAATTGGTGTTCTATGTACCGAGTAACTTTTCTTGGAACTCAGGAAAAGACAACTTTTTCATTTGTACGCCAAAAACCTGCCTACGAAAATCATCGCCTCTCGGAGAAGAAATACTGCATATTTCACTTTAAAAACATCCAATCGGCGAAAAAACCTTTCCGTAATCGCCAGATATTCCGCTTTCGTTCTGCAACCTTTGAAATGAAATAGGTTATTTGTTTACCTGCAATACACGACGTAATTGGGAAATTAGCGATATCTAGAGATCGCGTCAACCATGTTTGGCCTTCATCCTCAATAGGCTTGCACCAACGACGAGCTGCTCTCTGATTGGTCAAAAATAAAACATCAGTGTTAATTCGAGGCGCGATATATCGTGTGTTCGAGCCTGCTCCACCCATATCACATGACCCTCTACAATCTCTCTTAATTCTAATCAGTGACTTAACTTTAATTGCTACTTGACGAACCTATTCTGTTCTGTTGTTTGACATTTATTCCCTTTTCCATCCATTAATCTATTATCCAGTAGTAGCAGCATTGGTGCTATGCCAAACTAACCGCAAATCTCAATGATGGATGTATAATTCGTTTCTTGTATACGAATGCAATTTTCACCTTATAACACTATGAACATTGTAGCGCTTTGCACAAATTTGCTATTATTATTAATACAAATGGATAGCTACCAACACTCAATATTCCAGCAACATCGCTGCCGGGGATACCAGAAATGAGCTTCATACATCGTATCTACGCAGGGAATCGAACCCGGATCTTATGCGTGACGAGCGGTCACTAGACTATCCAACCGCCCAAGATACTAATTTCGTTTCAGTTTCTGATTCTGAGCTGCTTCTGACACGTCTCTATACACTTGACATTATATGACCAAGAAATATTGAATTCCCCACGTACAATGTACGTTTCTATATAATACATGCAACCTACATGGAATAATACCACGAAGTATGTTTGTATAGCCACTAATAGGTGAGTATTGCTGGCACGAACGGTTGATAAATATTTCAAAACTGAAGACGACCTTTCCCCTTGAGATGTTCCTCTGTCGCACACAGACACCATTCGAGTCACTTACCAGGACGCAGATTTGGATGTAACATTAGTTGTGGAACAACCATTATTCATTGCAAAATTGAAGAAAGCGTATCCCATATATCAGACATATCGAGCCTGTATTTATACATGGATTTGGAAATGAATAGATTGACAGCTAATACTCATTTCAGTATTAAATATATTTCGGCAAATCTATTAAGACCATTTTTCTAGTCAGTAACAACAGATTGTAATGCGACTATCAAGCTTATATTTATTGGGCTAAAGACTTGAAACTGAAACTTGTGACAGTAACAAATCTGGAAAAGAAGACGAAAATATTAACTACAAAATAACTTTGGTATATAAAATATACAGGTAATTAGATGATTGTATAATAGGATATTTATACAGCACACGTATCCATGCAATCAATGCTTGCTCAAGGCGCTGGTGTTTGTTTCCCTCCGCTATTGGATGTCAATCTAAACGACACATCGTATTATCAATCTCAACTTCTTTGGGATCATAAAACTTTGGGAGCTGCCCCTAGGCGCACCGAGTTTATTGTGACTTTAATAAGCTGAATAACAGTGTTAAAATTCCACTTTCAAAGTCGAAACAATAAATGGTCTTTTTACTATGCTAATTATCATTTACTAATTGTTTCCTTAAGGGAAATTGAATTATTAGACAAACGTGGAAAAATATGTTTTGTAAATAGATAAATGGTATTTTATGAATAGTAATCATTGTAAATTGGCAACAGAGATCGTTAGTGTTGGTATGCTCAAGAGAGGTTAAAGTGCCGTAATAATTCTGTCCTCCTTAGAGAGTACATAAGACAATGTCTGTGTGTCGTCACGTCTGCAACATCTTTACTAGTCGAATGTGTCTTCATTTTATGTTTTCTTGCTAAATCTGATAGGACGATATAAATCTAGCAAGGGTTTTGCAGAGGTAGCAAAAGTACTGCAACTCCTCATGGTTCCGGCACCCCTGGCGATCTGGTGGATTAATTATTTATAATTCTTCTGCTGGAGTATATCATCTGAGTATCCTTGGTGCTGCAAGCTGGAGACCCACTTCTTTTTAGCATTGTCCTTGCGATACTCGGATGGTGACATCTAAATAACTAACCCCCACTAAGAAGAGCAAACGTCCTCTCGAAAATGATCCCGTTGACGACCTCAGACCGTCCAGACGAATTGATTACTGGCAACGTTTCCTTTTCATTGAAACCAAAGATAGCACACCTTTGAAGCTGTGCCCGTTTGTTGTGTCTAAGGGTATCCAACTAAAGAACATTAGAAGATTACGTTCTGGTGCGCTGTTGATTGAGTGCGCCAGAAAGCAACAGTCAACCAACCTTTTGAATATTGACACGTTGGTTGGTACTCCGGTTACTGTGGCCCACAAAACACTTAACACCAGTAAGGGAATAGTGCGAGATCGTGATCGATTGCTAGTAGACATGTCTGACCTAGATATCGTTTCCGAGATGAGAGATCAGGGTGTGCTATATGTCAAATGCTTCTCAACCCGTAAAAACAACACAACCATAAACACCAACACTTATCTATTTTACCTTCACTTCACCTACTGCTCCAAAGTCAGTTAAGGCAGGGTACTGTAATCTCAATGTTGATACATACATTCCGAATCCGCTGAGGTGCTTCAAGTGCCAAACATTCGGTCATGGTGTAAATACGTGCACATTGTCTGTTGTGTGTGCTCATTGTAGTGAAAAAAAACACACGCAACAGAAGAATGTGACAGTCATGTTTAAAGGTGCATAAACTGCGCAGGGGATCACCCATCTAAAGAATGTCCTGTCTGGAAACAACAAATGGCTATTATTAGAATAAAGCTTACACAAAACAACAGTTTTGCAGATGCAAAAATAAGAATGGTCCAGAGCTCAATACAAACAGAAAACTATGCTTCCGTTGACAGACCAAACCCGGAAGCAGCATCCACAATAATGAAATGAACACGGACTCCCCTAAACCTCTGTCACCGGCCATATCTACTCAAACTGCAGAATCACTTCCTAGTACATCTCAAATTCAATCAGCAACATCCCCTGTCCATGATATATCTTCTCAGTCATCAACAAGGTCTCAACCCAGTAAAACAGAAACTAAAAAGCCAGATTCTTTGAAAAAGCTGAGCGGCAGAGCCCCAAAAGCTTCAGAGAATAAAATCCAAATATTCAACAAATATGGATCACTCGAAGACATCCGAAAACGTCCGCTCTACGGCACACAACTTGTCCCCCCAAAAATAGGTTATCATAATAATAATATTCAGTGGAATTGCAGAGGACTAAGGACTAATTTTAATGAATTGCAGCTTTTAATCCAGGATTTTACATCGTCAGCAGTCTGTCGACAGGAAACGTGACCTCCGTCATTTCAATGCGTAGCATTATTTTTACCTCCAGGGCAAGTGGAGGATCATCAATCGTGGTACGGCAAAATGTTATACATAGTTCAATAGCGCTTGAAACAAATCTTCAAGCCGTAGCTGTGCGACTTACATTACAAGTTGCATTTACGCTTTGTGCTTTGTATATTCCACCTTCATCCACTGTCCAGTTAACTGATCTACAAGCTCTTTACAATGAACATCCTAAACCCTGTATAATCACGGGCGATTTAAATGACCACAACCCACTCTGGAATGGTACTACTATGAACACTGTGAACACCAAAGGTAAAATACTTCAGGATTTTCTTTCAAATAATGATCTCTGTATTTACGATGACGGGTCACATACATATTTACATCCTGGCACAGGGACATATTGAGCTCTTGATTTATCAGTTACGGACTCTAATCTTTTAAATGAATTTGAATGGCTGGTTCACGATGACCTGTGTGGGAGTGACCATTTCCCTACAATACTAAAGCCTATGAACCCATCTGATGTACCTCAACACGATGGAATTTTAGAAAGGCCAACTGGACTCTATATGAATCTCTCTGTACTGGCAAACTTAATCCCGAACGTTTTATTACTGTTCCTGATTTTATTAAATGTTTATAGATGTACAAATACCTAAACCTGGACGTGATCATACGGATCCGTCCAGTTATCGACCTGTTTCACTAACTAGCTGTGTTTTCAAGAGTGAGAGTGAGTGAGTGAGTTGAGTTTTACGACGCAATATTCCAGCTATATGGTCTGTAAACTGTTTGCAAGACCATGGAACGCATGATAAACAATCGATTTGTTTGGTACTTGGAAACAAATAACCTTATAACAGATATACAATGGGGTTTCCGTAAAAACAGATGTACTGTCGATCATTTTGTGCGTTTGGAATCATTCGTAAAAAACGCGCTGATTAATAAACAACACGATGTGTCTATCTTTTTTATCTTTAAATAGCATATGACACAACCTGGAAATATGGCATTTTAAGAGATTTACATGATTTCGGTTTGCAAGGTCGTTTGCCTGAATTCATAGCCAACTTTTTAAATAACAGACAATTTCAAGTCCGAGTGGGTTCTACCCTGTCTGATCATTACAATCAGGATCAGGGTGTTCCACAAGGCAGTATTTTGTCTGTCACACGTTTTAGTATAAAAATAAAAGTTTTAAGCGATTCAGTTGATGGATCGTTATTTGTGGATGATTTAATATTTCTTGCCGTGGTAAAAATATATATACTATTGAATGACAACTGCAGCTGTGTTAAACAAAACAGATAAATGGTGTCTTGAAAACGGCTTCAAATTTTCTAAATAAAAAACCAATTGCATACACTTCTGTCGTAAATACAAGCCCCATAAAGACCCAGAACTATTTCTCAGTGGTACCCCAATCAAAGTGGTCAAGGAGGCCAAGTTCTTGGGACTTATTTTCGACTCACCTTTTTGCCGCATATTAAATACCTTAAAGCCAAATGCCTGAAGGCACTCGATTTATTAAAGGTTATTTCAAATTCAAAATGGGGAGGGATCAAACTACCCTTCTTCACTTATATAGATCACTCGTACGTTCCATCGTATATGGTGGAGCTTGTCAAAGTAACCTAAAACTACTTGATCCTGTTCACCACCAAGGCCTAAGACTTTGTCTCGGTTCTGTTAGAACCTCTCCATTCGACAGTCTATACGTCGAAGCTGATGAGCCTTCTCTCAAACTACGCCGTATAAAACTATGTTTACAATACAGTACAAAATTAGCTTCTAATGAGTCTAATAACGCATTTCATTGTCTTTTATCCTCTCTATGAGGATTTGTATGGTAAAAAGTCTTCCCTTGTTCCGCCTCTTGGGCTCAGAATTATGCAGTTGGTTAGGCCACAAGTTGACCTAACATTAACTTCATTTAAAAAATCAGAAACGAATGAATTACAGTATAAACAAGAATTTAATCAACTGAAACATAAATATAGCCATTATAAATCCTTATTTACAGATGGGTCCAAGGACGGTGGCGCATCGGCTTTTGCCACTGTCATTGGATCCAGAACAATATCATCTAGATTACCAGATAATAGTTCTATTTTTACAGCAGAAGCTAACGCCATATTAACAGCTCTTAAATATATTCAAAGACACCCTAAACACAAACAGTACATAATCTATTCTGACTCTCTTTCTTGCCTTCAGGCTATTAAAAATATTTCTTGTAAACATCCACTTTTAATTGAAATTATTGCATTGTATAATAATCTTGCTACTGGCCAATACGACATCGTCTTCTGTTGGTTACCCAGCCACGTAGGCATTTTCGGTAACGCAATGGCCGATCTTGCTGCTAAGGCAGCACTCAACAAATCTGTGACACCACTTCTTATTCCACACACTGATTACAAAGCTAGCATTAGAACTTACATCCGTGATCTGATGCAAAAGAAGTGGGGCACCCAAGTAGGTATAAATAAATTACATGAAATAAAACCGTATATTGGTTACACCTATTTGGGCTGTCAGACCAGATTTGAAGGGGTTATTTTACGACGATGTCATATTGGCCATACTAGATATACTTATTTATACCGTTTAAAAGGTGAGGATCCTCCATTTTATATCCCTTGTGGTGAGTGAGTCACGGTCAAGCATATCCTGCTTGATTGTGTTGAATTCTCCATCACAAGGGATAAGTATTATACAGTTAAAACAATTAAGGATCTTTTTACCAGCGTTAGATCTCGTTTAATTATTGTTTTTTTTAAAAAGAAATTGATTTTTTGGTTGCATTTTGAATAATATGTTGTGTAAATAGATGTATTTTAATGATTTGTAGTTTGGATTAGTAGTGAGTGAGTTTAGTTTTACGCCGTGCTCAGCAATATTCCAGCTATATGGCGGCGGTCAGTAAATAATCGAGTCTGGACCACACAATCTAGTGACAAAACAACATGAGCATCGATCAGCGAAACTGGGAACCGATGACATGTGTCAACCAAGTCAGCGAGCCTGACGACCCGATCCCGTTAGTCGCCTCTTTCGCGAAGCACAGTCCCCTCCTATAGCAAGCATGGGTTGCTGAAGGCCTATTCTACCCCGGGACCTTCACGGATCACAAGAATAACTCCTTCATACCAAAACATAACACTTTGACAAGAATAGTCGCTTTGGATTAGTAACTTGAATTGTTGGTGGCTGTACCCTCAAAGGGGGTTGAAGTATTGTAAAATCATTGTCCTCCTGGGAGGGTACGTAAGTCCAAAAACGTTCAGGTCTATGTGAACTTTCCAGGCGTTTTAAACGTAGAACTGTTGTTGTTTTAATTTTCGCTAACTTTTCCTACAATAGCTAGCAGCTGAAGGGATAGTGTAAATCCAACTGGGGTCCATGTAGGTAGCAAAGGTACTGTAAGTCCCCATGGTCCCTAGTGTTGTGATCAACCTCCTTGACGATCTATAGCCTGTTTTCATATTGTATTGTCCACATAGTGATATTAGTTTTAACTTTCCTCACTAGTTTTAATGATAATTGAGATATTTTAGTTTTTACTGTCCTTCGTCGACAGGTTTTTACAGTAGATTGTTACGGTTAAGAATTGACCATGACCAACAATGTAAGAAGTCCCCTGTGAACCAGCAAAACAGAACAAAGACACGTTTGAAACATTTAAATTATGCATTATTATGTAACGAGAGCAAGGTATTCAAAGTCACAATTCAATAGTCACAATATCGGTTGCAAATACAATACAAGTGAGACAAAATCTAAGGCAATGGGTCACAATATATATAGTAAAGCAAACTCACCAAAGTCTTACTGTGAGAGAGAAACAGTCGAGCAGAATGTAACACGGCGAGCGGTCTGACAGCAGTCTCAGGCGTTGGCAGATAAACATAAAGCGTTGGCAATGTAACTCCTGAATGATTGTGAATCTGTGTCGCTCACAACGCGGCCGCTAGCATTTATATACATTTTCAGTCATTTCTCGAAAGTACGAGCACCTACGGCCCTCGAAACAATCTCCCGTAAGTAAACAAACAGGAAGTCAAGGGCAGATCATTCCCGGACAAGCCTGCTGTCAAAATTCTAAAAATGCGGATCATCTGTTATACGAAATGTGACCCATTATAATTATTGTTCCAAACACTAAACATTATGACCCAATAATAATTATTTCTGAATTAATAACAAAATATACAGAAAATAGACACTCGTAACAAGATATATATGTCATTTCAGTATTAAATGTTCTCGTCGATATGGTTGAAATATTGCCGACGTTAAATATTAACTCACTCACTTACCTCATGGTTCCTTCAGCTATTGCCGACCTATTGTCTGTATGTCTTCGATAGTAAAATTGTTTTAGATTTACACGTTAGTTTTATAAACCATCTTTGATACTCTACAATACTGTGATGAGTGGATTTTTTACTTGTACATGTATTTTGTCTTGTGTGCACAAGTTGTCTCGTCACTATTTGGCTGAAATATTGCTGAGGTGACGTCACAATTAAACTCCTCAATCACTTAATATTTCACATGATATAGTGCACGAATGTTTAGTTTAATCTAATAGGAAAATCAAACTAATTCACTCATACTAGATACCTGCTAAACAAAACACGTTTGTTGGAAACATTACTTCAAACCATATGGCGGGGGTCTGTAAATAATCGAGTCTGCACCAGACAATCCAGTGATCAACAGCATCAGTAAATTGGGAACCGATTACAAGTGTCAGCCAAGCCATCCAGTCTGACCACCAGACCCCGTTAGTCGCCTCTTACGACATATATATTTACATGGGTTGCTGAAGACATCACAATTCCGTAAGGTGTAGTTACATTAAAATACGTTTTTTTTATTAGCATTCAGTTTGTCTTTGTTTTGATGCAACCTCTAAATTCAGCTATCACATATGTGTCGTTTGTATTATGCAGAATTAAGGATTTTTTTTAAATGAAAGGTAGCTTAAAAGTCATCTTCAACCCCAAGATTTTGTTTTTTTCCCGTCTTCTTAAAAAAGACGTTGTGGAACCGTTCGAAATTCGATGATCCAACTGACTGATCCCGATGAAATGAATGAAATGGGCGAAATATAAAATGTCTAATCAAACAGAACGTCTTCGTATCTCGGTTAAACCGATTATTATCGTGTTTTATAGGAATACCACCAAACTGTGGCACCTGCATCTCCTCCTGTTCTGGGACAAACGTTGTCTGCAATATCGGATATTGTGTCTGTGACATCATGTACATAAAACTTGGCAGCAGTTGTGTCCAGGGTAAGTATTTGGAACAAATAACCTTAAGTCGTGTAACAAATGGTCCACCGAAGGTGCATTAATAGAAACCATAGGCGTAAGTCTGGGTATGCATATAGATCATCAAGACCGGTAATAGTTAACACAATATCGATCGAATATCGATATGTATCCGAAACGTAACTTGCCACAAAATGTCATTTGACATCACTGGTGAGTTGACATGTTTTTGCATGACCTATATAGTAATGTGTCCTGCACATAAGTCAGAGGCAGACCGTGGATAAAGTCGGACATTTGCATATAATGTGAGAATTCTATCATAAGCGTTAAATACAATTTTTTTATCGACACTCACTAATATCTTTACATATTTCAGATTAATATAGCCAGTCCTAGGTTCAGACCAATGCAGATGCACGTCTCATTATTGTCTCTAGAGTTCTCTAAGTCGTGAATGTCAAAGAATGTGTACAGGTGCAATCACAGACGAAATATACAGTTCTCGTCGGTTTTGATCAGATTTGTTCAGGTATGATGTAATGCTGGTTGAAAAATATTAGATGTGCAGGCAGACAGAGAACGGTGGCCATCATCAAACCTTTGTAAAAGTGTGAAGCCCGCATTCTCGACAAGAACTGGATATACCTCAGTCTCATCAAATTATTTACTTCTTATTTTAGGTTGCGGTTCAGTTGGATATGGATCAGGGTTCACCCTCTTTCACCACAAAGTCATTATTGGTGACAACGACAAAGCTGTTGAGTCGATTCAAACAGCAGAGGCTTGCATGAGTCTGTGCCAGTCAGAATCAGGCTTCACTTGTGTGACTGCTGACTATCAGCATCAATCAAAAACATGTTACCTCAGCAAAACACCTTGGTATAATGCACCTTTCGGAAAAACTGTCAGTAGCACCGTCTATCACCAGATTATCCGCAATTGTGCTTAAAAAGCATCACATGAAAAGTTACCAGTACCTGTTTGCGTAATACTTTCTTATGATGTTTCAGGTTGATCTGCACATGGACAAAATGTACCTGATACGCTTATGAATTGTACATCAACGGTTGATGTTCTGTTCATAATTTTGTTCAAACGTTATTATATTTTAGTTCCAGTTCTTGCCGTCAGGTTTCATCAGACTCCTTCTGATGATATGTAAGTAATTATCATGTGAATGGCGCTCATGATTGTTCTTCGTACACAGTGCTATTGTTACTGTGCATCCGTCGAATGGTTCTTGTGATGTTAAGGTGGAATGTCAGGTACGAGGGGATGTCAATACGTTTTGAGCCTTGCATAGAAAAACAAAAAATATTGGTATGAACCACATTTATTTTTCAAACTAGTCCCCTTGTGAGTCAAGACACTCGCTCCATCTTTTCTGCCAGTCGCTGATGCCATCTCTGTAGATTTGGGAACAGATGCCAGGTCTGGAGAGTAGGGGGGATGCGGCAACATTTCGTACCCGCATTCCTGGACAGCAGCGGCTTCAAAGCGAGAGGTGTGTACTGGAACATTGTCTTGGTGTAGAAGAATACCACGTCTGATCTTGCCCCGGCGCTTCTCCTTGACTGACTGTCGCACTTGCCTCAACAAGTTAGCGTAATATTCCCCATTCATTGTTCTTCCTTTTGGTACGTAATCTATGTGGATGAGGCCTTTGCTATCCCAGAAGACTGTCGCCACTACCTTCTGCACTGATCTGGAGGCTTTGAACGTTTTGGTCCTGGGAGAAGTGACATGTTTTCATTCCATGGATTCTTGTTTGCTCTCAGGATCATAGTGGTGGATCCAGGTTTCATCACAGGTTACTAGCCTAAAGTGAAAATCTTCTGGATTCTTGTTGTATCTGGTTAGCATGGAGTTGCTTATAATGACCCTTGTTTGCTTCATTTCATCTGTAAGCATTCTTGGCACCCATATTGTGCACACCTTAGACATGACGAGATGTTCATGAACAATTGTCTCGATGGATCCGTGTGAAATACCTGTGGTCTCTTCTAACTCGTGGAGTGTGATTCAAGTCTATGCTCTCTGTCAATGTTTTCCTGACTAGTACTTGTTGTTGGGCGACCTGGACGGTGGTCATCTTCAAAACTCTCTCTACCATGCTTAAATTCATTGACCCATCGTTTAATGGTAGCAGATGAAGGGAAGGCTTCCCATAAACTGCTGAAAGCCTTTCCTCAATGTTCTTCGCCGAGTTTCCTTCAAGAACTAAAAGCTTAATTACTGCTCTATACTCAATTTCGGTCAATGTGAGCTGTTCAATAACTTCTGAGAGTAGGAAAAATGAAAAATGCTCAAGGCTCAAAACTTATTGACATCCTCTCGTAGATCAGGTAAGCATCTGAGACGCTCCAATAGCAAATAATTGCAGGAAACAGAACAGTTAGTCAGCTTCATCATTAGATGCCCATTTCAAGAGAATTCAGTGACACGGCTTCTGGGAGGCTATAACCCATAAATGTAGGGTATAGTTGTCTGTCGACACCAACAATCATGGTTAGTATACTATATATTTTTATGCGTTTTATTGCTCATCACAGCAACCACTGAGTTTAAAAACACAATAATTCTTAAAAAGTGTGTTAAAACCATCATGACAGTTTTTCTTCAGAACGTTGGAACACAATACTAACGGCATTTGTTAGAAACATCTAATTAGGTTCGGTAAATTAAGAAGTTGTTCAAACACGTCTTTCTTGTTTAACTTATATTTCTTTAGTGTTATCACTCTCGGTGATTTCCTATGACAACTATGTTACCCTGTAATGTAAAGTATAAAAAACATATTGTTGTATGCACTGCTGTTTCGAACTTTTCAATATTACCGTGTAGCATGTTAATGTGTACATCTATAAATTGTCTCTGAATCATACAGCAGATGACACTGCTTACTCGTGTATTTCCCTGTGTTGTAAAATGTCATTCCTATTGACGTAATGGTGTCTGCTGTCGAAATACATTGTGACTGTACACTCAAGATATGAATAAATTGTATTAACAGCTACGAATCATCATTTTTCCTACATTATGAATCAAGCCCAGGTAAACTGATCCTGTTCACTGTATCTTCACCCGCAAGAATCTTTCAGACATGAAACGCACATACTGACGTTTCTGAAAAGGATGGGCTGCATGCTTATTTGAGCACTTGTCTGTTTCCAAATTTACTTTCCAGTGTTTAAAAAGTATCATATTTACATTCACATTTAACGATTCAGTTAAAGATAACACCCTGCTCGAAAGAAGTAGGATTATACTAAGATAATAGACTGAAATACCCGACCAGTGAAAATGCTTTTCCAGCAATAAGGTCTCATTCATGCACTGAAATATTTCACGTGTAATTCAATCGAACGACTATGTACATTCAGTTTCGTAATATATATGGAATCTGAATGAGCAAACATTATGAGTGGTGGATGCTGTGATGGTTGTTGTTTCAATCAGTGGAGTGTGAGGGATTGTTTAACAATGTGTTCAGAAAGGCCCGACCTTAGGTCTGATTTCAGCGTTGACATATTGTTTCAGTGAGAGGCATTTATATATACAGTAAATAATTAACAAAAACAACAGGAGCTAACTGTGCAGCACAGTATTTACATGTAGAAACCATATCAACAGATTGCATACAGAAGGCAACAGGGATGTACAAGGCAGGAGAGTATGAACATGTTTGTACAAGTTCTTATGATGATTGATAGGTAGTATGGAAGTACAGGAGCAATGTGATGACAAGGGATTACATGTAGAGGCCAGTGACAATAGGTGGCATACCGAGGCCAGTGACACTAGGTGGCATACAGAGGCCAGTAGGTGGTACGGAGCTGAACAGTGTGACATGTTACAATCACTTAGCGTTGGTTGATGAGTAAATCATATGCTGACGGGATGAAATAGCCTTCATCCATGTTGATCCGGGGTCGGTGTCGTTTGATGTGGATGACCTCTGTTAATTTCCGTTTGGTGAAGTCGGGTTGGTTAGTGGACAGTAGTGTGTATTCTGTCCAGTTGATTTGGTGATTGGGGTTTGACTGAATGTGTTCTGATATGGCTGATTTGTTGTCGGATTTGTTTGTTGATGCCTGGTGCTCTTTCACTCTGGTGTTGATTGGCCTGGATGTTTCGCTGATATACGATAGTCCATAGTTACAGTAAACACCCCTGTGACTGGATTTTCTGCTTTTGGAGTGGTTACGCCCGTTGGCCTGTAGAAAGTTATAGTGGAGCTGCTTGGTGAAATTTATGTTCACTTGTGGCAGGAAAGCTGAAATTTGGCACAGACATAGCCTAATAGCCCATAATCATAAAACAAGCAGGACGCAACAGTTTGGGGAAATGCACCCTACTTTTTGGGGCACAAATGCGAAAAATGTATGTTTTGCACATTGCTATTTTTACGAAGACATTAAAGACCTTAGGTGTAAAATTCATAATGATTGTGTGAGTTAAAGGAAAATCCTAATTTTAAAACCATAAATTTGCATACTTAGGTAGTGCTTCAAGGATTTTACTCTTTACTCACCACAACTGCTTAATTTACTGGACACATTGTCCAGAACAGGAACACAAGTGTGTGCACTAAAGTCATTTACACCGCCCACTGCAGTAGGCCTCACATCCGAATTTGATCTCTTCTCTGCATAATACTTTGGCTGGTTCAGGCAATATAGTCCACTTTGGAACCCACCATGTTTCTTCCCGAGTCCATCCCCATTCAGACAGGCATGGAATGACTGGGTGTTTGTAAAGAGTTTGTCCCCATATATGTCCACTCTGATAGGCTGCTCATTTGGCATGCTGGATTAGCGCGTCCTGAACTGGTGGGATATTTGTTTGTATCATGTGCACTGGGAATGCCTGAAGACCCAAAACTGTTAAAAACCCCTGCTGGCTTGGCTTAAACAATATGTATTAATTTATCCATTTGAACATAGAATCTCCAAAAGAATATCATTGGCTGGGCCGTGCCCAGTACTCAGATGCGTCCATACTGCATCAATTTGTACGGTTCCGGACAACATCTATGCGTTTCATGATACGCCCACGCTTATGAATATTAAATATATTGATATCATATCTGTCCATCATGTATCCCTATTATCTGCTTTGTATGTATGCGTACAATAAAAAAGCATGTTCAGAAAGATTTTGGCAAGTAATGGTCAGGTATTTGGCTTTAAATGATTATCCAAAACTAAGAGAATGCCCTGTTTACGAGACATCCCCACAAATATATTATTATAAGGATAATTAACCGTCGCACATGACGGATGACGTCTTTGTTGAGAATATCGGTCAGTGAGTTTAGTTTTACGCCGCACTCAACAATATTCAAGCTATATGTCGGTTGTCTGTAAATAACCGAGCCTGGAGCAGACAATCCAGTGATCAACAGACCAATAGCAAAAGTAAAAAGGTGTTACAAGTTCAGAAAGGTTAGGAGGGTGAGTGAGGGATTCCGCTGCTTTTAGCATTATTCCAGCAATATCACGGTGGGGGACACCAGAAATGGGCTTTACACATCAAACCTGGATCTTCGGAGTGACGACCAACCACTTGAACAACTGGGCTACACCACCGCCTTAATTCATACTGGAAGGAATGGCAGTTAGTTCGAGATGTCAAAGAATACCTTAACCTCTTATTAAAAGCATTTGCTTACTGTGTAATTCTTGATATTCATTCACACAAGGGACAAAATGTTTGCCATAACCATATGAAATATCTACTAAAACCAGTAGTTAAGAACTAAATAATAAACTCGTGATTAGTGAGAGAAGGAGTTTACTTTTACACCGCACTCAGCAATATTCCAGCTATATGGCGGCGGTCTCTAAATAATCGACTCTGGACCAGACAATCAAGTGATCAACAACATGAGCATGGATATGCGCAATTGGAAACCAAAGACATGCGTCAACCACGTCAGCGAGCCTGACCACGACAAGCATAGTCGCCTTTTATGGCAGGCATGGGTTGCTGAAAGCCTATTCTTCCCCGGACCTTCACGGGTCCACAAAGGTTATGAATAAGGTGGGGCGGCAACAGGTGTTTTATGAGATAAGTAACATAAACTAGAAGACAAAGCCATCAATGTCCCACGCAAGAGCAAAATACGGTTCATGAATATGTCAGTCAGTTACAACTTTGTCAACTATATAGTGAATATAATTAGTTTTATGCTACACGCAGCAATATTCCAGCTCTCTCTAAAAAACAGAATCTTGGCCAGATAGCCCAGTATTCAAAAGCATGAGCATCGGTCCAACAACTGGAATGCAATTAGAATGTATGACCAGAAATTGTTGAGGATTTAAAGATTGTATTCTTTATAATTTTTTCACTCAAAACTCACGTATTAAATGTGACAAATAGCAGAACATAACTCCAGGCTCAAAGGTAGGTGAAGTCACCATGGGCAGCAATGCAGGCGTCAATGCGCCGGGGCATAGTACTGATCAAAGAAGTTAAAAAGTCGTGGTCCATGCAGTCTCAATATCGGACCACCTCTTCTTTCATTACAACAATATTTGTCTGATGTTTCTTATCGACACTTTCCTTCATGTGTCCCTAAACATTTTATGATGGTTTGAGGCTTGGATTATCTAATAATGTGAGTCCGAAACGAGGCCTGTGAACGCTTTGAACGATGTTTTGGGTCCTTGTGCTACTGGAAAATCCAAAGTGCAAACATTTTTATAGAACACCAGAGCAGATGGACACTATATGTGTCAACCAAGTCAGTGACTATACTCGAAAGTGGAAGGAGATTACTGAAAGCTACTTCAAATAGTATTCCAGTTAGACCTGCTGGCATGGAAACGGAATATATATTTCATTAAGAAATAAAGAAAAAACTGTCCAAAGGCATCAGTTCACTATCAGACCTATCTGCCAAGTTTGCTAAAACATATTCAACAGTTTTAAAATTCTACAAGGGTGAAGTTAACCGACACCAGTTTCAGTCGAAGTAAAACTTGTTGCCATGGCAATGCAAAAATAGGATATTTACAAATGCAATAGTATGAAAAGGCACCATTTCATCAACAGATCTATCTGTGTCATACGTTTGGTAAAAAAATTTTGAACGGTTATAAAATCCTGCTCTGCAAAACTGCACCAACGCCAATTTGAGACAAAGTCAACCTTTTTGCTATGGAAACGCAAAATTTTTACAATATCAACGAAACCAGCCAAAACATCTGGCGTTTGGAAGGAAAATATCCGTTATCAGCGTGGTTTGCACCATGAAGGTTAGTCGATAGTTTACTTATTACGGGATCCTTGAGACACTATCTTTTCCTTTTATTCCCCCCCAAAAAGGACCACCCGATTGAATAGTTACTTGGAGTAGGTGTTTTGTATTATTCCTTCATGCTTTCATGGCAAATACCCATATAAACGTTACCCACACCAGACAGAACTGCTTATTGGTTGGTCCGGGTTCCGTTAGTGAGACGTTTAACGTGTCTTAAATTTTTAAACTATCGATTGGTTGAGCTAAAGGAGTCTTCAGATTGTTGTCTTTGCCAGTTCATGGATGGGGAGGTGAAGAGGGTTTTCCAATAATGAGCATACAATTGATTTTGACAATAACGTTTGGTTGCACCGGTCTTGTCACAAGTTCGACCATTACTTGTGATGTATGCAAAGTAGAACCATTGGCAGGTTACCAGAACAAGAGAGTTACGATAGGCGTTCTATGGACAAAGACTAACATGACCAGCCGAGCCGAATGTGCATCGCGCTGTTCACTCTTTGGAGTGATAAAGGCCTTTGGATACAAGGACGCCCGTGGAGAGTGTGTGGCACATACTGTATCTCTAGGAACAACAACAGCAACGATACCTGTCATTCAAGACACGGGATTCTTCATGTATTCTACTTGTGCACGAGGTAACGGAAGCAAACTTAAATTATGTCATAAATTGGCGTACATCCCACATTATAACCCAAGTCATAGTGCTGTATCAAAATCATTTCACCTGATTTAGCCAATATATAGAAAGGGATATACGTTATGGGAACACAGGAACAATTTTGTTGATATTAGGAGGGGCCTTCCAACGGGGTAAGGAAAACTGAACACTGAAGCAGATTGTTCTTATGGAGTAAATGCCCTTCATGTTCCAAACACGCTGATTTAAAATGTAGGTAATTTTCATTCTGACATCATTTGATTCACTAACACTTTTAGCATGGGCAAATTCATTGAAATAATTGTTGCAGTTTGAAAACATGCGTATACAAGTAACGAGGATACGTTTAACGAAAAATATTGCTTTATCAAAAGTAATACTGAAAAATATGTAGACGTAGGTAGGTAATAATTTATATATCAACACTTGAAAAATTACATATATGTGATTCGTATTTTTAAAAATCAGTAAGCAAATATCAGTGCCGTGACACATTAGAATTTGCATAACAGGATTTTCATAGAAACAAATGATACCTATATGTTAGCAAAATTTAATAATCGCTATTGCTATTAGCATTTGCGAGCATGTTTTTGCCACATAAGTGACAAAACCACATCATAGAGCATTGTGGCGTGTCTATAAAGTCCGTGGTGCTGAATTCGGCGGTACAGCTGTGTATCAAAGGTTTGTTCACCTCAGGAAAACCAATCAAAGCTTTCATGTTGAGTTCGAATAAGCTAAAGAAAAGAAGGAAAACAAGTAGAAGTGGTTATTTGCAAACTTTATACAGTAATGAGTAACCCCACTGAAATATTGCCGGTGTGACGATACATTTTAAGTCACTCATTCAGCATTTACACTATTGGGCTGAAGCAAAAAGATTTAAGGTGCCTGCAATTTTTTTTAAATTTTCATTTCTAAAAACAAATTTAATTCATCCACTGTTTTTCGCCCGATGTTTGCTTTTGTTGTTTTTCATGACAACCCTGTATAAACATTTTCTTTACATCCATGTAAGACTTCAAATAATGCTCAGTTCTGCTTCGGCTGGAAAGGTGTGGCGACTGGTTCATTAGCTTGGTACGTTAGCGTTCAAACCATTTTGGTTGTCTGGTTTTCTATGTGGACGAGTTTTACAATTTTAATGAATCAACTTGCTGACGACATGTTGCCTCTAAGCAGTACCGTGTGTTACGTTTGCCAGATTTTCAGGTTTAAAACTCAACATCGACAAGACATGTCTTATTTTGGATGGGATCAAAGATAAGATCGAAAATGAAACCAAAATGTTCAGAACCAAATCATAACTGGGACCAAGGTGACTTCCGTCTTCTTACATTCACTTTTACTGTAGACATTTATATCAATTTCGTCAGCACTCAATATTACTCCTTTATAGAATATATTCTTTTGGAGTACATTCCTGACCCACATAATGTAATTATTAGCAAATTCCAACAAAAATATTTTCAATATATCTGGAACAACAAACCTGATAAAATAAGAGAAGCCAAATTATCTGTGACAAACGAGGTGGAGACGTTAATATGCCAAATATGAAACATTCATGCAGTCTAAAACATCAAAGTAACAGGTAAGTTCAACTGGAGTTATTTATTCTTTTCTGATCTTTGGTGCTGGCAGCGTTTTTGATTATACGTTCAATGCCCGAAAGAAGAATGTTTTCCATTGATCCACAATAATCATTATAAAGATGTATTTAACTGGAAATTTCTTGGAAATTCATAACAAGAAACGAATCTGATCATGACGTAAATTATGCATTTGCCCTAGAATGTAATCCAGTCTTATAAACAGTGGCTTGACAAAGGAGTTCGACCGATCAACGATTTGTTTGAAGTGAATCACAGTATATATTGCTTTGAAAACTTTGTAAAACATTTTAATCTGAGCACTGATTTTCTCTCATCTACTAGTCTCATTATATCGGTAAAGCTATATTTGAATATATTTAACCTAGATTGTAAAAATACCTTATTATTTACCAGTGAATATGAAACATCTCCTTAGAGATGCAAAGGGGGCAACACGTTTTAACAAAACAATAATGTCCGAAATTATAGGAAGCAAATTCTTTTGTATTGTTTGGTTGTATTGTTGTCTTTCCACAGGATACCAGTTTTATTGGTCCTATTGCTTCTCCTCTCTCTCAGCACAGCAGTCGGTTGTCCATTGTCAAGTTGCTCTTTGTAAACAACGGAAACATCCTTGATCAGCAATTATATATAAACACACACACACACACAATCTACTCATCTATCTATCTATCTTTATCTATATCTATCTATCTATATATTCTTTTAACACTTCACACACTCTTAATTTACAGCACATAATCAAAACGGAGGATCGAGTTCAAAGCTGTGCTTAACTTTTATGGGAATCACATTTAGAGAAATGGTACCATTAAGATACTCCAAAGTCAGTATTGTGTGTGGCCTCCTATGGGCATTGATGAAAGTCTGAACATGGTCTGAATTAGCCACAGTCACTTAGGTAAATAGACTGCGAAATGCCTGGTCGAGTACTGCAGCAGTTGTCGGACTTGGGTGGACATCATTCAGTCTTCTTTGAATCTCTTTGAATAACCTGGTCCAAGATTTTGAAACACCACTTTACCAGCTATGTGGCCCAGACCGATGGAACACCACACCATGATGCTTGGACCACCACTCGAGTCTCATTCAACAATACTCTCATTGGAAAACAGTTCCCATCGGCTTTCATTAGAAAAAATACACTTCTCCATTGTCGGCAATCGTCGGCCTATTGCAGTGAGTTTTGCCGGTGAGCACAGGACTACGATATGTCTTTGATAACAGAGGTTTCTTCCGTGCAAACGTCGAGGCACTGCATCGGCAGTGATGGGTCTGTATGAGATCAAATGGTCTGACATGCTGTTCCCATCGCCCTGGGGAAGCGACCCTGCAGATGGTTGTGCATAATCTGTAGCTCTGGACGTTGTGATTTTACTGCGTGGGCGGTCTTGGACGCTGTTTGTAACATGAGTCCAATCCTCCGGTCGGTAGATTATCCTAACATGAACGTTAGAATAATTGGTTCCCCACCGTGCAGTCTGGTAACTTACAATCGTGCCAAGACTTGTTTTTCTTGATTTCTGATGAAGTCATGTCATGGCAATTTTGACAAAACAAAAATGAGTCTAGTATAGGACACACTTGCATTGGTAGGGTTGTTACAATACATTTTCATTTTCACGAATGGCATACGGAACGTGTTAGGTGCGTTTGGTTCACTTGTTTTTTCATCAGAAAAACTAAAATGTGTCGATACTTTCTTTCCTCGAGAGATGGTCACTCTAATTTGCCCTTTTCAATACAAAAGTTGTCCTAAAATGATAGATAGTTATTGAAGACATTAAAATGTACATACATACACTCTTTCGTTCTCAGTAACAATTCTGACGTTGACATTCATGAAGCTGACGCCTACGCTATAACATTCACTTATGACTTTCTTTCACAACCAAGAGGTGTAGTGACGTTTTGTCATTGATATATACCCGGCGTCATTAATAATGGGTCAAGCGATTGGTAACACTATTTCTTAAAGGTTGTAGAACCATCGTATTTGTTTTCGATTTTGTTTAAAGTATATATAACTGATTGTTTTATAAACTTGATTCTAGGACTAAGCATATATTGTCTTGACAGTGATGTGATGATCGACATAAATCTGCAAGATCCAGATATTTATGTGGTGATAATAACTGAGACTCTATTTACTAGTATTTTACTGTCGCTCACTGCTCGGGTACGTGTAAGTGAAATCGCAGCTTAAAATGGGGCGGGTTTTCTTCACTTGCTGAAAGGGTCAGGTTATAGCCTTTTGGAATCTGGTCAAACCCACCGGCAGGTTGCTGTCCGCCTTAATATAGGTCAGAGTTCTTAACGCAGCATTAATTATACCTAGTACTCGACTGCCAGTGGTCGATGGTAACTTCTGAAAGATGGAAAGAAAGAAAGAAGTTAAAGATCGAAATCTTATTCTCATATGGCAAGGCAAACTTTCTTTACGAACTTGATAATGCGAACGCGAAAAAGGTGCACCTGTGACACGTGAGGAGGGTCCACAAGATACTAAATGACCGAGTGCTTTATGTTTGTCATTTCCATTTTTGAGAGTTGTCACAATCGATCTTTGCTAATGCTGTTTCAACTTTTTGTGTCTATGTCACGATGCGTCACGTTTGTTATGATCAGACTCTTAGTTTCATTACTTCAAAGAAACATTTCTTTGCTATATAACACATCACCCTATATTAATTGACCTTTGTATAGTATATATTGCATATATTCACAAGGTTCGGGGAGTGTTTACTAACCAAAACACATCTTTATCTTGTCTCATATTTCTGAAACGTTTGTTGCAAAGGTATCGTCCTTGGCGATTGCTTTAGAGTTGTCTCCCTTTGATTCCACTGCGTTTGGTATTGCTGTAATTATACAGCGTTTCATTTAGAGATAATAACGCTTAAAAAGGTGTTTTTCCCCCAATTACATTTTCCTACATTTTATATGTTTTCATTGAATCGTGCTTCTTTCAGCTTCAAAAGAAATTATTTCATGTGTAATTTGTTTTAGGACAAAGTATATAATGTCGCGACTATGAAATGATACTCGACACATATCCGAAACATCCAGATGTTAATGTAGTCATCATAACCAAGACGCTGGTCACTAACTTTTCTCTTGTCGGAATTATTACAATTATGAATTTTATATAGAAGAATACGTTATTAACACAGAAACACGACTTTACGGTGATGACTCACCGAACATATCAATCGAGTGTAAAATACTAAATTTATGAGAACGGTTTAATACTAAAAGTAATATCACCACCGTGAATATCCTGTGAATATCACCACATTGTATATACCCGGCGTACATCAAGTTTTCTGTATTTTGATTAGCAGCTTCAGGCTTTACTAGGCACAACCAACTCCTTAAGTCAAAGTATTTTTAGGTAATCATACTTATGCCATTATGCATTTTCACGGGATCATTCTTTTACGTTCTAGGTATTGCGGTTTTCATTTAACTGTTTCTGTTTCCAGTTTATGTAAATTATGCAAACACGGGCGACGTTATTTTGATGACTTAAGCCTTTTTCGGCTTAAGGAGAAATATAAATGGGCTGCTTCACTCACCCATTCACTAGAAACATTATATATAAGGAAGCAAATAACTCATTTCTGTTATTATGTTTTCCTGTTTCAGACATAACAAATACCTAAAACCGTTCGAAATTCAGTTATCCAATAAATGAAATAGTCGAAATATACAATGTCTATTCAGATAGTATGTGTTTGCCTTTCGGGTACAGTAAGTGTCATATTGTTTTCAGGAACAGAACCAAACTTTGGCACCTGCAGCTCCTCCTGTTCTGGGACAAACGTTGTCTGTAATAACGGATATTGTGTGTGTGACATCATGTATATCAAACTCGGCAACAGGTGTGTCCAAAGTAAGTATTGGAAACAAATTATCATGTCTTGTGACGCAACGAAACGCCATCACAGGTGAGACAAAAGAAACTTAAAAGAAAGTATGGGCAAAAATGCCAAAACCAAAATTTTACATCACTTGTGACATGTGTATGAATGGATTATTACCAAAAGAACGTACTTATAAATACATAGATTAGGACACTGAACAGACATTAACAATATTGCAGAAGGAGAAATATAAATGGACTGAATACAGAATTGTGAGTGGACGGGGGTTTGCTGGGTTTCGTCTGCTGGAAACGTGGTTTCCAGGCACATCCTAGGTTTCTGTACAATACGTTCTGTCTAGCAGACGGCCACTGTGTTGATGGAAAACAGTGTATATAAGTCTTCGAATTCATCAGCAGCATTGCAGTCTATATCTATGAAAGAAGGCGTTTGGTACTAAAGCAGCGTTTCCTCAACATTGCTGCTGAGGCTCACCGCTAGTTCCACTTGAACTCTTATGGTTACTGTTATCCAGAAGGCAATTAGGGTGTGTCGTATAAAATCGAGGTAACCGTTGCCACAAAGTTTACATGTTGTCTCTGTATTCTGTGGAATAGCAACCGATAGCTGAGTTATATACGTGTCTGACCGATGTCCACGTTGATGCTGGTCCGGGTCAATGCCTGCTAACCATTCTGCAGTATGCCTTCTCAATATTACTTCAAATGTCTGCCGTTTCCGATGATGTTTACTCGGGAGTATGTCACGATTGAGGAAAACTTGCAGGTTGTAGTTGCAAAGGATGTCTTCAGTATATGGTACGAAACTTTGTTGGTAGACGTTGTCTAAAAGACTAAAAGAGAAAATTGATACAATGTTTTATAAGTTTCTTAGAAATGTTTTAGGGGAAGTGAGCAGATTTGAATTCTGTGTATCTCCTTTGTGATTCGTAGCAAGTTTATGATCCTGAAACACATGTCAGTTCTCGTCGTCCTTACAGTGATTTGGCCATGTAATGCCACCAGGTAGAAGAAAGGGAATTACAGAGTCCACATGCATACATCATGCAAGGTAACATTGTCTTGTGAACAGAGCTTGCAGAGCTTGACTCCTTCCGGCTTCAGGACTTGGACGCAGGCTTTACCTTTCTTGCAAGAGTGGGTCCCAAGGTCATCATTCTTCAGGTGATTGCTGACTTGCATCTGTAGGTGGCATTTGGACGATGTCGTGGGCACAGTCTCGTCACTGATGTGACATACTACTGTAGAAGATCCAGTTTCTTGACGCTTTGTAGGATTGACCTCATACCTCCACTTCATGGCATATTTAGACACAATATCTAGCTGACTGAAGGACACTTAAAGATAATGCTAACAAAGTGACATCATCAGAACTCAGCTATCATCAAAACTCAGATCTATGACAGCGTAGTTTGAAGATTGACCATGTAGTTCGTCTATGAATAGGAGGTAGAGGGTTGAGGATAGGACTCCTACCTTTCGTTTCTCTTGTTGTGTTTGAAAAAGCTCTTGACTGGATTCCAACAATGCTGTATATCCTGCTCATTTCATTACTGTAATGGGTGGCGTCTGTAAGGTTGAATGTGGTAGTTGTACAGCCATATCTAGACTCACTTTGGTAGGCTTGTTGCTGCTGGTTGGGAAGTGGAATGTTGTTTGACTCGATCCTCTTATCGCGTCTGTTATGAAGTAGCTGGATAGGCTATAGCCTACAGTCACTTTTAGGTTTATCGCCATCTTTACGGATTAGATTGGTGGTTCCTACTTTGCATGGGTGAGGGATGTGGCCTGAGTTTAGCATGCTGTTAAACAGATCAAGACGATGTGTTTGGAAAGTACGTAACCCAATTCATAACGTGTTAACTACAGGATAGTTTTCATTTATTAGAATTTCGTTCTTACAATAAGTTATGCAATTACCTTATCGTTACAAACATATCAATTCGCGATGTTATCTTACCGCTTTATACGCTCTTCTGAAAACGAGCGATTAGCTTGTCTGTTGACCATCTCTCCACGAGACCTTCGAAAGATATGTGACGAGGTACCTGAATTATCTGCCCTGTAACTACGTATGTGATTACCTGCCCTTTAATCACTTAAAATAATCACCAGATCCTTACAATGTCTGCCATAGATTAGATGTTATTTCTGTATTCTGTCTGACTCTGTAACTTGTAAATTTTTTAGGCTACGGGTGGATTTGTTTAACTCTGTATTGTAACTGGTTAACTCAGGCGATGAATGTGCTGTGAAGAGTCTAATGTTGTTCACTTTAGGATTTCAAAGTTAGTTTAAAGATGAAATTTTTGTCAAGGCTTGAACCTACAAGGGTGAGTGGACACTTTGATAGAAAACAGCAAATGTTATGGGTATTTCAGTAGAATCCCAGATCACTGTATTGTTAACGTCAAGATGAGCATGTTAGTTGGTATGTCACTGACACGTGTCGGCTTTGTTTACAAGAACTGGTGATCCTTCATTAGTATCAAATACTTTACTTCTTATTTCAGGTTGTGGTTCAGCTGGTTATGGATCAGGCTTCACACTTTTTCACGATAGACTCCTCGGTGAACACAACGACAGGATTTTCGACTCCGTTCCAACAACAGAGGCGTGCATGGGTCTGTGCCTGTCAGAAACAGGCTTTACGTGTGTCACTGCTGACTATCAACATCAATCGAAAAGATGTCACCTCAGCACAACACCTTGGTATAATGCACCTTCCGTCACCATTAGCACTGCCTATCACCAACTTATCCGTAATTGCGCTTAAAAAGCATTAATTGAGAGGTCACTAGTAAGTTCTGTGTAACACTGTTCGACTGTCGAAAGGGTTTTTTTTCTATATGTTAGACTGATTTAATTTAAGGTAGGATGGCGTGCACACTGTAATTTTGTACCTAATGCTTCAATAATGAATCAGAACATAGAGTTAGCTTAGTTAAACGCCGATTTCACGAGAATTCAGTAATAATAACGGCTTTTGGGGTGGGGTGGGGTTGGGGGCGGAGGTCATAGTTATCTGGCGCAACCTGAATGGAAGCTCGTTAAACAGTGGATAATGTAGACACGGGCTGTCGTAGTTCATGGTTAGACGTTGTTCCAAGAAAGACTTCTTCAGTCAGGACGTTGGAGCACAATACTCCTGCGTGTGTTACTGTATTATCAGCCACAGTGGCCTTGTTGCAGTATGTCTCTCTTGTTTGGCATATATATATTAAAGCTTAAACCATGGCTCTTTCTTTTCAGACCTAGGTTTAACTGACCGCGAAACCTGTTAAACCCGGATCTGAACTACTTTCTAAACGACAAACAAGTAATTTGCAGTTACGTTTTTTGGGGGATAATCTACATTTTCGTGGGCTGCTTACCTTGATATGGGTATTTAGGGTGATCTTACAGCTTGACCTGAGCTACTCTACATATGCATGACCCGGTAGGTCAGTTGGCACACACGGCAGGTCGAGTTAGATGTGTTAAATAGGGGAACAGAGAATGTTAAACAGCGATCTTGTTTGGACTGTCCAGACGTGATTATAGTCAGCTGAAAAAGGCGCACGGTCACGCAATGCATTTGTATTCACTTGACCAGGTCAAGCTGTACAAGCTGTAACTCTGAGATGAACACTCGTGTCTGACTGAGCAGCCACTGCGCATGATGGAGTAAAGATATGGTTGTAACAGTTTTCAGAAATTTTTGCCGGGACACATCATTTGCATCATTTTACATCATTTATGCTTAAATGTGTGAAAAATATATGAAACAGACATAATATACCCTAAGTATATAATACATTTACACACACCTTTACACATATATAGATACACACACACAAACGAGCAAACACATACATGCAAATATTTAGAAATGCACGTATATTCACAATCACAATCAGAACTGATAAATGATGATTGGAAAGCGGATTCAGGTTTTCTCAGTCAAGAACAAATTGTATCCACTTTTCCACTTATTCACAATCACATGCATACAAATTTTCTCAGATAAAACTATCCTTTGGTCAGGTACGAGGATTGTAACTTGCTTGGAGCTTCAATATCTTTGACTCAGATAAAATTAATCTTTTAATCATAACACAGGGTTCCAGCTGGCCAGGGTATGACATTAAAGCATTTACCACTCATATCATTTTCCACATACACATGTTATTGTAAATGATGTAGAACACTGTCAGATGCTTTGGGGAATTCTGTGAACAACAATACATTCTACCCATTGATTTAGAAACATGAGCCTGTGCTAAGAAGTACAGAACAGATTTATTATCTCGGGTACTGTAGCTCCTGCTTAATCCAGCTTGATCTTCTCTCTGCAGCTCATTTACTTCACGCCACCCGACAATGCCGTTGTTTAAGATCTTTGTGAAGAGTTTGCCTGTGACAGGTAGTAGGGAGATTCCATCTATAGTTGTCAGGATCGGATCTGTCTCACTTGTTATGTCGCTAACAGACTACAGCCTCTGCCCAAGGACTGGGGGATAGCCCTGTGCTTAGAATGATCTTAATAGAGTCTTCATGGATATAGTAAGATATGCACATTGTTCTTAATGTGCTCATTTAGTACTCAGTATGGCCCTGAAATGCTTTTTGGGGGCAAGTCATTGACAGCAAGTTTCATTCTGTGAAATTTCATTGTCTAAAATGGCATTTGTTTCTAAAGTTACATGTATATTTTTCAGTTATTCGGTGTATAACGGTTTGCCTAAAATCAACTGCATGGTCTGTGTCATTTAACAGAGTTTTGAAGTTGTCCATCCACTCTTGAGTCAGACTTTTGTCTTATTGTGTGTTACCTTTTCTGTTTTAGCTTTTAACACTCCTCCATAAATCAGGTATGGGGCATCCTTTGCATTAATATGCATTAAAATCGTGGTCTCATTTTTCATGTTCAAAAGCACTACATTCAAATTATATTTTAAATGTCTTTCCACCAGATTTCATGGCATTCCATCTGATATTTTGATATTGTCCGAATGAGGCTCGTGATTGTAATGTCCGATATTGTTGTTCTGCTTTAGACTGTTTGACCTTTGAACTGTACGGTATACAAAATCATATTCTTGTACGCAATGAGATAAAGAATGAGCGGTAGTCTGTTTGGGATAACGTGAACCTGACTTTTACAGCATCTAGAAAGGCATAACAAGACACAATTCTTGTAAATTTCCATTATATACTGAGAATAAAAAGGTTAGCGCCAGCCTGTTCCAAAATATAGATGTGAAGCTGTGGAAATGTTAGGCTGAACTAATTGGGAAGACCAGTCCATATTTAGAGAAGGTTCATCTGGGAACTGTTTTAGGGATGTCATAATCATCTGTGTTTACAATTAAAGGAAATATTATCACAGATATGCTGACACAGCTATTTAAAGCAAAATAAATATTCCTGTTGTGCTTATAAAACACTATTAAATTTAAGTTTCACTTGTTAAAAGTGACAATCGTGTAACCATATAACAGTCAGTTCTGATTTTCACTTTTCAAAGAAGGAAACCTTTCTGAGGAAAACAAAAAGCATGTTTTCCAAAGCACATGCATCTTGATGAAAGTAAAACAGAATTTCCATTATGGTTTTGTTTTTAAAGTGTTAAACCCAATTATGATAGCTCGATTTTTTCTGAAAGACTTCCCATTTGCCAACCTATATATGTGCAAAATATACTTGGTGGCGTTTAACGTTATATTCACAGTATAGATTGCGCCAAGTTAATATTTACACAAAAAGAGGATTGCTCCTTCTGAAAAAGGTGATCTCAGTCTGTGATGTTGGTGCAGTGATGTAAATGAACGTGGGTGTACTGGGAATGTCAAGAGACACATACCATTTGCAAAAACTACAATTTTTAATAACTTTTTAATATTTTTCCGTATTTTTAATAGTTTGAATACATCTTGTGGATTTCACTTTGAAAGCATCATGCAGAATATTCAATGTGGTTTCCGTAAGAACAGAAGTACCACTGGTCATTTAGTGCGTTTGGAGTCATTTGTCAAAAACGCTGTAGTCAATAAGCAACATGCAGTGACTGACGTTTTCGCTCAAGAAATAGCTTACGACACTACGTGGATATTAGATCAGCATTCGGCCTCATATAAAATATTTGAGAAATAAATGCCTGAAGGCACTAGACATTTTGAAAGTTGTTTCGAACTTGAGGTAAGGAGGGGACCAGAAGACCCTCCTCCAACTGTACAGGGCACTGATCCGTTCAAACCTCGTTTATTGCTCAATCATTTATGGTGGTGCCTGTAAAAGCAATCTTAAACGTCTTGATTCTATCCACCACCAGGGTCTAAGGCTTTGCCATGGGTCTTTCCGCATTTCTGCTATTGTGGAGTCTTTGTGTTGAAGCAGACGAGTATGTCGAAAACTTTATTCCAATGGGTCCACACCCTCCACACAAATGCCTGTTTCATCCCCTGTATCAGGATGTACATAATACGAATACAAATATTTCTTTCAACTGCTGGCAATGAGCTAGAAAATATAGCTCTTTCCAGTCTGCTTTCTTCTTCTCCTTGGCACTTGGTTATGCCACAAGTAGATCAAGCTCTGACAAAGTTTTAAAAATCAGAAACTAACGAATTACAATATAAACAACACTATATTCAGTTGAAAAATAAATATAGTACATACAAATCCTTATTTACTGATGAAGTAACTGCAACATTAATAGCTCTTAAAAATGTTACAAAACATCATAAACATACACAATGCATAATCTTTTCGGACTCTCTTCCTTGCATTCAGGCTATTATAAATATGTCTTGCAAACATCCACTTTTAATAGAAATTCTTGAATTATATGATGATCTTGTTACTGACCAAAGCGACATCATTTTTTGTTGGTTGCCAATTGCAAGCCATGTTGGAATCACTGGTAACATAATGGCCGACTTTGCTGCTAAGGCAGCGCTAAAAAAAGTGTGACACCACTTCTGACCTCATACTCTGATTACAAAGCTAACATTAGAGCTTACATCCGTGATCTAATGTGGAAGAAGTGGAACACTCAAGTAGGTATGAACAAATTACATGCAATCACACCTTATATAGGTTATATCTACTTAGGCTGTCAGTCCAAATTTGAAGAGGTCATCATGCGACGATGTCTAATTGGCCATACTAGATGCACTCTCAGATATTTATTGAAAGGCGAAGATCCTCCGTTTTGCATCCCTTGTGATGAAAGCATCTCCTGCTTGACTCTGTTGAATATTTCACCAGAAGGGATAAATATTTTAAATCACAAACTGTGAAGGATATTTTTAATAATAACAGTTCTCATTTAATTGTTGCCTTATTAAAAGAATTTAAAAAAGAAACTGATTTGTGAATAGATATGTATTTTATGATTGGAAGTTTGAATTGGTAATGAGATTGTTAGTGGTGTATCCTTGAGCGGGGTTAAAGTACTGTAAAATTATTGTCCTCCCCAGAGCGTAAGTCCCAAAACATCCAAAGTACATTAAAACTGTCCCGTGTTTTTAATCGTAGCATATGTGTGTTTTTAATTTTAGCTAGATGTGTCTAAATTGCTATCAACTGAGGTGATGGTGTAAATCCAGCTAGGGTCCATGCAGGAAGCAAAGGTACTGTAAGTCCCCATGGTCGTTAGTATGGTGATATAACCTTCGGTGGTTATACTGTCTTGACCACATTTTAAATCAATTTTAAAGATAGATGCTATATGTAGTTTTACTTCTAAATTACTGTGATATTCTAGTTGGTGATACTTTCCTCCGTTGGCAGGTTTTAATACTTTCTATGTATTTTTGGTGAATTACAACTTGTTCTACCACGATATGGCTGAAATAGTCCCGACGTAGCTTTAAAATTTAAGTCACTCACTCACTCTTCATGCAAAATATAGCAAGCAAAAGTTAAAACGTCATCAAAAAGGTGGCAACTTTTGTAACAAAAACTGAAAGGTTGGCATCTGTTTAAATATTTACAGTTAAAGATAACATTTGTAAAAGGATAAGAATCACATTGATTGGATCGTTATTTTCCGGCCGAATGCCAGCAAAATTTGTTCTTTAGTGAACTTCAAATTTACATCCGGAGTATGCTTCCACAATGCGATTCAGAAAGTGGTCAAATGTAACATATGCCATATTTCGGATTCGACTTTCTTAGTAAAGTGCACATTCTAGGACTGTTTTGGTTGAGTCCCATCCAGGAGGGTGAGGGTTCGAATTCTGGATTTGACTTAACCAAAAAAGATCTAGAATTTGTACTTTACTAAGAACGTGTATTCCCAAATATGACATATAATACATCCAGTGTTCATGATTGTGACAAATAGGAGTAACCTTGCTACTGTCATAGTAGTCTCTGATGAATGAGAACAATAGATGCACATGTAGTGATTAATGTACTGCATCTATTATCTGTTAGTGAAATATGGAGTTTGTACTGAACAATTGCAGATGGGGGTGTCTTTGGAACAGCCAAACGAAATAAGGTTATATTGTTGCATATAATTTGTATCGATTTCATTTTCAAGTAGTCTATTCCATTTTACGCAATGTTGAATTTTGATTGAATTTGTTTCAAGTAAAGCCCTGTGAAATATTTGACTTCCGTTTTGTTGTCCAGTGCAAAAGTTTACATAAAGTGGTTGAAAAAGAGTTTTGTTTTTTCGTGATGATTTTTAAGTTGATATTACTTCTTTGGGGGAATGTCTTAATTGAGTTAATGACTCCTGAATATTCTAGAATGTTTGTTTTAATATTTTGTTTATTTTCAAAGATATTACAAGTAGAATTTCCTGATGATTCAAAACATCATATATAAATATAACACCCTTTGCATTCCAGCTTCGATAGAATATAGTTTTCCCATAGATATTCTGATTACACCAGATAACTTGAGAGGTGATACTTTGTGAATCTGCTGTCCCATGTCCAGATAATTAATCCCAGCAGACATTCAGAAGATCGAGCAGTTGTTCCAAACAAGTGGACTGACAACCTTTTCTACATTTGAACAAATATATTAAACATAGTTGCAGAATCCAGACTGGGTAGATTTTCAGAAAAAAGGATTACACAATTTTGCTATGGTAGTAACAAAATTGTCTTAATACAGAAACATTTTTATCTTGCATTATTTATTTTATATTAGGTGCATTGAGACCAGCATCTTCAACAGTGCATATCAGCAGGACACGTTTGACTTCATCGGGTTTCTTTCCCCTTGAAAGTCCTCAATCGACTTGTCCGGAAATCTTCAATATCCAAGTCCAGTTTTGTTCCTAGTAGATCAAAATGACTTTGTTCTAGGTTTAGATTCCATTTAGATTCCGTTTCATGTGACGACAGCTCCTGTACAAAGCGACACCTATCTGTACACTTGATTTCATATTCTTATACAAAACCTTTATCCAATGTTTAATTGATTGTCCAAAATTATAGAAGATAATTTTTATTCAATAAATGACAAATCAACAGATTTCTTTTTGAAACCTGTTAAATAATAGATGTCCCCGGATTTGTTATGTATGATACATATATACTGCACATAAAGCCTTTTTGGTCCGTTTAGAGACCCGTTCCAATTTCCGTCTAACGTGCACTTACGTTTTCAAACAAAAACCTCGGACTTTTTTACTAGTAGAAGTTGGGTAGATGGAAAATGAGGACTAAACAGAATAAAGAAGTTGTGTATCCATAAAAATAGACCTCATTCTTCAAAACCTCGGAGTCGGTTTTGATCCTTCACATGACATTAATTTATCTGAGGTTACCATAGAAGGATCAAAAAAGACATACTTACTACAGTGCAAGGTAAAACCAGGCTGCTAGTTTTCAAACTACACTTGGAGGTGTGGGCTTTCCTGTGACATCTTAAACCTAACGTTTCCGCAGCAATTCCTATTCCATTTTTATAGCTGAAAATAGATTTGTTGAATATTGTGGCAAAGAAAACATTCCGATTGCACTACGATTGAGAACCGTTTACTGACAGGGCATCACGTTCAGTTACAGTAGATCTATCATCATTGCAAACCGCGTAACAAAGCGTGCTGGTGACTTATTAATTGGGTTATTCCTTAAGTTCCAACCGTAACCTGACTCAGTGAAGTATTCTGTGCAGCTTCTTTCACGCTGAAGGAAATCACACATAAGTTCGTGGAGTTCGTTTTGTCTATAGCTTCTTCCACACTGGAAAGAAACATACATATTTTGGCTGACCATATTTAGTTTGAGTGACATATTAGAGTGAGAGAGTGAGCGAGTGAGCGAGTATGTTTTTTCCGCCGCAGATATTGCTGGAATCATGGTGCATGTGGCGATAAGCAACAACCAAACCCAGTTTGCATGTATAACATCAGTGCGTTACCGATCTAGTGCTGGTTAAAATTGATTGTAAGCTGAAAGATCATGAATTACTATTGCATATTCAGTTATCCTATGTCACTGTGCCATGTTATCATCACTGGCATTTGTATTATTGAATATTGTATCGACTGTCAGTGTTATCTTGTTTAATTGGTTTATAGACCTGAAACAGTTTTATGTTTTGTGATTTCATAATATCAAATGCTTGTTTTATATGGGTAGAATACAGTTATAACAGCTTTCTTTAGTTGGTAGCTTAAGGCAGTCTGGAATACATGTACATACATAAAAAATCGTTCTAGCATCCGCCTCTTGGTATGAGTACAATCTTACAAACTAAAGGGGTTATTTGGACCAAATATGTAACTTTTGTAAAAAGGGTGAGTGATTTTAGCTTACGCCACTTTAAGCAATATTCCAGCAATATCACGACAGCGGACACCGGAAATGGACTTCACACATTGTGCCCATTTGGAGAATCGAACCCAGATCATCGCCAATAAAGATCAAACGTTTTAACTGCAGCATGTGGAGTTGTCGACCAGACCATGCCAGTGCCTGGAGTTACACCTGGATAACTACATCTTTATCCTGGGAGGTCCTGCTAAGAATAAACCAGTCCTGTCACTGTGGAGTGATGTATCTCTCACGCATATATTACAGCCTGACTCCGTTCTGTCAAGCATGGCTACTTCTAAATTCCTGGTGTGACAGCTTTTGTCAAAGGCTGCTTTCAACACCTGTTATTATTGGTACATCATTGACCCCTAGGACGTAAATCTTTATAAACTGGCTGTCGTTGTTAAAATTGGAAACATTGTGTAATGATTCAGATAATTATTGTCATGAGGTGTATTGTGGCATCACACAAACATGGGAAGATTCCAACAGAGTCGACCTTAAAAGTGTATAATGCTTGACATGCAGTTGGTTTAGGTGAAAAACAAGGACAATAAAAAAATGCAAAATAAGCGAGACTCTAGAAATGTTCGGTTTGATGTGTTTTCAAAGTTAATGAACAATAAGAAGGCACGATAATTCGTCGCTAATCAACTACACAGTGTTGACAAGAGATCAATAGAGAGGTGGAAAGAAGTTAATATGGAGATGCGAATCGGTAGTGCAGATTCCAGCATCTCTGTGAAGACAAGCATGGTCTGCTCATGGTGAATCAGATTATTGTGTTAGACAAAGAAAAGTCAGACTCGAACACATTTAAAAAAGATACCTTTGACGTATTAGCAGAGTAATGAGGTCTTTGTGTTGAATCGTTTAGGCGTTCAGGCGTATGGCTGTCAGTTTGTCTCCACTGTCTGGGACAAGCCTGTCTTGTGTTGTGTTAAAGATGTAGCCTAGGTGATGCACTGAGACAAAGTGCACATAACTGAATGTAGAACCTGGTGTTGTACTAATATTTACACGAATGTGCACCAGAAGATGAATGGGATGTTGATCGTTAGGCGTCACGGTCGTCGCTACCTCAGACCTTGACTTAGCAATCCTCGACATATCAGGCTGGTTCATTCATGGTTTACACGTACCTTGACAACGAGAAGTGAGTGCGTTTTAAAGCCGTTCCAGCAATAATACGGCAGCGGGGGACACCATAAATGGGCTTCACATTGTACCATGTGGGAAATCGAACCCGGGTCTTCAGCATAACAAGCGAACGATTAACCATTGGGCTACCCCTTATCCCCTTAACAACGAGGAACAGCAGTACAAGTAACTAACTGTTGTACGGTCACCTAACACCTGGTATTAACTTCCGACATTATCACCTTTCATACTCTGGCCACGATGTTTCCTTGGAGAATGTGCATACATACGACCATATTGAGAGTGGAAATTTAGTCACATTCCTAGTATTTCAGCAGCATCGTGACTGACATATCTAAAAACAATTTTAAACGATATGAATACCGGTCAACAAAACACTGCGAAATAAGTAGAATATCACAGGTTTACATTTAAATGTTGCTAGTAATCATAAAACGGTATTTCTTTTCACGAATACACGTTGTACCTCGGACAAAAGATCACCGACAGCTGATGATTTTACGATACTTCAGTCGCCTTTACGGATACAGACAACTGTTACAATCTCAGGTATCCAATTAATCTGTAAATTTGCAGTAGTAAATAAGTTAGGATCTATTTTCACGTCGGCAATATTCGTGAGTGAAACAAGTCCTACATTGATAATAGAAAAAATGCCAGTAAACTAGTAAATCATCACAGACCTAAACCTAACATTAACATTATACTCCGGCTTTGTTCGGGACAATGCAAAATAAAATGGCTGTAGATTGTCATCAACTGAAGGTATGTCACAATACTATGGACAATGGTAGTTTACAGTAGTTTTGCTACCTACATGGACCCTGGCTGGATTAAATCGCGGAGGATGAAAAAGGTTTTGTGTGAAATGGGATTTATATTCTGTATCCGGGACGACAATCATATACCACCCACGTCAAGGTACAACTATACAGTAATTACAGTTATTTATATATGCTAATAAATTCAAATACTCTGGTAATATATGTCAGAATATATCAATTAAATCAATTTCTTTTTGCAAAACTAAATTAAACTATTAAGTAAGATTGAACTTTATTAAAAGGATCCTTAACTGTTTTTACATTGAAATATATATCCCTCGTATTGAAAATCAGTCAATCATCATCGATGTACACTCTGAATGACATCTTCAAATCTGGACTGACAGCTCTATTTATTCATCATGTTACGTGTGTCATATGTTGTATATGTTGTACATACTATACATATATATTTTGTATATGGGCCAGTGGCCTTCATGGAATGAACTGATTGATGATGATAAAACGTAAAATGCATATTTATTACCGCCCATACGCCGATCTCGCTGTGAGTTATTTGCCACACATACGCGTCTCTCGGCCTTATTGGCTGACAGTACAAGTAGGTGTAACCAATATTTGGTTTTATCCGCTGTAATTTAGCTATACATTCTGGGTGGCCCATTTCTTTGGTAACCTCTATGTAACAGGTATGTGATCGGAGTATTGTTTGAGAAGCGGCATCACAGGTTTGCAAGGTGATACAGTTTTGAGGCATTCTAGTCATCCTTGGACCCATCTGTAAATATAGGCTTGTCAGGGTCACATGGGCTTTTTAACTGATTACTTCCGGGTTAGAATGGATTTTCAGCAACCCATACTTGCCATTAGAGGTGATTAAAGGGATCGGGTGGTCAACCTCGCAGAATTGGTTGACAAATGTCATCGTATTCCAAATGCGTTGATCGATGCTCATGATGTCAATCACTTCATCGTCTGGTGGAGACTCGATTTAATACAGTCCGTCGCCATGTATAACTGGAATATTGCCGAGGGCGGCGCTAAATGACTTGACCCATTATAGTCTTGCTGATAGTGAAGTTGATTTGTGTCAGATTTCTATACATTAGACAAGGTATGATCACCTGTGGCCATTCCGTTGTCAAGAGGGAAGTATTGAAAGCAGGCAGAAAGAGAACTATTTCCGATGTCAGTAGTGGCTGATGAAATGAAAGATTTAACTGATATTATAGGCAGAAGAACAAGAAAACTTAAAATATGTTTCGTCATTTACTTTTCATGAGTTTGCGTAAGGACACTATGTAGATCACGTAATAAAAATAATTGGCTATAGTCTTCATGATTATCTGAATTACAAATTTGTTCTCTTTCTTCTCCTGTTGTTTCTAGTATTTTCTACACGCACATTTTAATGATGAGGAATTCATTGCTTAGAGTGTTATCAAGTTTAAAGGCAACGGAGGCTGTGTCAGTTTGAAATCACTACTTAACCATGGTTTTAGAAAAATGTGAATTTACAGAGGACCTAAGCATTGTTTGGTTATCAATGGAACTGAAGCTCCCATACAATGACCTACTGGTTCCATCTTGATAACAGTGAATGATAACTTCTCACTAGATCACTCATGTTTGGAAAGTCAGCATTCCCAAAAAGATTATCGTGGACCGCCCATTAAATTTCAGTATCCTGGTTTGTCAAGGGACAGATCGAGGCCAGACTATGTTCCTGTGGCTGTGGCTGAATTAAGTACTTCCATGAATGACATGATACATACCTTCACAAGTTTGTCCAAATATTATCTGTTTAGTATGAATAAACAAGACCTTTAAAGAATATAATGTGTGAGTGAGTCTGTTTTACGCCGCTTTTAGCACTTGTCCAGGAACATCACAGCAGGTGACACCAGAAATGGTCTGGGGATCATGGAGTTTTGGTGTATCCGATAATTATGAATTATGTGATTCAAGGAACATATTTTTTTGTAATTTGTGTAATCAATGATTAGGTGATAGTTACCATGGGTCACATTTCGCATCATAAATTGTGATTAGATTAGTTAGGGCAAAGACAATGTTTGTGCTGATGCACTTTCCAGGCTGTAGATCAAAATAATGAAGGATTTTTATAATGTTAATTATCATTTAATCATTGAAGTTTTAAAGGAAATAGAATTATTTAGACACACTTTGAATAATATGTTTTGTAAATAGAAAGTTGATATTTTAAACATGTTGGTGTGAATCGTCAACTGCGATTGTTAGTGGCTGTACCCTCAAAGGGGGTTAAAGTAGTGTAAAATTATTGTCCCCCTGAAAGGGTACGTAAGTCCCAAAACTTTCAAAGTGAAATTCAAAGTTACCAGAATTTTACACGTAGTATATTTGTCGTTTTAAATTTCGGCTACATTTTCCTACAATCAACAGCTCCTGAGGGGATGGTGTAAATCCAGCTAGGATCCTTACAGGTAGCTAAAGTAATGTAAGTCCCCATGGTCCCTAGTATGGTGATCTACCTTCAGTTGTTGGTGATCTAATTTGACCGTACTTTGACATATACTTTATAATCATGTTTGCTCTCGTCACGATAGGGCTGAAATATTGCCGATGTGACGTGAAATTATAACTCACTCACTCACTCACTCCAGGCTGTGGATGCATGATGACTTAATGATGCTGTGTGTTTGTATCTGCAGGATATCATAGTAATTCTGCAAGATGTTTCTTATGGTATTCAGATTATAATATGTCATCTTATTAATGTTAGTTATCTTGCTATGATTGTGAAAGGACGTTTCTGTGGGGAAGAAAGTCACGAGGTATGTTTTTTTGTAATTTGGTGATAGTTATGACGTTAGTGCCAAATCAGGTTTAGCACATCGTGCATCGTGCTGTTGGCATGTTACAAGTGGGACGATCAGTTACTGACGTCGCAGGAGCAATGGGATGCAACCGTTGCACTGTGTATGACTTGCGAGGTCGTCTACAACAAACCGGCACCACTTCTGATCGCCCAAGGTCGGGTTGTCCACGTGTGACGTCACGAGCAGAAGATCGTCCCACGTGACAGAGTTCTGCCGGCCACACAAACCAGGGATGAGATGTTTAGAGGTCGACTGTCCTCACAGATCATTCGAAATCGGTTGCGGGCTGCCAATGTCCATTCTTGGCGTCCATGTCGTAACTTGACATTCTGTATGCCCATGTTTTGGAACGGCGGTGTAACCTAATGCAACTGCTTGTGGCACTGACAGTGTATCGAGTACATCTCAGCAATGAAAGAATAACAATTTATCCATCTTACCATCTCCTGTTCTTTTATAGTGCCCTGAAGAAAGAATGTGCAGTTTCTTTTTTGACTCAGTATAGTTGCGTTGTGTGCCTTTGCCAACCGACATCGTCTGCCTGACATATAATCTGACCTAGAAGATTGAGGCTTCGTGCCTGACCACTGACTTTGTAAAGTACCCTCAGTTAGTATATCTGATCTCACAGTAAATGCCAAGAGTCTAGTGAGTTGATAGTTTATATTTGTTAGCCATTACCTTACGCCCCTGACTCACGTTCATTTTACTAAAATTTGTATTGTAATTCATTGTAACTTGCTAATTGTTTGCTGAATATATTATTGAATATTTTAGACTTGTCTGTGTTATATTTTGCTGACCCAAAGGTGCTTTCTTTTACGTTTCGTCACGCCAATTTATTTACCGTAACAACAGTAAGTATGTTCTGTGCGTTCGCACAACTGAGGCGCACAACATACTCCAATATCTTGGTCTACTATTCTCATCTAGGTTCAAGTCGTCAGCTGTATGTAACAAGTTGGCATCACAAACATCGAAAGCATTAAGGCCAGTGCACCAGCTATTTAAACATAATCGTGCAATGACGTTCCCTACAGAAATGAATAATTATCTTCGACTGCCAAACGTTACCAATCCTCCTGTATGGCTCCGAGATATGGGGAACAATCAACAATGAAGCAATTGAAAATGTCCATACTTCATACCTGAAACGATTCATATACGTTGGAAAATTTGCATCAAACAAAGGAATATTGGGTGAAACAGGTCACAGGTGTATATTTGTGTATACCAGAGAGGAACTGCTGAAAAGGAGTCCTTCTGATACTCAAAGAAGAAGGTATCTTCTTCTTCTTCTTCTCAAATCTTTAGACGATAATGGAAGACGTAGCTGGGTTTTGGAGGTCAGATCTTTGCTCTTTTCAACATCTTTGGTGAATATTGCATGGATCTCTACATCGAAGATGAAGGCCACATACTGTTTATCTGTCCCAAATATTCTGCACACCGAACTAAATATTTACCATGGTTAGCATCTGCTGTGCCAAACAAATGTAGCTTAATCAAACTTATTTGTTCACAAAATCCACAATCAAATTGCTATCATTATATTTAAAGCATGTATTTGCAGCAGGCTGTTCTTGATTATTAGTTTTGTTTCTTCATATCAAATCCACGTGTCAAAATAATATGTTGGCCTGCAGTATTGAATAAACCAGCCTCAGTCTGAGTCTGAGTATTGATATTATCGATGCCAAGAAATCCATTCAAACATTGTCTACAGTTGGCTATGGTGTTAGCGGTTGGGGTCAGTTGACAGAACCAGCTTGCCCTCAGACCTGTGGGCCCTTGTACTTCACTACGAAACCGCGGATCCGACCAGCACGAACCCCGCCCCAGGAAATGGAGGGGTTGACTGAACAGAGATCCGACAGACCGTTTCAATATGTTTCTTCAGAAATGTCTGCTACTACGCCGTGTGGGTTGACATCTGTCATTTCATGAGCACATCTGTCAAACATGTATCACACATGAAGGCTTTCGGATAAAACAAATGCTGGACTTCACCAAATTTAAAGATGTCTTCACCAGACGGCAATGACGTGTAAGATATTGAAAGTGGCTTGGCGGTTGACTACAAATATAGTAAAGAAGCGTGAACGCCATGCAGCCTGTCACGTGGTGATCTCAGCTATCGAACACGATTGTTTCTTTGCTGTTTAACGCCAGTCTGGTGCCCATTTTCTGCTTGATGAAGATGTGCAATTCTGTACCAACTCACTTGTCTAAGGTGAGACCACATGTATCACATGTTCCTTGTTGTGGGTCAGTAAGGAGTCATAGAAACTCTCAAGAATCAAGCTGTCAAACACAATCACGGATTTGGAGGCGCCAGTGTAATTTATGTTTCAGTTACATGTGGTATGCATATGGTATCTAGCCCAAGGTTTGACGACGTCCTGTCAACTGATCTAACTCTGCCTACAAATGTGCCATCAATCCCCTTTATGAGGATTTGTACCACAAGAAGTCTTCTCTTGTTCCGCCTCTACGGCACAGAATTAAACCATTTATTTCTTCTGCCGGCATGGAGCTGGAAAATGTATCCCCTTCCCGTCTTCTTTCTTCTCCTCCTTGGCAACTGGTTAGGCAACAAGTTCACCTAACATTAACTACATTTAAAAAATCAGACACTAATGAATTACAATATAAACAAGAATATAATCTGTTAAAACATAAATATAGCTATTATAAATCCTTATTTACAGATGGGTCCAAGGACGGTGGCGCAGTAGCTGGTGCCACTGTCATTGGATCTAGAACAATATCTCCTAGATTACCAGATAACAGCTGATGAGAGCGTCGCGGTCAAACTTATCCAACTTGAATTCTCCATCATAAGGGATAAGTATTGAACTGTAAAAAACAGTAAAGGATCTTTTTTAACACAGTTTTAAAGGAAACTGATTTCATTGTTGAATTTTTAGTAATATGTTCTGTAGATAGGTGTAATTTAATGATAGGTCGTTAAGATTAGTAACTAGAATTGTTAGTGGCTGTACCCTCAAAGAGGGTTGAAGTATTGTAAAATGATTATCCTCCTAAGAGGGTACGTAAGTTCAAAAACTTTCAAGTCACTGTAAACTTACCAGCCTTTTTTAAGTGTAGTATCCTTGTTTTAATTTTCTTACAATCGCAAGCAGACGCGAGGATGGTGTAAATCCAACTAGGGTCCATGCAGGTAGCAAAGGTACTGTAAGTCCCCATGGGTCCTAGTCTGGTGATCAACCATCGGTTGTTGGCGATCTATAGCATGTTTTTATATTGTTTTGTCCAAATTTTGATATTAGTTATAATCTTCTACGCTAGTTTTAATTCTAATTATGATATGCTAGTAGTTTTACAGTCCTTCGTTGATATGTCTTAATAACACATATATATTCAGTGTTAATTGTTCTTGTCACGATATTGGTGAAATATTGCCGTGGCGTTAAATACTCTGACTGACTGGACTGACATTTTCAACATGGCCGTAATATATTCCCTACACTGCAGTTCTGACTGCCTCTTGGGTAACGTCAGTGGTGATTTCATGTACTGACCTTCACGTTCCCAAGACAACCCAACTGAACACATTTGGGATGACCTGGGAAGTATTCATTTCCGTTCTCCTATGGAACTGAAATATAGACGACACGTGACAGTCTGATATCCAAATGATCGTAATGAGTGAATATGATTTTACGTCGTTTTTGCGAACAATTCATTAATATCACGAGGGGGACCATCATTAAACGACTCCACACATTGTAGCTATGTGGGGACCAGTGTGGGGACCAGATCCTCGGTGTGATTAATCTCCCCTTATATGTTAGAGAATCAGATTCCCTTAAAAGTTTTAAATCGCATAAACAAAGCACCACATTTCTCATTTGGTGAATTTAAATAGAAAACTCAATGTAATTCCTACCCAGCTAAGATATTCAATGTATAGAATTGGTCTTATTGAGAACCCAGAATGTAGTTGTAAATGTGAAAATTCTTATCAGTATTTTATGGAATGTTCTTTGTATATTAATATCAGACGGGAATTGTTTCAAAATATTAGCAAAGTTTGTAGCATCAGAGCTCCAAAAAACCAAGAGGTACTATTGACGTACCTCTTACGTAAAGTGACAATGTTCAGCTTTCTAAATACGTTCAGAAATATATATAAAACTCCAAACGGTTCATGATTTGATATAATATTTATGATCTAAATAATTAGTGTATTCAATGTATTACTTCAGTTTTAATGTATTATTCTCCTTTTGTATATACCTTTCTATCCGTGCACATATAGCTTGTTTCACCTTTACATGCAAGCACTGTAAATAGGAGTGGGTTTCACTCAATCCATTCCTGTAAGTAAATATGTTTATATCAATACAGGTAACCTTGTACATAAAGCGTCCGATTCCTCATATGGGTACAATGTGTGAAGTCCATTTCTGGTGTTCTCGGCTGTACATAGCTGTAATGTTGGTAAAAGCAGTGTAAAACCTAAGTATTTCACTCTGCTACATCAGTGGGACTCCATGAAGGAAGTCAGGGGAGGGATGAAATACTGAGAAAAGCATCATGTAGAACGTTTCTTCTCATCATCCCACAGTCATCGCCAGTGATACTACACATATTGCACATTGCATCCAAATCTGCCCACGGAGGATATTCACTTCGGGACATTTGCTAAACCATACATAAAGACGAGATACTTTTCTCGGGACAATCATCCCAGGACAATGTACTTTCAGTCTATCTTAACCGACCTTAGGCATTCTGTCATATTTCCTTAATAAACATGACATAACATCAAGGTCAATTTTGAGACAATAGAGAACCTCAAAAAGTATTGCAATCCAAAATGTTCCAAATATATTTTTGTTGTTTGCTTTATGTAGTTTTGGATAACCAATGAGAACAATGAAGTCCAGGTGTTAGAAGTGTGGATAGTTATTCACAAGGTACTCACGGCGCATAATAGATAATGAGAGAGTGAGTGAGTGAGTGAGTGAGTGAGTTTTACGCCGCACTCAGCAATATTCCAGCTATATGGCGGCATAATGAGAGAATAGGGGAGATACAGTGAGAGAGAAGGCGAAGGAAGAAGGAAACGGCTATTGAACAAGCTCTGAGAACCAGAACAGATTCGTGTCCTAATTGCCATTGCAGATTCGTGTTCTATCATTTCAGCAGCTGATCAGCTGAGAACCTGACCATCCCAGTGTCATATATAGTCTGCTCCACGTGCACCGACTAAAGTGGTGATGAGTTCAATGGTCTGTCAGATAATGATGGGGATATAAGTATTGATTAATCGGCCTTCTAGAAATTGGTGGATCAATAATAAAGCATACGATTTTATGGATAACAACGACTTGCTTATTGCACAGAGTGTCATTTCTGTGACTTAGCTTGTTAACAGTGTAAGACTCTACACCGAGACGTCGTTCTATGCAGTAGACAAGACGTTGTCATCCATGTATATCATTAGGAAATAAAGGAAAGATTAAAATGAAAATGACTATTTTATTAGAGAGAAAAAATTTTAGAGTCATTCCATTTAATTTAATCCCTTTGAACTGTTTTGAGCTTATCTGGCCTATGCAACAAGTGTTGTTTTTAGGAAAACATCACTGATTGCATACATGCGGAAATACTCCACTGAATGGTGTTCAAGATTAGCGGCAAATTTTAATATGCGATTGGATTTACTTCAGATAAAACTTTCAGATGCTAGTAAGCTTTGAAACTAAACTATGTTTTGAGAATTAGGCAAGTCGCACAAATATCGTGACGTAAAAACGTCTGTTGGTCGCCACTAAAAAATATATCATGACGCAAAAATTTCGTGATTTACAGTATTTAACAAGCTCTGGGAACCAGAGCAGACAATTGTCCTAAAAGCCAACTATTATTACTGCCAAAATGTTGAAGCACTTTGGAATGAAGGCTCTAAACTCGCCAAGCATAGTCTCTGATGACGTATGATTCTCAGATATGACAGAGAGTTGGTCCGGGAAGCGAACTGAATTGCTCAGGACTCCCCTTTTGTTGAAATGAGTTTGAACAAGACCTTACACGTTTCAGATAAACAGCAACATCTGACTTGAACATGTAGCAAAACCTACGCCAAGTTGGTGTAGAAGAAATGTGATATTAGTTGCTTTGCCTTTATTATAGGCTGAGAAAGTGGGTCATTGCTGCGGTGAAAATTAAATGAAAGTATGACAATAAAACATTGATGACATCACTGAAAATGCCGTGGTGGCATTCAACGCTTACTGAATGTTTACCTCATTCGGCTTTGCCCTTTCACAGGTCTACCTAGATACTCATCCACATGCCTAATCATGGCCTGTTGGAACATTTTGCACGAGTGCGTCATAAAGCCATTGAGTCATGAGTGAGTCATAAGCCATTGAGTCATGAGTGAGTCATAAAGCCATTGAGTCATGAGTGAGTCATAAAGCCACTGAGTCATGAGTGAATCATAAAGCCATTGAGTCATGAGTGAGTCATAAAGCCATTGAGTCATGAGTGAGTCATAAAGTCATTGAGTCATGAGTGAGTCAAAAGCCATTGAGTCATGAGTGAGTCATACGCCATTAAATCATGAGTGGGTCATGAAGCAAACCAAAGTATGGTAAACCAGATGGTTGTTATCTTGTTGACAGCAAGACCCATTTAAAAGAAGAGGAAACGCAATCGTAAAAGACAAGGGTCATGCTATGTTTAACTTTTTATTCAGTTACAATTTCTGGTATCCTTTCTGCTGTGCCAGGCAAACGTGGCTGAGTTTTTAGTATAAATGAGGTGAAGAATTTAAGGTGTGATCATTAACAAGAATGTTAAGTTTTACATTAACTAAATTTCTGATAAGACTTCAGTGGACTCTAAATGAAATAACATTCCAAAAATATGTATTTAGTCCTGCTCATTACTACACTTATGCCAAGATGAAATTTCAATTAAAAAATTGAAAACAAGAAGGAATATATATCATCAATGTTTAATTCTGCTAAAGGTGAAGAATATAATGACATTTCTTCCATCCAGAAACTGTGTACAGGCTGCAGGTTCCTGATAATATTCATCATCAGTTACATAAACATTTACCCTGTTACGATACATATTAACTGTATTTGATCATTTCTGAACAACGATCAATTTGCCTTCATTGTGGCAATGGCGGTGTAAATTCAATACCAAAGCAGGACCATGATCATGAGTGATCATGTCAATTATAGGTCAACACTGCTTACTAATTGTCTCTATGGCCACACAAAAATAAAAATATCAATAACGATTATTATGGTGCTTAGAAACACGTGGTCCGTTCACAAACATTATGTAAATCAGCATTGGCTATATGGTTAGAATGGAAACTGATGCCAATGACCTTATGCTCAATAAAGAACAAAGATGCGCAGTAGTTGCGTTTATCGATGTAGAAAAAGGTAAAGGTAGGATCTGGCAGAAAATTGAATCTGAAACGATCATCATGCGATAGGGACATAAAATTTGTCCCAAAGCCTCTCCATCCTAACTAAACAACTAGGACATCAATGTTAACCTAGAATATAATCACTTAGGAAGTACAACAAACCTGTGTTTAACCCTTGTTTAACTATCCTTTGTTAAGACGTGTGCATCCTCTTTACACAACCAAGCTGTGTCTCAGAATTTGAACAGAAAATATGTACCGGGTATCCAGTAGAATGGAGTGTTGTGAGAGTTCACACCACAATAAAATTCTCAGTATGTGCTTGTGTTCATAAGCTCGGAGTATAGACCTTTTTGACATATATTGATAACTTTCACACTCATGAGTCAAAGATTTGGAGTATATCAACTTAACCAACTTCTTTATTTGTTAAACACAAATACTTGAAAGTAGTCGAAAGTTGTGTTTATTGATAGATGGTACTGATGTTGCGTAATGCAGAGAAAAGTTCAAGGAATCAAAAAGAAATTTAAAAAATGAATGACCTGGTCACAGTTCATGGCTGTCTTTTGTCTTATTTTTTCCGTGACTTCATTCATGTTCCGCTGACACTAGTTATTGTGATTGCAGATTATGATTATAGGGCGGTCCCACAGATTTTTACAAAACGTCTCAATACATGTAATCAGTTTGTTATCTGTTTAGAAATTACAGTGCCGGACGTGTAAATTGTACTTGATACGTAATGCTTGAAGAATAGCTATGAGATACCGCTAAATAAAATAAGTGAAATGTTTCTCGGGCATCGGCGTGTCACTTTTATTTGTGCGCTTAACAATTTTTATTGCCATCTGAAAAAATTATTTTGACTTGGCCGCGTCCCGACTATAAGAATGAGTTCTGCAAGAACGAGTGTGACTGAATCTGCAGCTTATTAACACTGTCTAAATTTCTCAAAATGTATTTCTGAGAGAAAAAAAAATAAAATCTGTTCCTCCCTAGTCATTTTTTTCTATCAGAAATTAAAACAAAGTCCTACCGTTCTCGTCACTTTTGAAAAAAATGTGCACGAGAAACACTTAATATTCTATGCAGCCTAATGTTGATACATTACCTCAGAAGGGAAATTATGTTGCAGTTGCAACGTTTGGACCGAGTGACGTAACATGTATTCTCAGAAAGTAAAATGGGTCCACGGTAAATGTCGACTGGATCACCCGTACATGCACGTATGTGAGTATGGGAGCTTTTATTTCTACGGAACCAGACGGGCACAGAGCATATGTATATGAATTATTTTAGAATAGTGATACCACCAGCTGTTCGTATCTTGCCCCATCAGAGCACCCGTCGTGATCCTTTCTAACGAATTTTCACCTGAAATATTCGGGAACGTATGTTATGAGTCAAAGTAGGGAATTGCGTGGGACATCATGTTTGTCACTGAATCACGTAAGTCCGAGGTTTCCGCCACGTTTGCCATAAAACGTTTTAAAAGCTTTTCCGGGGTCTTGGATGTTGTGACCTTGATCGAACAACTCGGTATGACGCTCTTTGAAGTCTTGCTAAAAAGAACATGCTTGATAGTACCTACCAAAGTTGGAGTATTGAATGAGTGAGTGTGTTTAGTTTTACGCCGCACTCAGCAATGTTTCAGCAATATGGCGGCGGTCTGTAAATAATCGAGTGTGGACCAGACAATCCACTGATCAACAGCACAAGCATCGATCTGCGCAACTGACATGTGTCAACCAAGTCAGCGAGTCTGACCACTCGATCCCGCTAGTCGTCTCTTACGACGGTGGAAATTATCAAGCGTCAAACACTTAGATGGGGTTGGCGAAGTCATCGACGTCAATGCAACCCGACCTATAAATGTTTAATCGTGTTCATGTCCGAACAAGCTGGCCTAGGAATAACATGTACATTGTGGTGATTATTAAAGAAATCTGTGGCTCTTACAGTGTGGGGTCTTACGTTGCCATGATGAAACAACGTTCCTCGTGATCGATTGTTCCCCTGTTTCCAGAACTTGAAGCCTGTATTCGTTTGCATTTCGATTTCCCCGGAGTATCACAAAATCCGTTTTTTTTTCATTACCACAAATGCCACTCCATACCATTACGCCACAACCGCCGGAAGGATGAACCTCAAGAACACAAACCGGGGTCAATCGTTCAACTCAACGCCTAAATACCCCGCCCCTGCTATCGCTGCGAATCAAACACAATCGACTTTCATAATTTCGCAGCCAGGTATTTTCAATGGCCTCATCTCTGTGCACATTGAGAAACTGTAGTTTCAAATCAAATGCTACCATAGGCATGTAACTGGCGGAAAGACTCTTCCAAATACCTACAGTACAAAAAAACTCGAAACAAACAACCAATGCATATTTATTCTCAACTATTCACAACAATATCGTACATCAACACTCATGTGGGCGTGGGGGGCGTGCACGAGCGTGCAAACATGTGTGCGTGCGTGCGTGCGTGCGTGTGAAGCGCTCGGTTCCCACACCACTTATTTATACAAGAGTGTATTTTCTGTAAATTGCATTATTATTGATGAAGTGATAATTATTTTGGGTCACAATGTTTAAAGTTTGAGTTTTTATGGGTCACATTTCGCAGCATAAACGTTCAGTGCTATTAGTACTTTAGCGGCAGGCCTTTAAGGTAGTTCTGTAGAGTTACCTCCTTTTGAGAATGTTTTTACTGAGGTAAACACGAGACTACGAGAAGGTTTTAAGTTAATGGCGTTAAAGGTTCGTTATTGTGTTGGACATGGACACATACACACGGATAACTGGAGTACATCAAACTGCCTGCCTTTGTCAACGCTCGACCTACATGACCACTGCCTGACCGCTCGCCTTGTTACATTCAGTATAACTGTTCTCACTCTCAAACCAAGACTTTGCTGAGTTGATATTATATTTGTGACCCATTACTTCACCCCATAAGCCAAACTCGGATGTGCCAAGACGCTACCTTGAGTAAAGATACCACTATTTCTTTATATTGTTGATGACTCAGTAGGTCAGAATGTATGTTGAAAAGATCCGCTCCCAGTCCACTTGACCCCTGTGCGTAACAATATATACATTACTAGACTATCCAGTGTTCGCGTGAAAAGACCATTGTTCCTGTACTGGTTCCTGATGAGTTATTTATCGTATCATTTTTGCAATTTTAGTTTAGGCTAAAATTTTCCTACAGTCGCCTAGTAAATCCCACTAAGGTTCATGCAGGTAGCAAAGGTATTGTAAGTCCTCACGGTCCCTGGAATGGTGATCTACATTCAGTTGTTGGCGATCTGTAGCCTGACTTATTTTATATTGGTTTCGTTAATAAAATAGTTTTAGATTTACATGCTAGTTTTGGACACAATTTTACAGTCCTTGGATGACCATTTAAAAATCAAAATTTATTGTGTATGCTAAACCTTTCTCGTCCCTATATGGCTGAAGTATTACCAAAGGAACGAGGAGTTTTAAATCACCTAGTTGCACTGAATGTTTCCATAAATATTTTACAGGTAAACAACTTGCCTTACGTACGTGTGACATCTGTGCGACAAGATGCTCTCCACACACCTGCACAGACAATCCAATGACTCAAATCAAGTGCAATGCACCAAGTGTTATTCTCATAATAAATCGCAGTCGTCAATACACGCTTATTCAGTTTTCGTCACCTCCTATAAGTAATTATTTATAGTCTATTCTAATCCAGAATATCTGTTGACAAAATATAGCCTAAAGCCTCGTATTCATATCACGTCAACATGTGATAGATATAGGAAATTATTATAGTAAGCTTCACAATAAATTGTGTCGCATGTGTAAGTACCGTACTTATATTACAATTCACAACATTAACACAAAATATCCCCCAGATCAGTGAAGTATGCTATAACGAACACGTTAAAAAATAACAGATAATACTTAGGGTGTTTTCATTTCATTGTTAGTTGTATTATACTAAAATCGAAATGTTTATAAAAACAAGTCATTGATCCCTTTCAGTTCGTTATTAAAGCGTGAGCGAGTGAGTATAGTTCCCGCCACCCTAGTTTACACCAGATTCAAGCAATGTTGAGTGAGTGAGTTCAGTTTTACTCCGCATCCTGCAATATTGCACCTATATGGCGGCTGTCTGTAAATAATGGAGTCTGGACCAAACAACTAGGTGATGGGAGCCGATGACATCTGTCAACCAGTTCAGCGAGCCTGAAAGCCCGATGCCCGTTTGTCGCCTCTTACGACAAGCATGGATTACTGACCGTCAGTATTCATTCCATCACAAAGGACAACTATTTTAAATCACACACTATGAAGGATTTTTTCAGCTCTGATTTTAAAAGAATTAGATCTGTTAACTGATTTGTAAATAGATAAATATTTTATTACTGGAAGTTTAAATTAGTAGCCCAATTTGTCAGTGGGTGTACCCACAAAGGTGGTTAAAGTACTGTAAAATTATCCTCCTGAGAGAGTACGTAAGTCCCAAAGCATTTGATGTAAATTTAAGTTTCCAGATTTTTAATTGTAGAATGTTTGTCATTTTAATGTATGGATAATTCTCTGCATAAAAGCCAATGGTTGAGGGGGTGGTGTAAATCCAGCTAGGCTCCATGCAGGTAGCAAAAGTAATGTAAGTCCCCACGGTCCCTAGTGTGATGATCTACATTCAGTTGTTGGCAATCTGTAACCCATTTATATATTGTAATGTCCTCTATGGCTAAACTGTTCTATATCTAATCACTAGTTTTGCATTCTTCTCTGTGATATTCTAGTTAGTTTTACTGTCCTTCGTTGACAGGTTTTGCCACTCACTACTGAAGATCAATTCTAACCCAGGTCTGCACGAATCGTTATGAAACAGTTTGCTCAATGTTCTCTGTGGCGTCATACCTGCGTGTGAAAATTGCGACGTCTGTGACTGACTGATGTTATACATATTAAACCCTATAAGCGCGAATGAGTGCGGAGTGTCAAAAACCCATATGATGAGATATTCGGAAAATCACTGATCACTGATATAGCTTCTGTACAAGAGGAACTACGGTGCAGTAACCGTACAGTCCAGTGTATGCTATGCTTTGTTCTCATCAGGTTTCCTGAAAACAGTACCAGAGACGGCATGGAGAGTAACTTGAAAGGTAAGAGCAATTCATTTGTCTAGTTACGACACGTCAATGCCATGCTAATAATGTCATGTAAGCGCAAAGCTTCAAACTACCAAGAGAGACAGAAGCTTGAGATGAAGGATTCCATGGTATGCCATTTATCAGTTTTGTCGTGAGAGAGTGACATGAGTAATATATAAGTTAAATTGGCAGGGACGTATGTAGGCTGTACAGAAGCACGTGTACTCACATGAAGGTTGTGGGGTAGTCGGCGCTCTCTTGTGCCTTATGAGTACACGTGCGCGCGCTCCCTTTGTCGCAGTCGAACATGTACATATGTGCATACTTATCCTCTTTGTATGTGTATGTCTCTCTCGGTGCGTTCATGTGTGTGTGTGTGAGAGAGAGAGAGAGAGATCGATCATATATGTGTGTGTTGTATTCGTCGAAATATGTCAGACCTTTCATTACGTGTTTATTCCTATCTATTTCCAGATATAAGCAGCCACAATGTAGTTCTTTTATAACAAGAGCACAATGTTCAAACGAACATACCGTGTGGTTAGGGGTGTAAAATGTATCAGAGTATATCAGTTCATCGTCCTTATCACGAGCACGGTCACCTACGTCGGGTACTTCTACTTCATCAGTGAAGCTGTGTGCCGCATGGGCTCGCCAACTTGTTGCGCAACGGAAACAATTCAGAAAAATATCATGGGCGACATTTCTTCTAAACAGCAAACCACCATCGTTAAAGACATTCGGTTTCTACTGCACAGCGACATCTGCAAGGCATTTCCTAACGGAGACAAGAAAATATGGCTGCTGGTAGCTGTTGTCTCAGCCTACGGTCACTTCAAGAGACGCAAAGTGATCAGAGAGACATGGGGATCCGCCTTACAAGAAAAAGCCCCAGGCAACGTGTGCCTCATATTTTTTGTCGGGAAACAAAAGCACAGCAAACCTTCACACCGGGTACAATTCCTAGACGAAATACGCCATTACGGAGACGTTACACAAATCGATAAAGATGAGACGTATCTAAACCTTGTTCATAAGAGTATAAGTATTTTGAAGTGGGCCAACTCCTTTGTACCAAGTGTGAAGTTCATCCTCAAAATTGACGATGACGTTGTATTAAATCCGTCAAACCTGTACTATAGACTTTCAATGCATAGTTACCAGTCTAGATTCATCAGGGGATACATAGGAAGAGAAGCAGCACCACAAAGGGTGACAACTAAACAGAATTATCTTCCATACAATTACTACTCCGGAAATGTGCTCCCCAACTACATCTTCGGGCCTTCCTACGTCATTTCCGGTGACCTTATCCGTGACCTCTTGATCGTCATTCCCAAAATTACACATAGAAGATACATTCATTACTGCCATATCTGCTTCCTATACAGAAGCTGTTCACATTGGGAGATGCGGCTTCCTCTATCCTAAAAGACAAAATGTTGACCAGTTTCAGTGGGGAACATCGTTCGTCTCTTCACACAGCTACCAATCAGCCGAGTTATCGTCAGTCTGGAAGTATGCCCGAATACAATCACATCACCTGAGCTATTCTGTCGTGTTTCTTCAGCAACTATGAAGCAAAAAAGTAATTATGAAGGAACGTCAATGTTCAAATGCGGATCTTTACGTCATGAAATTTACAATAGTAACGACTCTGTATTATGATATATGATATACCACAGAATATTACTAAGCAATAATACCGGGGCCTCCTTTCGCAAAACACTAAGGTGATCATAAGTCACTAAGGTAACCTTAGTGCAATGTTAAAGAAGGGATATTAAGGTTAACCCGAGTATAGGTGGCTTCGTGAAAGGAGACTCAGATCAGTACTACCGACAATGTGAAAATAATCATTGTAATCATAGACAATTACCAGAACGTTTATCAGTTTGCTGTTTTAAAATGTAATCGAAATACGTAAAGATGACATATTACACATCACATAATATTATTTAGCAAATAAATCATGTAAGAACAAAGGACAATATCAAAGTAGTAACTGCATTCGTGTTCATTAACCAAATCGTTTATCAATTTGTAAAGTGTAAAAAGCCCAACCGAAATTCATGAAGAACTGACAATAAACTCGTAGTACATGTTTGACAATAAACTCGTAGTACATGTGGTCCTTTTTGAGTGAGTGAGTGCTTGTAGTTTAACGCTGCACTCAGCAATATTCCAGTAGATGGCGACAGTCGGTAAATAACCGAGTCTGGAACAAAGCATCAGTCCGCGCAAATGGGAATCGATGACATGTAGTGATACTGGCCACCTGATCCCGTTAATCGCCTCTTATGACAAGCATAGAGGTTTCACCCCTTTAGTGCATCTAGACATCACAATTTCGGATGTGTAGGTTGTATCTGACATCAGCTGCCCTTGAAGACGCCGGAGCGTCCATCCACCCTGTTGAACTCAGGAAGCAATTGGCTGATGTTGGGTTATAGTCTGCGGTTTTACAAACTATGCTTGACTCATGGACGCACGCCTCTTGACACGCTCTTTCTGAGATGGATGGCAGTTTCTTGTCATTGTGATTGCGTAGGATGTGGCCAACAAATCTGGTGAACGTGTTACCGTATCGGATACAGTCTGCAAGGAAAAGTAAACTTTGTTACTTGGAAAGTAATTCTGATGTTGAATACGACACATCTGTAATTATACAAACACTAACGTCTTGGATAAATGTTATCGACATGAGTAGCCCATGCAAGCAGAGTGTGTGTGTGTGTGTGTGAGAGAGAGAGAGAGAGAGAGAGAGAGAGAGCGAGGGTGTGCGTTGGCGTGTGTGAGTGTGTGTGTGTGTGTGCGAGCGTGTGTGTGCGTGTGTGTGGGAGCGCGCGCGCGCGTGTGTGTGTGTGTGTGTTACGAAGAGGAAGAAGAAGGGTTTACTATGTATAAATGTCATACATCGTGCAAGGTACAATGGTGATTTGGGTTACCATGTTAACACAACAACGCTAAAAGAAGCAGAATAAACATGTTCTAAGAACCTAACAAAATCCTTTATGATGTTAATGTCTGATGATGCACCATGTTGTGGAATGGATAATAATATCTACGAATCGGTTTGGGAATGTAACGACGCGTTCCCTCATATTTACAAATAGAAACAATATGAATTTCACTGTCAATACTTTTACAGTGTTTACATATCACAATAGGATCATTGCAAGAGGCAATGTCTGTTCGACTATGTTTCATACCTAGTGCATTACATTCTGATCTAAATAATGTGAAAAGAAGTTTACACTTGTTAATTTGTTGTTCAATCATATAATATTATTCACAAGTCAACATATATTTATGGGATTTATGAAAAAAGGAACATCAGAGGAAAGATGCCACACCAGCATAGAACAGCTGGTAATTCTTTCAGTAAACATACATAGAAACTTTTTTGTATCACCAAAATCCTGTGTTATCTAAGTAGTACCAAAGCCACAATGAAATATTCAGTTTTGAAATCATTCAATTCTCCATTTCACGAGTCAGTGAGTGAGTGAGTTTAGATTTACGCCGCTTTTAGCAATATTCCAGCAATATCACGACGGGGGACACCAGAAAGTGTGCTTCACACAATTTACCCATGTGGGGAATCGATCCCGGGTCTTCAGCGTGACGAGCGAACGCTTTAACCACTAGGCTACCCCACCGCCCCTCCATTTCACGAAGTAATGCTGGGATGATATGTACCGTAACACCCTCCAATGTCATCTTAATGACGAAGAAAAACTGACTGTTTGTTAGATCTGGACAGTGTGCGAAGTTGAACGCATACCCTTTCTTTGCTTGTCTATTTGTTGTTTAAATATTCTAACTACAACGTTTCTAAATAATCCATTCTTGAACAGACATTCCAGTGATAGACATCATCGATCTACCCATTTGTGATAGACTTATATGTGTCAACCACACAAGCCTGACCATCCTGACCACCCGATCTAGGTGACCAATCCTGATCCAGCTGTAAATTTACATAATTTGAAATTTGTTTGGGCTAATTGAGAAAAATCGAATTATCTAAAAAAAATAACGACATCTATACATGGCCATTGAAAATCAACTTGAATCAAAGGTTTGCATATGTTCAAATAATGGAAACACATTTCAGAAGATCTCTAGAATTGACACATCTGATGCCAAACGGGATTTCTGGAGGATTTGTTGCACGCATTGGGCTTGTGGTATTGAAGATAACTATAGTGTCTTGAAGTCTTCATGTAATTGTTTAGGTAGTCAGTATGTACAGACTTTGAAAGCATCCACCACGAGCTTCAGAGGAGACAAACATCATGTCGCAGACACACGCTCCTTCCAGACAGGAGGTGTTGACAACCAAGCAGTCAGTAGATGTTTCGCAGGCTCCCAATGCTGGACCACCTGCAACAGTCAATGCAATAGAATTACCCAAAAGTAAAGTGTCATGAAGATTTCTCGTCTGTTGTTTAACGCTGAACACAACAATAAACCTGCCATATCGCGGAGTCTGTGTCTGGCAAGTATCCAAGTACCTGTATCAAGGGTAATAAGTAAAAGTACAACGCCATTGAGGGAGATAAACATTTCTCGACAGTTCTGAAAAAAATAACGGCGAAAAGTATATGAATCACGGGAGATAAGTAATGACACCAGGTGTTTGTGAAAAGGCTAAGCATGTCATGTCAGTGGCATCCAACTTACACACCATGTGTCTAACATGTGCTGATAATGTATTGCCTGACACAGAACAGCACTACTCCCGAAATCACTGGGATGGAGGGAGGGCGATTTGAAGTCACATCGGCAATATTTCAGCCATATCGTGACTAAAATATAAAACCCTGTCGACGAAGGATAGTAAAAGTACTTCAGTATTTAAAACGATTTAAAGCTAGCAAGTAAATATCTGCAAAAGAAGAAAACTATTTCTGGACAATACAGTATAAAAATGGGCTACCTATCGCCAACAACTGAAGGTAGGTCACCATACTAGGGTCCATGGGGACTTACAGTACATTTGCCACCTGCTTAGACCCTAGCTGGATTTACACCATCCCGTCAGTCATTGGCGGTTATGCTGAGATTTAGCCATGCAGTAAAATGGCAGAAATACTACGATTAAAAACCTGATAGACTTCTATTTACAGCAGATGTTTTGGGACTTATGTATGTGATCACTGGAAATATGTAATATCAAACGGTGTTCGGAAAGGGACGTTGACAGTATATTGCGAACACCCAATGGACCAAAGATCCAGACGGAAATCTCCAGGAGTAATCGTGCTGGTTATCCCTGAGTGTAGATCTCAATGTCTGATTACTGGCGTGTGTAGCCCCATATCACGGGCAACAAATATTAATATTGAAGCTAACGATGAGGTAACACCTCTTAATATTTCACTGGTTACAGTCTACTGAAATGTTTGTGATAGTAATATAACTATATGGAGTCATTTTTAAAAGCCCTCTTTCGAGGTACAGAGAATCATGTTTTTCCTTGGAAGTGAGCCAAACGACTCTTGCACAGATGTTTGATCACGGTCACTACATCCAAAGTCTAAAAACAAGTTAGAAAACGTATGGGGTAAATATGCAGAGCGCATTGTCACATTTTACCCATTAGTCACTATGAGAGACCCCGATGCAGTTCATTATTTAGATTTGAAGAAATAGTTCCCGTTTGAAGGTATTTTAAATGAAAAACTGACTTCGCTTCGAGTGTATGCTTGCAACATGGTTCACTTATGGGACATGATCCTGTCCCTTTTCGAGAACACCTGATATTCTCACTGTTTGATATTGATACAAATACACATATTCACGATATATACGGGCAATTGCAATCTGCCTTGCCAATTTCCTGAAGATTATGAAAAGGTTCTGGTCGGTTTCATTACTATACTGGACACAAATATGAGGGATATATGTAAATTATCAAAGTATGAATAATGATCTATTTATTCATTGACACACTGATAACATATCAATCGTAAAAGTACCAATGCCCCGCACTTATGTTGTCCAGTATATATAAACATATATCTAGAGTAGATCATTTGACATTTGGTTTCATCTAATGTGTTATATTTGAATAATCACACTGAGAGTAATAAATCTGAAATATTTGCCAAAACAAATTAAAATGCTATGCTTGTCGTAAGAGGCGACTAATGGGATCTTGTGGAGGCTTGATGACTTGGTTGATACATGCCATTTGTTCCCAGCGGAGCAAATCGATACTCATGCTGTTGATCAGTGGATTGTCTGGTCTATACTCGATAATTTACAGACCACAGCAATATGGCTGGAATACTACTCACTCACTCAAAAATGAGGTAACTCAATGGATAAAATATTGGATGGACACACGCCGAAGTCGTCGATACGTGTCCACACACGGTGTTGACCATGTAGGAAAAGGGAACAGTAATTACCTGGACATAGGCTATACAATCTGTATCCTTGGTCGTGAGAGTACCTGGTGTTTAACGGATCTGTGAACTTAGTGCTGTAGGCGATACAAACCGCCTTGTTTGGGTTGTAGCCACAAGCCAAGGTCCGGTCATGTTCATTGCATCTGGCAACACACTCCAACAGACTGTCCGTCTTCTGTTCCGTCCATAGCACATGGTCAGTCACTCGCTTGTCTTCAAACTCCCCCAATGTCTTAACATAGCACATCCGAGTTGCGCTGTGAACACAAGCAATTAGAATGTAATTCACCACCAAGAAAGTTAATGTGAACATGTTTGTCAGTGAGATCCCAACACGAAAGAGATGCAGCGGTCTGCAGCTACCAAGCATGAAGCCAGTTTGAAAGGTTTATCTTGTTAACATTTAGCTAACTCTGTGCATGAATATTAAATAAACCTATTTCAATTAGAATGAATCAGGATAAAAAAAATCCATACTCACTCGTGTCACTACTTAATGACTCTTGGGACGTGGTTGTTTCCGATTAATCTAATACGTTTCTCCACTGATGATCAACACTGAAAGACGAAACAAAAACTAATCCATATATTCTTAATTGGTCGTAGACTTAACATACATACGCTGTCACTAACACGCGATATCATTACCGCACGATGTCAACGACCTATGATATCACGGACAAAACTAAAAACACAAAAGTGGGTGAACTGTTATAGAATATTTCTAGGTGGGCCCATATTACATATGGCCCGTACATATGTAGAGCGATAAACATGGAAGTAATGTTTAATGTGTAAACCATTTCTTCAAACACTCGTCTGTCTTTGTTCTAAGCGGTGAGTAAATCTTTCACAACCAGCAAACGAAAACCCTTCGTGGTAAATAACGTATTCTAAACAATAAGCCGACAACTTGTATCCGCTTGAAAAAAAAAGTAACATATACTCTCCCAAAATGTGTGTGTGTGTGTGTGTGGGGGGGGGGGGGGGGGGGGGGCTAGAGCTTGTGTATCTGCATGTGACTTGAGTAGCAATATTACAGTGAGTGAGTGAGTGAGTTTAGGTTTACGCTGCACTCAGCAATATTCCAGCCATATGGCGGCGGTCTGTAAATAATCGAGTCCGGACCAGACAATCCAGTGACCAACAGTATGAGCATCGATGACATGAGTCAACCAAGCCAGCAAGCATAGTCGCAATATTACAGTGAGATACAGTATTTCATGTTTGTTTAAAATCAGTCACTATACAAATATCAGTTATCACAATACCAGTTTTGATGGACATTCTGTTTCATGCTGGCATACGTCCAGTGTCATCAAAATAAACGTCCGAAAATATACTTATAAAACACGCACTCCGACCAGTCATTTTTGCTTCACAAATATTTCATACATTATCAATGATAATGTACGCGCAGAACAAGCTTTATCTTACCTTCATGTAAAACAGTGTAATTTCATTGGTCGAAGACGCGTTAAGAAATTTCCGTGTCACCCTGCCAGGACGATGACAACTGGAAAAAATATTACCCGCTGCCATGGTATCCTCCAAACTCTCCGCCGAGAACCTGCATTGCTGACTCATAACATTGCTGACTTTCGGGTGACGTCATAACATGACGCATGTTGTGTTCGGAGTTCGAAAACCATTTGATTAGCTTTCTTTACGTGCACTACGTACAAATACATTGTACCGACTCTCACTGCTGTATCTAAAGTACTTTATACATTGTATTGTTTGAACACTCAACTTAAACTCAATTGACAATTTTATAGCAATATCAAGTTTCACTGATTTCCAAAATCCAGTCTGAAATACGCCTTTTAAAGCAATGTCATCCCTATCGGCTCGGGCGACATCAGTCCGTATAGCCCTCGAGACAAGTATATAGTCCTAAGACGTCCTAAGTCATTAAAGAACAACCAACAGTTATTATTGATTAAGCCTATATCATGATGCTTCTCCTTACATTGCTATTGCGGTAAGGACAACTTGGTAAGAAACAATGTAAGAAGGGCTGATGTTATATTAATGTTGATAAGATAGAAGCATTTGTATTGTAATTACAATATTCGGTAACTGTTGGGGAAATAGGGTCATCAGATAATCAATAACATATTTGAGAGGCATTTTTGAAGTTGGGAAGATGAAGGAAAACCCAGTACTAACACTGTGCCAAGCACGTGATCACAGGTTGTGCGATAACTTTGTAAGTACATGTACATACATCGAAACGTCGCACGCATTGAAGTTAAGACGTTGACAATATATGGAACTTGGTGTGGCCTTAATTTCATTAGATAAAGTTTACCCTAATCTTTGCTGTTAGACAGTAGAAACTTGCCAAAGACCCAAACATGATTCAGTTCCCAGAGTGGATTCGGTGTTGTACTCGCACTTCATCGTCCAGCCATGTTGAACAGCAACACCTTCAAGAACAACAGGTCATCCGAAACAGAAAGATACTTTGTGGAAGGGGATGCTCAACATTTACAGCTATTTTACCTAGAGCACATCTCCTGAGAGGTACTAAATCATTATACTGATGCTTTCTGGTCTTTCCGGAAACGCTCAAGTCTTGCAGATTTACACTTCCTAATCAGTGAGTGAGTTTAGTTTTATGCCGCGGGGGACACCGCAAATGGGCCTCACACATTTTATCCGTGTGGGGAATCGAGTCCATGTCTTTGACATGAGCAAAACGCCTTTACCACAAGGATAGCCCACCGCTTCACTTTCTGTTCAGAATTTTGTTCAACACGTCACACATGTATATCACCATCGGGTTTGTTCTGTCTCTCTTTCTGCCATGACATTGTTGGGGTTGTCCTTGCAGAAATGTAAACGAAACTGACACTGTTATCCGTCACTGTCACGGAACCATTCTACCACAATCTGTGATACTGTTATCCACCAGAGTCACTATGACGTTCTAGCATTTTCTTTCAGACTGTTATCCACCACTGTCACTACACTATTCTATCACTATCTGTGATACTGTTATCCACCACTGTCACTACACTATCCTATCACTATCTGTGATACTGTTATCCTCCGCTGCAACTATGCTGCCTTACCCATGTCTGTGAGACTGTTATCCACCAGTCACTATGACGTTCTATCACAATCTGTGAGACTGTTCTTTAGCACTGTTACTACCCTAATTCTATCTTTATCTCTGGGGTTGTTCTCCACCACTATCACTAACCATTCTATCACTATCTGTGAGACTGCTATCCTCCACTGGTACTATGCCGCTCTATCCCTGTCTGCGAGACTGTTATCCTCCACTCTCACTACACCATTTTATCACTATCTGTGAGACTTGTACACCTCGGTCACTTCGCTATTCTATCCCTCTCAGTGAGACTGTTATCCACCATTGTCACTAAGCCATTCTATTACTATCTGTGAGACTGTTATCCTCCACTGGTACTATGACGTTCTATCCCTATCTGAGAGACTGTTGTCCTTGATTATCATCACCCCGTCTATTGTATGCTTGATAACTGATCATGATGCATGCTACTATAGCCCTTGTTATTTCACGTCATGCAAATAATATCAACACCTTGCTAACATTTTCAAGCTAATAATACAACAACATTCAGTGTTCATCTATGCTAGGCACATACAGAAACTGTGCATTCCCAAACTATTGTCCCAGTTGATAAGTATGATAACAATGCCAAAGGTACATATAAACTTTAATGGCGGGGCCATGAGACCATAACAAGTTGGGAGAATTTCAACTGAAAAGTCAATCACAATGACGTCACGAGTCCAAAAGCTGGACAGGGGTCAAACGACCATGTCACAAGCTCAATAACGGGTATGTCCGCCGTCGGCATTGAGAGCAGCAGTGCATCTACGACGCATAGAGCCTATCAAACGTGCAAGGAAGGCTTGTGGGATGTTACGCCAGATTCTCTCAAGTTCTGTTGCAAGGTCAAGGACGTTACCTGGCAGATGAGGAAGATGACGTAGGTGTCTATCCGTCTTGTCCCAAACATGCTCTATCCTGGAGAGATCCGGAGAAATTGCAGGCCAAGGCAGTAAGTCAACGTTATGGTGTTTCAGGAAATTCATAGCAACCCTATGAGGGTGGGGGCATTGTCCTGTTGGAATATTAACCCAGGGCCGTGGCTTTGCAGAAAAGGAATTGCTACAGGTCAAAGAATCGGATCACTGTAGCCCACACCAGTTAAGCTGCCCAAAGGAATTCTTCGGCGTGCTGTTAGTCCACCGCAAACCATCACGGAACCACCACTATAGCGATTCCCCTCCAAGATACAGGCCTCTGCATAACGTTCTCCCACGCATCAATAGGCACGTTGACGTCCATTACTATGGGAAATGTTAAACCTGGACTTATCTGTAAAACCGCCATTTCTCCACCCAAACAAGGGTTTGCGGATATGATTTCGGCACCACATTTGACGAGTTTGTCTATGACGCTGTGTCAGGATAGGTCGTTTGGCGGCACATCATGGTCTGATCCCGTGATGACGTAAACGTTCTCGAACTGTGTCGGGGTGAATACAGCAAAGTCCTGGTCAGGGCAATCATCACTGCAGTTTGAAACCTGTGGCGGAGATGGGTCACCTTTATCCAACTGTAATGTCTTGGCGTTGTTACACGCGAACGTCCAAAACGTGGCCGTACGATGACGTCATTTGTGTTCTGCTAGCGTCTCACCAGTGCAGAAATGGTGTTCCGGTGGCAGTGGAAATGTGCAGCCATTTGTCGTTCAGACATTCCCCCGCAGACCATACCAATGGCCCCATGACGTTGTGCAGACGTTAGTCTTGGCGTGCTATGCGTTTCAATAGCCGTGTAATGTTTTGAACGATCGCAAGGGCAGGGGTTGAGCTTTCCAAGGTGACAATATTGTATGGCATTCATTTGCTCTGTTTCTATTTCCCGGAATGCACGTGCAACACATTGCACGTCTCAAGGACGAAACCACTCACGTCACGGAACGTGGCACGTGCATGCATGTTGGATACATGTCACTTATCTCTGAGTTTAAATCCTTATGTGTCTACACAGATTTAATCAATATAGATTTTAATTTTGTGTATGCACAGTTTCTTTATGCACCTTGTGTATGTTAGGAACACAAAATGTCAGCTTGTAGTCGTATTCTAAGGGCAGGGTAACAAATGTTTCTACTGTATTGTAGTGTGTTTATAGAGATGACTAAGTACACACCTGTAGCCAAGATTAGAATTAGAACAGTGTAGCGTATAACTTTGGCGCAAAGAAAAGTTAATTCGATGTTGCGTGTAAGAGATGACTCGTTCTAAAAGCTCAAAGGCTGAGTCCACCGTATAAAACTGAATCTGGATTTTAATTGCGTTTACAAGTGCCCTCATTAATGATAAAGTCGTAATTAAGATTAGTGCGCTGGGAGCCCTGGGCAGTTAGAGGAGGGGTATTATATGTCCTCCCCATTTGGAATTTGAAAACGTAAACCCAGTGCCTTCATTCATTTATTCCTTAATAATGTTATAGTGTCTACTTCAGGACAGCCCTGTCCAAATATTTCTACAGACCAAAAACTATGTAGCCAGGCTATATGATATTTAGTTATTATTATTCAATCTGCAATCCTGATCTTTATCACTACCGCAGAGTACATTGTTTTGTCAGCTACCTTCTTCCTCTTTGTCACTTCCATTAATTACTGTATATGACATTTATGGCCTTTATTGGTCATCCCCCTTGGCTGTGTCTGTCATCACATCAACTGTAGAAGGAAGTGCTATTAGTTTCTCTATCTGTCCATTGTGGAATCTTTGCCTGTCTATTGTTGTTAAAAACTATACATATGTATGCTTGCATCTATACTGTACGTGAGACGTGAGATACGAGTGTGGAGACCGGCATTCCGACTATCTTTGTAGGGACGACCGCGAGCAGGATTATGCCGCTCGCAGGAAAGGCCCTTGGGTTGAGCTGGAAGTCCGCTCACCTCATTCATGTATACTTGTTTGTCATGTCTTGTGGAACCAACTAAAGAAGTTTGAACAACTAAACTATGCCTTCGTCTTCATCAACGTATTCATTTGTCTCTGTCAACGTAATGTTCATCAAAATCATCAGCTAATTCACCACAAGTCGATGACCATTGGATCCCCGTTGACAATAATTTAAGTGATTCGTTAATAACTTAAGTGATGGTTAAGGGGTCCTTAGGTGGCTTGTATTTTCAATAAAGATGAATGTATTTGGTATTGAGGTTTAAGAAACATTTTCAGGGCGCCATCTGTTAAATTTGGTTTGAATACAGATGTAGTTTCTTTTCAATAGTATCCATGTTTTCACCACATTGGGAAATATTAAAATCACAGACAAAAAGTAATTCAACATTTTAGAATTTTTTGTATAAAACCTTTTATCCTGATGTAACAGAAAAGATGTGACAGATTATGATGATGCGACTTGAAAGTGCCTATCATCTATAAATTTTTTCCAGATTCGGGATTCGAATCTCCAATCAAAGATGTTTTTTTTTACAGATACTGTTTTCAAATGAAAACCAATATTCAGGATTTTGACGAACAATGTCAATATACATTATACAATGTTCCAGGTGCCCTTTGTGTAATACATAACATTAAAACATAAACAACCAAACTACATTTTCTCATATTTGAACTTCAAATCTCGGTTTTATTAACATTCGGATTTCGGCATTTGAACCCCCAATCAGAATTTTCTGTTCATATTCAGGAGTTCACCCCTTCTAATGTACTAGGTACTGCCTGTGAACCTGGGTTAGGAGTACATTATAAGGAGGGTGTGAAATCCTGAATGTAAACAAACAATTCAGATTGGGGATTCGAATCCGGAATCTGAAAAAAATATATTCAGATTCGGAATTCAAACGCCGAAACCCGAATGTTAGGAAAACTGAGATTTGAGGTACCAATATCGAAAACTGCTTACGTGTTTAAAATATCCATGTACTTAAGGGGCACCTAGAACATTAGATAATATATACTGACATTGTTTGTCAGAATTCAGGATCTGAAAAATATTTTCAGATTGAGGATTCGAATCCCGAATCCTTTTCTTACTTCATGTTGCCGACCTGTCATTTCAGGCGAACATTATGTGAACCTTATTGAGTAAATACAGTATGATTTTTCAAGATCTAGATGTATAGACACTGCATGTTGTTAATCAATTGTGTTATTGATTTCTCAGTAACAAACTAGTCGATTATTTATCATGCGTTCCGTGCTTTTCAAAAGCAGCTTGTTTATGAAATTTGGTCGATGATTAGAAGGATTGGTTTAGGGCCAGAAACAATTATAGTGCATTAAGGATGTTTTCCAGTCGTCCAAATGTCATCAATGATAATTAAAAGAGTCTCTCAGAAGCTGATTACATGTTACCTTAGCAACGTGATGAGCATGATCAAGAGCAATATGGAGCTCGTGAATATACAATTAAATCCTTCCCATTATCAGAATCAAAGTTCAGAATCCTATTAATACTTTTCTATTCCTATTGCTGGTTTTGACACATACTATCTGGAACCCATGAACAGACTGATGCCCTGAAAACCGCAAAAATGGACTTTTCAGATATGTCTAAGAAGTAGAAAACGTCACTTTGGAGAACGCTTGCTGTGTACGTCCTCGAGAAATAATGACTGGCTTTGAGTTGTGAACAACACGGAATAAAAACAAAATCCCGTTTCTATATCCCTTACCCTTCTATTCTTTTCACAACAATGTTCATACCATATTTTATTCATAAGTACTGATATCGACAGGTTCTGAGTCAATACTACCCACTGGAATAAGTCTCTTAGATATTAATGAGCCCATAGAAAGTGATAATTGTTAGTCATTGTCGGGGGGGGGGGGACATTTTTGTAACGTCTTACTGTTAGATATGTCGTGTGAATGCTTGAATAAACGCCTAGTGCGTTTTTAAGACAGAAGGTAGGAAAGCTCAGCGTCTATTCATAAGACGACGAATATTTTTTTTCAGAAAGACATGCATAAGTGGCGGTGGTGCAATAACCGTTTAACTGACCGCACGTCACGCGGAGGACCTGGTTCGACTCCACACATGGGTTTTCCGCATGGGACACTTTTCTTGTTTCCTCTGTCATGACATTGCTAAAATATTGTATATTTACCTGTAATTTGTAACTTTACTTAATGTGGTAATGATGGTCTTTTAAGGTGTGGACCGACTTTTACTGCTGAAACTAATGTTATTCATAGACATGATGAAAACGAACGCGATTCTGGTTGTGTTTGTTTGTTCGTTTGTTTTAACAGCAATTTTTCAATCATATGGCGACGCTGTGTAAATAATCGAGTCCGTCCCAGAGTATCCATAAATCGACATCATGAGCATCGATCTAGGATACTGCGACACGATGACGTGTCAAACAGCTCAGTAAACCTGATCACTCGATCCCGATAGTCGTCGCTTACGACGAGCGTGAATTCCTGAAGATTAATTTCACTGATGGACCTGACACTGCTAACATATAGTATCACTCAATAATTGACAGTAACATGTTCTTATTCCCCGGTTAATTTCCCGATACATGCATTAGCGATACGCGCCCTGATCCACCCTTTTCCAAATAATACAGTATAACTAAATCACTGACGTAATCACCAAAGTGTTTATTCTATCGATAAATCTATACCGACCGCTTCCACATTACAAGCTACGACACTAATCATTGTCAAAGCCGTGACGATGAAATGCTGGAAGGACCATTTGAAAACTGCCTGTATTTTGTGTTTAATACGTTTTGAAAACATTTTAGGTCTGTTTCGATATGTATGTACATCCTCAGAGACAGTGAACGCAAAGACGCAAATGTTGTTGATAACAACTTCTATCAGGTTTAAGGAAACCTGTAGCCTTTGACTAATGAGTTGGGTTTTTTTAACTAACTGAAACCTTAAAGAACTGATGTTGAATTTGATATAGCTTAATAACCATCATCCATGAGTATTGTGACAACTTGTAAGAGGATCCTCAGTGGATTGGTTATTTTGTGTGAAATATTTTGGTTCAGAGAAGACTGGGATAAGAAATAAACTTGCTGTGCAAACTGAATATCGACAACAGGGCATAAATGACCATCCAGCTGGTCAGTGTATTCAGGTCAGTTGTGTTGCCATTCCATCAAAGCCTTTACAAACGCAAATTATATTTTGTTTTGAAGCTTACCTGCGATGATGCGGGCAATAACATTATCTTCAGAACCCATCCTTGCCACAAAAACCGACTAATGGGATCGGGTGGTCAGGCTGGCTGACTTGGTTGACACCTGTCATCGGTTCCCAAGAGAGCATGTCAATGCTCATGCTGTTGATCACTGCATTGTCTTTTCCAGACTCGATTATTTACATAAAGGTGCCATATTGTTGGAAAACTGGACTCACTCACTTACTCATGTTGTGGGACAAGACTTTTCATGTGAGGAATTAATGACGCTATTGTCGTCATAAACTCGCGTATCTGTTTGTTTGCTGAGGACACCAATTTCTTTTGCTCTGTTTAAACAGTCCGATCCGCAGGTAAATGAGACCAACACCCACGTTTAATATCTTGTCAGGCTCCCGAACTGATAACACCTTCATGCGTTCATTGTAATAAGCATCTTAACATCAACGCCACTGTGCTGGGGTAGGTAGATGAAGCATGTAGAAACCCACTGTATCTGTTAAATATGGTTTAACATTGTTAACATTTTATGTCCGTTTCATATACTACATTTTAACGCATACGGAACAGAAACACGCAAATATCATTGCAAAGAACTTGTTATCGATGTTAAGATAAGTGTAGCTTATCAAGATGAACTAAGTCAAGGGAGATATTGTGGGTTTCACATTTAACATATTGCAAATTGAAAGAACTGTGTTTGGCTTTGATGTGTTTATCAACCATCGTTTATTGTTTAGAGCTACAGATGGTACTATTTACGGCTTTAAATAATCAGACATTCCAGTGATCAACAGCATGAACATCTGTGTCCACGGTTGTGACACAGTCCCATTTATGAAGGCAGTCATTGAACCTGATCACCGATCCCATTGGTGGCCTTTTTCGACAAGCATAGAATGGTGACGACCAAACGCAACGACGGGCATGATACAGTAACATGTCACATCACCCCCTAATGCACTGAGAGTTAGTCTGCTATTATATGGTGTTTCGTGTGTGTTCATACAGTACCAGGCTCATTCTTCCTCTTTTAACACTAACTTGCTAACGTGATGATTCAAACGTATATTGTCTTAGTGTCAATAAAATTTACAACTTCCGCCATTAAAACTACGAGCCACGACATTAATGGTTGTTAAATTACTGTCCAAACCCTGCTACTTGGGTGGTGAAAGAATCGTTGAGAGACCTGTATTTGTTATTAGCAATGATTTAAGAACATTTAGTGTCCGTTTCAAATACTTACACATCATCTCACAAACTGAGCTAAAATTTGCAAATATTATTGGTAAACAATTTTGATCATTGTAAAGAAGAGGTGTAGGTTTTCAATATAAAGAAGTGGTTGAAAAAACCTTTCGGGTTTCTCGTCCATCTGTCTCGGCAAGTGAACATCTGGAAAACAGGGAAATGCATCGTAGGCCATAGTTGGCCCTTACGCGCCTGGGTTCTTATTCTCGAAACTTTCGTAGCCCTAAGAATTCGTAACTTTGATCGTACCCACTGTGTTACGAATAGGCCTAAGAAGTTCGTAAGTTCTGGAAATTGTTTAGCTGTCAAAACCTTGCATAGAAACTTCAGACAGTGATCAATGCCAATCAATCGTTAATCAGTTGAAATACTGTCGCGAATTGTTCCTGTTCGAATACGGGAGCCACAGCAGCCTGTTCACTGATGTCAGTATTTACAAACGATACTGAGGACTCTCTGATCGATGGTACTTTATACAAAGCACATTATATATTTAGAGTTAGGATTATTGGTTTCTAAGTTACAAACTACACGATTGATGTGGATAGGTATTAGACTTTAGAGACCCAACAAAATTAATCGACGGATTAAAACAGCATATACGAAAGCGTCCATGCGTCCTTGCATCCGTACGTCCTGTTTCTTGTTAACACTGTAATTAATGATGTATTGTACCCAATGTCTTCAAATTAGGTGACATTCTATATTGGGGGCTAACGCCGACATCAGTCAATTGTGTGACCTTGACCTTATTTCAAAGGTCGCCATGACACTTTGACAACCTCCCTTACTCCTGTTAATCCGATATCTTTTGAACTGATATAACCAATGTCTCTTCTTTGGTGACAGATTACATTGGTGGTTACGCAGACACTAGACGATCTGGGTGACCTTGGCCTTATTTTCAATATATTTATCCCTTGTGATAGAAAAGCCGTGCAGTCAAGCAGAACCGTGCTCGACCGCGATTCCTTCATCACAAGGAAAACAATACGGAGAATCCTCACCTTTTAACAAATATTCATGAGTATATCTAGTATGGCCAGTGGGACATCGTCGCGTAATGACCTCCTCAGGTGTGGACTGACAACCCAAGTAAGTATAACCGGCAGTTGTTATTGTGGGGAAAAAACTACTTCACAAACACCACCACATCGGACGTGCAATCCATATTACTATTTGCTATTGGTGGATATCAATGGCATTGTTAAGTACAGCAATGCCATGGGGATATCATTGACAAGATAAACACGTTTGATGTAAGGAATAGAAGCTGAACCTTGAAGGTAACGAAATAACGCTTTTAACCACTAATTGAAATTTCAAGACGAACTGAGAGAAAAAAAAACAGAATTGGCCGTCCACATTTCTCTTGGGCGTTCCCAAAATTTAGGAAAAGCTTTCAAAAATTGTTTGGCTTTAAGAAATAACACGTTTTCTCCGAAACTGATGAAGTTCTGTTTTTCATTGAGATACTTGTCAAAGCCCAGTTTGAATATCAGTATCGCAAGGATGAAACGCAAATTCGTGAGGCGTTTCAAATTTTTGTGCTCTAGAATTAAAGGCGTTGTCATCTTTTTATACTTGTTCTATTCTAAATTTATATTACATTTATGCATGGTATTTTACCCAGTGCATGGTATCTGCAACGGGAACAAGTTATATAAAAACAAGTCATACGGTAAAATACCTGGACATGTTTATCTCTGATGTGCTTGTCAGACTTGAGTTCGGACTATTGCGAGGATTCATCATGGGAAGGTCCACACACATGCAATTACAGAACACTATCTTATATGTGGACTATCGTGCGAGTGCGGCGTTTAACAACAATCTTCCCAATGGAACAATTTGAGGGAAAACTTGAATCTCATATTCAGCACAGATCAATAAAGACTAGTATGTAATTTGCTCATATGTAAAACATTACGTGAAAAACATATACAGCATAGAGTATTATGTCATGCAATGTATTGAATGTGTCCCCCCAATGAAGCTTTCTTTGTTGGCACATGTCATTGTATACCAGTTGCGTAGATCGATGTTCATGATGTTGATCACTGAACTGTCTGGTCCAGATTCGATTATTTATAGACCACGGCATACAGCTGAAATGTTGCTGAGTGCGGCATTAAACAAAGTAACACTTTAAAATAGTGGGTGAGTGTGTTACGTTTTACGCCGCACTCAGCAATTTGCTAGCTATTTGTAAATAATCGAGTCGGGACCAGACAATCCAGTGGTCAACATCATAAGCATCGATCTGCACAATGGGGAACCGATGACGTGTGTCAACCAAGTCAGCGAGCCTGATCCCGTCAGTGACCTCTAACGACAAGCATGGGTTACTGAATGCCAATATTCTAATCCGGACCTTCATCTTGGACTTCAAAATAGGACAAGACCAGCAGTGTCCAGTCACTGAAATGAACTAGGAAAATTCAGTTAACAATTTCATCTGTTCAAATATGTTTGAATCATCACTTACTTTCTGTGAAGCATTTCACATAAAATGGTAACATAGGTACTATAAAAACGTTATTGCTTCTTTAAAGATCACATATACTCTAGGGGGTGCAAATGCATAAATCGCTCATTGATATCGTTATAAATGAAACGACGTCATTAAAACTGCTCATTTAGATCTTTAATTACCTTAAATCGACCTTTTTGACAACAGTGAACAATTCTCATCCGCAAACGAAATTTCAACCAATCAGAGCGGCGCGTCTCTGTGACGTAATAGTAGATACAGATGTGAGGGTCTATGCAGAATTCATCTACATATCAGGGGGTAATCTATTTTGTTTACAGGTTTGTACAAACCTGAAATCGCGACAGCTGTTGTGAAAAATGAAAGCTTCATGTTCTCACAATCTACAATCATTTAGTTTTGTCTCCTGCTTTGCCTAGTTTTCGAGTTACAACCCTTGTTTTCGTAGACGATTCTGTCAAATCATTTGGTGTCACTAGGTTGCAATCCGTGTTAGGTGGTATAAACCTACACATCATTTGTCATCATTCACTTGATGCTCAGTTGATGAATTTATAACAGGTATGATTAGTGGTAACGCCACTTAGATTACCCGACAAAGGCCCCCATTTGACATTTCTTGTGTCTGGACCGATCAAAGGATCAACCGATACCACGCTGATTGATTAATTACTTTTACGCGGATTTAAATGGGGAGTGGTGTTTATGTATGTACGTTTACTAATCAATACTGAATACACTCTGTCGTGTCTGGGTCTGTGTAAACAAAAACACCCTTCTTTCAAAGGATTAACCGCCAATAGATTGATTAATTGCTCATTATTGGCTCACTAAATTAATTTTTTAAAAGAATGACGCACATTAAACAGTTAGTTGCCAGGTGTGCTATCTTGGGTGACCAATTAGACTGTACCTCAATGTGAAAAACCTGAAACGATACATCACGTTTTCGTATATTAGACTGTTAAAAGACACATCACTTGGGAAATCTGCAGATGAATTATATATATCTCGTTTTTGTGGGTATTGATGGAGACATTCCTCGAACAAGATAATAGCCTGACATTGCTTTTATAACTTTCTTTTGTTTTGATTTTAATATTTGCATTTTGTTTTTGTTTTTTGCTTTCAACAGAATCATTGTTTTCGTCGTGAAGTGTAATGATACAGACGACATACACTAGGGCGTGCGTGCGAATTATGATTCATAAAGGCAAACTATAAAATGTCTAGATATTACATTCCTGTTATACATTCGCATATCGCTTCTTTAAATCAAGTTTCAAAATGCATACAAATATGATTATAAAGTAATTAGGATGATGAATCCAAGTAAAAAGACGTATATTGACAATTGTCTACATACTGGTGAGTGAACGTTACAAACCACATAAATTTAGCAAGTGAAGAAATTTATCGCGCAGTATTTTATTTCTGACCCCGACCTCGCTTATGTTATGTTACAGGTTGTGTCATGCAAACAACTTTTGGCCATGATTCAAATACACATTTAACTACTAGCAGAAAGTAGTTTTGATTTTCTAACTTGATGAAAACAAACCATAATCTCATTAATTCAAATGGACTTTAGTCCGTGACTCTCGATTTTCAAAAATGGCGGCGCCCTGTCTGAGGGTAAATGCTATTTAAGTTTGTTTTCTCGGACTTACAAAAATCAGAATCACTTTCTACTGGTAGTAAAATATGTATGTTATTGATGGACAATAGGATTTCGCATGACATTGCTTATAACATAACAGTTTCACTCATGGAAGCGAGGTGGAGGTCAATATAATATCACTTGCAATATTAATGTCACTTCGACCCCTACCTTGCTTCCGTGAAGTTCTTATGTTACAAGCTGTGTCAAGCAAAATCCATTTGGCCATGATTCAAATACATATTTAACTACTAGTAAAATAGTAAAAAGTAGTTTTGATTTTCTAACTTGATGAAAACAAACCATAATTTCAATAATTCAAACGGACTTTAGCCCGTGACTTCACGATTTTCAAACAGGGCGGCGCCCTGTCTGATGATAAATGCTATTTAAGTTTGTTTTCAACGACTTATAAAATCAAAATTACTTTTCACTGGTAGTAAAATATCTATTTTAGTGATGGACATTAAGATTCTACATGACATTGCTTATAACATAACAATTTCACTCTTAGAATCGAGATATATTATACTTGCAATAATATTGTCACCTCGACCACAACCTCGCTTCCGAGGAAGAAAGCGTTATATCCATGCAAAATCCTTTTGGCCAGCAATGTGTAGTAAGCAATCGAGAGAGAAGCAGAGGGTTTTTAAGCATCTTTTAAGCGCTTGGTATTAATTAACCACAAGTTTTTTTAGAAAAAAATGTTGTTCCGTTTATGACTAACCAGAATGTCTTTCATATGCAGTGGTAAAAGAGTACCAAAAATTGAGATTATTCGTTCTTTAAGTCAGATCAGTAAATGTTCTGCACACTGGCAATGCATCGTCATGACATCCTTTGTGATGATTATTTCCAATCATCATGGATTAACTGTAGGTATTGATTACATATATAATGGACACATACGTCTGTTGTATTGCAGATAAACTTTGAGTCAAAGAGGAACAGTATGTTGCCTTTATGGACCTGTAGATATAGATTTGATCTACAAGGGAGATCGATATTATCGTGATGAAGCACTAATTGTGCTTTGTCCACAATGCACATTGCAAAGAAATTGACATGACCCTTATGTGTGTTCACCTTGTTTGCGAGTTGTATATAAATATTTGGTGCTCAGCATTAGCTTCGAAAACCAGCAGTGAGTTTGTCAGGAAGGTACAATTTTCAGTCTCAAGAAATAAGGTTCTTAAGAGCAATCCATGACTAGAAAACACTGCAACTCTGCAATGTTGATCTTGTCGGAAAGGGAATATAACGTTAAACGGTGGGCATTTGAAACTCTGTGTGTAGCTTTTGTTTGTACAAGTGTGGTCAGTGTAGACAGGAACTGTGGGGAGTGTGATGTCCACATCACGTCTGGGTTTGAAGACAGAAGAGTAATTGACCATGTGATGTGGACGGGTCAGAATACGAGCACTCGAGCTGAGTGTGTTGCCCGATGTAGCCAAGATGAGCTGTCTGAAATGTGTGGCTACAATCCAAACTCAGGGGTCTGTGTAGCATACAATGCAACGTTCACCGATCCGTCAGGCGTCAGCTATAATTTCGACAGTGGCTACAGAATCTACTCGTTATGCAAAGGTAAGCAGAAACTTGTTGTAAATTACCTTTGGTTCACATCAGCTGAGAGCGATGTTTTTGGTCTTTTTTTTGGTTGTTTGTTTTTGTTTATATTTTTCTGTGAGCGACTCTTGTTTTAAGTCACTTTTAGCAATATTCCAGCAATGTCACGGAAAGGGACGCTAGAAATGGGCTTCACACATTGTACCCATGTAGGGAATCGAACCCGGGTTTTCAGCTTGATGACCGAACGTTTTAACCGCTACTGCACAGTCCTTTATTTGTCTGTGGAATGGAACCAACGCTGGTAAAATATGAGAGAACCGTATTGCCCGTTTATATTTGAATCTTCATCATGACAACGAACGCACATGTGACGTATAGCTGTTGGATATAAAGTAGAGCGTTATATTTTTGCACTGTGAACAGGGACCACGTTCGAGAGCAGATGATAGTGTCTGAACGACATACCTGATTTAGACTGGTATTTCTAGATGATGTTTTTTCTCATGCAGTATTACATATTTTCTTTTTTGATTTAAAGGTGAATGTTTTTGTTTATAAATTCCAAACTTTCAACGAACCCGCCTAGTCATAGTAAGACGAAAACATTCTTTTAAAACGGCCTCTAACTCGTAAGTGCAGGTCCTTGTGCAGAGACGTGCCAGTTTGGGGAACCGGCTTGTGGGTTCGTCTCTGTTCACCATAGTTATGCATATTCTATGTTTGTCAAACTCCGTACACGTGAAGTTTGAAGTTCACACTTGTTGTTTTGATTTGGCCGTCCGCAACCAGATGATAATTCGTGTTGCCACTGAAACAGTGTTCAAAGTTATACATGGGGTTAGACTTTTCCATCAGGGATTCGTCCACAAACTGGCGATTTGGTGCTTTGTTCTGAGAGTGTGGGAGCGAATTCCAGATGAACCATTTCCAAATTATTACACGTTTTACTTTATGCAGAATATGTAATATCGAATATGTTACATTTGACTACTTTCGAGAAGGCATTGTTGAAAGTTTTAGCAAGCCTTGTTAACTGTTTCAACACAGACTATATAAATAAACACTAGTTGAAGCTACATTGTATTTCTCTAAATATATCGTCCTCAAGCAAAAAGATTTTTGGCAGAAAGAAGATTCTGTTTTTCACTCGTGTTTATAATGAGGTTTGATCATGGAAATATAGCGCTTCTGTTTCTGGAGTGGAGCTCTTCAACCGCTTAACTCTACAGAACAGCAAAATAACTCAAATCTGTCTTTTTAAAAGTGTTTAAATAGAAGACATAAACATGAACGCTTACTTGTATGAGATTTCATTCTTTTGCCGCTCAGTATATTTCATGCTGATACTTGTGACGATATAGGGTTTTGGTGCTATGTAATGTCTGACAGATGAGATAAACACTTCGACTTTACTATTTTTACTGTACATACTTGCACAGACGTGAGGAATTTATAGGTTTGGAAGTTTCAAAAAAGTTTCGAATTCACTTTACTGCCACTTTATCTATCAGTTGGTGTTTGCTTTCAGCATCTTCACCACACTTTGGCACCTGCACCTCAACTTGTTCTGGGACGAACGTGGTCTGCAATGACGGCTTTTGTGTGTGTGACATCATGTTCGTAAAACTGGGCAGCAGCTGCGTCCAAGGTATGTATTTAACATACGTAACATGTCATCATTACGATTGGTAACAATTTAAGTTCAAGAAAACGACAGAGCACATTTCGCGGCCACCCTACCCGTGTCTTGAAACCTGATTCTGAAATCACGTTCAATCACATAATATGGTATCATATAGTGTGGTATAATATCAAAAACAAAAAAACGAAGGCTTCATCGGCGTTAGAGGGCCGGTTGGATACCCGTAAACGTTGGATACGGTTAACGCGTCGCCGAAGACCTAGGATTCCATTCTTGCTGGCACGGAGCAAGGTTACATGACTACAAGACACAAAGTGCCCTAAAGACACAAATATGAGGTAGCTGGCACAATACTAACACGCGCTCTATGGGTACCTGTGAAAACTCCCTTGTAAAATACAATGACAAAAAGAACGCTTTAAGTTCACTCGTATAACATTATTTGCTTCTCATTTCAGATTGTGGTGCATCTGGATACGGATCCTACTTCACCACCTTTCACAACAAAGTCCTCAACGGCTACAACGACAAAACGGTTTCACTCATTGAGACCATAGAGGCGTGCATGAGTCTCTGCCTGGAGGAAACGGATTTCATTTGTGTGACTGCTGACTATCAGCATGGCAGTGACAAATGCTATCTCAGCCAAACTGCCTGGTATGATGCGCCAACCAGTTCTACTGTAAATAGTACCATATATCACCAGATCATTCGTAATTGTGCTTAAACAGCAGCCAATGCTCCTTGGCCGGTTTGAGATTGGCAAGTGCTTTAAACTGAGAACATAGGAAACAATGCTTCACTGTGGACTGTATCAGGAGTTTCATTTCAAGAATGTCATAAGTTAGTGCTAAAAACTATTATTAACTGTACTGCAATCAGCACTCAAACAATTATTCTAAAAGTACTTTTTTATTCAAATATATTTTAATTAAGACTTTTAAATGTAAATAATAAAATATTGCATAATGTAAAATATGTTTCTTTTTCAGACTTTTAAAAATCGATAATAAAGATATTGCATAACAATAACATGTTTCTATTTGAGATTTTAAGAGTTAACAACTAAAAATATTGCATAATGAAAATATACTCATTATAAAAATAAGGGATTACATGAAAGGACAAAAGTTCATCACAAGTTTTGTATCGCACATTAACTATATTATAATGGCTCTTCAACCTCAAAGGGATATACCAGCAGTGAAGACTATATCACTCAGTATAAATAACTGAACTCAAGTGTTATAAACACTCTTCAGACAGCGACATATAGTCTGGTTCATAATTATTGAGAATTTTTCTTCTTACTTTGAGCTATCCTAACACCTCAACTGATTCACTGATACTTAAAACTAAGTAATGGTATAAGGGAGGTAACTCATCTTGGCCTACTGAGTATAATACAATTAGAGTTACCTCCCCTGAATTTGTAGCAGACGTCATTTTCCTCAGCACTGTCAACAATGTCTGCTGAAGATAAAAGAAGGTTGATTTTTGAGTTGTGTAATCAAGGAATTGATGATGTAAATACACTGGCAGAGACAACAGGAACTCCTCTTTCTACTGTGTATAGGATTAGGAAGAATTTTAAAGAGGGAATAGATTTTGGGCACCAGAAAGGAGCAGGGAGACCCAGAAAATTGGACTTCTCAGATCGCGTCCGACTGGGAATTTTAGCGTCTAAAAAGCAAAGGGCAAGCATCTCCAACATCAGGTATAAAATGATAGAAAGGGGATCAACAGTTGTATCAAAATCTACAGTTAGAAGAAATTTGATTGATCTTGGATGGGATAAAAAGACTGGAATTCCTTCTCCTCTCATGAAACAAGAACATAAAGACAGGCGTGTTGAGTCGTGTTTGGCACATGAAAACTTTGACTGGGAAAATGTGATTTTTACTGATGAAAGCTCAGTATGGGTATATCTCAATAATGTGAAAATATGGACAAAGTCTGCGTCAGCACCGTTGTATCGACGACCTAAATACAGCCCAAAGTTTCATGTATGGGGAGGGATATCCTTATTAGGAACGACCCCGCTGTGTGTGTTTGAGGGAAATCTGACAAGTCAACGCTACACTAACATATTAGATAATTTTCTCCTTCCAAGTGCACATGTGTTTTATGGAAATGACTGGATTTTGCAGCAAGATAATGATCCTAAACACACCGCAAAACATGCCAAGCAGTGGTTTCAGGAGAAAAATGTGACTGCATTACCATTTCCTGCATATAGTCCTGACTTAAATCCCACTGAGAACATTTGGGGGATGATGAAGGAATGTGTGAATCAAAAGGGGTTGACAAAAATTGAAGACATGAAGAGAGAAGTGGTCCGATACTGGGACAGCATAACTCACGAGACACTAACCTCTTTGATAGGAAGTATGCCTACCCGTCTTAGACTGTGCCGTGAAGCTCAAGGAGACTTGATAAAATATTAAATTGTTACCTACACAACATGAAAAGGTCAGTTCACTTTCACAATACATTCAATTTTATCTGATTTGGTCTCGTTTAATAATATGAAATGCTTCAGCTATTCTCAATAATTTTGAACCATACTGTATATGGAACAGCATTCCCGCTGACATGTGAATAGCAGTATTATAACGGTTCTTCAGCCTACCATATGTACAACTGAAGTATATTTGTAATTCACTCATTTCCAAAAACGAATAGAAGTATTATGAAGGCTCTTTAGACTACCACAAATACAAATACATTGTAATTCATTCATTTCAGTGTATGAATAGAAGTACTATAACGGCTCTTCAGCCCAACAACGGCTCTCTAGCCGGAATCCAGCCATACTACATGTATTTCCTCAGATAACCAACACCTGCAACATATGAACATATTTCATTATGAAATAGAAACCCATTGGGGAAAGCAAAACAAAAACTCACTTTGTAAAGTGGTTGCGATATACGAGAATATATCGAGAATGGCCAATTCAAATTGAGTAGCCCGTATATACCCTTAACAGCGCCACCCCATGGGCAGCTAACTCTCGTTACACATCGCTAGGAGAAAACAATTTCCTACTAATTCATCCTTCAAACGTAGGACATATAATTGTTCATCCAAAAACACCGTTACACTCAGTAACAACAAAACACACCCATTATCAACATTGGGACACGCTGCTTAGTGAGCACAGCGAGACAACAAAGAAAGTCAAAGACAGAGAGACAGAGACACCTTACGCCAGTTTATCTTTAACATAGCCGCACCATCGACCATGGCGTTTGGGCATACGGTCTGGTTTACAGTTATTAGCTGCAGCAGTTGCGCCTCCCCTGCGAAGACTATGGAAACCATACCGTTTAATATCACTAACAAACGGTGCCAAAGCCTCCAGAAATATGTCTCGCAACCTAGTATAAGACATAGGTTTGTTACTTCTCCTCAATACATACCGTCTCCATTCTTTGTAACATTTCTAAAGATGTACACATCTGACTCAGGATTAATGGAGGCTGTCTGTAAATACATCTCCAAGCATCAACCGGACAAAGATCCGTGCCTGTTCTCCCAATCACAAGCCAAGCAAAATCTCGATAAACATCTTTTTTTGACTTTTCAGTAAACAATAACATATGAGAATTGTAAAACACAATATCTGAACGTGTTACATGAAGTAGTTCCTCTGATCTCAGGAATCCTGCGTAAGCTAGTGAACACATACATGTAGTTATTGTCCGTAAATTGTACAAGGGTGGATTTACAATTTTCGAATCGAATAAACAGCGTAAATTTCATTAGTTACGGGCTCTTTTTTTTCACAACTGACGTAACTGAGTTCCTCTTGGCTGACATTTTTCATTTGTTTATCTGTCCGACTCACCAGCCCAATAATCGTGTGAACATGCCTTAAGCTATAAAAAGTTAAAACATTTACAACTGATGAAATAGATTAACTTCTCTGCACAACAGACAACATGTATATGACACAATGCAACAGACAATACATCAAGCATGTTACTACCTTTCGCCCAACTTTTCACCGCCAGCATAATCATAATGGTACTTGCTCACAGTAGACTGGGCTCTGGGCTGCCACAGCAGGTCCGGTAACCAAGCAGAAAGTTCAGACATTGAATGCTCAGATCTATGTTATGCTTACGACATACAGTATGGTTCAAAATTATTGAGAATAGCTAAAGCATTTCATATTATTAAACGAGAACAAATCAGATAAAATTGAATGTATTGTGAAAGTGAACTGACCTTTTCATGTTGTGTAGGTAACAATTTAATATTTTATCAAGTCTCCTTGAGCTTCACGGCACAGTCTAAGACGGGTAGGCATACTTCCTATCAGAGAGGTTAGTGTCTCGTGAGTTATGCTGTCCCAGTATCGGACCACTTCTCTCTTCATGTCTTCAATTTTTGTCAACCCCTTTTGATTCACACATTCCTTCATCATCCCCCAAATGTTCTCAATGGGATTTAAGTCAGGACTATATGCAGGAAATGGTAATGCAGTCACATTTTTCTCCTGAAACCACTGCTTGGCATGTTTTGCGGTGTGTTTAAGATCATTATCTTGCTGCAAAATCCAGTCATTTCCATAAAACACATGTGCACTTGGAAGGAGAAAATTATCTAATATGTTAGTGTAGCGTTGACTTGTCAGATTTCCCTCAAACACACACAGCGGGGTCGTTCCTAATAAGGATATCCCTCCCCATACATGAAACTTTGGGCTGTATTTAGGTCGTCGATACAACGGTGCTGACGCAGACTTTGTCCATATTTTCACATTATTGGGATATACCCATATTGAGCTTTCATCAGTAAAAATCACATTTTCCCAGTCAAAGTTTTCATGTGCCAAACACCATTCAACACGCCTGTCTTTATGTTCTTGTTTCATGAGAGGAGAAGGAATTCCAGTCTTTTTCTCCCATCCAAGATCAATCAAATTTCTTCTAACTGTAGATTTTGATACAACTGTTGATCCCCTTTCTATCATTACATACCTGATGTTGGAGCTGCTTGCCCTTTGCTTTTTAGACGCTAAAATTCCCAGCCGGACGCGATCTGAGAAGTCCAATTTTCTGGGTCTCCCTGCTCCTTACTGGTGCCCCAAATCCTTTCCCTCTTTAAAATTCTTCCTAATCCTATACACAGTAGAAAGAGGAGTTCCTGTTCTCTCTGCCAATGTATTTACATCATCAATTCCTTGATTACACAACTCAAAAATCAACCTTCTTTTATCTTCAGCAGACATTGTTGACAGTGCTGAGGAAAATGACGTCTGCTACAAATTCAGGGGAGGTAACTCTAATTGTACTATACTCAGTAGGCCAAGATGAGTTACCTCCCTTATACCATTACTTAGTGTTAAGTATCAGTGAATCAGTTGAGGTGTTAGGACAGCTCAAAGTAAGAAGAAAAATTCTCAATAATTATGAACCAGACTATACCTCAAAGATGTCCATAGCCATTGACTGCAAGTGCGATTGCATGCTGTCTTTGTCTGCAATGCAGGCTCGCTGACTTGGTGGACACATGTCATCGGTTCCTAACTGCGCGAATCGATGCTCATTTTGTTGACCACTGGATTGTCTGGTCTAGACTCGATTATTTACAGACCGCCGCCATATAGGTGGAATATTGTCTGCGGCGTAAAACTCAATTCACTCACTCCAGTATTTGCGGACACCATGTGTGATTGAAATAAGGAATTTTAAACCAGTTCGAATAACTGTTATTTTTTAGGAGAAAACGATTACAAAACTATTTCCAAATGTTCCACGCGCTTTTCGCTTAGTCATCACCGTTATATTCCGGTGAGATGAGATGTTAGATGTGTACAAAAGGATTGATTTTTCCGATGTATTCACTGGAATAATGGTGCCAGTTTGGCACGCCACAAACTACATTCTCGTTATTAGCGTCGTGCACGTGAGCATCATGCCACAGACTGCAAACTCCTTGAAGTCCGTCATCTTCAACAACGAAAGAATATATTGTCCTAGAATCTACACAACGATCACTAAAATCATTAATTACTTGTTCTGTTATTATCACATTTGGTCTGCTTAATGTCTTAATGTCTGTTATTGATTTTTGATCGAATGGGGATATGTTATTGCAGATAATCGTTCTGTTTACTATGGAACCAAGGAGAAAATAATATTCGGAATAGTAGTCAATGCGTAAAAGCAATATTTTATTTTACAACGGCTTTTAATATGATATTTACTTGTTTTTAACGAGGTCGTTCATATCACTCTTAAGTATAAAAGAGGTAGTGCGTCTTCAGGACCCTTATGGATCACCGATTTATCTTTTAATGTTGAAATTCTGTATTTACTTATGAATATATAATCGATGTCCTATATTTGGACGAAATAACATTAAATACTAAAACAACTCTAAGTCTTCAGACAAAGAGCGCGTAGAGATGTCTCTGATAAGATGATATTTCAGATAAGAAAGAATATACTGGTCGATGACATATATATATATCGGTACATATATATATCGGTGAAAGGTAGTAGGCTACGGCTGGACTAGAAAAACTTAGGATCTATTACAAAGCCGGTATTGGTTAAATCGTTCGACGTCACGCCAAAGATGCGGGTTCGATTCCCAACATGGGTACAACGTGTGATGACCATTCCTGGTGTCATCCACCGTGATATTTGCTGGAATATTGCTAAAAGCGGTGTAAAACAAAAAAATTCAACAGCTGTTCCTCCAGAGAGACGTGTATCTTTTATACCTAGTTATTACTTGCGCTCCTGAAAATGCATATTTGACTGCATAGTCCGCGCTGCCGGCTACACCGTTGTATCCAGGACAAACCGCTGCCCACGTACTCTACACTGCCAATATGTTGCAGGTCTAAATACTACGATTAAGCTAAATACGCTCGGTTTCAGGAACCTTTTCGACTGTCATTTGTCTGATACTTCAAAGTCATGAGATTGAGATGGTCAAAATTATTTTGATACTTCATTCATATTAGTGTTTTTCAAACGGAGACATTCGCATGGAAGCCGCGTACATTTTTGTGAATCAAACTTGGAGAGCAGTACAAAGTACAAGGAACAAAACGTAATTTTTTTGGATTTGAGACGTAGTGTTATATTATTAGCCATCTATCTAATATTTCTGATCACTCTTCCCTATTTTATTGGACAAAATAGTTATCGATGTGGCAAAAGGGGTTACTTCTGTTGTGTAAATAATTATTCATACAGGACAACAGTTGATATCACTATTTGATTTGAAGATATCGTTAAACAGATTATAGACAATAAATTTAAATAAAATTAAATATATGAACTCATTCTATCTAATTAACTTCGTATTTCGTTGTTATAATTGATCGTTAACAACCCACCCCACTCTTGACTTATTAATTGCAATATGTTGTTACATTGTTACATTTATACATCAACCCTAATCGGCTTCGTAATTATATTGTTTTCCTACGCATTCTTCCACCCTCCTGGTGGCTTGGGTCAGCGCTGGCATGGACGGCTGCGTTCACTAAGCGGCTCTTTTGACAGTAGCGATGGTGGTGGCGAGTGGTCAAGTCAGAAATCAGTTGAAGTTAAGCACCGTCGAGCTCGGACAGTTCTTGGATGGGTGGGCCGTGACTGGCAGTTTGACTTCTGACAGTTTTTAGGAGTTCGGTCCTGCCCCACAAAGAAGCACATGTGGTCTCACTTTACGCAAGTGAGATTGTTCAAACATTGCCTCTTTTCACCCGCTGAGACAATGTGATGTGACTATAACCTTCTAGCGCCTCACAGGCACCTTGGGTTATCCGGGGTAATAATGATGATCATGCTTTGTTGCATGGAGATTGGCGCATAACAAGACTTCACATAATTATTATCTCGTGGTTCATCACATCAGACTGCTTGTAATAGTCTTCAGACTAGGCGACACCCCTGATCTAAAAACTTAACACGTTACATTAACTAAACTCGTTACACTACAGTTTACACCTATTTAATAATGACATTGCATAATATTTATATTTTCCTCTAGTAAGCTAAACGGCAAAATACCTTCATGCTGATGTGGACTTAGTGGATGTCCTGTCATCGGCTCGTGGTTATGGTCCGCTGCTCCTCGTATGAAGTCCTCCCCTCTCTGTGAGACAGTGGCAGTGCATCGACCCTCCTTTGGTCGCACAGAGCACCACCAGTACATCGCATATGATCTTGACTTCTGTTAAAGAAACATGTATCAGTGCAAAAGTCCAGTCTAAGTAAACTTATCCTCAGTACTTGAGACTCAGTGGTGGAGTGTAAGGAAATATACTGAGACTAAGTTTACTTAGACTGATGTTTGTTATAACAGAGGATCATATCACAGCAGGCGCAGTGATAAACAGTGATTTGGCAAAAAATTCAGAATGGGATAGAAAGTGGCGAGTAAATTTTACTACTAGTAAGACTGAGAATAAAACATTCACTCGAAAAACGAAAAATTATAGCAAGCCGAACTTATTAATAGATGGCGAAACTATTAAAGGAGTTGTTACCCATAAACACTTAGGTATAACACTTCAAAGCGATTGTTCTTGGGAAAGTTCATATCTGTGATATGGTAAAGGAAATGCGTCCAACGATCAATTGTCTTAGCAGTTTGAAATATCGTTTATCTCGGAAAACACTAAATACTTTAAATAGCTCCTTTATCTTACCCTGTTTCATCACTGCTGTCATATATACCACTGTTTGATCACTGCTCTCATATATAGGATAATTGTACGATTGAAGAGGCGACCTGACTGGAAAACTTACATTTAGACGCATTAAGAACTAAGTGCTCGTCGTACCAGTCATGATAAAATATACAAGGAAACCAATTATAGCACGCTGAAACAAAGACGACATGACTTCAAACTCATAATTTTCCATAAAATGTATAATCGTACGTCAGACTCCTAATTATCTGGACGATCTTGTACCAGGTAGAGTACTCCAACAAAGCAACTATAATCTTGGGGATAGCAATTCCATTCAATCTGCTGACTGGAGAACGCAAAGATATTCTCAATGTTTTTTTTACAGAGCACGATTATTATCACATCACATTATTACATATATCAGAAACATCTAAGTGTTCAAGTGGTCATTATAATGAAGACGTCGACGTCATTAACTACCTGTTTGCATGCCGGAACTATCAAAATTTAAGAACAACGGATTATTTTTATATTCAAGCATACGAAGTGAAAACTACTTTAAACGGTAATGGTGCACTGATATTTCAACAAATAGTGACTTTCTCAGTTCATTACACTAGTTCATTTCTAAAAGCAGGTATAATCTACAATATAATCTCTATATTGGCTCCCTGCTTAAAGGTCACATGCAACCAAAAAATCAAACATAATTAAAACACATTTTTCACTTATTCATGTCACATAATATACATTGCTGCTTTTAAAAAACAAATATACACAATTATAAGCATACAATAGCGATTCAAAAGTGCAATATTTTGTACTTGGGCTTACTTCCCCCGAGACGAAGCCCTCGGGAGACCGAACCCAGTCAAAGCGGGTGGATATGCACTCAAGTGTAACGACGGCTTCCGATTGGCTGTTTCATTTGCTGATATGCTGAGGGTTCATTGTGTGTACAGAAAGATGTTGTGTGTACAGATCTGTTTGATGGGCATTTTAGAAGTATAGCTAGTCACAAGAAAGTAAGATTCTTTATGGATAACAACTTCTTTTTGTGTACTTGATGCGTCATTTCAATATGGATTCATAGACTGTTGTCAAACAAAATCATATACACGAAAAGAAGTCGTTATCCATGAAGATTGTGTATAGAGATGTTAGGTTTTGAAAATGCATGTTCTCTGAATTTGCGCTCGATCCAATAAAAATCATGTCAGTAGAGATGGTAAACTACTGCATGGCTGGAATCTATCATTCAAGTACAAAGCAGGACTTGAAACTGACAAGAGTTTGAACCAGTTTCCGTCAGATCATCCGAAAAAAATGAATGTAGTTTGTTTGCAACCCACAGACATAAAAAATGCCACGTGTATCACACTTGCCTAATTACATAATGTGGCAGACATGGGACTCGGGTGCACGAGTCATAAATCAACTTATTTTCTTTATGTCGTATAGTCTGATAGGTGTTAAGTTCAAAGTGCACCTTCATTAAATTGGTTAATGACTGAAGCTGTGTATTGCATGTTGTCTTTAGCAGACAGGCAGGCAGACATATAGGTGTGAATAAACCAGACACTGAGCTTTCTCTGTGACAGAGACTGCTTACCACAATCAACAAGTTGTTTTACGTAACGAGTAGATTATTTAGTTGTTTGTGTACATAACCAAGATTAGACTACTGCTCACGACCTCAGACGCTGGGCATGCATACTGTTTCAAGCTCCGCGAACCTATTCACTGCGCATGCGTTATGGACGCAGCGCAGCACAGCTGTTGAAACCAGTTTTCCCCCCAGCGCTGGGGGGAATTTAGTGAAACGTTTGAACTCCGATTTCGCGGGCTTTTTTTTCATCGCGTTTTTTTCAACTTTATAGGTTGAATTGGCATTTTTATGATTTGTTTCGGTAAGTACATACCGAAAGGTACCAGAATCTGCAAAGTTGTGTTTTACGTTGCATGTGACCTTTAAAGTAAGCGCTTTGAGTGATCATCACCTCAACATATATATTCAGTGTAATACAGGTTTTACACAACTTGATTTTCTGCGGCAGCTCATTTCGTTGAGCATAACCAACACCACAACCGTGTTTATGTTTCAATCTTTTATCCGAGTGTTCTTTTGTCTTAGTATTATTCTTTTCATGTCAGATTAGTTCAAGTATGTATCCAGCTATGTTGGAACATTGTTCTGGAGCGGCGTTTACATCAGCCACTAGGCTTGTTCGCCTTTCCAGCTTCCTACTTTGTCTGAGCAAAATATGTTTAAACCAAAATATGGTATGAGGTAAAGACATGCTATTTTATAGTATCAACAAGAAAATGGTTTGTGTAAATACATTCGGTCAGAAGAAGAAAAAAACATATTTTATTGACATACATTCGTCAGAAAACATGTGGCTATAAAGAATTATCGGATAGCGAACACATAAACTGTCGCTACTTCTCAACGACACTATTGTCATGCGAATGCTGATGAAATGAGATGATGCGAGTTACCTCCCTTTTGTCATTCTCCGTTCACATGAGACAGTAAGTTCCGGTCGTACGAACGATGAAACAAATGAAAATTCGGCAGGTTTGTTCATAATTTTCAAGGTTTTAGTGTAATGGAATTCCTAATCATATTGATGTGATCAACATGTACGACTAAATAGGTTAAAGACAACTTACTGTCAACATGACCATTGAGTTCTACAGCCGCGTGTGATGGTTGACAGCCGCTCAGATGATCGGCTGCTAGATTTGTTACTGATATTTTTAGCAGCCGATACGTATCGCTGACAGACTCAGGTTGTGGGTCTAGCGTCTTCCGTTCCCCTCGGTCCGGAACCATGGTTAGTTCAGAGGCAGAGGGCAGTCTTCTGTCAGTAAGGGGAACTTTGCCTTTGAGTCAAAAGAATAATGTACTTTATCGAGCATATGTGGGGGAATTAATCAGACTCAAACCTGGGATAAACCCAGCGATTCACCACGGGATCTCAAGCATTGTCTCAGACAACAAGCACCTGTGTACATCTTCAGCACCCAATTCAGGCTAGTGTTTACATTGTTGCTACACGAGGGTAGCCAATTGCAAACTTGATTTAGTCATATATATTTTACGCAAAATATCTCAGGATTAGTCTGTTAATAGAGATGAGATGGCTGCCTAGACCCTAAAGCACAATTAAGTAAAGGATGTTCAGTTGCCAAGAGGTGCGCAACCTTCAGGAAACTAAATGTCAAGAAAGGTATACCGAACATAGATAATCACAATCCAAGGGCTAAGAATTGAGTTGCTGTCAGGATCAAATTAGGGATGGTTTTACCAAGCAACTGCATTCTTCCTTTTAACCTTACCCATAGATTGACATTTAAGCCCACAAACATAGCAAGTAATAGTAATAGTCTGCTTATGAGGCCACCTGATGAGGCACATTGCCTGCTCACAGTGTCACATACATTGCTATGTCCAGGCATAGGACATTTCCGTTCTTTCCAATTCTTTTTCAACTCCCTAGGGATATACAGCCATGCTACCTGTTCAGCACAGTGAACTAATCACTTTCATTGCCAGCACATCCTCACAGGTACCCATTTTATAGCTGAGTGAACGGAGACAATAGGGATTTATGAGTCCCTTGCTCTAGGATACCATGCAAATGTGTCCACCTTGGGACCTGAATCTCCACCGAGGATCAAACCAGGCCTTCAGGGTGATGGGTATACACCATACCACTGCACTGTTGTGATCCATGTAGCTGTTTAAGAAGTCTCACAAAACGAATTCAGAAATGTGTTGTTCCAAAGGAAAGTTAATTCAAAACACACTGGAATGAGTCAATGAAAATATCAGATTTCTAGATGACTGTATTAAATTTGACAACTTAGTTTGCAGAATGAAAACCACAGTATCTCCGTCTTTTACATGGCAGGAAGGTAGAACAGACCAGAAATACAGAACTAGGGATTGATGTTCTGTTGATGAATCATGGTTCTGTTTCCATTTCACACATGGCAGCAGGGGTTGGCTATGTATTGGTGAGTTTTATGAAATGTCCACAATTCTGGACCATGAGTAAGACTCGTGAAGGTCCGGGGTAGAGTAGGCCTTCAACAACTCATGCTTGCCATAGGTGACTATGCTTGTCATGGGAGACGACTAACAGGATCGGGTGGTCAGGCTTGCCGACCTGGTTGACACATATCATCGGTTCCCATTGCGCAGATCAATGTTCATGTTGTTGATCACTGGATTGTCTGTTCCAGACTCGATTATTTACATATACCCATCTACCTGCCATCTTTGTATGAAAAACTCGCATTATACATGGGTATATACGGTAGCTGGAATATTGCTGTGTGTGGCGTAAATCTAAACTCACTTACTCAGTAGACCATGATTTATATGTGAGGAGCATTGTCATGGTTTGGGCAGTGTCCCCCAAGGACCATCCTCGATATCTCCACTCATACATACCCATAATTCTCCACTATAGTGGAGAGTTATCGGAATGTATAGCCTGGAGATATCAGGGATGACAAGGACCCACATGACAGCAAACTGATCTTGAGACTGTGAACAAACATGCAGACATGCTAACATTGCTCCATTCACTATGAATATTGACAGAACTTGGAACTGACAAGGACAAACCACATTCTGCTGTGGTCATTCCCAGTTATGTCTGATGAGAAAGCATCAACTGGCCTGGTATGTTGGCTCAGTTTTCCCTAGTGCAGTTTCAGTTAGATGTTTTTATGCAGAAAGTATGCTACACAAGGAAAAGCATACACAAGTTAATCAACAGTTATGATAGGACGGCGCAGTATTACAGTATATATAATATGCTTTTCAAACAACTTTGTAATATTATTCTGAGAAGTGATATTTTGTGTGAAGAACAGATCAGAAGTTTTTGTGATTATCTTTGTATGGTATAAATTAAAATCTACACCGACTTTCATTCACAACATGTTTTCCTTTGTTATTCAATGGCAAAACAGCATACTGTATAGCTATGAATGTTTGTTAGTCTGAATTTTGAAATCACTGGTCCCAAACTTTTGAAGTAAATTTAAACTTACCAGGACTTTTAGAAGTAGTATTCATGTATTTTAATTGTGGCTAACATTTCCTGCAATTGCCAGCAGTTGAATGGATGGTGTAAATCCACCTAGGATCCATGTATGTAGCAAAGGTACTGTTAGTCCCCATGGTCCTTAGTCTGGTGATCTACCTTCTTTTGTTGGCGATCTGTAGCCTGTTTTTATGTTGCATGTGTCCAAATAGTGATATTAGTTTGAACTTTCCAGTTTTAATGCTAGTTGTGATATACTAGTGGTTTTACAGGGTTTCAGTTTCTGATAATTTTGGTATGCAATGTAATTTTAAATTGTTCTTGTCACAATATGGCTTGAATATTGCCAATGTGATTTTAAATATTAACTCACTCACTCACACACTCTTGAAATCACTCTCACTCACTCACTCACTCACTCATGAAATCACTGATTGTACAAGAAACAGGGTATCTACCCACACTCCTTTTACACAGTGTAACTTCGATTCCAAGAACATGTTTCGGCTCACTCAGAGGAGTCTGCAGAAAGAACAAATATAACCCAGGTAATCCATGACATTGTTCATAGTCCTTGTAATACAATGTAGGTCATAACTATTCCTTACTGTTACTTTGTTCTTATTTCCTAGGGTCCATGGATTCCATTGGAAGAGATAGTCTCCAGTGGATTTAATTTTGAACATCCCAAATCTCCCAGACCTGCCTGAAACCAAACACTGAGTTCAAAAAGGATGGAGGACATTTTTGTGTGTGGAATATGCAAAAACAGTTTTGGAGACATACAAGAAATGTCCAAACACATTGTAACCCATGTGCGTTTAAAACAGTGTAGCATATGTGAAGAATTTCTTCCTGATGTGGCATGTCTTTCACTTCACCGCTGCAGCAGTCATGAACCACGACTGTTGACAGGTGCTTGTGTGGATGGATCTCAAGAGACACTTGATCATGGAGGAACTTTGACAGGTGCATGTATAGATGGACCTCAGAATAGAAGTGATTCTGGAGGTCTGTTGGCAGAAGCTTTTGTAGATGGACCTAAGGAAAGATGCAATCTTGGTAGTCTGTTGGTAGGTGCTTGTAAGGATGGCCTTGAGAGTAAACATGATTCTGAAGGATTGTTCGCAGATGAAGGACCTTTGGATGAGCGTGAGAAGTTAAAAGTAGCCTGTCAGATTCCAGACCTTTCAGGAGAGAGAGACATGAATCTTGGAAAGAACAGCAAGATGCATGGAATTACAAATGAAAATCAGGACGATTTTGAAAAGAATGTGGATCAGGATCAGATGGGAATTATCATACCAGTCCACCATGTGAGTGGTGAGTGGGGTAATAAGAAGACACAGAAAGATGAAAGATCTGAACAAGCAGTTATGGATGCAGAAAAGAATAAAAGGAAGAATGATGGAAACACATTAAGTGACATTCAGGTAGTTGAAGGGAATGGCATCAACATTGAAAAGAAGTTTTTGCATGAAGATATGAGTGGAAGATGGAAAGATGACAGTGGAAAGCAAGAGAGTAATGTAGTTGAGGACAATGACCTTGGAAAAGATGACAATTGGCGGTCTTCAGATGGATCAAGTTATCCTGAGAGTGGAAAGGAGCATCGTGAGAGTGGAGATGAGCAAGAAGTTGTACACATAGAAGAAAATCATAAATATTGCAACACAAATTCATCTGATTCTGGTGAAACAAGTCATGTAGTCGACAGAGATAATTTGGATGAGGAAAAGCATGATGATGCTAAATCTGAGAATGTTCTTAGGTGTCAAATATGTGATAAGGAATTTGGGAGTTCCAGAGCCCGTAAAGTGCATCAAGCAACTCATCCTGGAGGTTTTGTGTCAGATTGTGATTTGTGCGGCAAGCGTTTCAAGAATGGAAGCAACCTGGCCAGGCATATGAGGATGCATCGTGGAGAAAAGCCATTCAAATGCAAAGTTTGTGGGAAAAAGTATGCTGATAGGAAAACTGTAATCGTACATGAAAGAGTTCATACTGGTGAGCGGCCACACAAGTGTGAGCAGTGCGGTAAAGACTTCAGTAATCCTAAGAGTTACAGGTACCACATAAGACAGCATCTTGGCAAGAGAGTAAAGTGTGGAACTTGTGGAAAGACCTTTGCTTCTTCAGCCAACCTGAGTGTGCATGTGAGAACCCATGGTGATCAGCAGTTTCTGTGTGACATATGTGACAAGGGATTCTACCAATTGGGCAACCTCAGGAGACATCAGAAGACTCACCAGCAAGACGGTGATGACACAGAGATGGTGATGAAGATCAACACGCAGAGTGGGAACTTGACCAAATCTACCCACATTCGGAGACGGGCTAAACTTCATAGGGTAACAGGTAGACACTCTAGACATAGATATGAAAGTCATGCTGATAAGTCGCCTGTGTCACGTCTGCAAAAGAAATATGGCAGGACAAAGATTGTGAAAAGTGGAGCCAAACCAGAAGAGAGTGTATTGCAGTGTGATTTGTGTAGCCAGGTTTTCAGTGATTATAGCAGCCTGAAGAATCATATTGAGCTCCATGTGAGACCCATATCTGTGAAAACTCGCTCATCTTTGAGATTAGAGTCTGCCAGATCTGTCAACTCTGGTCTCAAATGTGACCTGTGTGGGAAAACCATCTTGACAATGATGGAGCTGAAGAGGCACATTGCAGGTCATGTTGGCACAGAAGGGTTAGAAGATTGGGATGAGGAAGAAACTGACTGCCTGGATGGAGATATTAAAAACAGAACACAAGGAATCCTTTTCAAATGCTATTTGTGTGAGAAGACTTTTGAGCAAAGACAGTTACTGAAACATCATTTTCGGACACATCAAGATGAAAAGGGCCAGATTGTTTCATGTGATGTATGTGGGAAAGATATCATAAGCAAAAGATCTCAAAGACCATATTTATGTTTGGGATGTAATAGTGGCTCCCAGGGTGGAGATGCTAATGCTAAGGTTGAGACAGGAAGTAATGGTAAAAAGGCCGATGGAGATAATTCAGACATTGTTGTTAATATTAGTGGTTCTTTTAGTGATGAAAGCTTCATATCAGATCAAACTAATTCTGTTAGAGATACACAGTTGTTTGAAAAAGAAAACAGCAAAAGAAAATACAAAAAAGCACACAAAAGTAAAGTGTGTGAGATCTGTGGTAAAGCCTACAGGTCATCAAAGAGACTGAAGTTGCATCGACAAGAACATGACACACCTCCAGAGCCAACATTTACCTGTGAGATGTGTGGGAAGTCTTTCAATCGACTCAGTGGTTTGACACGCCACAAAAAGTCTCATGCTTCACCAAGGCTTTTTCCCTGTGAACATTGCCAAAAGAACTTTAGCTGCAAATCCAAGATGGAAATTCATGTCAGGACTCACACTGGTGAGCGCCCATATAAATGTACAGACTGTGACAAGACGTTTGCTGCCAAGTCAGGATACCATCAACATCGCCAACTGCATTTGCTTGGAAAAGTTAGTTGTCAGGTGTGCTCCAAGATTCTTGCCAATCAGTCCTACCTTAAACGTCACATGCGTATCCACACCCAAGAGAAGCCATACAGGTGCAAGCTTTGTGGTGAAGCATTTTACATGTATGGGACATTCCGCAACCATCGCCTTGCTCATCAAGGTATACCTCCCAAAGTGTACACCAAAAAGCAACCAGCAACATGTGAGGTGTGTGGAAAATATTTTCTCAGTAAGTATTACCTGATTTCTCACATGCGTCTCCATACAGGTGAGAAACCATTCACCTGTGAGATATGTGGCCGAGGCTTTGTCCAAGGTCATGGGCTCCGACGTCATCTTCAGTTTCATGAAAAGGAAAAGTCTCGTCCAGAGAAGAAATTTCAGTGTCAAGTCTGCCGCAACTTCTACCCTGACCTGAAGAACCTCCAGCGGCACATGATATACCACAATAGGGAGAGGAACTGCAAGTGCCAGCTTTGTGATAAGGCTTATATCAGGCCGAGTCACCTTAAGAGACATATGATAGACTCTCATAAGATGAATCCAAAGACTATGCAAAAGCCTCAGACTCTTCCACAGCCATGCGAATCTGATCCCCCACTTCTACAACCTCCCACTCTTCCACAGACCGTTGCTCCTTCAGCTCCATCTCCCCATCCTTCTCCGTCTGTCTCTGCTCTTCCTTACTCAGCAACTGCTCATGTTCGTCCTCAAGTTCCTCCTCAGGCTCCAGTTCAAGCCAGATCACTTGTTCCTCCAGTACGTCTTGGTTGTACCCTTCAACCTGCACCACCTGATCCAGCTCAACAGCAGCAGTATCAACAATCTCCAAATAATCTGCAGATGCACACCTTAGCTCCAGCCATGTTTAGCTATTACTGAGGCCAACTATATTATAGTTGTCAAAGGTGATGAAAGCAATGAAATTAAACTGCAACAAGAAGTTTACAAATCCATGTGGAAAGTATTAAATTCTTCTCTTTTAGATTGAAGCAGTGACTAAGGAAACTTCCTCTCTGAAGAGGCCCAGACGTTCCCCAGAATACTTGGTAGTTAGTCCTTAGATGATACATTTCCTCAAAGTAATTCTTCAAATTTACATATATTACTGAGTAAACCACCTTTGACAGTTCTTAATAGTTAACCTAGGTGGATTGTAAGTGCAATATTTGTTGAAAATGGTTGTGCTAATAGTTACATGAAAACTCGATGAAATGTATTGGTACCATGTCTTTCTTCTCAAGCTGTGGATATGTCAGGATCTGAAAATATGTGCTGCACATTTTTCAGCAGTAGATGTTTTAGTGAAACTGCAGACTTAATTCCTTAGTCATTTAAGATGCTTTTATGTTATTACTTAGGAAAACGCCACTGTTGTCAAATGCTCCACAATTCATCTTACAGGGTTGTCTCCCTTGGGCATGCAGGAAATCTGTGGGTATAATTAAGGGTCAAGTCCCAGTTCAAACTGATTGGTTTTTTTGTTTGTCAGTCCCATACCAACATCAAAAGGCATTCAACCTAACTCACTCACTCAAAACTGTAGCATAAGGATTCATAGAAAAAGTGCATTTTAGAAAAAATACATGTTCTAGTGACATCAAGGTGTTGATGAGTATTAATAGTCAAAGTGTTATTAGAACAATTAAGAATGTTTCTATCATATTTCTTCTACCATTTGACAGGATCTGTAAACAAATTGATTTGAAAACAACTTTGAAATGTATAATTTCTAGAACTTTAAAATTTTTAAAAATTAAATCAAATTAAATTAACAGCAGACATAGTAACACTGATAATGAGCCAGATTTTACCTTCACCTTTCTTCATCTTTCTTCATACTATTGTGACAACCCTACACTTTATCAACCCTTTTGGTAATTGCCTTCATTTTCTTTCTTTCTCTCGGAAGAGTGAAAACTGATAACATCATTCACTTCTTGAGGACAGTGAGGTTGCCCTCTAGTTCAAGTGTTTGCCCATGCATGCCTCCTCAGGTTTGATTCTAGTGTTGAAATTGTTATCCATTTGAGTGTCAGACTTTGCAGTATTAAAAAATAGTGTGTGAGTTTAGTTTTACGCCTCACTCAGCAATATTCCAGCTATATGGCAGTGGTCTGTAAATAATCGAGGCTAGACCAGTGATCAACAACATGAGCATCAATCTGTCCAACTGAGAACGGATGATATGTCAACGGTCAGCGAGCCTGACCACCCAATCCAGTTAATCGCCTCTTACAACAAGGATAGTCGCCTTTTATGGCAAGCATGGGTTGCTGAAAGCCTATTCTACCCAAGATCCTTCACAGGTGTATTAAAAAATAAACATATGGCATTATCTGCAAGTGTGCAGTGGTCCATTCATTAATGATCAACCCATGAAGATCCTGGTTAGAATTGGTCTTCAGTAACCCATGCATGTTGTAAGAGGCAATTAACATGATCGGTTGGTAGGACTCACTGATTTGGTTGACACATGCCATGTTATCCCAGTTATGTAGATCGATGCTTATGCTGTTGAGCACTGGACTGTCTAGTCCAGATTTGATTATTTACAGACTGCTGCTGTACAGCTGGAATTTTGCTGAGTGTGGCATAAAAATATACTCATTCAGTCATTAATGATTGTGGATCAGCATCCCAGATTCACCCTGAATATGTTTCCAGGCTTGTGTTGTAAGTGGCGACAAGGGGTAACAGGTGGTCAGACTTGCTGACTTGTTTGATGCATGGCATCAGGTCCTAATTGTGTAGATGTTCATGCTGTCAGTCACTGTATTGTATTATCCAGTTTTGATTATTTAATCACAGTCATCATATAACTTTAGTATTGCTTCTTCTAAATCATGACCACTATTAGTATACCCTGCCTTTCATTATACAAGCTGTATTGTGTTTTGGCCTTTAGAACTAAGTTGTGGAATTTCAGTGAGATAATGCTGAAGCTTAGAGTGAGCTTAAGTCTATTTTCACAACTGAGAATCTGACATTGGCACGTCCCAGTTTACATAGTGAAACATGCAGCAAGAGTTTCCCAGGTTGGACTTTGAGGACGTGTATGACATAAATTCAGTTATCGCATTGAAGTCCAAGACAACTAGATGAACTATACCTTTAACATACATGTATTGTATTTCCAGTTCTATCAGTTAATATTGAATTTGTTTTTTGTTGAAAATATTGCTTAGGTTTTGGTTGTTGTTTTTCCTGTTTCATGCAATAATGCTGGTTAATACATGTACTTGAATCTGAATCAGACAATCCAGTGACTGACATCATTAGCATTGATCATGTATTTGGTAAACAATGACCTGTACCAACAAAGTTTGTGAGCCTAACCCCATATCCTGTTAGCTGTATCTGTCCACAAGGATGGGCTCCTGAAGACCCATTCTAGTCCACATTTCTGTACTGGGTATGTTTGATAGTGAGACAAAAGAAACTGAAAGATTAAGATTAAACCAAGTCTCAGATTTCAAGGCTGGAATATTAATGAATGGGGCATTCAACGAAAAAAGGTCCAGCACTTGGTTATCATGAAAATTGATTTTTTATGATTTTCAGCTTGTTAAACCTGTACCTTAGGACACAAAAAGGTCTCTCTGCAACTTATCTAAATTTTCAAAGAGAACCAGTTGTTTTGTTTTTTTTAACTGATTTCATGTATTAGACTGAGGTGATTGCATGTGTTAATACATTGACAAGGTTGACTGTAAACCACAATGAGTATGTTAATGTTAACGTTGGTTGTTAACTGTGTACATACTGCATGTTATGTCAACATAGTTATTGTCTATACATTTACTACACCGTATACTTTAAAACACAATGAGTATGTGATTGTCAATATTGATTCTAAATGTTACATGTTAACTTTATACATATTGCATGTAATGTTGACACAATTATTGTTTATACATTTACTACTTTGTATACGCTAGAACACAATGAGTATGTGATTGTTGGTATCGCTTGTAAATGTTACATAATGCTTGTAATGTCAAAATAGTTAATGTTTATACATTTGACAACATTGTATACTTTAAACCACAATGAGTATGTAAATGTTGATATTGCTTGTAATTTTAACAGTGTTATTATTTTCACTGCATGATTGTTACTGAGAGTTATTTGCAGCTGGTAGCAGTTATCAGTCCCACTATTCCTGCTGAATGGTTGAAATGTTGAACCTTGTTATTCACACAGCAAGGAAGCTGTTGTTTAAAAGTCTGATTCTTGGCAGTCCGTGCTCGGAACAACTTTGAACAGAATGTTCTTGTCATGCCTGATGAGTCTCACTTCAACTATTAACCATATTCTATTTTTATGAGGTGTCATGATGCATGTAAAACATAAACAAATGCCAGAATTTAGGATTGTTTTGCTGTATCAAATGGTAATATAGAGAAAATGTGATCTTTTTGATGCAATATTTACCTGTTTCATCTTTGTTGAATTTTATGTTGTGTCATAATATGCATTAGGATACTTCTTTTGAAGGGATGCCTGCTTGCCATTTGTCTGTGTGCATCATAGAACAATTGATATTATGAAAAATGACTTTATGTTTATGTGAACAGTCATGCATCATATTTATAATCAACCTTGTTATTTGTTTATGTCTGTTCTTTTTTTTATAAAATATGTTAAAATGACATGTGTTTTGTGTTTTGTCAGACTGATGTGATTATAACAATTGACCACTTACATGGTGCTGAATTCCATTGACGTGGATGTTTTTTCCAACATATCTAACCTGCTTAGGCACCAGAAGGTTCATATTGATATGAATTTTACCACTGGGTACCCATTTTCTGCTGGGTGAACATAGTCAATTTTGAACACACTTGCGTATGGTGTGACCACATGTGCTTCATTGTGAGATAGGGCCAAAGTCCTAGATAGTCTCATGAGTCAAGCTGCTACACATAGTGACACCAGACACTCACCTGATTTGTGACCTTAGTTCTATCAACAAGACCACACACTGCCATGTGATTTCAGACAATTGTTTTCGGATCTGTAAAGTTCACATGCAACCAGGAATAGACAGGGATCTCATCATTAAGCTGCTACTAGAATGAGAATTTTTATTAGGTCATAATTTTGCACAAACTAAAACTGTCTGGAAACGTTAATTTTATTTTAAAAGATTATATTTACTAAATGACCCCCGTGAAAATTACAGTAGAAAATCGGACCAATGACTGTGCAGACATACTGACCCTACTGGAGTCTTAATAGCCTCAGGCCAACTGTGAATGAACACCGATGGCAGAAAAACTGGTCTTGTCCACACTGGACCTAACGAAACTGTAAGGTGAATATTTTCTGGTGGCTTCAAAGACTTTTAACCCAACTGAAGATGTGTAAGCTCTCAGCAGTCTCCTCACTGGAACATTTCCTGTCATTGTTTATATTCAGTTAGGTGACTAAAAAATAAGTAGTATTCTAAGTGGTCCGGATCTACGTCACCAAGAGATATTTGTTCTCCCGGACACAAGCAGCCATTGATAGTTTTATTTATTGCGTTCTCTTGATTGTGAATGAGGTTGCCGATATATTGTTTCCGCAATCAGGGGCTTAGCTTCCAGTGTAAAGAAAACCCGGGCTTACACAAGAGACAGAATGGTTTATTTACATTCCACTCGCACAAATGAAATACATATAAGTGATGCGATATATAAAAGCTACCAATCGCAAAGCGATTTATGAGAGATGTTGTAAAACATAGATAATACTTTGTACAATGTAAACACACGTCAGAATACAATTTTTATCCCCCCCCCCCCCCCCCCCCCCCTACATGTAATGCTGGGGGGATATAGTCGATGCCTCATCTGTCCGTCCGACCCGTCCGTCCGTAATCATTTTGTTTCCGGAGCAGAACTCAGAAACCGTTTAATATTTTAGACCCAGCTTGATAGATGTAATAATCTCAACCTATAATTGTGCCTTTTGCTATTTACAGAGTTTGGGCATTTATATCTTTTTTGTTTTTCCATGCAACATTTGGTGTTAGTCTAATGGTGGAGTGGGCTTCGTTTCCGGAGCAAAAACCGTACTATATTTTTCTGCAAAGCTTGATAGATATATCTATCAGAACTTGAAGTGGTGAAGCTGGAGGGATGGGCTTCGTTTTCGGAGCAGAACACAAAAACCGTTCAATTTTTTTTTTTTAGCAAAACGTGGTAGATATATCAATCGGGTCCTAAAGTGGTGCCCTTGGTTATGTACAGGTTTTTCGTGATTTATCATTTTCTCGGTTTCCATGAAAACGTTTCGGACTTTGTCTCAAAAGTGAGTGGTGTGTTTCGTTTCTGGGGCACATCTCAAAAACTTATAATTATGTCATGTATGTCAGCAAAAGCTGGTATATATGTGTGGCAGATCCCAAAGTGGTGCCTTTTGCTCTTTACAGGTTTTTATCTCCCCGGCATGTAATGCGGGGGGATATAGTCGACGCCTCGTCAGTTCGTCCGTCCGTCCATAATCATTTTGCATAACTCAGAAACCGTTCAATATTTTTAGACCAACCTTGACAGATATAATGATCTCAACCTCTAGTTGTGCCTTTTGCTATTTGCAGAGTTTGGGCATTTATATATATTTTTTTCCATGGAACATTTTGGTGTTAGTCTTATGGTGGAGCGGACTTCGTTTCCTGAGAACTCAAAAGAGCTTTGTCTCCAAAGTGAGAGGTGTGTTTCGTTTCCGGAGCAGAACTCAAAAACTTCTTAATATCTGTCAGTGTAACTTGGTAGATATGTGTGGCCGACCTCAAAGTGGTGTCTTTTGCTATTTACAGTTTTTTGTGATTTCTTACTTTCTCGGTTTCCATGGAAACGATTCAGACCTTGTCTCAAAAGTGAGAGGTGTGTTTCGTTTCTGGAGCACATCTCAAAAAGCTCCTAATATGTTAGCAAAACTTGGTAGATATATGTGGCAGACCCCGATGTGGTTCCTTTTACTATTTACTGGTTTTTATGATTTATAATTTGCTTGGTTTCCATGGAAACGTTTCGGACTTAGTCTCAAAATGGAGGGATGGGCGTCGTTTCCGGAGCACAACTCGAAAACTATTCAATATCTTACAGCAAATATGCGAGGCAGATCACAAAGTGGTGCCTTTTGCTATTTACAATGTTTTGGCATTTTTAGGTTTCCTGGTTTCCATGAAAACAATTCTGACTTAGTCTCAAAATGGAGCGATAGGCTTCGTTTCCAGAGCACAACAAAACACAAAATAATCACTAAAAAATGAAAAACGCTCATTCGCCAGTGCCTTGGATCTAAATAAATAATGGAATTTATCTCCAACTTGTTTAGAATTATGCAATGTGTAAAATCTCTCTTCAGCGAGGAGTGTTCGACCAACGACCCTTTTCTATTGGCAATTTGTGATTACCTGTTCCAAAATATAGTAAAGGTTTATGGATGTTATCTGTGAGTAATAAGTACTTTTCAAAACATGGTGAATCTTTAATAATCGAATAGTAGACACCTTTCGGGGAATCCCAAATGTCACGTCTCAAGGACTGCAAAAACTGGTCCTTTAAAATCAGAACCACTTTTTCGGTTAACCAACCTTTTGAAAAAAATGTGGATATTGAAAACAACGCGGGATACCAGAAGTTCTTAAAATATCCTTGATGTAATTTAGCCATGGATAAGAATAGCCACATATACATTTACTGATCATGTAGTTTAGCATAAATGGGGCAATTTTATTGGTAGCATAGGGGTATGACAACTTACTTGCACCAGTATGCTATAGGAGTTTATGTATTTGTATGCGTAACTGTTCTCTCCCAAATTCGCCTTAAACCATATAGATAGGTGTTGACATCCTCACTTTCTGATGGTCTGTGCGTATTAAGAAAAGACGGGACTAATTATACGCCAACGGGTAAGAGATGGATTGATGAGGAATGTCAAAAGCAATGTCAAAGATCTAAAAAAATCGGAGCATATTTAGAATCCACACGAAACTTTAGAAAGGTGTGCAAAGCGGTATCTCCCCTTAGTTAACGTGTTTTAAATGTGTCTTAAAGGATCATTTGACAGCTTTGCCTTTGTCGATGAACATGATTTTTTGTAATTGTGACGGCTATAATAATGCAGACTTGCCGATGATGTCGGTTGTCGTAAAGTCATGAAATCAATTAGAAGCTCCAAGATAGGATTGTTTGCCGCCGACACTCTATAAGAACTTAAGGGGGGACATCTCTTAACGCAATAACTACAGAGGCGACTTACTGCAAAGGGACCGTCTATGTTTGTGCGTGTGTGCACGCGCGTGTGTGTATGTGATGAGAGAGAGTGGATTTTACGAGCAATGGGGTCTCACCCTTTATGCTCTAGGGTTGGGGTCATTTTGGTACAGATTGACTGTAGGGAGGTCAGGAGGTCAGCATGTTTGTACGTACAAATATTATGCAATACATATCATGTAGCATGGGGGAATCAATTATTTTGAACATGGCATGCAGGTGTGTGTGGGGGTGGGGGGTATGCTATTCATCACCCCGGCATCCACCACCCAAACCAAACCACCACACAATCCCACACACCTTACACACAAATGCCCATCCCACCCTAACTCACGCCCAGTCATAAATGGGAAAATAATCACTACGTACGAACGTATAATTTATTTCATAACATATGGTCTCGGAGTAAGTTGTAAGCCTTCCCAAATGGCCGATACATTCTACATGTTTCTGAAGAAAATTCCGACGTTATTGTGACAAGCGTGAATAGAATAACACTCATCGTGGCTTTTAGACACGGAAATATTATTTCAACATATTTAATGTATGGTATCTGATTTCAGCAGATTTAAGACATGATAGTTATTTCCCTTTCAGAATGAAAACGCACCATTTTCAACACCTATATGCTTGTTGATGTTTTGTATCAGTTCGCTGTTATCACAAAACACGCGCAATGTATGGAAATGAACGCCCACATTTAGATAGTGTGTTCCTGTCGACATGACACCCGGGACAAGACCATTCAGCAAAACATACCAGCCAGTTATGAACTGTGGCCAGTAGAATCTAAGGACTAAATTACACATTGGATAGGGACATCCAAATAGCTATTACCTGCTTTCTGGTGTAGTACACTTGCATCTATTCTTACAATTTGTTAACCTACCAAAAGGTATCCTCTCACATTGGGGAACTTCGTATTGGAATAGTTTGGTTCACTGTGAACACTGGGAGCTATGCCCCACCTTATCTTTATACTTGCATGACCTCTCTGTCGAGGTTTGACGTCACAGGACAAAATCGATTTTTGACATTTATTGCGAGTCATTTTTTATTTTCTGAGTATGACGTTATGCATTAGCACATACATCCAATTCATATACACTTACGTCGTTCGGATATCAATCTGTATTTTCTTTGCTCACATTTTCCGTAAAGATGACAATTTTAAAAAATCGTAGCAGAGTGCTTTTATTGGTGCACGATAAAAAACGGAGAAATTTACTGAAACGCACACAAAAGTTTAGGACAACATTTAGCAGTGTCTATTTCTCAAACCCCTGAGGTAGTTGAAGTTATATTTATACCAACGGATAGGAAATTAAATATTCTATACTTCTGTGTAATTTTATAGCTGTACGCAGATCCAGGACCACGCGAGCGCAATTCTCGCACAACGTTCACTTTTCAAACGTTAAGAAAATTTGCGCCTGGAAAAATCTCGGCATCCAGTCGGTTACGTTCACGTTCCCGAACAGTGTCGGTTCGCGCAAACACACCCACTGATCTGCCGAAGCCAAGGTCCCCGTTCAGCAACTCAGATGTACTGCGCCAAGGACACGAACTATTTATGAGGTGAGGCGCGTATCATTTTCTTGAATGACATTCTTTTACAAGATAAAGTGGATGCTGACTATATGAAATGTAATCTATGTGGAAGGATGGTTGTTCTGAACGGAATTATCACCGCTTGTATCAGAATAGTTTGAGATAATGCTCGAATCTTGACCTTTGGGTGAACTGTCGCGGTTCAGGTAAAAAACAGGTCGAAGTCCTGTGCATTTGACATTATACCCATTAACGTGTAATTAAAAATAGACAAAGAAATAATCCAGAGTTTACACAAGTTGATAACCCGGATTTTGCTGTTGCAAGCACAGACAACAGAAAAATACTGTATTTCGTCAGTTTTATTTATGATTCGAAAACGTCCCACATGAAGCAGATGAAATGAAACATCTGCAAAGTACTTGTGCTGACGAGTCCATTCCTAACATCGTGTGTCGGAACATCCAGGGGGCGTTCCAAATCCCTGTACTTCGTTCTCTTATGCGCGATAATCCCTTAATTGATAGGGGCGACTAACGGCATCGGAGGGTCAGACTCGCTAACTTGGTGGACACATATCATCTGTTCCCAGTTGCACGGATCGATGTTCACTGAATTGTCTGGTCCAGATTCGATTATTTACAGACCGCACACACGCACACGATTTGTATATTGGCAATACATTTCTGAAAATGAATGTAAGACAATTAGCACTTCCTTTGTCTGATGTTTTTAATTTATCAGTAAAGAATAAATGTTTCCTGATATTTTCAAGGAGGCATCAGTTGTTCCCTATTCACAGGGCAGTATAAATGAATGTCGTAACTGTCGCCAGCCGCACTAACAAGCTGCGTAGCAAAGATTTTCGAAAAGTGCATCTTTAAACATGTACATGATATTTTAGAGAAAATGAAATACTTAGCAGCTTACGATCCAGTTTCATATCAGATGATTCAACGGTAAATCAATTAACTGTAAATGTATGACTTTATAGCTGGTGCATTAGATAGCGGTAAGAAGGTTAGGGCTGTATTTTGAGACGTAAGTAAACTTTTGACAAGGTCTGGCATAAAGGTATTAGATGTAAGCTAAGACGTTATGGTTTGTTTTTGTTTTGTTTTGGTTTTTTTTTTTTTTTTTGGGGGGGGGGGGGGGGGGGGGGGCGGGGTGTAACCTGCTGAAATGATTTGAGAGTTATCTTGACAATAGAGTTCCCGCGAGTGGTTATAAATGCTTACAAGTCTGACCAAAATTCAGTCTTAGCCGGCGTTCTCCAAGGCTCTGTCTTAGGACCCCTGTAATTTACAGATGATCCTCATTAAATAATGATCTACGTAAAAGTTCTTGTATAAAATAAATACCACGTAGCATATATCACTGACCATTAGTATGGGACACTACTATCCCAGCCTCTTTATTTGTCTTAAGTATCACATTGTTGCATTTGTAGCAGCGCTCGTTATGTCATCCTTTTACCATTGATAGTAGTCTGAGCATATTTTCTGTGCTGTATGTACCCGACATTCATGCACTCGTGTTTAGGATGTGAATAGACTTGCAAGGCGCAGTCTAAGTAGATTTAGCCCCAGTGATATTCGTTGCACTCCTACACTGGATCTAACAAAACCTAGTAGGAGGTAGCATCAGGTAACCTTTGAGCGAGACAGCTGAACGGATCTAACCAATCAGACAACTACTGTTTAGGGTTTGATGGGGCTTACAAAATACACCGGTCACTGACAATGATCTCTCAACACACGACAATCAGCATATAACACTGATATTTGACCTGCAGTATATACGCCTTTTGATTTCGGTTGACATGGTTACCATTAGCTAATAATCTCCCCAATAGTAGATTTACCAGTGGCATGTCCAAAAGATTTCTCCGTTTTGCTGAGAATCTTACCTGGCTGAAGGATGGCTTCCTTTAATTTCACAAATTTCACGCTTCTCGTCGGAAGTCGTGGCACGATCCCAGATCATATAAATATGATAACATACCAAAGAAATCGGTTCGCGTTGTATATAGATACATATACATACGCACGTATATAGCGATAACTACATCTGTAATCAGACATTTGTACAATCAGGTATAATAACAAAAATATAAGTTAAGTACTTAAAGGTTACACAGTTAAATTACAGAATATCTCATGCATTTATGCTTCTATAAATGAAGGCATGATAAATATACCTAGTGCTTTGAATGTTCATTCCCAATGTGATTACTCCCAGTTTGACTGCCTGCAGAATGGACAACCTGTTCCAGTCGAGTGCTTTTTAATTACTACTTCCCTCTTCTCCATCAGCTTGACTGTTCCACGTGGTGTCCCCAGTTTGCCAGCAGGTATCGTATAAAGGTTCCAGGTCACTGGACCATGCGATTCTCTCAAGACATCAGGGGAGGCACTTGTTAGTTACCCCTGAGCTGGTGAGCTGGTTTGTAGCGCAAAGGATACTGACCAAGTTCGGCATAAACCATACAAATACAAGTGGATTTTTTACACCTAACCGCTTACAATAATCCAAATGTAACGTCTCGATGTTTACAGCCATATGAAAGCTCCATACTTCAGACGCGAAGCACAAGACACTTCCAACATAGCAATCGAAAACAGACAACATTGTTTGAGGATTAAGATACTAGGACCTGTGTTATTATTAAGAGCGAATGAGACATTTCTGCCTTGACGAGATAACTGTTTCTGTGCATTTGCAAACTTGTTACAGTTAAATAGAACACCTAAATATGTAAAACTATCTTGGGCGTCGATGGCGTCATGATTATACATCAATGTCTCATCATGGACTTCTGAGTATTATCTTGCGTTCGTCATTTCTTGGAGCATGTTGATAGGGTGTTAAACATCTCTAGGAGACCACAGACTTCCTCAGAAAATATAACCAATCATCAGCGTACGTTACAAGAAAAGGCTGAGAGTTTTCCACTCGTGCGGAACGCAGTTATCTTGCAAAACGCCTCTTCAAAGTCATTAGTGAACAGAGAGGATAAAATGGGGGACAACACTTGCATTAAGCCTAAGTTATTATGAAAATATCGGCTATAGAAACCATCGACACTGACACACGACCTTATATTAGGGTAGACTCAGTGAATAACTGATAGGAGCTTACCCTTGATACAATCTATACCACAACACATTTCTATCTGTAGAGTCGAATGTCCGCCTAAAGTCAATGAAGGATCAATATACACGTTTCTTAGCCTTGAGATTTTCTGATGAGTGCGGGTAACGCAGATATGATCCCCACTGTACCCAAATTCGGTTGGGAGACTGATTCTTCGATAATTATTCGGATCAGAAGTATCACCTTTTTTGTAAACTGGAACAATGACAGTTGAAGACCATGATCGAGGAAAATATCCATTTGATAAAATACAATTAAATATTCTATTCAGTAACGACAGTGAATATTCTTCAAATTCAAGAATGTACATATTCATTTAGTATATTATCCGGTCGATGAGATTTCTGTCGCTTTAGAGAACGAGTGGCCTTTTGGATCTCAATATCACTAATCGCAAACTCAAGTTCTCCATATACAGCATCGCGCGTTCGAAAATTGGAACACATCTGCAGTGCTGAACTTGCGAGATTTCTAAAATGTTCATAGAAGTCATTAATTGGGATATCGAGTTCAACCTTGGGCCGTTTGTTAAACTTCAGGTGAAACTGTTTCGGATTATTTTTTTCAGCCGGAATAGCCTGTTCCCTTCAGATTGTAAATAAAGTCTCCTAAGTCTTCTCTTCGTCATATTCTAAATAGTTTTTTTAGTGTGGAGGTTTTCATGATTATCGAGTCTAATTTCTATTAAAGGTCCTAAAGGCATTATTACTATAGTCAACATACAGTAACTTTAACTCACCACTAAACCATGACTTGTCGTCTGCTCTGGGCCGGGGAAGGGGAGCGCGACGGTTTACATTTCGCTCAGCATTCTTATCATGTGCCGACCCGTGAAGGTCCGGGGTAGAATAGGCAGTTTACATTTCGCTCAGCATTCTTACACAGGCAAACTGTAGCGCAAGAGGGGTTGCGTTGCGTAGAGAATATGACCAGTATTCATATATGCGAGCGAAGCGAGCAAATGTTGGCAAAGCATTTCCCTCGCTTCGGTTCAAAAAATATTTTTCATGTCAAAATACAATATCGCCACCATCAAAGGTACACTCCAATTTCCTCACTAGGTTGTGCTCTCAGATTTCCAACGCCATATTTAATAATTACTCGCGTGAAATATGTGTTATTCAACACTTCAAGTGCAACTCGTGGTACATCAAACCGTTCTTCACCTCCATTACCCCTGCCAGCTTCTGGTTCAAAGCAGTGAAGGAACAAATTATTATTCCGTATGGAATACAAATAGAGTGACCTCCCATGCTTCCCACTACGCCAGAAGTGTGTTTATTGTAGAATAAATGTTACAAAAGATCTAGCAATAACGCCGACACTTAAGACAAATACATTCCAACAGAATCATGATAAAATTAGGCAATATGGTACATCTTAATAATTTCTGATTATTGATGTTCCTTCTCTCCTTTGAGCCGGAAGCTGGCAGGGGTAATGGAGGCGAAAAACGAACTGAATACCACGAGTGGCGCTTAAAATGTTGAATATAACATAGTTCACTTGAGTAATTGTTAAGTGTGGACTTGGAAATCGAAGAGCACAACCAAGTGAGGAAATTGGAGTGTACTCTTGATGGTGGCGATATTTTATTTTGACATGAAAAATACTTTTTGAACCGAGGCGAGGGAAGTGCGTTGCCAATCTTTGCTCGCTTCGCTCGCATATATGAAGACTGGTTGTCGATTTCAGATGCGAGACGGCTTCTGACAGACATTTCTACAAGAAGTGGAGCATGATCAGAAAACTCATTAAAGTCACTTACAATAAATGTTGCGAAATATTCAAACATATCATATAAACAAATTAAGTAGTCTATTACACTCACGCCCTTTGATCATTTGAAAGTATAATCATTACACGTAAGTGTTTAACTCTACCATTCAATATTGTAAGTCCTGTAGATATACACAGTTGCAATAACTTATTCCCAAAATCATTTGCCCATTATCATTACTGACGCGGAAAGGAAGCTGTAAGCCTTCTTCATAGGTTATTGCCGTGTCTGTGTTTTCAACCAAGTGGATGGCCAGCTTATCATTTGCAATATAACCATTCAAGTTTCTTGTTCGACTATTGAAATCTCCAAGCAAACATACTTTTCCAAGAAACATATACAATCCAACTTGATTTTCAAGCTCTTGGAACAGGTCAAAGTCACACAGGAATGAAGACATGTTTGGAGGCATGTAGACCAAAGCACAGTTGACCAAGCGCAATGCACTGTCTATTTCTAAGGGATCTGCCAAGTCCAAATTTGTAGAGCATAAATCCTGAACAACAGCGACACAGTTTGCAGTGTCCCCCACCTACTCAAAATTGAAGGACAGTAAGTTGTCCCACAGTGATCTACTTTGGACATCAAGAATATCTTCTGTCAATTTGTCACAAAGAGTTTTTGAATCTGCTATTGCTTTCATCGTTTCCCCCATGTCTTTATCTACTGCTGAGAAATGCGGTTCTGTCCTCTTCCCACATATTGCTTATAAATTGTTGGCTAGCCTCCACCTTGTCGTTGTTACTGCAAACTGTCCCCAATTGTTTTCACATCATGTTTCTACTGACAGATGGATTGTTCTACAGCATCTAGTTTTTGTAACAGCACCATAACCTCATCAAATCTGGGCATCATATTGAGGGGGTGGTATGTCTGAACTGTGAGTGGGCTTATTAGGCGGGCTGGGGTGATAAAGTTGACTTGGTGGAGTCACGATAGATAGATAGATAGATAGATAGATAGATAGATAGATTATTTAAGTCTCACCTCAAATATTCCATAAAAATATATAATATTAAAAGAGCCACTCCATTAGGAGTTGTGAGAGACAAAGACATTAAAAAGTACAGATATAGAGAAGATATCTTCTATTGGGTCTCGACATTGGCACTTGAACCGCTTATACAGGCGTAGTTTGTTACTTCCCCTTCCTCTTGTGCTGTTATCTTGATTTATTGCAGGGTGCGGGGTTGCCCATTTAATACTGATATGGCATACATTGAGGACAGTTTTATTGAGACAACATTGTCTGTGACGAAGGCAAAAGGTGAGGTGGGTGTGTGTGTGTCAAACCTTCCGCCATCTTGGTTTTCGATTGTCTTCGTTATCTTAAGACAGCACGGCGCATCTAATATGTATTAACCTCAAAGTCTTCTTCTGTATCATGTCTTGGTACAAGAGTACAAACGCATCGAGTTTTATAGACAAAGACAAGACGGGGCACAGTTAACATTTAACTGTTACTATATTAATAAACATGGATAGCTTTTCAATTTTGCTGCTTTCTTCGTACACATCAGATGCTTCGAGGTCATCAGATTTTCTCAATTTAAGATATTGCGACGGAGTATAATTTATTCTGATGTCATTTAAGTATCTACATCTCAGTAGATAGTGAATTGATCAGCTATTGTGGGGGAGTCTCACAATAATATGTTCTATTTTCCCTTCCAGACGCGTTTTATTGTTGTGAATTTCTCGGGATATGAACATTGCTTTGAGGAAATAAGTAACGTTCAAATGAGTCTTTTAAAGTCTTATATTAAAGAGTCACGGGGCTATTATCCATTAAAGACCACCAGCTCTGAATAAATTGGTCTTTCAAAACTAGTTCCACTCGCCATTTAGTGCTAACGCATTCTCGAAATTTTACTAAAACCTAAATGATTTAACGATAACATGTAACCTCTTATCTTGATAGCCATATTGCTGTTCTTGTATTTAAACGAAGTTGTGTGAAGTGTGAGATAATTTAACGTTTGATATTTTAGGTACAGCAGCAGCTAGAGACCCGATTATCAGTCTTCTCCAGTTTCTCCCTAGACCATGTAAGCTGGGATAGACACTGTAAGATTACAGATGCCTTTCAGAAACTACACATGAACTTTTTCAACAGTTCCCAGTGATTCATGCACCAACTGCGCCAAGTTTGTAAATAAGAAGATTAATGGGGTATAGTTGGTATGAGGTCAGGTGTAGATAAAAAGGGCATTAGCAACAATATTTTCTCACATACATCCATTAACAACCATCAGTGTCAGTGATATCCATTGATCACTGATTAGGAAAGCTTGCACATACATAGGTTCAATACATACTCATAGATTCATCAATACCATTTATTTACATTAATGATACATCACCACACTCAAAGATTATCCTAGTGCCATTCTGAAGAGCATTCCTCAGAGTATGTGAAGTCTCTAATCTAACTGTCGGTTTTTCATTTTTATATGCCTTAGTTTACGGTTGGCAGTCAGTTACGTAATTGTGGTCAAAGAGTATGCCTGTTCATCCACTAATTCTTAAATCTCAGGACGAGGCGAAGGAAGTATGGGTGTATCCCTTCAGTGCCAACCTTCATGATGGTTAATCGTGCGTTGACCCTGTTTGTGGAAGTGGTTCCATGTTCTTCTGCCGTTCTGCGCCACAACACACAATTGGGTCACGTAGTCTGCAAACTCAGCATCTCACCAATCATAACTCTGAATATTCAATCAACTCCAGTTTAGTTCACCTTTGGCAGGTGAGCTTTAGTTCGCTCATCAGAAGGTAGAGACTTTTTTCAAGCTGGCATATATGCTGATCATCCTTATTAATCCCGAGTTAATACCTCTGTTGTGTTCCTCGTTTCGATGACACGTTGTTTAAAGAAAGTTGGCACACTGGGGGTAAACCCAGAAATGGCATCATCATCATCATCATCATCATCATCATCATCATTATCATCATTTATTAGCTCACTAACGCTACCAACGGTGTGTGTGTATTAACATGTGATTTAAGATGGTTATATACATTGATATTTGTGTACCAATATATTAGTCGATTATTGATACAAAGTATGTAAGAACTGTACATACATACATGATTATAATACATTAAACGAAAAGTCTTGATGGACATAATCCGCAACGACGACAAGCTGATGGTATGTATGGAAAGCGTGACGTCACACATTGTACGTATGTGGGGAAACGAACCCGGATCTTCTGTGTGCCTAATATTAATTATGACTCGGCACCATTTTTAGATGGGTTGGTTTAGCATATATTTTCAGGGTATTCCTGCATTGTACCCCGAGACAGTACTATTTAATAAATTCACTGATAACTCTCCGTTAGTCGTTTTATTACAATGAGCGTATTTCAGACAGGAAAATAGTACATATCAGTTACAAGCCCTCGGCCAAGAACATAGTAACATACAGTATGCTAAATCAGTTTACATATTTATGCCAATTTCGAGAGCACTTTAATCCTTAAAGAGGAAGTAAGAATTTACAAAGATAATACAGACAGAGATGCTATGTGTGGTATACTCTTACACATTTTGGGGTATTCGGGTATTGAGGAAGTTGCATATTTTGAATTATTTACAGTAGATATTTCATTATGTTTTAACAAAAAGAACACTTCACACACTGATGACAGTTCAGTTGAGTGTCTGTGGTCTGGACAGCTTCAGAAAATTCCAAACTCGACATAATTTCTCTTTTTCTGATTTCATTTTTCATAAGAGACTATTATGAACAAATCTCTCCTACCATGTAATGCCTTACCATCATCTCGTCCGAAAGAAAATATTGCGTCTATCTCTCTTGCAGACTTCCCTAACTCTGCGCTTCTCTTCCATAACCTTAATGCACATTTCCATAACCTTAATGCACATAAGGTTGAACGCAGCGTTCACTGCGTTCATTGTTAATAATTGTGACTAACATCGAAGTGACATGGGTTGGGTTGATGCAGGCGTCCGTGTATACTAGTATTTGGGTGTGGGTGTGGGTGTGGGTGTGGGTGTGGGTGTGGGTGTGGCAGTTTGAGTTAATGTACTTGAGTAGTTTGCGATGGCTTATTTGGTAGTGTTATTGGGTAAGTGTTGGAGGGTTGAGTTGAGAGTTGTGTCGGTGGTGGTTTGTCGTGAATGTAGCTTGCAATGGGAGGTGTGTGCTCTACATTATTTAGTTGTTGTAAGTGAGTCTTATGTGGGTTAGATTTAAATTTTTTTGTTGATTCTTTGTGTGAGTGAAGTGGTGCCTGCAAGTAGATGGAGTGTTTTGAGAGAGGTGCCATCCCTCGCACCAAGGGCTTGTAATTGGATGGAATCAGAGACCATATAATAGTCACTTTTGAAACAAGGCCGCTGATTGCACTACTGAATCTGATTGCCTCCAATCACGAGTCTTGAATTCTCGCACCATGAAAGGGTCGTAATAGAACAGAGGTTACGTAGGAAGATATGACAAGTAACCACTGTGGGAAGAGAATGCCTCCAGGGGTGATATGGGTTGGACCTCGTACGTCACCAAACAGCGCCTTGTATTTAGATTGTGGATGAGAGTTCGTCACATGCCAGAGACCAGACTCCTGCACAAAGCGCACATGTGGTCATTAAACCGAAGAGATCCAGAGTTAAAAGCTGAGCGAAGCGTTAGGCCTGGAACAATACTTGTATACTTATCTACAATTTCAATTACACGCCAGAAGCTGAATATCTTGAATGAACAGAAATGGTTTATTGACTTGTGGAATGATACGAGTAAAGGCAATACAACAAATGGAAACAAGCATAGGACCTATCGACTTTTTAAGAAGGATTTATGCCCCTGAACCCTATGTAACCAATACGATGTCAAGGCAACACCGCATGTCCTTCATGCGAAGGAGCCTGCAGTCTCCCTCTGTGCATCGAGATTGGCAGATTCGCTAAGCCGCCTATCCCACTACACGACAGGGTTTGTCCACTCTGCCCCCTGTATAACGAGGATGAATCTCACTTCACCATCTCGTGCCCGCTCTACTCAGATATCATGTGTGGCGGTCATACACTGGCACTGGACATAGATAATACTTTCAAGCAGAAAACAGCTAAAGAAAGATTTTTTAATGCAAAATCCTCAGTGCCACCTTCTACTCGCTTCCAATGTGCATCTTATGGTGAGACGAAGAGTGTGTAAAGTGGTTGTGTTGAATGTGAGGAATGTTCTTTGAGTGTTGGGGTTGTATCGGGTGGTATCCGGTAACTTATAATCTAGCCAGGATTAATATGCATACGGGCATTTAATTCACAAGTAACTTGTCGGCTTTCATTTAAGACAGACGTGTGTATCTAGCAAGCGAAGCAACAGTCGGAATACATTCAATTTTTTCAAATGACAATTGACCATTTCATGCTTGTATTTGGACATGATAAAAATTTATCTCGACAGGAAAACATGCCTTGGGGCATTGTCTAATACAGCATTTTAGAGCTAAACATAACACCTATTAATTGTTTCCTTTGTCTTTGTTAACATGCCCATTCGTACCTGTCCATTAGATGTCACTGTGTTACGTAATAAAACCCCATGTTGGACAGTGGCACAATTAGTTGCCAGTTAATTGGAATTAGTTTGCTTGTCGAAAATCCCAAAGACAAATACAATTACAAAAAAACCATTGAAATTTGTTTATATAGGAACCGAGCTTAATTTAAGAGGATTAAACATAGCAATATCTAACACAAAAGCTTTTCGTTTTTCGCTGTGGTATTTAGTTAATTAGCCTATTGTTCCCAAGATTATTCTGTTGTGGTACTTGATGTTCCTCACCTATATACTTTCAGGTGAGGTGCATGCCGATCAGATCACACAGAAGAATATATTAAGCCGTTTTGGACATTTCTCATGCATGTGAGTACAGTGTTGTACGACAATGAAATTAATCCATCGCTCCGCACATCAGAAGAGTTTTTGTGCTTCGTTAAAATCTGGTCTAATCATTATCGGCGTTCTCAGCGTTGCCGCAACAATGCTGAATAAACTCATCATGGATATGTATTCCTGGAACCCGACATACACAGCACCGGCAAGGATCGGGGAGCGTAAGGTTCATATCATAGGATCAGATCGAGTACAAACTGACATCCAGAAGTCAAGGCCAAACAAGCGCAAGTCCAAAGTGATCACCACAGGTAGAACTCGTTGTCCGAGTGTTTTGGACAATATGTCAAAAGGACACTGGAAGCAAAGAGTCATGACAAAGCAGGAAGTGTTCGCACAAGAAAGGTTCCTGAACCATTCCCGGAAACAAATAAGTATAGTTAGTTATATATCAAGAAATGATGGGATGTGTGGCAACTTCACCCTTCCCTACAACCGCCATGCGAGAGCTCTCTGTTACCCAACCAGCAAAAAGCCATGTTGTTTTAATAATAGATGCGTCGCTCTACCCGTGGAGAAGTGTCGCTGCAAAAACTGCTACGACGTGAGGCAACGTGTGCATGCGGAGTATGCAACATGGATACCAGCGGACCAGAGGTGTTCGTTTCATGTTTTCACAGGAACGGAAGCCTGTCAGCTTTTAGCAAATTCGACACTGTTTCTGTTTGGAGATTCTCATTTTCGTCATTTTTATACAGCGATGCTTATGTTATTACGTAACGATCCGATCGGAGGTGGACTTAGGGACAGAAATAACAACGGTAAGTTAGACAAACGTTTTCAAGGAACATTCTGTTATTAACCAAGTGCTAATTCATTGTGTGACCGTATCCCAACTTGGTGGGTCTACTATTATTAGAGTTGCACCTTTTTAAGTTGACTGTCAGCATGTCTAAACACCCGAGAAAAGGTCTTATATTGTTGAGAGTTACGAATTAATTCATAAATAGAATTTTCAGACGTTAGTGCATCCACCATTCTCTTCCCACAGTGGTTACTTGTCACATCATCCTACGGAGGAGAATGTGCATCCACAAACAAAACCTGAAAAGTGCTCTTCAAACAGCCTTTACTTTCAAAGCTACAAATCAAATCACGCTCTTCACACACATCTTGGACTTATTATACTGATGAAACAGGAATTATATTGACTATTTGAAATATAAGATTAACATATACAATAATTTACATCATTCACATCTGGCAGGTATAAATGATGTAACTATGTATCCAGGCAAACCTAATGTACATGGAGTTTAAACGTTACCGCTGTGCACAGTCATAAGGAATGGTGTCTGAGATGTGTGCTAATCTTCCAGGGAGAAACCTGTAGTTATGCGATGCTAATCTGCGAGAAAGCTAAAAGCTTTTGTTTTAAGAAGTTATGTAGTTTCAGACAGGAATGGAGTAAGCTGTCCATTCTTTGATAAAATCGACTATGTACATGTAAATTTATGCTACAATTAAGAAAGGGTTTGACTTCTACCACGACTTCAGTATATATTGTATTGTGACTGATTAATCAAAGCCATTCAAATGGATATAATCACGTTATATATCTCTGATTTTCCAACTAGGTGTGTATTTGTTTAGAAATCAAAAGATCACACGTACACTAAGGGGGTAAACATACATAAATTATTTAATGACATAGTTCTAAATGAAACCCCGTCATTAAAACTACTCATTTCTACATTATAATTACCTTAAATCGATAATTTTTACAGCAATGCACAATTCTCTCACGCGAACGAACTTTAAACCAATCAGTGGGGCGCGCCTCCGTGACGTAATATGGGGTATACTTATGTGGCTTGGTGTAGTATTCATCTCATAGGTCATGACAACCGGCGAAGGCGACCATAAAAGCACCTAACCCAAAGAACGATATTCACCCATACATTTCCAGTCTAAGTAAACGTAGTCTCAGTGTTATTCGTTACACTCCACCACTGACTTACAAAAGATTCAGGCCACTGACACAGATCTAATATTGACGCAAGATGACATCATTGAATATTGCCAAAAACTGTATTTTCAGCTTCTGTTTACTCACCGTTGTCATGGTTTTAACATGCGCCGTGTGTATCACCCAGAAGTACTGAGGCTAAGTTTACTTCGACTGCTACAGTTCGGCATTCTCTTCCCACAGTGGTTACTTGTCACATCTTCCTACGTAACCTCTGTTCTACATGTCAAAACATTGATTACAGAACAGTCTCGTTTCCTGTTTACTTTGTTCTGTCCAATTGCACAGCCTAATGCGATAACCAGTCCAGTATTTTTAGACTATGTCATTTAACTGGATGCATAAATGTTAATCAGTGTGATTTGATATGTCTACGCAGTTGTATATTGCAACACTAAGCTCCTTCTATTCCTAGTAAATACGTCGTACGGCGTGTTATGTCGTACAGCGAGCTCTGATAAACGGAAACCTGGAATTCGTGGAAATCTCAAAACGAGGCTATGCCGCTAGAAAAGTTTAGCTGTCTCTGACGGAACTGATTTTACATCAACCTCATTGTGCGTTACAGAACTACGTTCAATAAGCGCAAAACAACACATAACAGGTTTAACCAGTGAGCCAGATGCATTGTGAATCATTTTATGACTTCATCAAACAGGGGCAATCTGTGATTCCATAGTTAAGGTATGCTGCCTCAACCTCGACATAAAGTAGAGAATGACGGTGCAATTAAAGTTTAAAATTAAAATTCATTTGTAAATACCATTTTCTTATGAAACAAGGAAATGGAATTCAGTTTAACCAGAGTTGTTTGTGGTGTCAATTTACACATTCAAACGAGAAAATTCGGATCGTCTGAAAAGTAGGCCATTGTCTGAATAGGTTAATGAGACTTATGTTTCGGTATGTATGACCCTTTCATGGTGCGAGTATTGAAGACTTGTGATTGGAGGCAATCAGATTTAGCAGTGCAATCAACGTCCTTGTTTCAAAAGTGATCGTTCGAAAGATCTTGGTAATTTCAGGATGCATCGTGAAAACTAGAACCTCTTCCCGAGCGCGATACTCAAATGTTTCTTCTAGACAGAACTCAGTGATGTCATTTTTGTTTCTCCACATTGCTTGCATTTGTCAAGTTGAATCTAAGTCGATGTAACACGTGTTCTGATTGGACAGAAAAAAATCCGATGCCATTTTCTGCCGCTTGGGGATTTTATGAGAACCGCGAAATATGGCCGTATTAGAACAGAGGTTCGTAGGAAGATATGACAAGTAACCTCTGTGGGAAGAGAATGCAGTTCAGGGGTGGATTGTCTTTTTTATTATAGGTTTGTCTAAACCTGCAATGTTGACAACTGCTTGTTTTGAAAAATGAAAGCTTTATGTTTGCACAATCTACTGCCATTTAATTTTGTCACCTGCTTTGCATGTTTTCCGAGATACAAATTGTTTTCATAGACGATTCTATCAAAATCGCTTGTTATCAGGGAGACTAGTGTAGCCGATATGGCGGAAGCTTAGTATTCAAGATTGAGCCCGGTTTATTTTCAACAACTGATTAAATTCGCTGAGTGATGTGATAACTGAAAACCTACATGTAGAAGAAAACTATTCAGGTTAAGTCAAATAATGTTATTAGTGTCACTATTAGGACAGTAGATTTATAGTAAAGTTTCAAGTCGGTAAGTTATACCTCAATGGCTTCGTTCTCGACTCACCGTGAAGATAGACGAAACTGTGTCGATAAAAAAAACTTCTTTCACACATTCGTGTAATTTTTAGAAGGGAAACATCCCTTTAGTTGGAAGGTATGTGCAAGTAACAGTAATAGTTTTATGACTTACAAAAAAGTGTTAAGGTATATTATAGGTGTGTGTAAAATATGACATATCGCCGATCTGTTCTGATCCGCCTTTGAAATACTACATACACTGCGTCGTCTAGTTATTGCTTCAAAAACATATTTCACACACACCCATGATGGGAATATACTGTCACTTGAAATGTGTTTGCAAGTAATAGTGATAGTTTCAAAAACTGAACAAGAAAGTTAGGGTGTAATGGAGGTGTGTGAAAATATGACTTATCGCCGATCTGATCTAATTAAAGGCGTATGTGAAAGATGCATTTGGGAGGGGAGGCCGTGATGTATCATTTATTCTTTCATTCATTCGCATATGTACTTCTTTCTATTATTCCTTTTCTTACTCTTACTCTGAATTCTTACTATAATTCATTGACTGTAAAATTCCAACTGATACAATAAACTTGCTGAAGTTCTGTTCAACACAGCTGAAGTTGCTAAACTGAACTTTATTTACACTCCGGCCCGGGTATGCGGCATAAGAGGTACAAGATTGCTTCACAATGTGTCACTTATATACAGTTATAAAGCATAAAATGGTCACACATACATATCACTTGATTGCAGCCAGGAGCCGTATGTGCGTACATTTAATTTACCGAAATAGCTGTTAATATATTTGTTTCTTTCTTGGGTCCAAGTAGAGCAGATAAACGAAAAGTGAAATTCATCTCCAATATCGGTGGTATTACAGAGAGTACATAATCTTTCATTCCTGGGGGGTTTAATCCATCCTCCGATTTCAGTTGGAAGATAATGGTTTGAAGATCTGAAATAAGTAACGCCCTCCGGTTATCATGATGTAATAAATTCAGATAGGCTGTATATTTGAATTCAGAATTTTTAAAAATATTATACATAGCGCCTCTTGAAGATTTTTCTGTGTTTGAAATGCGCTGGGAACGCGCCAAGGTACTGTGTGCGTTGGAACATGACAAGGTCAAGCAAGCGAGTGGCCTATCCCTGTTGCAGATTATCCCTGATTTAACGAATTATATATAATAGCTCTAAATCTTTCATTTAAAACCTCACGCTACGCATTCTGTTTCAAATCAAATTTTCAGCTATTATATTTTCGTTGTATAGCTCTGATTTTCAAACAGAGTATGTTTATCTTCTAAATGTTAACTCTAAAACGTAATATACTCGATACTTCTTGTTTCAAAGTTGAACCTACTTGTGACAGTAGCTGGATAGTGACCTAGATAAATGTGTTCACCGGGTGAAAGGTTTTCTTTTTGTAAACAATGTTCATCTGCGTAGCAGGTTATCTTGTCTCGGTAAACGCGTAGTCTCGCTACCTCCAGTTTTTCGCATATAGGTAGTCTCTTGTCCCTTTGTGACCGTTGGCTGATGATGACACGTGCAGTTCGATGGCATGTTTCACTTTCTTTAATATGTCCGTGTCCAGGAGAAGTAAAATAAGCATGTGCCCATGAGCACTTATGTGAGTGATAAGTATCGTTATCACGTATTGTATTAAAAGTACTATTCATAAACATGACATCCTTAAACAGTCATGTTTTACCACTCAAGTCAACTGTCTTGGTAGTCTGCATCCTACAAACGCCACCACCGTCTGAGAATGGTTTTCAAGAAATATTTTCCTATTCATTTCTTTTCATTTTTTTCCGTTTCCGCAACTCCACACCTAATTGTACCCCTGCAGTCATCATCTTTTCTATATCCTAATAGTCTTTAAAGAGTATATAAAGTTGATTACACAACGTCATTTAGAAAGTGGTCAGGTGTAATGTATGTCATATTTGTGATTACACTTTCTTAGTAAAGTACGAATTCGAGTACGTTTTCGGTTGAGGGTGCGTTTTCGAATCCCGTATGGGTCTCAACCAAACAAGTATTAGAATGTGTTCTTTACTAAGAATCCCATTGTAATCCCAATGTGACGTGTGCATTATACCGGTCAGTTGTCACAATACACTTAAACCTGTTTACCCAGCATAAAATATGCGGGCAGTCTTGCTTGACAACGCTATACGGGTCTATACCGTATCATACGTAACAAAGAGGATGCTATCCATCGCGTAACATACGTTCATATGTGAACACAGTTTTCATCAAATGTTAGCTGGTAATGGTAACGCCCCTTATTCATATCTATTCTTATCTGACATATTTGTATTGGGGTGGTAGTAAGATTGAGGCGAGGGAGGGCGTCGGGGTTTTAGCATTAGTGCATCTACAAACAGACAGTTTATTTGCGTAATATCGGCCTTGTGGCCTATAATACATTTATACAGTTATTTAACCGATGTACAGTGGTCAGCTGGGTGCAGATCTTGCTTGGAATATATTATGCAAAAATTAGTGCATCTACGGTACAATCGAAGTGTATTTAGGAGATAAACATACTGTGTTGGGAAATCAGAGGTATATAAGGAAACTACGCGTTCGGTTTTAAATCAAATTTAGAGCTATTATAATTTCGTTATATACCGCTGATTTTCCAACACAATACGTTTATCTCCATTCTACCATAACCGTGTTATTCAGATTTTAAACAAGTACATGATGTGTTTGAAAATCAGAGGTATATAACGTGATTATATACCTCTGGATGACTTTGATTAGCCAATCACAATCCAGTATTTAGTGAAGTCATGGTAGAATAACCATTTTCTCTTCTTGCTACAGTGACTCTAAAGAAATGCCCTGGCCCATACCAGTTCGGATCTAAGGAATGCAGACCAACACTTGAACTGAAGGCAAAACCTTTGTGTGATGGCAGTTTTAATCTGAAGTATGTCAGTCATACAAAGGCGTCGCAGGGCCCGGACCTGTACAACAAAATCAAAGGACATGGTCATAAGAAGAAAACGTTTGTTCTGATTTCACTTGCCGCCCGCGAAGGCAACAATGTAACTAAATTTATGGAATATCTCAAGCCGGCCTTAAACTTTGTGAAAAATACTTCCTTCAAATATCCGAAGTTGATGTGGGCAAATGGCCACGCACCCGGACTTCTCAAATCGCCAGTATATGAACGTCAGGGGCTCCAGTATATGAAGAAAGCAAACGAGAATATGCAGAAACTGTTGAAGCCTCTTGGTATTCCCGTGTTTGATACATTCAATATGACGAGTACCACTATTAGTTTTGATGGCACCCATTATGGCTACGGTGTCACGACAGCCAAAGTTCAGTTGCTGCTGAATTACCTAAAGGAGCTGCAGGGGCGGCATCAGTGGTGAATAGTATTTGGTGATGCCAGGAATATCAATGCGCAAACACAGACCCTCATATCATTGCGAGGATTAAAGATTTTAGAAACACAAAACTTTTTAGACGCTATCATCCCATGCAATCTCGTGGGGTACACCGAAGCGTCCGGTCTTGTATGGATATATTGTACCGTGAGCCGTTTAAAGTCGGGTGGGGGGGTGGGGTGGTCATCTCAAATTTTTCTCTATATATTTAACAAAAAAATCTTTAATCCTCGCAATGACACGACGGCCTGTGTGTGCAAACCCATCTTCGGTTACCCAGCCTGCAATGTATCCATTCTGTTGGATCTCGGAACCTCTGTTCTAGAAGCGTCTTCATCATTCCCAGGGTTGGTAGGTTAGCCGAGAAGTTAGAGCGTTGGCTGGTTGCGCCGAATTCCCGGGTTCGATCCCCTACCTGTGTATAATGTCCGAAGCCCATTTGGGCTGTCCCCCGTCGTGATATTGCTGGAATATTGATAACCGTACTCAGTTAGTCACCATTCCTTCGTTGTAACGAATGTACGAAATATCCCGTGATCAGTATAACATTATTGTCATGGAAGCATTCATACAATTTTCTCTTCTTTAAACCCGATGGTATGTGTTAGCGAATGATGCGAGGGTATTAATCGAAGTTGAATGACGACATTACACCCTTGATAAATAAGGATGGATTAAAATGAAAAGATTGTGTTCTCTTTTGTATTGATGGGATGTAACGGTGTAAGACCATTCTAGACTTCCCAGCATAAGTGCAATGTGTATTTACAGATTTTCTCTGTACGTCGCTGAGTTGGCAACACAGCACGCTGTCTTGTACACAGCCACGTTTGTGTCGATATGCATTTACGAATTTATGAAAATATTGTCATGAATGAAATCACTTTACTAACAATCACACATTTATCGAAACGTTTTGTATCATCTTCACAATTAATCCTCACTGGGATTTTTATCGTATAGTTTTTACAGGTCATGCTTTTAACATACTGGAATATATAGAGAATATTCGAACCTTGTGATGCACTGGACGATTGCCTAATTTTACTGTTTATTTAACTGTGACATGTTTTTGCAATAGTTCACGGTAGCCAGTAATCTGGATTGTCTGATCTTGGCCTTTTTAATTATTGACCGTCGGCTTAAAGCTGAATGCGGCGTTCTACAACAAACAAACATTTCCGTGAAGGGCCTCACCTGAAAAGTCGCCATGTAAATAAAGTATGTTTCTAAGAAGTAGTGTTGTGTTGTAATACATGAAGTATTTTCAGTATTAGCGCAGCGGTGCCACTAAAAACACGTCTGCTATGATACGTAGCGAGTGGAGGCTTGGCATCGTACCACAGTCTATGGTACAAAGTCCTAAGTCTATTTGGAGGCCGTGTAAACAACGTTCTTGTTTCTCATTACCGCCCGAGCCCAAAAGTCGACCTCACCCTAAGATGTTTTTTATTTTTTCACTCCAATGAAAATGCATTTCACTGAGCACCGATCAAATCCCAAGTCATTTTTTCGAAATCGGTGAGAATGCTGAATTAATCTGAAATTGAATGGCAGAAGTAATTGGTCTTTAGATATCGGCAGTGGTCTGGAATGGATCTCTATGATCGGGGAGGGTGGGATCAATCTATGATCTGTGAACCGGTTATGAACTTGTTATGATGCATGTTAAGAAACTCGGCGGCTGGTCCAGAATCAAGCCGAGACAGCGGGCATATTCTGAGGGGAAAATCTTGTAATACTCAGTGACTTCATTAAAAACTCTCTCTCTCTCTCTCTCTCTCTCTCTCTCTCTCTCTCTCATGATGATGATGATGATGATGATGTATTATATGGTCTGGTTAAAGACCAGGCGTGCACACTTGATTTCCACCCGTGTTTCAATGTGGTCATTTAAAAAACTTTGGGGGCTAAAGGGGGGGTGCGCACAACTTGATGTCTCCCAGATCATGGTCCCTATATCGTAACTACAAGGACATCTCAAGGACATGCACTGGTCTTCCTTGCATTGGCCGACGCATTGGCGTTTCAGTCTGGTCATTTAACAAAATTTGGGGGTTAAAGGGGGGAGAGCGGGGTGCGCACAACTTGATGTCTCCCAGATCAAGATCCGAGAAGGGGAGAGGGGGGAGTGCGCACTGGATCTGCCTATGCCCCTATAGCGCTAAGTACCCGTTCGTGACTCGCCCTTGTGTGAAATCGCACGGCCCTGTGTATAGGTGGTATAACCAGGTCACTCAAAGGCTTTAACATTGTCGAGTTCACGAGCATTTCTTCACCTTGTGACCTCTTTAAAGATCCTGATATAGTGCAATTGATCTTACTGCTGAGGCTCACGCAGTTTCAGTAATATAGCTTTGAAGGTCATATTGACCGTTAGCGTTAAACCTGTGGCGTGAGACTGGTGAGAGCACTTCGGAAGCAGTTTTCAGATATCTGTAGTTGAGGAAGAATTAAGTGACCCGTTTCAGGGTGAAAGAATCACGGTACTGTTTGGGGTCGTTGCGTTTGGGCGAAGCTGTGTCATACCGGGAACAATTTCAAACACCCAAGCTTAAAAAAAAAAGATTTAAGGTTACATCAGTAGTGACAGTGAACTGAAACACTGGAGTGATGTGATGTAAATTGTGTTGTTCTTTTCCAGTGTAGTTAGTTCAGTTGGGAAAACAAATTCTGCAAAATTGCCGAGTGTCGTGTGAAAAACGACAATACACAATGTATGTAAAAAGTTTGAGAAAGGATACCTGTCAATTTTCGTGTGCTTCTTAAGATGTAAAGATCTTAAAGCAAAACGTATATAAAATACTCAGAAAAAAAGACTTTCAAATTCCAATTTATCATGCTAATACAATAGTGTGACTGAATCGTAGCTTGAGAAAGTAACTGCTTGCTGTTTACTACTTTTCATTTCTGTTTACACCTGAATGAATGCATCTAGTCATTAGATTAATTTTATTTTCAGTTGTACACATGTCCATATCCTTTCCCATAAGACAGATAATTATGTTTTCAAACTGCTCCTTTATGGCATAACAATGTTTTTAATTTCAGTATGTTAAATTTGCAATGTTTTTATTTATATAATTTCATATACATATCCGCAATTTGTTACAAAATGCAGGATTAGATAGCATCAGTTTCAAGAGTGTTTCGGCATAAATAACTCTATCAATGAATCAGTACTGAAAATAACTGGGCATATTTTTCAAGACACATGCTTTTAAAGAATATTGCATATCCAGGACGAGCCCAGTTTCGCAATTTTCACATAATACTGAAGGATTTGTTGGAGTAAAAGGTCATCCTAAAAATGGTTTGTAGAACTCTGACCAAAGTAAATTGGTGCAAATGACTGCATTCATAAAATGCAATTCGAAAAAGGGATTCGATCTTACACGGCTGATGGAAGGGTGCAACGATGAAAGATTTTGAGATGCTTCAGTACTGACAGAATTATCTCCCCATCATTGGCCACAGACCCTCTCACAAGGCAGTGGGACAGATACGACTGCTTGATTACGTTTTGTTTATATTGGTTCACGCCTTCGCTGAATGGCTATATGTGGATATGAATAAGCTGTTTACGATTCAATATATACAGGAAGTATGGTGACAAACCACTGCATAGCCCTTACGTATGTGGATTGCTCAGTATGAGTAGTTGTCCTGTTTTCGTTCACCAAACGCCAGTCTTTAAAGGGGCACTGATGCGGAGCGAATAATGTTTCTCGCCAACGGTCTAATTACGAAATCAAACCGCAAATTGGTCAGCGCCCGCTCCTTCGGCCGTGACGGACAAAGGAACTGGGCTCCTGTCCATATTAGCAGAATTTTTTCACCTAAACAGTCGGGAGGCCGGATGCCCATTATATGCCATTTGTTTAAAAATATCCATGGTATTCCTTGTCTGATCGTAACCAAATATCCCAGCAGTGTAGTTCTTTTCGGATGCTTGGATGGTATAGTTACTGATCCAATTTGATCCTATTTCAGCGTTTTTAACCTGATATTTAATCATGTTACATGAAAATATGATGTCTTCAGGCACGTAGCCATTTGTTTCAGTACGGAAGATTGCAAAGCTTTATATTTAGGTAATTCTGAGTGTTGGTTCAGCTGTGATAGCAAATATCTTACGAAAATTTTGGTAGCAATGGTAGCTACAATGGTTTATTATTTATGATAATAAAAACACACAGTTGATTTATTTGAATTCGTAAACAAAAAACGGTGACTTTGCCTTTGGTAGAGAAATCTGAAAATTTTCTTACGTAAAAAACCCTTATTTCACCTATTTACCCAAGTACACAGCAAATGCCTGTGTGTATTCCTTATGTAACGAAATTCCGTAGGTATCCTCAAAACAGTTTCGGTCCATAAGTGTTTTCAGGCTGCATGCGACGCAGAGATTACATCTTCCTTGCTGTAACTCGCGTTTGATGGTGTAAACCTACACGTGTTATTTGTCATCATTCTCTGGATGGTCAATTAATGAATTTATAACAGGTATAATTAGTAGTAACACAACTTCGGTTACTCAACAAAGGTTCCCATTTGGCATTTCTCCTGTCTGGAGTAAATACTCAACATCATGAATTAAGGTCTGTAATGGCAAATGTATTGTATGTTATGTAATATGTGCATGTAAGTGATGCAAGAGGGTTTACCAACTAAGTTACAAAAACAAACATCGATCAAAGGATTAACTGATAACTCACTGATTGTTTTATTACTTTTATCTTCTAGCGGATTTGTCAAAAGGCAGTGTGTGTAGATGACTACACCCTGTCGTAAAGTGTAAGTGCAAAAACAACATCCTCCCTTCAAAGAATTAACCACCCTTGCGTTGATTGATTGATTGCTCATTATTGGTTAACTAAATTACTTAGAATAGTGGACATCATACAATTAGTTGCCAGGTGTGCTATCTTGAGAGACCAATCAGAGGTTTATCTGGTTTTCACCAACGAAAGACGTGAAACGATGTGTTACTTTTTCGCAAATGAGACAGTTGTAAGACACGCGACACAGAGCAGGATTACTTACCAGCTGCAGATGAATGGAATACGATTTCTTTTACGTGGATATTGATGGATACATTCCTGAACAAGGTAGTAGCCTGACATCGTTGCTATAAAATTAGTCTGTTTTACATTCATGTTTTGCATTTTGTTTTAATTTATTTGTTGTAGCATTCAGCAGAATCTGTATGACAGAAAAAACACACTAGATCGCGTATGTGTGTGAAATAAGATCCACATTGGCATTCTATACAATGTATAAATGTTGCTGTTATGTTAGAAATTTACTATGAGTATAAGCAGATCGTGTGTTCTTTTATTAATTTTCAGAATCATACAAGTATGACAATAAACTAACTAGGGTTATGAGACAAAATATAGAGACGTTTTCCGTCCTAATAGTTTTTTACCATTTCTGCCACGGGCAGATGATTAACCTTCAAAGTGTTTCATTTGTTTTCATAATACATTTGTAATGAAGTAAAAATGACTTCACCTCAGTTGATCTGTCTATAATTAAACTATCAATTGCGCTTACGGACTGCGCAGCAGAGGTCACGAACCAGTCACGAATTCTGGGATATCATCCGGGTACTCACGGGAGAAAAACAATAACAAAAGTTTACACCAGTCCACGGAAATTGCTCCGCATCAGTGCCCCTTTAACTTGCTGCTAAGAGATCAGGCCGGTACATTATTGATAAAGCTGAAGTGCAGTTGAAAAGAAATAGTTAATATAACCACTGTGGACTTAACAGCTGCAAGTTGGTTTTATTTCAAAGTGTAATTATGAAATTAGCTAAAGCTGACCCTTAGCAAATGTAGATCACTCCAGGTTACTGTCAGAAAATTGAAGTGAAATGAAGAGCTCAGACTAGGGTGACACAGTTCTCATTGTCTGATAGTGTGAAAGTGATGGGTGGGTTGTATCTGTTTCACGAAGCTTTATACCTGTCACATCTCTTGTGTTTTACCTCAGTATCACACACTCACACATTACCTCTTTAAATTCACATATTATTGACTTAGTTTTTAAAACTAAATACTAAACTTAAATAACCTAAGACAAATTTTTTACCAGATGGTCACCCTAGACCAGAAAAGGTCCTGCCCTCTCCCAACCAACCCCAACTTCTCACTCAATGGAACTCTCAGGGGTTGACAGCTATACAGTTTTAGCCTACATATTGAAGACAAAGGTCATATATTTGTTCTGTTTCATTCCACATGCTTGTTACAAAAGGTGACAATGTTGTAAGAGGCAAGTAATGGGATCGGGTGGCCAGTCTTTCTGACTTGGTTCTAATTATGTTATCGATTCCCAGTTGTGCAGATCAATGCTCATGCTGTTGATCACCAGATTGTCTGGTCCATACGCGACTACAGCCTCCATGTAGCTGGAATATTGCTGAGTGCGGCGTAAACCTAAACTAAACTCACTCACTCACTCACTCACTCCCTCACTCACTCTCCCATCCACTCACTCACTCACTCTTAAATAGTATTTTCATGATCTATTTCAGGAGATCAACATTCCAGAAACTACAGTGTTCCCCAAAATTCATTCTGGAAAATCATTATCTATGGTTCTAAACACCAATGTACTAAAGTCCAAAAATGGTAGTTGTCAATCTGTTCAAAGCTGTGTGGTATAATGGATAGTGGCCACAGATCTCAGCAAATACAGCATCAGAATGGAGACGGATGGCGTGATGCAATACACCTGCAGCTTCTGCAGTGAAGAATTCAGCAACAATCAGCGCCTGCAGAAACACTTGAAGAAACACAGCAAGATGGCTCACCAGTGTGCTGTATGTGATAAAACATTTTCTACCCCTGCAAACTTTGACCGGCATATGAAACTACATACAGGGATGGGGTCCTTCAAATGTGACGTGTGCGATAAACGCTTCTCAGTGTCAGGACACCTGACCCGACACATGAGAGTTCACACAGGGGAGAAACCATACAAATGTCACATGTGTGATAAAGCTTTTTCGACATCCGGCAACCTGACCAGACATATCAAGTACCATAACGGAGTCCAGCCATTCAAGTGCGAAATTTGCGGAAAAGCATTTACTGTTTCAGACAATCTTGTTAGACATATTCGTTCTCACACTGGGGAGAAACCATTCAAGTGTACTCTGTGTGAGAAGGCTTACAGTGACTCCAGCAATCTGACGGAACACATGCGTGTGCACACAGGGGAACGTCCACACAAGTGCACATTGTGCAGTAAGTCATTTGCATACTCGTCAAGTATCAACCAACACATGGCTAAGCACAGGCAAGAAAAGCCCTTTATTTGTGGAGAATGTGGCAAGATGTTCTCCCGCACATCAATCCTCAAAGAACATCTGAGAACACACACAGGGGAGAGACATAAGTGTGAGACGTGTGGAAAAAAGTTCAAATGGGATTCCGACTTCCGTAAGCACATGAAGGATCACACCAGGATCATGTTGGGGATCTGTAAACCTCGTACAAGGGGAAGACCAGTAAAGATCAAAGCTCTAGCAAGAGATATTATCACTGGTAGCCATATTGACGTTGGAAATACTGTTGACAGCAATGGTGTTACACATAATGAGGCTGTTGTTGACAATATCATAACTGATGTTGAGGAAGCAACTGTTAACAAGCCATATTTTGCTAGAAACGTTTTTCTCAAAAAAGACAATGTGAACAAGAAAACTAGTGTTGATGAAAGAAATATTTCTTATGATGGTGACGTGCATAAAAATGATCAACTGATTGAAGATGATAATTGTGCTGACAGTAATATAAATGATGAAATTGAAGAAGAAATTTTTGACAGTGATGTTTATGATATGTCTCACAAGAAAGAAATGGTTGACAGTGATGAGTTGGTTGACTCTGATGTTAAAAGATATAACATGGCTGATGAGATTGAGTGGTATGAAAATAATGAAAATGTGTAACAAATTAGCAGAATGAATGAGAAATGACACCTTGTCACATTTCCGTCAGTAATCCCTCACACATTAAGTCAGTTTGAATTTTTTCAGGCAGTCGTCAACAATCATCCACAGCAGTTGTCCTTTTGTATGCATGGTGATAATCCTTTGTTGTGTTCATGTTTTACAGTACTAGAAATTCGCATTACTGTAAGTATATAACTTGCAATGGTGAATGCACAGTGTTGCCAGCATACTACTAGGAATTTGCAGTAGTGCTATAATATATAAAGCAATTCACAGGTTTTCTAGTGTACTAGTTGTAGTACTCAATACTGCAAGTATACTACAAGCTATATGCAGTATTGTCAGTATACATGTACTTATGAACACCTTCTTCAGGTTTGTTGAGTAAATGTATGTTGTAATTTATATTGTTTAATCTTAAATCTTCTCAGAAATTCCTTCTTAAATTTAATGGTCTATGACAACAAAATGGCATCAACTAAACTTGGCAACACAAACCATACAGAGGTTCTCTGAAAGAGGTAGAAGGAGGCCTTGCATATATTTTTTTATTTAAAGTTTTGGACCTATAAATTTGTCTGTATGATTTCCCAAAAATCTAAGTCGCACTGCAAGGAAACCTTTGCAGTTGTGACCATTACTTTTGTTGATACTGGCAAACTCAGTTGTAACGGCAGCCCAGCTGATTGCTACTGTGACAATGCAGAGCCAGCAAAGGGAGGTAATAAAATTATTGGCATCCAGGTTATGGTGGAGACTAACGGAACGTATACACTGGAGATATCGAAAATGGTAGGAAAAGGGATCACATACATTCAATGTCAATTGATAAGATTTAAAAAACTCTTATGGGACCATTTATGATTTTTGGATGAGGGGGATTGATGATGATTTTTATGGAGATGCATGTTCAATGTGAGTGACACCCCACCTCTCCATAATTTATGTACATAAAGTAAGTGCCCCTCCTGCATGTCATGTAGAAAATCAGTGACTCCCCTTTCCCATAATTCTTAATGATTGTGTTCTAATATATTATCGTAGTTGATGTCTTGATGAAAGTCCCCAAACTGAAGTTGACTCCCCAGAACTTGACCATGACTTCCTCTCATGACACCCGGGAGTCATGATGACTCCTAAAGTGTTATGTTTAACATATTAAAATCATTATACCCTCTCACAGCCATAATTGATGAACAACCCCATTGGTCCCAAACTATCACAATACACATACGTTTACCCAAAGATATTGAAATACATGTTTCTTCCAATGTAGTCTGTAAGTAAGAATCAAAAGAGGCAAGGCTTGGATATTTGTTACGGTTTACTACATTTGCAGATTTTGTTGATATATTTCAGACAGTTTCGAACACCTATTCTTTAAAAATATACAGCGTAATAAATTACAGTTGTAAATTGTTTCTGTAATATGATATTTTGTAATTGGTGTGTGTCAGGGTAGAGAATGTGGAGTATTGGCTGTTGGTAGAGAAATAGTTGTCAGTGTAGTGCTGAAGGAGTAAATTATTGTGCATTGTACATCATGCAATGTAAGCTGTTGGTCTCTTTATCATGTGAAGGATGTTTGGTCTCTTTATCATGTGAAGGATGTAACCAATTTGGATTATCTCATGATCATGTCATAATCATTTTTTTTATTATATATATATACATAAGATCAGTGTTTGAACTCTTGGTTTTTCCTTTAGTAGATTATCCATCTACTCAGAGATAATCTACGTCTTCTCTTCTCCCTGATCTACTCAACTGGGATAACATGACATGTACAGCATAAGTCAGTGTTCCAGACCACCCCATTTCAGCAAAGTTTAGCAATTTCTGAAGAACAGTTACATAGCATGGGTGGCTGAATATCGCCTGAGTGGTCGTTATTTGCCGTACAGACTTGCTAAGCCTGGACATACTGGAAACCTTTTGCCATGGGTTCTAATCCCAGTTTGCCATAAAATGGTTTCTTGCTTTCTCAGCACCATCTCGTTGGTTTAAACGTGGAAAATGTCCAGGGTCTGAGTACATGCAGGGAAACAAATGTAGGTACAAATTGGAATATTTTTAGAACCGTTGACTAAATTGTGCTCATATCTGGTACCTAGATTCGTCACAGTATAAGGGATGTCACAGTCATGTTTCATTTCAAGGTCACAGGGGGATTGTAATGTTTTACTGTTGTCATTGAGATATCTCATGAGCCATTCACTGGATTTTCTTCATATTCGATGCCAAGCTTCATCCAGTGAAGCCGCAGGGCCCAGTTGATTTGAGGGAACCCTCGCCAAACTTTCAAAGTCACAGCAACACTTTGACAATTTCAGGCTATAAAACTGCATGTTAAGATTGTCAGCAAGATTATCTAAAATGGTTCAATGGATTTTCATCACAGACTTTTAAGACTTCCCTTGAATGTTTTTCATCAAACGTTTTCTTTATTACTATCACAAGGTCAAAGTCAGTCTTGAAATATTTGTGTGTTTGAATTCAGTGAGTGAGTTTAGTTTTAAGCCATACACAGCAATATTTCAGCTATATGACGGCGGTCTGTAAATAATCGAGTCTGGACCAGACAATCCAGTGATCAACAACATGACACGTGTCAACCAAGTCAACGAGTCTGACCACCCGATCCCGTTAGTCGCCTCTCACGAAAAGCATAGTCGCCTTTCATGGCAAGCACGGGTTGCTGAAGGCCTATTCTACCCCGGGACCTTCAGGGGTCTTGTGTGTTTGAAGAACTGCAGAGTAAGATATCAAGAGAAGTTGCCTGGTCCAGTGTTTGGCCTTTAACTACGACTTTCATTCCCTTTAAGTTTTGTTTGATAGTTTGATTGGAGTGGGGGGTATGTCTCAGTGTATTTCGTTACACTCCACCACAACAAAACCTAGCAGAAGGTCGCGTCAGGTAACCTTTGAGCGACCAATCACCGTCCAATCAAACGCGAGACGGTTAAATAGATTTAATCAATGAGACAACGGCTACTATTTAGGGATCGGAGGGACTTTCAAAATATCCAGGTCACTGACACAGATCTCTCCACAAACAAAAATCCGCATATAACACTGTTATTTGGCCTGCAGTATATACGTCTTGGGTTTTCTGTTGACATGGTTACCACTAGCTAATATTTCCACAAGATAACATCCTTGAATATTGCCCAAAACACTACTTTCAGCGACTGTTTACTCACCGTTGTCATGGTCACGACGTGTGCACCATGCGGAAGCGAGCGTACGCTAAATAGCATTCGGAAACGTTCGGGTACGAACCTTTTCGAGATAAAAAATTCAAAAGGTATGGGCGACTAACCACTTTCGCTATTTGGTAAGCTGTGTTCTGATCGGTCAATCTCAAAGGTTACCTGACGCGACCTCCCATTTAAGGTTTTGTTAGACTCAGTAGTGGAGTGTAACGAAAAGTACTGAGGATAAGTTTACTTAGAATGGATATGTCACCTTAGTGACAATGATTGTTGACTTGTGCTACAGGAACGTGTTGCTGAAGACATTGAGCTTTTGACTTCTTCGGCATGGGTACGTGATTTCTTTTCTATTTTATTCTAGGGTACAGAACTCAGTTCAAGAATGACTGGGAATGTTTGGAGGGCCTCAGCTCCAGAACTTGACCTGAAATCCTGAGGTGTGTTTGTTTCTGAAGTAAAGAGAGGGATAGGCCATTGTGAATTCCAACATCCATGGGGATTTCTTGTAGCCCAGAGCAATATGATGCTGGCAAATGTTTGTCGTTTTAACCTTTGAGATAGGTCATGTTGCATGGTATGTTTCCAAGACAAGATTTTGACTTCATAGTCACCATGTATACGATGTGAAACACATGATGAGAAAATAAAATAGACAACATTTATCCATCTTTATGGACATAGAAACTGAAAAGAGTGCCGCTGTCAATTAATTTAGATATTTTTTCAAATGATAAAAGACTATTTGTATAACGTGTATTCCTTAACTACTAAAAGTGTACATAAAGGGAACAGACTTCAAAAGAAATCATTTTCTTAACATACTACATACATCTCGCCGTAAATATTCATGCGAAGTAAGATAAAACAATATATGGAGCTACACAAATCATGTATTTAAGTCAGCAAAGATCCTAAGTATATAACATTAACCACACATGGTTGTGATTTTGATCATACTAGGTAATCCACAGCAACTCACAGCTTGACAGCTGGAACTAAGATTGTTCAGAAACGCACCAAACCAATATTTACAAAAGGTAAATTTATTGGTTTTCATACAATGAGTCAGTTTATATGTTTAAACTTACCACAAATGTTGTTTTTTTGTGTGTGTGTTTAAAATATCGGTTTTCAACCCCAAAACGAGACACCGAAGTAGACACTTTACCACATTTATCAATACGCTTATGCAAAAGATGTTCCCAAGGCCGTCAGTGAACACAAAAGATGTTCCCAAGGCCGTCAGTGAACACAAAAGATGTTCCCAAAGCCGTCAGTGAACACAAAAGAGTGAAATAGGTTACAAATGATAGGCGTGCATATGTGTTCATCTGTGACTCTCCCTCTCCTGTCTCATATAAATGCTAGAATTCAAGGCGTTTTCTTATAAATATCTTTTATTTGTTGACATTCCCAAACGCGTTATACATCACAGTCTAAAAGAAGAAGCTTATCAACATAAACAGGATCGAGTGGTTAAAGCGTTGGCTCGTTACGCCGAAGACCCGGGTTCGATTTCCCTCTGTGGTACAATGTCTGAAGCCCATTTCTGGTGTCGCCCGCCGTGATATTTCTGGAATGGCCGCATTCATACTTCGTAATGCTAAGCTAATAAAACCTCTAGCTGCATTGGTTACTAAAATGTTTAATAGACGTAAACGCATATTGTAGTCCTGTAACTAAATATTTTTATTTACTGGTGAACATTGAACTGTATATACGTTATTCACTATAACCGCTTTTTTCACTCATCATTGGTGCTTATAGATAGATTATTCACTTGATGCACCACGTTCTGTAGTGTCTTGTGGCTCGTAGGCCATGTGGCCGGATGTTATATTATTAGCAGCGTTTTAGATTATGTATGTATATTTTAGATATGTATAACATGTGACACATAAATAAAAAATTTCTCTCTCTCTCTGTACCGGAACATTAGCCAACTAAAAGCTGCGTACAATCCACCTCACTACCAACATAAACTTTTCTTCCTCTGAACAATAGAAATATCAAACAAAAAGCTTGCGACAATATAACCAAATATTAATTTCGTGTATTAAGTTTAGTTAATGCATTTCCTTCCATAAAACGTCATTCAGAGCATACCCAATTTTGATATATACAGAATGACCTTTGAACTATTTTCTGACCATATATGGATGTGACGCCAGGTTGAATGTTACACGACTTTCCCGTGCATGCGATTCGCACGCGCTGCAGTGTTTGTAGTTTGTCGACTTCAAAAGTTAAGCGAACGGATCAACACAACTTTGTGTTGCTGATTCAAGTAGAATATGTCAAGATATAGTGTAGTTTTATTTGTCCTGTTAGAATTTCAACTCGCAGGTAACTAACTTTCTTCATTTGACTTTTCACTTTGCTTAGTGTCAACCTTGCCTGGAATAATTTCAGGCAGACGATATTTCCGGCTATTACTACCCATCAAACGTAAAGACCCATTTATGCACTGACTGCATATGTTGTGTAGGTGCAATTATGGAGTATGTTCACCACCTGATTTTGTGACTATTTTATCACCCTTTCCTCTAATAATCAGGATTGGGTTGGGGGATTAGGATTAGGTTAGTCTTCGAGTTTGAGTTGGTCTTTCTTTCTTTTTCTGCCTCGGTGTTGAACATATCTCTTACCGGGAAAACCATCTGCAAACTTTGTGCAGGTGATTAGTACGAGGATAATGCATTAAATTGCTGAAAACAATGTACAAATATCGTGCATGTGACAACCTGCGTTTTGTCAGTTTTCACTGATATGTTTATCATTTATTGAACTCGTTGGAAAATTTTTTCAACGTTTCGATTTTGTTTACAATACGTTACATCGGTTCATGTGTACCTATAAACAGTATGGAATACTTCACAAGATCTAGTGCAGTAAAGTTGCCTGATGTAAGTGGCTAAATTTACTGTTGTGAGTCTAAACATTTGATGGAAGTACATTGTAGCGATTATGCGTACTGAAAAATAGTTTCTTTTAATATGGATGTATGTGTGTCTGTTTGTAGCGATAACAAGTACTGAAAATATATTTTAAGCATGTATAAGTATATTGTCGTACTCGATAACGTATTTTGTGTAGCATATGATAGTCTGTAACACTGTATTAAATCTATGTTATGGTTATATCCAATCATGTGTAAAACTGTAGTGTCCGTTCATTGTACGGCTGGGTGTGTATCCTGACCTTCGTTATTCTGTGTTTTTATGAACAATTCTTCCTTCGTCGGTGAAGCCGTGTTGGCACTAGGAATCTTAGGAATAATAATATTTTGCTGAACAGACCTCCACACCGTCCCACTGACCACCGAATGCCCAGCTGTTGACCACTGCAATGGTAAATTCGTGCTGACCCTGCAACAGATACACGATCGAAAGCTCGATTGCGGGTAGGTGCGAGATCTTGTTGGAGCCTAAACCTTAATCCGAGATAAAGTTAGAAAAAAGACAATGTGTGTTTTTGACTCGTTAACTTTCTGTACGTCTATTTCTGGTGTCCCCCACCCATAATATTGCTTGAATATTGCTAAAGCGGCGTAAAACTAGACCTGAATCAATTTCTGTTGGACTGTTTCTTTGAAGAGAAAATGGTTGAACACAACCATTGGTTGCCAATGAAGTCATGTTAATGGATTTATGTGAAAGATGCTGGTGTTATTCTGTACAGGAAGTATGCCCGCTACCTGGCCTGTGTTGAAGACAAATTGGCCCAATGTCAAGGTGCCTCGACCTCCACTGAGAGCCAAAGCAGCTCCACCGAAACATCCACAGTGACAACATCGGAATCTTCCTCAGAACAAACGTCCCCCACCACGTCCTCCACCACGTCCCCTACTGACACGACTAGCCACGCCCACCCGGAAGTTCACTCAGAACAGCTTGTGAAGATGAAAACGGCCCGAGCAAGTCTCTGTTCAAAGGAAGAATCTGGTGTCATAACTATTAATGCTAAATATGTTAAACTCTTCGAGCAGTTTTATAACAAGAAAGAAAGATACGGTAAGTGTATGAAGCTTGGCTGGAACCAGAACAGTTGGTTCGTAAACATTTCTTTTGAAAGTTACTCAAGATCCAATGCTTGGAAAGAATATTGGATAATGATATTTTACCATTTTTCTAGTTCCAAACTCTGACCTAAACGTAGGTTCTTGCCATAATCAGGACGTTTCGGATATTCTTTGGGAAAGGGGTTTGTACATGTGACGTTTGCAGCCTGCAGTCGAATTGGACGGGGTTAAAGGGTTGGTTCGTCATGCCAAACACCGGTTACTCCCGGTCCCCCATATTCTTTCTTCCTCGGATTAACAGAGGTAACACTAAGTGGTTCATCCCTGTATACTGCACTTGATTTGGCGGATTTTATTTATTTTTGTGAGCGCGCCAGTAATTGTTGTGTTAGGTTTTGTTGACAATTTTAGTTTGTATCAATATATAAATATTATTTGGAACAGGAGGAACCCTTACCATTTCAGGTGACAACTAAGTGTCACGCCAAACTAGGTTAATATGAAAACTAACACTCCCTTAAAACCATCCAGGTAGCTCTGAATACATAGATTTCAGAAAGTTTTCTTAGAAAGCAGTTATGGTCTGATGGCATCCCTTGGACCCAGGTATTTCTAGCCTTTTTGTCTCTTGGGGTTGGACGCTCGGGGAGTATCAGGACATTTTGTCGTTCTGGATATTCACTGTGGGCATTCTTTGTTGCGTCAGGTTTGACAGGTGGTTTAAACGCGTGCTGTCATTTCACACCTTCGTGGTTATAACAATAAGTGATGCGCTGCAAATCAAGTCAATATTTTCTGTTTCAGCGAATTTCGAGTACTACCCATATCTCCGTCAGAACTTGAGTATGCAGGCAGGGTGCGGCCCACTGGCGAACTGTTCGCTAGCACTGAAACCATACGCCCAATTTTCGGAGACCTACTTCCCTTGCCCGTGAGTCCATATGTACCCGTTTCATATGACCCTCGTGAGGGTATACGGAGCTGTTTATCAAGGTACACGTGATCAAGGTAGCACAAACCATTTACTCACTAACTGGTAGTCATATGAACTTCATAGAAACCGATAATTCCGTTTAAATTAGAATGAGCCCCAGTGATTGAGAAGTGGCCTACTTCATTATGGCAGAGTGAGATGGGCGGAAGGGAAATAATGCGGTTCAGGCACTGAACTAACACCGACTAACCTGCACTATCTTCTTGTCCGTGCCTGTGATTTGGGTCAAGTTATTCCGAGAGTTACATGATGTGCTGATGACGTCATTGCTCGTGACATCGGTCCCTTGTCAGTCTGCCCAAAACTTGTAGGGAGCCTTTATACAAGACTCTGTGAGACCCCGAACACACCTTCTCTACGTGTTGGTTGTGTAGTATGGTTAGGAAGAATACCTATGATTTAACGTACGGTACACTCCCATGAGAATCCTTGTGAGAACCTGTCTTCTGCAACCCATACTCGTAGTAAAGAAGAGTGCAGCCTAAAACTAGACTCTCGTCGCCGTATCAGACTAATGGGATCGGGTGATTGAGCTCTTTGATCCAACTGGGTAGTTGGATGGTGGTCAGTCACAGGATTGTCAGGTTCATTACCAAAGGAACGTGTTGACTCAAGACCTTGAGACTGATGACCATGATCTGGATCAATGGATTGTCTGATCCAGACTCATTTAGTTACAGGCCACATTATATAGCTGGAATGTTGCTGTAAAAGCAGTTTGCTCTATGCAGTGTTTACCGATGTCGTTATCTTTTCAGGGCGCTTCTAGAGTTTGAAGATTGTTTTAAGCTGAATAGAGACGACTGTCCGGAGTTGCGAAACGTGACCTCCCTCCCGGCGTCTGTGAACATTATCGATCAGGAGTGCGAAGTCGGTCAGTTTATATGTGGTGTTAGGCCCTCGGATCGGTAGAGATTAAGTTACACCTAGTCAGAAGAATGCTCCGGTCTGTTATGCTCCAGCCTGTTACAGACACAATGATTTTACTTGTTTTTAAGACAATATCCATGGTTATCACAGCTTCTTATAAAGGGAGCGCCTACTGGCGTTTGTTTGCTACGTACTTCTGAAATCTGGCGTCTGTTATGCCTTTCGGTTGTTAGAAAAGGGTTGTGTGGTCCATTCGTCCAAGGTTCTGAACCTCGAAGGTGGGACAAAACTGAAATGTGATTGTAGGTTCGAATCCCGCGTTGCCCCAGTTATGATTCCCTGACTATTTACCTCTTGCAGTGCTCATGGGTTACGTTTGATCCTTGTAGGCGACCCCTCTGTGGGCTTAAACACGTGGATACTACTGGAATATTACAAAAAACGGCCCCAAGCTCACGCTGACCAATTCATACATATTGTGCCCCTGTAGGGATTCAAGCCCACCATTGATGAAAAAAGACAGGGGATTACTATTTTCTTTTTATTCTCCCAGCAAGGGACGACTAGATACGTCTGATGTTCACAGGTTTGTCTTGCATGAGTGTCCTTCTGACATTGGTCACTTTTTGAGATTCAATTATTTACAGGACGCCAGGAAATAGCTTAGTCTCTTGTGGAACCAAACACATTATGCCATTCTAATCAGCAAGATTCTTTCGTGAACTTATAGTTTGTGATTACATCCCCTACGTAGGGGTCATTACCTTCGTTTGTCCAAATAAGGAGATATTGTTGCTGTGGCCTGCAACACGATCAGGAGAAAAGGGAGGTATAAGGGAGGTATAAAATATATGTTGTCAGTTCTTTACTTTGCATTTCCAGTGGTTAGATACTTTTGCTAACCTGGTTTCTGCTTGTACCAATACAGCATGTGAAGTTCAGTTATGTCTTCTTCATATATTGCTCATATATTGTTAAACCTAAACTTAAGCATCTCTGCTGGCAAACAGGGATAAGGTAAGCACCGACCTGGCAGTTGGCATGTATTAGGGTGTTTGAGTGCCGCCCACAAGGACATTGTGAGGGAAGGGGCTCCAGGCTGTCAGCGATCACGTTTTGTATTACCCGCTTGCTACACCGACCACGTTAGGCTTAAGGCGTGTACAGCTACGTCCGTAATCAATCTCATCACCGTGCAGTGCACGTGCTCCAACCTACCTCTTTCTGCTCTATCTTTCACAAAGCAAATGAGTTTGATCATTGCCGTGCACCACCTACTTCTCGTAGACGCGTTCTCTGCGCCGATCTAACTTATCCTTGTTTGCCAATAAGAAAGTTCTTAAATGTGCGTATCTACACTTCTTTATCTGGAGGATTTGATTATTATCCATCCAGTGGATCAGCTGTTAGTAAAAGCTTGGAACAAGCTCTTTTAGACTATGTAAAACCAAACTAGCTCATCTCAAGAATGTTTTGTTTACAGGCATCAGTTCAAGTCTAACAACGCCTCTGGCTCTTCTCATCATCTCCGTGTGGTCTGCTTGTGTCCTGTGAGCTCTCTGGACATAACAGTGACCGTTAAATCTGACAGTTTCCTGTGCAATATTTACAAACCTGTATTGCAGTAAATAGACTAAATGAGAGAAACCCTGTGTTGTATTTCAATCGCGCGTTCGGTGACTGGTAGTAATAATTGTGAATTTATATTGCTCTTTTCCCATGTGTATGGCACATGCTCAAAGGGCAACACACAATCTGTTACCGCAGATAACCCAAGCTGGCTGTAAGACCCGAGAAGGTTAGATTCTTCAAAGGCATTGAAGTTGGTGTGGTAATACAAGACACATTTTATGGATAACAACTTATGGATAACCAAGAAGTTGTCTTGTATTGTTGGAAGGTTAGTCACAATCACTTACCCCACCGGGTATCCATTTTCTGCTGGCTGAACAGAAGCAAGTTTGAACAAACTCGCTCGCCTAAGGTGTGACCACACTTTGCATATGTGCTTCCTTGTGGAACAGGACGGGAGTCAAAAAGCCAAACACGATCACCCACCCAAGGAATCTCCTTGCCTAGCGTTGACTTCAACAGATCAGTGTCTGTCTGTGTGTGTCTATGTGGGTTTTTTTAAACATCCAGATGGCAGAATATACATAGATATAAATTATTAATTATTTGTAGAACCTCGGCTAAAGCATGACTACAACTTCATGGATCAGCCAAACATCACATTTTAACACAAGTGTCATACGAATAAACCAGGCATGGAAACAAGAAAAGGAAGTCTTTATGGAATGTGGGAATTCTCTCCTAAGTTTTGATGATATCTGGAAAGGTTAGGTAGGATGGTGGTCTCTTTCGAATAAAGAAGAATGGCCGTTTAAGATAGGTTTGGAATTGGCACAGTTTTGGGGGAATATGCATACTAGTAGATCTCTCCTGGGTGAGGTTTCGCAATTGAAAAGATAACGAAACTCTTCTGCTATAGCAGGCGAGTTACAGAGAGGACCTTTAGAGAGAGTCCTTTAGCTCTAGTTTGTCCACTCCAATGGCCTGTTTCCACGGGGAGGTTATGGTCTGATGTTTCATCAGTTGTAATGACAGCGTCTTTGGCAGATGAAGGTATGATTAACATGCAAAAGACTTTGTATTGACAATACTATAAGCCTTAAGAACTTGGAGTGATGTATTTCCTGTTTGAAAGAACTGGCCCTTTAGAATTCTTTCAGTGTTCGAAATTATCCATGGGGTGGAGTACCCTGATGGGTTATTCCAAATATGGTTTAAACCAATGTTATTAAACATACGCTGTATACAGGTTAGCCCTGGGTAGTCATTGTTGTTCAAGACCCGTGAAGGTCCGTATATCTTGATATCTAGAGGTTCTCTACCTAGTTCCTCTTATACCATAACATTTGGTGTAGACTTTAGTATGCCTGCAGCGAGCTTAAAAAGGTTTAGGTGTACTTTGTTCAATTGAGTGTGGGCTTTCAAATCCCCCAAATTCAGATCCATATGTTAAAATTGGAACATAAAGAGTGTCAGATGCTTATAAGTATGTCTAGCGGTAAGTTGACATTTCGAGACTTCCTGAGTAGAGCACTAGGTATATGAATCAACTATCTCTTAACAATGTCTGTCGTAAAAGAAGGTATGTTTTGGTGATATTGCGGGATCGCCTCCAAACATAACAACTTTAGTTTTCACAATATTAATGTTTAACTTCATCATAATACAATACTCGTTAAAAGCATTTAAGGATTTCCAACATAGTTTTGGTTTTGATTATTTCAAAAAATGGAAGAGTATATGAAGGACAAACATTATCAGCAGTCATACAGTGTTTCCGAAATCCAACCCGTGAATGTCCCGGGGTAGAATAGGCTTTCAGCAACCCATGCTTGCCATAAAAGGTGACTATGCTTGTCGTAAGAGGCGACTAACGAGATCGGGTGGTCAGACTAGCTGACTTGGTTGACACATGTCATCGGTTCCCAATTGCGCAAATCGATGCTCATGTTGTTGATCACTGGATTGTCTGGTCCAGACTCAATTATTTACAGACCGTCGCCATATAGCTGGAATATTGCTAAGTGCGACGTAAAACTAAACTCGCTCGCTCGCTGTTTCCGAAATCCAGTCTGAGCAGAAGATAAAATCTCATTCACATCATCCTCCTGAGAGGGTACGTAAGTCCACAAACATTCACAGTAAATTTAAGTCTACCAGGATTTTAATCGTAACATTCATGTTCTTTTAATTTCGGCTAACTTTTCATACAATCGCCAGCAGCTGAAGGGATGGTGTAAATCCAACTAGGGACCATGCAGGTAGCAAAGGTACTGTAAGTCCCCATGGTTCCTAGTGTGGTGATCTACCTTCTGTTGTTGGCGATCTATAGCCTGTTTTTATATTGTATTGTCTAAATAGTGCTATTAGTTTTAACTTTCCATGCTAGTTTTAATTGAAATTGTGATATTCTAGTTGTTTTACTGTCCTTCGTTGACGGGTTTTTATGATTTATATATGCTCTTTTTCATTGTTGAATGTTCTCGTCACGATATGGCTGAGATATTGCCGATGTGACGTTAAGTATTAACTCACTCACTCATTCACATCAAGGAAATTAGTAAGGCGGTTATATAGTATTCTTGTGAACACGAGGGGATACCAAAAAGTTCTAATTATCACCAAGACTCATTCAGGGTAGAAACGTATTTTGCTTTCGTGTCCGTATGACTTCCCTACATAGCCACCATCCCGAGTTACACATTTCTCCAGCCGTTTCTTTACCTTGCACATACCTGCTGAACAGAAGTCTCCAGACTTCATAGAAAACAAACCCTCCACCTCTTGAATGACCCAATTCGTGTCATCAAAACGACGTATACGAAGTGGGTGCTTCCTCTCTGGATCATTCAGACCGACCCACCATTCGTCCATGTTACAAGACTCTGAAGAAATGTTCTTCATCCTGCTCCAATGCCTGTCGTGACATGTTCCGTAGAATCTGTCTTTGAAGAGGGACCAATTAGCGAGGAACTCCAGCATGCTGACAATTTGGACATGTACAGTTAGTTATGAATGATGTTCCATATCTCTAGTCGGTGTCATGCAGTTTCGTATTTTTAGATCTTCTTGAACCAGTGCCTCGATTTTATTCATGGTGTCCATATCGTCAGTCACAGAGGGGAGTCCACTTCTTGGTTCATCTGTGAGGAACATGTGACCGGTTTGGAAATTCCTGTTCCATCTCTCAACAGTGTCATAGGATGGGTTATCATCGTCAATTCGTCGTGCAGTGCTGCCCTTTACGTTCAAGAAGCTTATTTACAGCTTCTCCATACTTGGGGGGTACTGGTGTGTAGGAGCAAATAACACAAGACTGGATATAGTGAATTAGATAGTTCACGGTCCATTAACTAGACAAGGGTCATTGACGTTATACAGTCAAAATTGTATCCTGATTGCTCAGTATCTTGGTGATAATTGAAACTTTTTCATACCTCCTCGCAATTTGCCAGGGCAACTTAGGACTCGGAATATATGTTTTAATAGAAACACAAAATGTCGGTTTCATCTGAAATGAGGCCACAGTGAGTTGGTGGGGTACGTTAACGCCTCCTCCAAACAAGAAACCATTATCCACATGGTTCCCAACACGATCACCAGACCTCGACCCTATTCAAACACGTGCGGTACAAGCTGCAGACACCCTGTCCCGGGAACACCTGCGTGGTAGCCTTATGGTTAAAGCGTACCGTCGTCAAGACAAATATCCGAGTTCGATTTCCCACATGGGTTGGTTCTATGAGCCATGTTCATTTCTGGCGTCCGTGGTATTACAGAAACAATACTAAAGACGACTGAAAACGAAACTTACTTCGCGGTAACTCTGTAACGCTCTTACTGAAGAGGCGAACGACCTTCCTTTGGCAGCGTTACCCATTTACCCATTCCCATGTACCGGGATTGTGGCGGTGGGGTAACCTAGTGGTTAAAAACATGGGACTGATTCCCCGTATGGTTACTATGTGTGAAGCACATTTCTGTGATATCGCAGGAATATTGTTAAAAGCGGCAGAAAACCATACTCATTCGCATACCGGGATCAGGAATCGACAGTGTCAGGCTGTAATTAACTCAGTTTGACGTCTCATCAAGTTCTGTCATATTAAAGGGGGATTTGATTGACTTTTGGCCGCATGTTCTTTTTGACACTGTCTGATTGACTTTTGTTCATCAAACGTTTTCACGCAATATTATCTTGCTACATCAACGTATGTACATATAATCAGTCTAAGTAAGCTTAGCCTCAGTACTTTACGTTACACTACACTACTAAGTAACACGGGGACTAAGTTTACTTAGACTGCACAAATGTTCAGATTAGTATTGGTCTTCAGGAACCCCTGCGAGCAAGGGTCGACTAACATGATCGGATGATCAGACTCACTGACTTCGTTTGCACATGTCCTCGTATCCCAGATGCGTAATGGTCATTGTGTTGATCATTGGATTGTTTGGTTCGATTATTTACAAACCGACGCTATAAAGCTGGAATGTTGTCGAGTGCGGCAAAAAATCAACATACCAAAAACATGCTCATAATGGCACATAACACGTAAATGAAGATCCTTCAGATGCTGAGTAGTGTATATCATCACAGTGTGTGGTAATAATCTGATATAATAATCGCTTATCAATAAGTTGGTTAAGTCTTAGTCTGTTCTTACTCTGGGGTCAGAACACCAGTTACAAAAAGTCTCATCATCATTCGGTGTCACAAATAGCAACACGTGAATCAATTATCAAAATTGTATTTCTTTGCCAAATTCTCAGCATCAGTCGATTACGATGTCTTCTCAACACAGAAACACTGAAGTCTTAAGAAACAACATATTACTCTCATGGGCGGATACTGCTTTTCCAAATTCCATGCTCAAATTGCATTTTAAATAACACCAAACTGAATACTATTTACACCGTTTACTATGTATTTTATTAAATGTACATATTCCGACCCTTTTCGGCCCATTTGACTGCAAACCCGGGAGGGCACGATTCATCTTCCCCTGTTTTCACTGAAGTTTCTGAATGCGTGCCTCTGCACTCACTCCAGTCGCGAGCAATTGAATGATTACCTCCCTTTGAAGAACTCTTTCAACATGAAAATAGGCATGCACACATTTCCGTTTTCCCCATCAAAATAAACACAAAGATAGGATAAGTGTATTTTACTGCATTTTGCTGAAATTGGGGTTTGCATCAACTTCAGGATATTTGTTGGAGCTGTGAAAGGTATTTAGTAGAAATATATTCTGTCGCACTTGGAATCTTTCTTACCGGTCACTGAAATTAGAACACAATTGAAGAACAGACCCACGAAAAAAGAACACTTCGGGATGCTATGAGTATGACTGCCGATTTCTGATGCTGTGACTGCTATTTTAAACACTTGGTGACCGTTCTAGCTGATACGCGAGTTTTGTATCAATTTGAAACAATTAGTTTTCCATTACAGGTTTCAGTTTTCGAGACTAATGTTGCAGGTTTAGAAGTATATTTCCCTATTTTGGTGATTTTTGTTCTGTTTTGGTGTATCCCAAAGCGAGCTGAATTCGACGTTCTGGTGATTTCGACGATTGCATTGCTAGCGCTGTATCGATGAAGTACGTGCGCGATCGTAGTGCACAAACAGTTTCATCGGTAGGGCGAATGATCAGTTCCTGTCGTGAGACATTTTATTGACAATTGAAATCAAGAAATTAAGTTATGTAAAGAGCAAATAAACAACAATATTATTTACCCTCGATCGTTAATACCACTTCAGATGCAAAATCAATTGCCTGTATAACAAAAAATAGCGAGCAAAATTCAGCAAGATCGGTCGTCTGTAAGTGACAGGTTAGGTATGAAACAGGAAGCCACGTGATCAAAACACTCTCTCGCAGTGCGGAGGGAAAAGTATGGCTCACCGTCGAAAACACATACAAAAATACCCGGATGTGACAAGCGACTACAGTTTCGCCGATACGATGTTATGAACGCTATTTTTGTTGGAAACACATGAAACTATTTTGTGAAATAGATGAATATACCTGTATCACTCAAGGTTAGCAAAATCAAAACTTAAAATGATATTAAGGATAAAAAATACGTTTTTGTCTTATACCGTCGAAAATCCCTAACACTGGGATATATGAGCTCAGTTTTGATGATTTGTTCACCATTTGTATAGTAGGCTTGATTGTATCCTTCATCACACATTCTCTTTAATATATAGCAGATCCATTTGGATAATGAAAGGATACATAATCATGCAAGGTCATCAGCTTACAGTTGCTATTGAAAATGAAGTGAAAGTTTGTATGTAGAGCTTGTTATACACTACTGTTTGTAGTTTGTATTGTTGATGTTGTCTTTTCAGTAACTTGTCATGGAAAGCACGTACAACCTCGGTGTGAAATATCACATCACCCCTCAGCAGGAGTTCCTTCTACAGGGCAGCATCAGTGACAACTATCGAGAAATGCTGCTACATCGACTACGAGGACTCTGTGACAATGCTGAGAACACCCCAGAAACCTTCCGTGACCACGAGATGGTGTTTGCCCTTAGTATGTTACTGTTTTGATCCTTTAAGTGTTCATAATAAGTATGAATTTTGAATCTAAGGATGTTCTAATTTATAACTCTGACTGTAAGGATTATCACATGGAACACTTTATTTTCTTCTTCAGTTCAGAACATTGCTCATTTATCAATATTCCAAAAACATAATCATGATTATGCTGTTTATGTGTATATCACTCATGAGCATTGGGCCATGTGGTTGAAGTGCTCGCTCATCACGCTGAAGATCCAGGTTTGATGCCCCTGATGGGTACAGTGTGTGAAGCCCATTTCTCGTACCCCCTGCCATGATATTGCTGGAATATTGCTAATTTGCTAAAGGGGATGGAACTAAACAGATTTGCTCACTGGTGAGAAGCATGGAAGCCTTCTTCCTGTGCCACCGGAGGTAACTAAATAACTCTAGTCTTGTCAGACTTAGCTGAAATTTTCCTACTTATGTTTTGGCAGAACTAACATGTATACCTAGTCCAATGAATTTGGCATAACAAAATTAACAGCCAGTTAGTGAACTGCCCAGCAGATATAGGTCTACTGCAGGCTTATTCAAAGTATGTGTATCGTGATCGAAGCATTGAACAGATATTTTCAAAAGAACTTCAGGTTTTTAGTCAAAGTGCTCAGGTAAGTTAATGAACTTCAAGATGTCAGGCGCATATTACTGATCTTGATTACTTATCAGATCATCTTATCCTGGCCATTATATTAATCTTCATCATTTTCTTCAAAGCAAACACAAGTAATGTGATAGATGGAATCTTATTAGACCATAGGAAGGATTTAACTCTAAACAGCTAATATTGATGTTAAAATACTGTCAGAAATAGGAAAAAAAACTGTTCTAAGGTTCCTACTCTGCATCCCTCAATTTTACACAACTGCAAATAGGTTATGTCAAAATGGCTCACTTCAGCCTAACTGGGCATTCAGTGAGATGCATAAGAGGATACCCAGAAAAGCATGTTTACTTGTAAAGTCAGGCAAAAGTTACGGATAGTTGCTGGAAACAATAAATCAGACTACAGATGGCAATTAGCCAGGTATGATGACAGACTGTCGACTCCCCTGGCATGAAATGCATGCCCTGCCAACTGACACAAGGGGTCATCTCAAAGATATTTTGTACTTTATCATGTGTGTTGAAGATGTCTTATATGTTGCTTAACTTCGGAACTGTCTTTATTTCATGAAGTTTATGTTAGAATATGTATTAGAGTATGATACCTGACACCCATAGAAAAGCATGACAGTTAATGTCACAAAATATGTAGGTTGCATGACCACCCAAAGATCCCACAGGACTTAATATTGGTGTATATGTTAAAGGTCACATGCAACGTAAAACACAACTTTGCAGATTCTGGTACCTTTAGGTATGCACTTACCGAAACAAATCATAAAAAATGCCAATTCAAGCTATAAAGTTGGAAAAAACGCGATTAAAAAAAAAAGCCCGCGAAATCGGAGTTCAAACGTTTCACTAAATTCCCCCCAGCGCTGGTGGGAAAACTGGTTCCAACAGCTGTGCTGCGCTGCGTCCATAACGCATGCGCAGTAAATAGGTTCGCGGAGCTTGAAACAGTATGCATGCTCGGAGTCTGAGGTCGTGAGCAGTAGTCTAATCTTGGTTGTGTACACAAACAAGTAAATAATCTACTCGTTACGTAAAACAACTTGTTGATTGTAGTAAGCAGTTTCTGTCACAGAGAAAGCTGAGTGTCTGGTTTATTCACACCCATATGTCTGTCTGCCTGTCTGCTAAAGACAACATGCAATACACAGCTTCAATCATTGACCACGTGCAATTTGAACTTAACACCTATCAGACTATACGACCTAAAGAAAACAAGTTGATTTATGACTCGTGCACCCGAGTCCCGTGTCTGCCACATTATGTAATTAGGCATGTGTGATACATACGACATGTTTTTATGTCTGTGGGTTGCAAACAAACTACACTCATTTTTTTCGGATGACTGAATCTGACGGAAACTGGTGCAAATTCTTGTCACTTTCAAGTCCTGCTTTGTACTTTGACAGATGACAGATTCCAGTCACGCAGTAGTTTACTATCTCTACTGACATGATTTTTTATTGGATCGAGCGCAAATTCAGAGGACATGTATTTTCCAAACCCAGCATCTCTATATACATTCTTCATGGATAACGACTTCTTTTAGTGTATATGATTTTGTTTGACAACAGTCTATGAATCCATACTGAAATGACGCATCAAATACACAAAAAGAAGTTGTTATCCATAAAGAATCTTACTTTCTTGTGACTGGCTATACTTCTAAAATGCCCACCAAACAGATCATCTGTCTGTACACACAATGAACCCTCAGCATATCAGCAAATGAAACAGCCAATCGGAAGCCGTCGTTACACTTGTGTGCACATCCACCCGCTATGACTGGGTTCGGTCTCCCGAGCGCTTTGTTTCGGGGTAAGTAAGCCCAAGTACAAAATATTGCACTTTTGAATCGCGATTGTACGCTTAGAATTTTGTTTATTTGTTTATTTAAAAGCATCAATGTATATTATATGTCATGAATAAGTGATAAATGTGTTTTAATTATGTTTGATTTTTTGGTTGCATGTGACCTTTAAGACATGCTGTGTACTTCTCTACTTTAATTCCCCTGAGGGTTTATCGTATGTGTATGCCCCAGCCCAACCCCAACCATTGTGTGCTTCACGAGTCCTGGTTTTGCTTTTGAGATGACCCCTCCTACCTGTTTCTTTTTATAGTGATAATGAGACTCCATGGTAGCTACATCCTTCATAGTTTCAGCATCAAAGTTATTATTTACATCAGCTATCACTAGTCATGAAGCTAAGACTTATTTCAAAATGAGCATTTTAAAAGTTCTCTTTGTAATAAAATATAATTGCACACTAATATGCATAAAACCATGGTCTGTTCCAAATAAGTCACTGTGGACTTTGAAAAAATCCACATTGCTCATTTCTGCACTAATCTCTGCTTAGTAAAGTCCTTTTTTCAAGTTTCTTATCTCCAATGATTTCCAGTGCAACAAAATGTACCAAATGCTTTCATTTCTTTTAGCTTCATGTCATACTTTACAAGGTGAAGTGTCTTAATAGGCGACCCCAAAAGTGCCAAATATTCTACTAAATGCTTAAAGTTTTGTGGGTTTGAATGGTTTTATATGTAACTTTTGGAGGAATTAAGAGTCCACAAATGGACCATGTGGACCAATCTTTTCAGAAAAGTAAGATTTATGAATGTCAACTTCTTCTTGCAAATAACTAAGTCAAAGGATTCAGGGAGCATAAACAAACATCAAGATGGGGTACATTCTTTGAGTATCCTACATCCTGTGGGCAAAACAGCAATACAGTTATTCCTTTTCCACATATGGTTCAGTGTTGAAAGTTGTTCATTCTGTAGCTCAAAGTTTATGTTTAAGCTTTGTATAGTTTAGCGAAGTTTCAAAGTTCAATGGTTCCACCATTTTCATATTATGAAATGCCTTCTACTACATGCAAATTGATTGGTTTGCCACAAAACTCTTGCCAGTAATGACGTAGGAAAGGGGTACAAGTCTTCTCACAGGTCATGGAACGAGACGAGTAGGTACGAATGGATATTTTTTGTGTGAGGTAAGATAATGTTTGATATCTCAATCTCACAGTAGGTTAACTTTGTTAATTCAAACTTACTAAACCTGCAGTCTCACTGTTAGAATTTTGTGGCAGTAGGGTAGTCACGCGGTTGAAGCTCATCATGCCAAGGTTCCAGGTTCTAGTCCCGGCATGAGTAAATGTGCCAAGCACATTTTTGGTTTCCTGTACCATTATATTGCTGGAATATTGCGAAAAGTGGTGTAATTTCTATCTTCTCTGTGTTAATTTTTGCATAACTGTTTCAGAAGGATCAGCACAGCCAAGCAGTCACTTTGTGTTATTCAGAGTCCGACGGGCATTAGATCATCCAGACACTCCTTGGTAAACCATCAGCCTACTATTTGCATTATGTTGTGTGATAAAACAGGTTTTTTAGGCATGCTGACGTATTGGAAGCCTGGTCTGAATTACAAGCCCAAAGTAAATATGAAAATCACTATCTCAGCAGACAGTATATATGGGCAAATGATAAGATAACAATTGGGAAAAAAACAGTAGTATATGACCACTACCTACAATCAAATGTAAAAGTTATGAATGGTTGCTTAAAAGGTGACAATACATTTCTTTCTTATAAGAATTCGTAGAACTGTATGGGGTTAAAACGGATTTCTTGAATATACAGGACTATTATCTTCAGTGAAATCATACACAAAACAGAGCTCTTCCAAAATTAATATTCAGAAAGATTTACCTTTTATTCCTCCTAATTTGGAAATACTACTCAAAACTAAGACAGGATGTAGCATTTTTTACAACAGGCCTCTCCACAAGGAAACTATAAACGAAAACCTGCTGTATAAAAGTAAGTGGAACAAAGAACTGAACACAGGTATCACACTTAATCTATGGAAAGCAATAAAATTGGCCTGTCCTAAATAATCCATGAAAGCGTTAGGTTTTCACATGAGCTGCTCAGGAAATTGGTCCTTGGCAGATGACAGATCCTCAGATATGACAAGGAAGTGTCAGTCACGGGTTCATCTTGTCCAGATTTGATGTAGCTGGAATATTGCATATTAAAGATTATAAGTGACATGGTATTGTGAAGTGAAGCTTACAACATTAAAATGAAACCGTTTAGGGACATTTTTATGAATCAACTCCAAAAAGGAAAAAGTTGTGCTTTTTTAAGAAATTGTAATCATGGTAATCCCTAATATATTATTTGTTGCCTGTATGTCATTTAAAGTTGCCATTCACACTGACAGTAAATTCACACCTATTTGTATCTAGTCATGTTGTTTATTTTACCAGGTATATCCGGTACTGTGGTCAGACTGAGATCGGAGATAAGACAAGACCAACACTTGTCCGAGCATGCTTTGATGTGGCTTGCTCTGAAAATGTTGTCCAGTTCCTGAATGAAATGGGATTCAGGTAAGTCTATCCATATATGCCTGAAGGTTGGACAAACTGTTACACACTACAAATTTGATATAGAAAGAGTGTTATACATGGCACCAATTGTATACAGAATACAGAGTTGTATTCTTTACATGTCCCATGCGTTTCCTGTTTCAGTCAAGATATCTGAACATAGTATATATTTGATGTCGGAACAGACATTTTTATTTTTGATTTCCCTTTTCATTCTACATTTGTTCAGTCAAACTTGCAGTGTATGTTTTTCATTTATATTTTTTTGAGCATACAGTATGCAGTATTTTATGTTCAGTAAAACCATGAATAAAGCCAACAGGGGAAGTTTTACTGTTAATAAGGAGAATGATATGAATATATGGTGGTGGTCTGTTAATTATCAAGTCTAGACCAGTCACTCTAGTGATCAATGGTAGGAGCATCAATCTTTGTAATTAGGATACGATGACATGTGTAACCTTAAGAGGTTCAAAATTTTTTCTAAAAGCCACTTGTCACAGGTCATGTGACTTTAAGAATGTGACTTGTCCTAATTTTCTACTTGCCATGATTTCAAGACATACTGGTTATCATGGTGATGTAATTATGAAAGAATAAATCAACATGGTATTTGATGTTAATATTTACTGGACTATCTAATCGAAAAGTGATAAACAGAGAAGAAATATAACCTTACTTTATTATCATTAGCGAAATCTAATGGCTACATTTTGAGCAGATATAAAATGAAATGAGAGTTCATTCGAAGTTTGAAACTGTGACAGGAAATGATCTAGTAGCCCATAGCCAAGTAAAATACCATTATTTGATTGCCCCAAATGAAAACTAACTTGTCCCAGCAATAGGACTTTTGAACCCCTGACCAGTGAACTGACCATGCAATCACATCATTCACCTCTTACAACAAGCATGGGTTACCATGGTTACTGAAAACCATTTCTAACCTGGATGTTTATGGGTCATATCTACATAGACTTTTAGGGTGTTTAGTAAATATACCTATTATGTATACTTTCATTGTACATTGCTTCAGGTTGGATCACGAGTATGTTGTTCATGGCTGCTTCTTCCACAAGGGAAGGATGAAGGTGACAGTGTCCAAACTCTACAGAGTAGGCAGCCATTGATTGAATTTGTCACACTGTAGTAAACCTATACTTAGTTAACAATAAGAGAATCTGTTTCTTTTGCCAAGAATCTGTTTCTTTCGCCATGTTGTTTTTCTGCATAATATATTTCAGACATAAAAAAAATTAATTAAAGCCTATAGACTGATGTTTCAGAGATGCTACAATCTGTCAATACTGTTACAGTCTGTCTCAGTCATGTTATCCATCCATATTCTGATTGTACAGGTTACAGTCTTTTCCCATCATGACAACCCTCCATCTTCTGTCTAGTGATGATAACCCTCCATCTTCTGTCTCGTCATGATAACCTCCATCTTCTGTCTAGTCATGATAACCCTCCATCTTCTGTCTAGTCATGATAACCCTCCATCTTCTGTGTCAGTCATGATAACCCCCATCTTCTGTCTCGGTCATGATAAACCTCCATCTTCCATCTCAGTCATGTTATCCCTCCATCTTCCATCTAGTCATGATAACCCTCCATCTTCTGTCTAGTCATGATAACCCTCCATCTTCTGTGTCAGTCATGATAACCCCCATCTTCTGTCTTGGTCATGATAACCCTCCATCTTCTGTCTAGTCATGATAACCCTCCATCTTCTGTGTCAGTCATGTTAACCCACCATATTTAGTCTCAATCATGTTAGCCTTCCATCTTCTGTCTCAATCATGTTAACCCTCGATCTTCTGTCTCTGTTTGTAGATGTTACAACCTGGCAATACAGAAAACAACAGTCAGGAGCCACTGTCTCAGTCTCATTTGGTGGAGCTTAGTGTAGTGGCACCTTCAGGACAGGAACAGATTGGGGAAGACATGAAAAACTTTGCAGAACAACTTAAACCGTATCCTTCCATCAGAAAAGTCACAAGCATGCTTGTATGGCTCCAATTAAAAGAAATATTTAGCCATGTTAAGGACATTCATTTTTATAAGTTACAATTTGGTGGTCACAAAGATTATCAAAACTTTCAACTTCCTAATTGGCACTGCTACTAATGAATAAACTATATATCGGTACGCATTGGGTACACCATCAAGTAATTCCAGTTGAAAATTATTCCTGAGTTTTAAGGATTTGTATGTTTGGTACAAGAATGATTATGCATGTTTTACACCATTTCCTGGGAACACATTTAATGAAACAGGGATACTTTTGTCAATGCTGACACATATGAAATGTAGATATGCTTTCATGCTTTTACAGTTCTTTGATACCTTGTTGAAGGTGAGATCATTGTCCCAAACTGACCTTGACCCTTCTCAGATTAGTTCATCTGGAGAAAATAGACCACAGAATGTTGGCCAAGACCACACAGTGATGTTGGTGATCATCAGAAGCATCCAAGGCTTTTACACGACATTCAAATGTGCATCCAGTGTGCAGAAATGTAGAGAATGGAAACAGAAAAACAATTCACAGCATCCAGAGGGAGACTCAGTAAAATTCTCTTCACCCGCAACACATCTATGACTTTGCTACGTGTTTAGTTGTTTCTTTTCTCCATCATTTCATCCATCAGCCCGCATGATCAATGATTCATTCCAGAAATTAACAACCATACAATTCTCTACACCATTGCTTCACAGGACCCTCACATTCCCTGCAAGGACATTTAGAACTAATAGCTGGGAGTCCCTTGGACCCCTATGTTTCTGAGTCGAGGTAATCCCCTGGCAGCCAGTAATATGGATTTGTGAAACTCAAACTTACAATTGCTTATATGCGCTTAGACCATGAAAGGTCTGCATTATCTCTGCAACAATGGATCAGTGTGCTCTTGATTGTCACCCTCAACTCCCTTGGGAGTATACAACACAAGCAGGTAAAAGAAGGTTAACTGTCACCATCCACTGCAGTCAACACACCAGACATCAGAAAGAGTACACGAACTACACTGCCACTTCATTGAGAAGTGACCTGTGAAGGTCCCAGGCAGAATAGGCCTTCAGCAACCCATGCTTGCTATGAAATGTGGCTTTGCTTGTCATAAGAGGCCACTAACGGGATTGGTGGTCAGGCTCGCTGAATTAGTTGAAAGGTCATTAGTTCCCAGTTGCGCATATTGATGTTCATGCTTATGATCACTGGATTGTCTGGTGCAGACTCGATTATTTACAGGTCACCGCCATATAGCTGGAATATTTTTGAGTGCGGCCTTAAACTCATCTAGCTCACTCACTCACTCATTGAGAGGCATTATGGCCTGGATAAGTAAGGAAGGATGACAATATGTGGATGAACAACTTGTGTATTTTGGTGACAGTGACATGTAGGTGCAGGCTCCAAAAAGTTTTCAAAAACACTTATTATTACTATTCCCATGCTCGATAACAGTGTAAGAACCTACACCGAATTGTCGCTCTCGCTGTAAAGAAGTTGTCCATATTTGGTCATCAGAACTAAGCTACTGTGTGAAACAATGTCCAGTAAGGTTTATTATTTTGGTATTTTCATGATATTGACCATGCACAATAATAACATAATAAACAATGAATGTTTTTTCAAGAACTACGATGACACAAGCCTCATCCAGCGACATGGCGTAAGAGATACGTGCTTGTGCAAAATTTGTGTCGCAAAGAATTCTGATCTGGAACGTGTTTCCCACATGTTGCTTTCAAAAGTATTCTCTGAGGGGTTCAAGTCATGATATGATATTGTAATAAAATGTTATTTTCAGTATTTGTAAAATTGTGTTCTGTGGTTATTTATTTTAGGTGACTTTTTGGTTCTTAGGACCTAAGTTACTACATAAAGGTCATTGTCATTTGAACAAATCTGATGCCACCTCCATGGAAGGGGGCAATGGGTAGACAAGAGGTTAAAGCATTCACTCATTACACAGGTTCAAATGCCTTCATGGGCTAAATGTGTGAAGCCCATTCTGGTGCCCCATCTGTGATATTTCTGGAATATTGCTAAAGGCGGCATAAAACCCAACTCCCTCACTCCATGAAAGGTCATGTCACCTGAATCATCAGTGAAATTCCACCTCATCTCTTTCAGAACTTGGTTGGGTTCTTGAGTCAAAGAGAACAGCTTCCTCGAACAGTTCTGTATTTCTTCTTGCTTCAGTGCAGAACTTTCTGTCTTGATCAGAGTGAATCAGTGACAGGATTTTTGTAAGGGCAGCATGGGTGTTGATCTCAGTGATGTGTTGTATTTGATACCATGGTCAGCTATTATGGTTGTGATTTCAAGGGCTGAATTGGCTGTTGTCCCTTTTATACCAAATTAGACAGAACCTGGTAGTATGTTGTAAATGACTAAGATATGTCAGAATTCTTCTTGCAGTAAACATATCACTGAATTCTACTGCAACTAACAGTTAAAGCAGACTCATCTAGATGGAACTCGTCAAAACATATCCTCTTAAGAATGGGATCATAAATTTCAAGGTTAGTAAAAGTGTATAAGAACAAACATAACAGTAAATGTTCTATGCAAGAATGTCTGTATCACTCCGCACCAAATCATGCTGCGCACAGTACCATCAAACACTAACAAAGAGGGATTTTGACACTTCCTGGAAAATCATTCTAAGATTTCTGTCAGACTTAATGATTCTTCCTGTAATTCTACTACAAATTACATGGTTTGATCCATTGTTTATGTATGATCTGGCGATACTGTGACTGCAACATGTGAATCATCCACAAGCCATTTCCATTCTGAAAACAGGCAGGCTGTACTACAATGGCTGACATATGCAGTGTTTGATAGTTAGGCATTAGGACACTGTTGCTCAGGGAACATCAAACCCAAAATGCTGGCCATCAAACTACAAAACAAAAACTAACATCTTGCCACTTAGTTTGATGATGGGTTATTAAAAGTTCAATAGGTGATCGGGCATCTAGGCCCATTTACACCTTGTCCATCATATAGGTTTGCTAAGATTTAAAATTTAACTTAGTAGAAAACCTGCCACATGCTTAATGTTAATAACCCCATGAAGCAGAACTTCATGGCGAACACTATTCCTTGAACATAATCCATCCAATGAGATGTCAATATTGAGAGCTGTAGAGATTCCAAAATTCAGGGATGAGAATGGAAATTTTCATTTACAGCTGAAAACTAGTCGGGGGTCTGGGGGCCACCGGCCCCCAGCCAGGTCCAGGGCGGAGCCTGGTCGGGAGCCCAGGGGGGCAAAGCCCCCCGGAAGCTCCTGGGATTTTGGCATTTTACACACTAAATATGGCTTCTAAAATCAATATTAACACTGTATATATATTAGACGTTTCAGAAAAATGACCCTGGGGATGTAAAAAAACGCGGATTTCCGCGGATCCGCGGAAATTTCTCATCCCTGAAAATTGTCCTTCATTGTTTTACATAGTTTCGGCAATGTCATAAATAATGTGCCACATAATCAAGTTGATTACACACTGAACAGTTAGCAGAAATGTCTCTCTTAATAATATTAATACTGAGATATGCCCCAAGAGTAGAATGACAGACAAAGTCTTAATGAATGTGAAACTCTTGTATATATTGTAACTATGACTTTATTTCATAACAAAACAATATTCATCTGTATACATGCAATACTGAGTAATAACATCATCAAAATATGTATGCATGAATACAATAAGGAAAATACCCAAATGTATGGTCTTCGACTAGAGGTCAACTCATAAAATGAGCAAAAACACAAAGTAATATTTTGTCCTTGAAAATTATACAGATATCATGATTTCCAATAAAATGAAAAGAATGACATTTGTGTTCACAGAAACTATGTCCCTAAGTGACTGAAAACATCTGTACAGAGTTGTGTCCCTTAGACATGCAAGGAACCTATTATCTTGGGTTCAAACCCCATTTTACTGTGATTGTTTCTCAGTTTGTCAGCACTATAAATTGATCATTGGTTGATCATTTGATCAAGTGTAGATATCTGAGACCGGCATTAAGTTCTCGCCATACATTAACATGACAAACTAGCATGTAACTATGGCAACAGACCTACTGTTTACAATAGTATTAAGCCAAACTCTTCATTATTCTTTCAGCAAGCTGTGCCAAGTTATTACTAGCATATATTAAGAAAAACAAATAATGGAACACCACATCATCAGTGTTCCTTCATTTATTATCAGATTTCCAACACAGCACAATTCCAAGCTGGTAACTTCAAAATGTTACCATCCCAAATGGATTTAACCAGACCCGACACAAAAGAAAGAACTCAGATGTGTGGAACATCTAAAATTTGCCCCAGACAGTCGGGCTGGTAGCTGTAAATTTCATCCGTCCGTCAGAAATTTGGCCTGTCAGACAGGCCTCAATTCATACCCTGGTATATGTTGATGAAGTTTCATTACTTATCAGGTGTACCTGGAGGTATAAAAATATTTATCACTCAGACAACCTCTGATATGAGATGAGAAATGTCCTACATGTAAACTGTTATACATAGGATTATGATTTCTCTGTAAAAGAAAATTTCAATTACTGATTACACCTAGGAGGGGCTGAGTGGGTTGGCTTTATGTGGTAGCTATTAGGTGTTTCACTCTTTGAGAGTGGGTTTGAATCCTGGATCTGAGACCTAAAAACTTACAGGAATCTGTACTTTACTGAGAAAGTGTAAAGAGTATTTTACTTAGAAAGTGTAATCCTAAATGCAACATGTTACATTGGACCACTTTCTACATGGCATTGTGTATTCATATAAACAATAGATATTCACTGTCATAGACGTTAACAAATGAACAATACATAACACATTTCAGCAATGCTGAAGGACAACAAAATCAGCCTCTGTAACCCCCATGTCATTTAAGCCAACCTACACTGACCCCTGGATCCCTGGGATCTGAAAATATCAACAATTTACTTTCACTAACATTTCTAGATACAGAAATTTTAAAGGTAGGACTTACCAATTTTTTAATACATTGAGAACTTTGAGAGCTTTCTTGTTTTCAATGTTGAATTTCTTAAAAGCTCAATCACAATCCATGTTTTTGATGTCACTAATCAGTGAAGATGATTTGTTATATGAGCGCTGATTGGTCCATTTGACTGAGTAGTATGGCCTAAACTGGCCTATGGAAATCAATTTGTGAGCGAGTTTTGTGCAAACGCTCAGCAATATGGCGGCAGTCTGTAAATAATCAAGTCAGGTCCAGACAATCCAGTGATCAAAAGTATAAGCATCTATCTACAGGTGTCTACCAACTGAAGATCAAATCTAATCTAGATCTTCCATGGCACATGATTGGATCCATGGATCTTAGGGTGGAGAAGAGGTATGAAAAATGACAAGCCATCAAAAAACCATAGTAACATATAAATTTTTACAACATCAGGAAATAACAGTATTTAGTTTTGTCATAAAGTGGAACAAATTCATTTTGTGTCAATAATCAAAAGCTCCTCTGATGAAAACTGGTTGCGGCATGCCCACATAAACATTAACTTACATAAAAGGACAAAAACATTTCTCAAACTTTCTTCAACATAGATATGAAATTTCCCTGACTAAATTTAGTTGTATTCTTTTTGAAGAAAATATTATGCATGTCGTATATTCTGACAAAGTCGAATAGAAGAGCTGACCACACTGTGAAAGGTGGATCAGAATGCTTACTGTATACTCTGACAAATAAGTAGGGGAACCTGAACTTTAAATTTGGCTAGGAAGTATATGCGTTAACAAACTTTCAAAAGAAAGACATCTTATGAATGCACCATAATTTCTCTTGATCACCACTTCTAAACACAACACATGGGATACACATGCACTAGCCCCATACACATGCATGGTGTGTCATTCTTGAGTTTGACGCTTTTTATGAAGGAATCAGTATGAACCATTAATTTTGACAATTATTTTGCATCACATAGTTGAAAGTATTTGTTTCTAGCTGTTTTTTGCTTGTTTCATTTTTTTAAAATGAAAATCGCACACATGAAAATTTCAAGCCATACACCAATCATCATTCAGGAGCGATAGCTGTACAAACAACTATGGCTGTAGGGAAGTGCAGTTTGGATGAACTCTCGAAACATGCATTAGTTTCATATCATTATTGATTAAATGTTATTTAGGCTGTGACTTTGACTCCTGACCCTTGACCTGACTGAGCAATGTATCAAAAATAATTTCCCAAAGGTAATAATTGAGATATTCCTGAGAACTTAAAAAAATAGGTTGTTTATAAAACAATGGTTTGCAGACACTGTCAAATCTGCCAAAACACAAAAGGATCCCCCCCCTATGTATGTATTAACATAATGATAATATAAATATGAATAACAGTACAGAGAAAAAGTAGCTCCCCACCAGAGTTTTAGAGATTTGAAACTCAATTTGGAAAAGGATATGGCCTATCTATACTCAGTTGATATAAAGTGAAACTTTCAGCACCAGTCAATCAGAAGCCATGACACTGCATTCCTAAATATTCTGAGATAATCCTACTTTTGATGAATATCAAAGTTAGTCTAGACATATACTGGACAAAATAAGTTAGAGATATTGGTATTTTTATGACTGATATTTTACCAGTATGTCAAAGAATAAATACATCATTATTCCTAATTTCAAAATTTACATATATCCCTAACTTATTTTTGTCCAGTATATCATTCAAATAATGTAACTTAAAAAAACATGTTTTTAATGAAATACAAACATACAAATTCCTAACATCCAGACAAATCATGAAAGAAGTGAAAACTGTGGCCAGTTGGAAAAAAACATAGTATCTTCTTACCTATTCCTTTCACATTTAATGTGTATGAAACTGAAAAATATTATGACAAAAATACTATAAAGTAATATGTACAGTCACCTGGTTCCCAATAAGTTTTTTCTCTTCACTAAAATAAAACAATGCCATAACATACCTCTGTTTTTGAAACTTTGTATGAATAACATGTAAGAAGATGTTGGATATGGTTCGAAAGCTCTGAACATTAATAATATCGCCATGAGTATTTTCACAGTTGCATAACGCAATATTATTGGATGGAGAGTAGTTTCTAGGGATGTCTTTTTGCGCTCCCCTCCCAGAGTTCCATGCAACCAGCTACATATTGCAGCATGGTTAATGAGTGAGTATAGCCTTACACCACACTCTGCAATAATCCAGTTATATGGTAGCAGTCTGTAAATAATTGATTCTGATCAAGTCAATCAAGTGATCAACAGCAGAGGCATGGAACCAAGAGGTTAGGTCAAAATACATAATGCACAACCTTTGTTCATAATACTTCTGTTTCATATAGCATGTACTTTTGTTAATCAGACTAGTTACTGTGGTCAGTGAGTGGTTAATCAGAGAGGCTGCACAAAACATACAACAGTCTCTTAAGAAGGGTCATAAATAATAATACACACATCATGCAAAAAATAAAATTTTATATCCAAATATAAATGTGCATTTGTGTTTTGTATTTTCAGGAAGAATTGCAGAAAAATGTTCAAGGACATGCCGTGTCATCCCAAAATAAGAATATATATGGGAGGCTCCTTCTTAGTGCATTAATACCCTCAGAGTCAACATTCCTGTAAGGCCGCATAATATATATATATATATCAGACACTCATTCTTTTAGTGGACAAATGAATCATCGTGACGCGGCAAAGTCAAAATTATTTTTTTTAAATGGCAATAAAAAATTGTTATGCGAGCAAATAAAAGTGACATGCCGATGCCCAAGAAACATTTCACTTTTTTATTTAGCCTAATAAATGATAAGTAGCATGGGACACAAATACACAATTGTAAACTGTAAAAACTATAAAATGTTTACCATGATACATACAGTAACAAGAATTCACTTTCCATATTTTGGGGGTTACAGTTACATATTTTGACAATCCTAATTGATGACCATTTGAACTAAATGATTATCAGAATATTTTGTGCAGGCTAAGTCAACTAATGAAATCTTCTATTGCTATGAACAGATGGTTTGCATTCACTTTAAAAAGGAAAAAGTGATTTTAGAGTGTTTTCATCTACTTTCTGTTCTACAGGTCTTGTTGATACATAAACTAGGCAAGGGACTGATTTTTAATAAACACGAACAATCAACATGAATATGATTAAAAGTTCTCATACCACTTGTTCTTTCAAAAGAGAGGTAGTAAGTTTCTCACAAGAATGTACAACCATACACACATCCCTAGCCTTGGGGCTGCAGAGTGTTTTGTTCATCACACATACTTTTCCATAAAATAGAGTGAGTTAATATGTTTAGTTTTATGACCCTTCTAGCTACAATAATATCATGATGGAGGACACCAGAAATGGGTTTTACATATTGTACCCACGTAGGGAATCAAACTCAGGTCTACAGCACGATGAGGTAACGCTTTTACCATTAGGCTACCCACACACTTCATAAAATAGACGGCAGACTCCTTTTAAATGTGATTTTGACAATAATTTAACATACAATATTCTCTGGATGGCATCTGATAAAGAGAGGTATTTTTAAGACAAGGATAATTAAACACTGAATTGTATCTTTGGCTACTTTGCATTGTGATCCACTTCCTAATCCCACAGCTGATTTCTAAGAAAGGAGATCACGGTTACAGGTACAGTAGAATCTATCAACATCAGACTCTGGGTAATCTGGATCTCACACAGTACCAGACAATATTCCTTTTAACTGTATCTTGAATCCAGTAATTCAGCATGCATAATTATTGCTCCACAACAGAGGGACAGATCATTTCTTGCACAAAACTGGAAACAATATCTTTTCAGCTGCTGAACTAGATACTTCCACAACAAAAACAGCCCTAAATATTTTATCTAAATAATGCTTCAATGAACAATATATTCCGTGCATTGTCTAATGCCTCATTTTCTCAAAAGATTTGAAAAAATGGGTATCATTAATGCATACTTTCAGGATAAAATCCTAAGGCAGGCTGAAAATATCAAACAGTTGGTCTCTGCCTGTAAATATTTTCTACTGTGTTTACAATGAAAAAACTTTAATCCTCATGTTTTATCATCATTATCATTATCATCATCATGCTTTATAATCATCATCATTATCATCACCATTATCATTGTGCATAATCCTAGCAAAATGTAAATTCACAGACATCGATTTTCATGCACCTATCACTTCCGGATCTACATGGTCACTACACATAAAGGTGTGACATAAGATTTTGTGTTTCTGCACAAGAAGTCGTCTTCATTTTCCTGCTGTCATGATTCAGAAATCACAAACTTCAAAGTAGAGTTTTTTGTTCAAAGTTTTCCAAACATATTTTTATGCCTCTGCATTAATACAAAAACATCAAGACGAAAATAAACCCCAAAAATAGTTTTCACTCGCATTCATTCAGTTTTCAGTCATCTGTATTGGTGAACAGCAATGCTAAAAGGTCATGACCGCAGAAGATGGGGTGATGTCCGGGCAAAAATAACTGTGGAAGCCCATTTCAGACACAATCCATATAGCCTTACGAAATATTCCCATGACAAGTTACTAAGTAAAAGCAAGTAATATGACTTTTTATGATGAAAGCGAATGGTTTTACTTAATGAATTACGAACATATGCTTGTGTTTAATCAGTAAAAGTCTCCAAAGGGATGTAGAATATCATTCAAATTTTCATTCAAGATTACTGGACCTTTTAATTGTTTCAATGCACCTTTTTGATGAAAAAAGACAAAAGTACACAAATTCTGAACATTTCCTAAAAAACATTTTTGTCAGCATTGTGAGACATGAACTGCAAAAGTACATCAGTATCAGCTGTTGGCACAAACTGTTCACCATACTGTTTGTCCTGATTTTAGCTATCACGAATATTGATGTCGCGCAATTGACCTTGAAACTGTCACACGGATGATGGCTTCCTCCCGCTACGATAGCAATGTGTCAAATGCTGAAACTTATGTTTTTACAAACATTTTATACTGATGAAGGTTTGAATAATTGTTGATTTTCATGTGCCATGTTAATTCCGCATACCGTGCCGAAACGTGTTAGGTGCACGAACACTGAGAACGCAAGGTTATATTAATTGACATTATCATCATCATCATCATCAGCAGCAGCAGCAGCACTGTGCATTATAATCAAGACGTCTAACAGGAAGAACCCCCACCACACTTGCCTTCATCTCTGTATGAATATTTTAACATGTATTTCAGCATGTTCAGGAGCACTGTATTTGCCAAACCATGCAGATTATAGAAACATGGTTATTGAGTGTTCTTCAAGGGAGGGAGGGAGTTTAGTTTTATGCCACTTTCACAATCTTTCAGCAATGTCATGGCAGGGAGGGGGCACCAGAAACGGACTTCACATACTGTACCCACTTACATGAGAAGAATCAAACCCCGGTGTTCAGCATGACAAGCAAATATTTTAACAACTTGGCTCCCCTACCAACCTTTCTAGAGTGAGAAAACAGATGATGTCAGGAAAGTAACGAACATGTACACACTGAACAATTCCCACATCTTGGCTTCCCAGATCTGTCCTCGCCATGTTCTAGCTACTCCCCTGAAGCAGCCTGGCTATGCTGATTGATGAAATGGGATGTGAAGCTGTACTTCTCCCCGAACTCCTCCCCACACACGGAACATCTCCAGGGGTTCCCCCGTCCATGCAGGCCCATGTGCATCAGGTAGAGGGCATGGTCGAAATATAGGATCGTACAGTGACCACATAAAAATGACTTCTTTGTCTCACATGACTTGTCCTCCTTCACTGAGCTACAGCTAACTTCAGAATGTGTTGGAATCTCTGATTGGCTGGAGGGAGCCTCTTCAAAAAGACGAGCACTTTGATTGGACGGTTTCCATAACTGCTGAGAGATGTCATCTGCAGTGGACTTACCAGGTGTTTCACTTGAAGGTAAAGAAGGTTGTCTGTGTTTTCGTCTGCTGCCATCACTTTCGGTATCTGATTGTTCCAGTGATCGTTTCGTATGAGTATGTTCCAACTGAGACACTGAGGTAGTGAGAGAAACTCTATTGTATTGAGTATCATGAGGTCCAGGATGCAACAAATCAGACTTCTTGTTGAAAACAAATGTTGTTTTCAGCTGTTTGGGATTCCCACACTTGAAACCATGATTATCAATCCTACTCAAATACTCTTTTCCAGAAGATATTTGTTTCAAGTGATGAGTAGATGGGAATCGGAAACTCTCTGTTAGATTTTCATCATCATCTGCATCAGACGGTTCCAATTTTACCTCAATATGATGTAGCTTTTCCTTTTTCTCTATCGGAGAAAAAACTAGCTTTTCCCTTTGCTCAGATGGAGAAATACTGTGCCTGGATGAAAGCTGATCAACCTGCTGACTGGCACTCACATTAGTCTGGCAATGCTCCTGGGCCTGGAATGGAGATGTTGACCTGCCAGTGTTGAACAAATCACCACTCATATTTTCCAGCTGAGAAGAATGGTCAAACACATTGGCACCAAGGAATGACTCATCTCTCCTATGCTTCAACATGACGTGCTTTTTGAGATCATATTTCCGTTTGGCTGCATAGTCACACATCTGGCATTCAAAGGGCCTGGCATCAGAATGGACAGCCTGATGGTTGATCAGACTTGTCCTGAAAGAGGATTGGAAGCCGCACAGTTCACACTCCCATCCCTTTAGTGGCGAGGCCAGCTCTCGGATGGGCAGGTCTGATGGTCCAGGGTTGTGTGCTGTATCAGCCTCCATTGAGGAACTCTTATGTGATCATCACCTGCAATACATTAAAGGTAATGACTGAGAAGATGTTTAGGGACAGTTCATAACATATGGCTATGGGGATAATGTTGATTCTAATGGAGAAGCATGTATATTATGAATGACACAAACACAACCCCCACCATCCCGCCCTAAAACTTATGTACAAAGTAAGTGATCACTTCGCTTTTCAAAATATATAATGCACCCACAACCCCTTCAAATAATTTTTTAAGCATAATCACCTAATATGTTAATGTAAAAAATTGCATAACCCCAACCCCCCATCCCAGAACATGTGTACAAATTGATTCACCTCAAACCCCCAACAAACCTCCGATCACAAGCCAAAAGTTATGAATGGTTCCTTACACCACTTCCAGCAAGAGTTTTTCCAGTAATTTACCTCAGCTAACCATCCCTCAACTGACTATGGACTGAGTGAATTGTGTATAGAGAACATAGAACCTGTTAGAGCAGCCACAAAGATCCTAGTTGAAAGTTTACAGGGTTTAGTCTTGAATGTGGAACCCCTTTACAGTCATTTGCTCTAAAAACGTAACCTGAAATCAGAAGTGATGTTTGAATATTTAATCCTAAATGTGTTGAGTTTATTGATACAGTCACAGTTTAAATGAAGCTTAGGCCAGTAGACTGGGGCACACAGTCTGAAATGTCAATAAATATAAATTCCATCTCCTATGACAATTAACAAGTTAAGCAACAAAGCAAAGCACCAAAAATTACTCCTGGCTGTCATTCTCGATCATGAAAATTGATAATCATTAACGGAAAAACAGACTGATTACCGATAAATATCAGAGAAGTAACTTTGAGCTAAAGCGCCCAAAATGTCTGAAAGGATGAATATATTTTCCTTCATCGGTGAATGGTGACAAATTTATGTACAAAACAACTCAGCATCCTGGGCATAATTTGGAAGCAGCCCATTAAAAAAGATTTAACTTTGTGTAATGAGTGAGTAAATTAAAACTATACTTTATCACAAAGTTTATGTACAATATTATCAATGACACAATTTTCATATCAATAATCATTGTTATCGACAATACCAACTATTATTGATGAAACATTATTCCCTGTGGTTTTACAAGGAATGAAGAAAATGATAAATCCACCAATGATTTCTGTAATTTCTTCTATCATAACTGTTATTGTAAGTCATATTAGTTTGTCTCAACATGACATTGAAGCTCAAGTAATTTGGTGAGTTGATAAATAATAGTCATATTAGTTGCTTCAAAGTAAGTCAAAACGATACGAGTTCCTTCTGATCCCCCATCCCAAATAATATTTATATATTATTATACAGAGCCGTAACCGAACTTTGTGGATAGCCTTGATTTGTGGATCACGGAAAATATTATGCCAACTTGTAAATTAAGTTCTGACTGATGTCATGAAGCAGTACTTTTGATGTACATACGATGCCATACCTCGCTGACAAAAAATTCCGAATCTAAGGATTACTCGCAAGTGCACTAAATATCATTTTCCAACATTGAAATAAATAGTCCCTAACACCACCACTGCCAAATTTCATTTTACAAAATGACAATTAAAGGAGGTACCGTTAGCTCCAATCCTCACACTTCTCATCGTCTGCTTTCCTTGGTGTCAGTACTTACTGCAGTGGGCTTTCGTTCATAGAGATATAAAGCAAACAGCTACGCAATCCACGAAACATGGTGACATCACATTTTGTGGGCACATGAATGAGTGATGATTGCAAATGTGTTCCACAAACAAACGTTTCATTCACGAGTGGAATATCTGGCATTTTGAATTTACTGGATGAATGACTAAAACAATCAGTGCATATACAAAATGAAATCATGCATTTAAAATATCAATTCCAATGCACTTTCATATCCACGAAGTGAGTGTATACTAAACTTATGAACAAAACTGAACACAAGGGTTACTTGTGTATCCAGTTATCAGTTGCCAACCAGTTATCATTGCGTACCAGATATCACCAACACCTGGCTATAGCGCTTGAGAAGACAGCTTGATTTGTACTTTCGTAGTATTTCACACAATTACATCACTAAAGCGATAGGCTGTGAGAGTTAAAATCAAACTGTCTTCACAAGTGCTACAGCCAGGTGTTGGTGATAACTGGTAAGCGGAGACAGCTGGTCACTAGCTAGTAGAGATCTCACAAAAGTGACACAAATCCAAAATTGAAGTTAGGATTAGGATTAGAGTTAGGTTTTGAGTTTATTATTGGGAAACGGATGAAACTCTTTTCTTGAAAAAACAGACCAGTGATTAATAACTACCAGTTACGAATCATTTGGTTGCATCTCACGTACGGTAACACTGACAGTTTCATGAACGAGTTCGCATCAATGCATGTGTGTCCCTCCCACTCATACCGTGGACGTGGTAGTTTTATGATTTATCTTTCAGCCACCCGCTTTCCGCGGTCCATGCTAAATTTGACGAAAATATCATGTATCCTTTTCAAAATTTAAACCGATTTATATTATTTGAATAATCCCTCACTGCCTAGGAATCAGTTTCATTTCACCTGTTTTCAAGAACGAAGTCAATCATGATCCTTCCCCTTCCTGACCCAAACACAATTCAGAGTTACCCCCCTTTACAGAAAGATGTAAATTTTGGATCGGAAAACATCCCTCTACGAACTGGTTCAGTCTACGAAAACACTGTCTCCCGTTTGGTCGTTTGTATATGTTGAAAGGTGCATTGCAATATTCTCTCTAATTGGAGGCGGTTTTTAAACGATCGAATCTGGAGCAGACAATCCAGAGATCAACAGCATGAGCATCGATTTAAACAATTTGGTCATTCGTCAACTAAGTCACCCGAGGATGTACCAGACATTCAAGATTGCCGCCACGCAAAATGGAACTTCATAAAAATCCGTTATTTCAAAATTTTGCGACAGTGTTAAAAATGTCACTCGCTTGTCTAGCAAACGCCTTTGTGTTTAGGTTTTATGAAGATTCTGTGATAGGCTTTCTTTATTCTTTAATAAATTGATGAAGGGTTTCACTTCATTATAGAATTATTATCATGTTTACAATATGTATTTTTGAAGAGGATATTTATATGATCATACACAAAGACTCGACATGATTCTGGCTAATCCCGGCGTAAAGAAACTAACTCGATTAATTTATCAGTATATGTCATTGCTTTTTACACACATGATGCAATATATCAGATAGCAATTATTTCGTAGCTCTGCACGGCGCATAGCCAGAAACTTGTTAGCGTCCTCGCCCATCTCCATTACGTTTAATAAATGACTATTGAAGCTCATGAAAACTGCTGAAGAGAACTGTGAACGAAAATCTGCCTTCAACATGTACATGGCTGTTGTGTTTGGGTGCTTGAATACAACATGGTGGAGGTGTGTTTCAGCACATGGTTTTTCGCTGTGTTTGACAATGTTTCATTTCACTAAAATTCAATGAATACTGAATCAGTTGTTTCACGGCAAGTTCTAACATGACTATTAAATTTTGGGGTGTGCCCATACCTTCATACGTTTTGTTTGTAGTATAAATTCATCCTTTTGTCGAAATCCCTCGTCTATATTCAAGCTTATACACACTTAAATACGTATAATACATTTCCTTAGTTCTAGCCTGTGCGTTTCTTTTAAGCGTTTATTTCCATTCAAGCAAGATGTGTCGGCGCGAGATTTGTGATACGAGCGGATCGCATAACCACCAGCCACAGCCGGGGAATAAAGGATCACTAACTCAGTAAGGCCAACGATCTTTTATTTTATTTTATTTTTTTTATTTCATTTTTTTTTTATCGCACGACCGATTGCAATTTGGCCGCCGACCTAAACATATGAAGTGTTCATTCGATTGCTTCCCTCCTGTGTCAGTGTCGGGATGAAGGTGTTAGTTATAGGACAAGTGGAAATTTGCAAGGATGTCCTAGCATTAGGTATACTATCAAAAAAAAAGAAACGCATAGACGAGAAACATGTTGCGAAAATGTTGTACTTTCAAACATGTATAACTCGTCCACAAACGGACTTTAGTGCCAATTTACAAGAAGATAATGTCTATACACCCAAGTGACAGTTTTAGATGACGGAGACGTTGAGCCCGACGGTGACTACGTAGCACGACCCCAACGTCGGGTTTTCTGGCTCTCAGATCAATCTCTTTCAACCTGTTCCGTACAGTTTGACAGGGAATCCTCTGAAGTCCAGGTACCCTAGCTCTCACCCATGGGAGTACGATCACTCTAATGTAGTACCCGGACGCACCGATCTGCACTGGTAACTCGTGGTCTGCCTGTACGGGGACCTGTTTAGTTGCATCGAGCTGCAAGTCCATGATATCTTGCTCAGGCTAACGTTCAGACAACAGAAGATCGGTAATCTCCAGCATGCATTCTTTTAAAGGCGATGTTCCATGTCGCAAAGTCAAGACGTGACGTAGTGATTCGACCTTGAAACTCCTTCAAACGAATGCCTATTTCTGACAGTAATGTGGATTTTTATTGCCAGACAGTGAATGCTCTTTGCTGCACAATTTCAACTAGAAGGTCATTTCTGTTGCGTTGTGGCGATGTCTTTCTAATCCATGTAAGAAATCTCATCAAAATCAACATTTTCAGGTAAAGTCGATTTTTTACTTGTGCAATTGTGCAAAATCATGTCATCAACGCTTTCGGTAGATATTTTGACGATTGCTTGAACACAATAGGTCATTAAAAGATTTTTCAAAATACAATACAAAATACTTTTTTGGATAGTATATTAACATTCTTCTTTCTTCGCATTTCATTTATGAATTCATTACCATGTATTAGAGAGTTAAGACATCTGTTAATGACAGAGGCGACTAACTTTGTGACAGTAACATCTGTATTGATATGAAATACTAATAAATTAGATTTCTTGGGCATGTCTTTTCCAAATGCAGATTTGCCATAGATTTGTCAAAGTTGTTTTTATCTTCTTTTCGGGTGGGTGAATTGGGTGAGTTGGGTGAATGAGTTAAGTTTTACACCGCATTCAGCAGTACCCCAGTTATATGACGGCGCTCTGTCAATAATGGAGTCTTGACCAGACAATCCACTGATCAACAGCATGAGCATCGATCTCTCAAATGAGATACGATGACGCCTCAGCCAAGTCAGCAAAACTTGCCATACGATCCTGTTAGTCGCCTCTTACAAGAAGCATGAGTTCCTGAAGGCCTGTTCTACCCGAAACACTACGGGTAACAGCCTCAAGGTAAGCTCTCTCTGTGCCATAATTGGCTTTCTTCACATAAGGGCCCAGATTCTTTCTTTTGTTCTGAAGTCCCCACCAAAAGGTAGCACAGTCCCTTGTCGCGACCACATGTTATAAGACATATCCTAATAAAATGGGGAATGGAGTGCACGCAATTCTATTTTGTGTGATATAGTACGAAAACGTTCCTAAACCTTCAAAAAGTATAATTCTACACACACATTCACTTACCTTTACACGTGGGTGTACTTTTCACTAGGGGTTTTCTGGAAATGAAATATTGTTGAAATATTGATCAATGGCTACACGTTGTGCAGGAACACCACATGTCACCGCCTCAAACAGATGGTGTTTATTGATTGAGTCTAAAACCTTTCTAAAATGTACAAGGCTTTTAATAAATTCAGTTCTGTCGTGTCGTCTTATCATTCTCGGAGTTTCTGTATCTCCGTCTTTCGTCAATACAACACTGACTACCACACAGAAATGAACAGCTAGACATTTCCAGAGTGGGTGAGATACTGAGTGGTCCCTCTTTGCCTGTCACAGATCAATAGTTTTCAGTAAGGTCGATCACAAGGCGAAACCCGAGGTTATGAAATCACGTAAATTGTATCGGGACCTGTCACAAGAGTGGGTTCCACTCGAACACTCTGAAAAGATACTGTCAACACTGACAAAGTGCTGCCGGTTTCAATGAAAATAGGACCTTGCGGTTTTCCAATTGATAACCAGTCTGACCTGTTCGTGTCATTTGGTATGAAGAAAGTTATGGATTATATAATCTACGTTGCTTGAGTTATTCACTGAATGAATTCGGACAGTCCCTGAATGATGCGTTGACGTGTTAGGAGACACTCCTCCGACTAACCACTCCTTGTCTAGCGGCCATGTCACTGCATCCTACTCCTTCCGTCCTTCTGAGTAAGGAAGGTGAGTTCGAATTATATCATTTTTATTGTTGTTGTTGTTGTTTAGCGCCACACGCACCGATATTACATCTACATGATGGCGGTCTGAAAATATTAGAGTCTAATAATCCAGTGATCAACATCATGGCCATCGATCAAGGCGATTGACCAATTCTAACCCCGATCCTGTAAGTTAACGTCACAAATACTTACAATGACAAAGTTTGACTGACTTTCTTTATCAGTGGTTGGTTTCAGTCTATCGCCTAATGTTTTGCATATCACTTGTGCCATGTAGACCACGACGGTGGTCGTAAGAGGCGGTTCGGGTGGTCCGGGTAGCTCACGTCGTTGACACATGTCATCGCATCCCATTCATCGATGGCCATGCTGTTGATCACTCGATTGTCTGGTCCAGACACGATTATTTACAGAGTAAATAATATTACGGAGTATATTGCGGAGTGTTGCGTTTTACAACAAACCAGCCAAATCAAACATACACATTCATCCGGCGCGTAACCTTTCTCATGTGCCAAACTGTTGTACTTTGTCTGTATCCTTTACTGATTCCGTCCAAATATATCTGATTATTGTTGTCCCTATGTGGTTTTCAATACTATATATTAGCAACTCGATTAAAGGCATCAGGAGTTGTTGATATGACGAAAAGAATCAGCGAAAATTGTCAGTCTCTTGCATGATGTGATTGTGGATGAACGTATATGTTGGGATGAAGTGATCCCAGATCTTTGCCAGGAATGGAGGGTTTGCACGGTTAGAAAACATGGTGTCAGCAGCGACCCCCTTTCATCAGCGACAACGTCGAAGAGAAGAATTGATAACGTCTTCCATATACTAGTGCACAGACGTGTCGGTGAGCATTCCCTCTGTCTCTACCATTTTCAAGCGATTTTGTGAAACGGCTGGAGACTGGGCCTTATGGCAGTACCAGGGACGCCCAATGACAGCTTGATTTCACCGTAGTGCCGCATTTGGACGAGCATTCTCTAAGGTCTCGCACCGTGTACATGAATATTTCAGCAGGTCTAATTTTCCATGGCATTCTTGCTAGAGAGATGCGAACTACAATTCAGCAGTGCATCTCATGCTGCAATACACCAGTAATGGCAGAGAGCACCAACCCAGACCAAAGGAAAAATGAGACGATATGAAAAAGCAGTGATTCATGTACGTGGATCCCAAATCCTCTCTCCATTTTGAGTAAGTGATAGTGGTTTTCCGCTGCTTTTAGCAATACTACAGCAACATCACTGCGGGAGACACAAGAAATGGGCATCGCATATCGTACCCATGTGATGAATCGAACCCGGGTCTGAAAGCGAACGCTCCACCACCGCCCCGCATTTCCATATTCACAACAGTAACCTAAACCCAGAAATAATACACCATCGTTTCCTGTTAATAAATTTATTTGCACATTTGTTTATTTGTAATAAAGACCTCCTCGCGCTGTTTACTTAAGGGCCTCAGTTTTCAAAATGTAGGATAGTTAATCATGAACCCACGCTGGTGTTAATCCACCTGTGTCATGTGGGCAAACAGGAGTAAGTTGTCTCATTGCTGAGCAGGGAACCAGCAAAGGTCTTTCTGAGTTTCTGAGTTGTACTTATGAAGAACATGAGGCCATGTGACACTGATTTATTTTATTACGGAATATAAGATGATTCAATCTTACAAAATATCAATTTACAACATTACACAAAAGTATAGAAAACAAGGCAGAACATGCACACAAACTGCACACTGCTTGGCTACAGATCGATCCTTCCAAATATCTGCTACAGCTTACGATACAATACATTACAATATGATGAGTATCTGCTAGACACATTAACAAAGTAACACTCAATATTCACTAACAATGCTCAAATCCTCAAAAATCCCTACTCTTTCCTACATGTTTTTAAAAATTTTGATGAAAAAACATACACATGTAATACATGGAGAGATGAATACTCCAAAGATTTCATGAGGGATGAATATAGCTTTAAGTCTTTTGATATTTACGTAGGTATAAATACAAACAATTTTGTTCAATTTGTTGACCATGAAAAACTCTTCCCCTTCACCCTTTTGCTTGTGTGCTGTAAAAATGTACCACACCCGTTTTTTCAAGTACAAAAAGATATTATTCTCAGTTTCAAAAGATCAGATATGTCCAAACTGCAATACTTCTTTCGCAGTCCTGAGAATGTCACATCAAAAGGACTGGAGCTTTACTGAGTAACACTGCCAAAGTAGGAGAGGGCGTTCAGGAAGAACCCTTAGGGCCCAAATGACCTACATTCATTATTTCTTAACAGTAAGAGCTTCAAACCATGAAAATGTATTCCTGTATGAGGAAGGAAGAACCAAACAATAAATAACAAATGTGTTTACAATACATTTTACTATATTTTCTGGAACAAACTGTATTTAAAAATATGTCCCAGAATGTCTCGGAATATCGAAAGGTCAGGTCCAAACAAATGCCAATGGCACGTGGATGATTTTGACCAAAACATTAAGTGAAGGTAGGCTCTCTGACTTTGAAAATCTTTCAAATGTGTAAACACGTGTTACATAAGCTCCCAATTTTATTTCCAATTTTACAACTGTCCAGAAACACCATGATGATGCATTGGAGGCAAGTGATAACTTGAGCATGTGGTCAGTCAGAAAAAACACGACTATATTTCATGTAAATATTAGAATTCAGTTCTTATTAAACAACTATGTTAAGCTATCAGTGAAAGCATCAACATTCTAAGATATAGATGTCTTACATAATAAAACTGCCTTCATAAGATGTGGCAAGACAGAAATAGCACGATGTCATGTGAGTCATGATGTCATGTGAAGCAATGTGACTTCTGCCACTTCACAATGCAGATGCTAATCACTGACACATCTATGCATACTTTCTGTTACTTTTCAGCCACAAGTTTAACACTGCATTATTGGTCTTGATGTACAATTATTTTGTGTCAACTTTATGTTAACAAACACAAATTAAAAACTTACAATATTATCAAACAATTTAAGGAAAAAGACTCAATGCTCTGCATAACAAGATGTAAAATATATGCAACAAATAGTAAGATCAAGGGTGTTTGGATACATAAAGCCTTCAACCATGTGTAAAGCTGATAAGAAGTGCAAATACTGGCTTCCCGTGAGAAAAATGTTATATTTTTATCATGTGAACTTGCAAAGTTGCATTAAAAATGAAAGACACACACAGTAAATACAACATGTCATGCTTTTGAAAATTACGGTACTTTAAATACGTTCTGAAACTGAACATAAATATTCATATCAATGTGGACAAGTGAAGTGAGTATTCACAATCATAAAAGGCTACATAACCCAACTCACATATGGGTCACACTAGAGCAAGCGATATAAAGGTCACAACAAAATACTGAACCATTTACTACATGTTTCGATATACTGCCATTGCTTGAAAAGGCCCAGTTCTTTTTCATAAATTGTCACTTGCTGTACATCTCTGCCATTATATGTGTCTGTAAACAAAATTTTTGTAGACTCGTAGCATGAACACTCTCAATTTCTCAGTGAAACTGATACCAAACTAAGGCACATTCTTTTGCTTTGATCTATGAAAACATCTGACATATTAATAGTTACCTGTGCCTTTGTGGAAAATGTTCAAAATGTCATCTGGATGACTGTCTCATCACAAAATGGAAGTAACATAAACTGAGATGTCAGACTTCGTGACATGATCACCACAAACCAACAAGAAGTAACAAAGATGCCAACCCCAAAGTGCTGCAAATAGAAGTTTCAAAGATCAGAACTAGCAGTTTGAACATGAAATTAGTAGTTAGATAAATACTTCAAACCATGACTGATTCTGAAAAAGACAGGATAAGAATTAAGCTTGAAATTTTAATTTCCCCTGCCTCTAACAGCAGATTTCCAAATTATCAGTATTCCATTTCTCTTTATCCTCTCCTTTAGGCAAAACTGTATTTAATCAATGAAAATGTAAATTTTTTGTCTGTATATCCAAATTTTCATGAATTGTCTTCAAATTTCAGAGAATTTCTAGTGCAAACGTACTGGCGTAATTTGAGGGTAAAATTCATTGTGACTACAATAAATTTGTAGAGGTTGGCATCTCTGGAGCAACACTGAAGAATCAACAAACATGGAATACACTTCCACAAATTACAGTCAACAATAACATTATAGAAGACATTCTGCTGCCATTTCAAAAGCTTCAATTTTCAATCAAACAAATGGGTCATAAACATCAACTTTAACAATTAATGACTTTTCTTACACTAATAATAAAATTTGTGAAGCATAAATATCATGTCTGCTTTTTCTATTTGCTTCATGTTTTAGTTATTGCCAAAATACTTGGAAGATATTCCTAATTCGGTCTAATATTCAGGGTGAAACCAATGTCATTACTTCACCAGGGGGCACAAATAGGCACAACTCCATCTTCACATTGTTCAAATTCAACCTTTTTTCACAACATTTTCATTAAATCAAGCAATGAACATATGTCTCAAACAATGAGATGGTCTCTAAGAAATCCACCATGTCAAGTTTTCTCCATAATTGTAGCAATGGAGATTCATTGGGGTGAAAATGCATACTGGTACACAAGCTCCCATTCATATCAGCATGGAATAAATTTAAGTTTGAAGAATGCCAAAACCCCATAAGCATGATACAAGCAGAATCATAAATATGTGTATTAGTGTCAGCATTGCAAATATATCCAGGTACCGAATTAATAAAACAAAGCTATATAACATGTCACATGATTACTGGTATGTTGGTAGCCATGATTACCCCACTATCACGATCAACATAATTAGAACAAAACTGAAGCTGATGAACAAATCCATCTATACTTTATCAGGCATATTGCACATAATACTACACGAAGATCAAATAAATCAGATCATAGCACTGTACCACCACTTGTGCTGGAAACAATGAAAATACTCAACAAAAGATAGAAAAGAAAACACAGAAATAGTGAAAAAAAAACACTTGAGCAATTTAATCAAATCTGTGTATTAATAAAATATATATATATTTTTTAAATGTACTAAAAACTCCAAATATCTGAATTTGATACATTAAAAAATGTAAATATATTTGGGGCTCAAATTTTAATATATAAAAAGACATCCGTAGAATTATGAAAGATAAACTAGAAATCCAATCTGGATCTGTGTAAGTTTTCAATAATCACAACATATTGGGTTATCATAACTATCTAACTGTATTACCACTGAGCTCCTCTCTTGTAAGCAAGGGAAGTAATAACCTGTATATGCAAACTAGTGGACATGTGGATCCATCCTAGAATTACATGAAGGAAACGGACAATAGCAGAATAAGCATTACTGTGGCATCAAATACAATCAGCAGCAAGAATACGGCCTGTTTCAAATGGACTAGCTACCATGGTAACGTGTACACACTGAGATGAAGGACTAGATTCAAATACCATGTCTCCAGATAGTGATGCTCAAATATGAAGTGAGTGAAATTCTCTAGATTCCAAAATTTCATTTAGCTGCATGTCTACCCTAACACTAGTTACAGTTCAGCTGTTCTGAAAGTCTCATTCAGGAAGTTCATGCTGTGCAAGAATATAACAACCATATGAAAATTGCACCAACAACACAAAGTGCATACATTATCAATTCATAAAACTGAAAAAGAATGCATTTGGTTATTTTTGTGAGGTCAGGATATTTGAAGGAATGGAATGAGACACCATTATGTTCGCCATTGACACAATAACACTGAAATATACACATGAACCAGATCTCTTGATTATTCAATGGATGAGAGTAATAGCAACTGTATAGCTTGGACATTAATCTTTAACCAAAACAAATCCAAAATCCCTGCATTCTACTAAGGCAGTGCCTTTCCATTTTATCATCTTCCTGAAACACCTCAAAAGCCACTCAATATTGGAAACATAAACCATGAACATGTTAATTAAAATGTTAATGTTGAATTACAGAAAAATAGATCAGTTAGATATAGATACTGTCCAAGCTAAGCAGAGATCAGAAAAAGAAGGGAATCAAAAGTTTAAAAGAAATGAAGTCTTTACTGGAGGTAATGGACACTACCTGCCACAATCTCTAACAGCTGTCATGGAAAATGTACAGATGCCATTTTTCTGTAACTACATCTCTGACAAAAGACATGTGAGAACTTGTCACAGACTGAACACTATGTTTCTTGCTATGTTTTGTTCACTAAGGCATGTCCTACTGTCATTCACTGTTGCTGAACTCAACAATATATATCTTCTGTCCATTTCCAGTACTGAGTTTTCTTGTCATGTCTAATACAGACATTTAGCACTTCTCTTCAGATCGGATCTGTCTGCACAGTGCGATGGCAAATACCAAGCCAATGATCTGCAAACACAGGAATCGTATATTGGAATCTTCAGGATAAAATATGGAAGTAAATATATATGTCATGTCAGATCTCTTGAACTGATGATACAACATGAATACAACAAACATACTTTTACGATATCTGCCTAAGTTGTAATGAAAATGTTATACACTGGTGCACACTGTAAATCGTGTATACCATTCAAAGGATACAAGAACATCCAATCCTATCATATCAGTTGTTAATCTGTCCTGGCCTGTAGTAATGACAGAACAAGACTTGACAGGATTAACTATAGCCACATGAATGAGACAAGGGTTAACGGTAGTATATGTGTCAAGTATGTCTAAGGCATAGTTTTAGTTGGTTTGTTGTTTAATGCATCACACAGCAATATTCCGGCTATATGAGGGCAGTCTGTAAATATTTGAGTCTGAACCAGACAATCTAATGATCATTCTATGCAAATGGGAAGTCAGTGAGCCTGACCACCTGATCCCCTTCGTCACCTCTCTTGACAAGCATGGGTTACTGAAGAGTATTTCTAAAATGGATCTTCATGGATACTTTACATGATTAAATATTGCCATATGAATGAGAACGTGTTATTCTACTTCTTTTGAATAGTACTAGTAATATATCAAATAAATGTAATTTAGTTGTTACGTGGTAATCAAATATTTACATGTTTGCTTGTCCTCTTATGTAACAGTGAACTCATCAGTATTCCCACTACATGGCATCAGTCAGTAAATAATTGAGTCTGGATCAGGCACTCTGGTTTTCAACAACACAAGCATCATTGGGATACAATGACATGTGTCAACCAAGTCAGCAAGTCTGACCAGCTGATCCCGTTAGTCGCCTCTCTTGACAAGCATGGGTTACTGAAGACCAATTCTAACCTGTTTCTTCACAGGTCTCCATGTGTCAACTGAGTCAATTATGATTGTCTTTACAACAATCATGCTTTGGTGAAGACAAACTTGGATCTCCACATGTATTTCTTTAAGTAATGTTACCTGTATTCCAGCAATGCCACATCCGACACCAATGATGATAGTGCTGTGCTGTTTCATCCATGCAATCAGCTCATCCTTGCATCCCTGGATACAGAAACTCACAATAAGTTTTACATATACAACTCAAAAAAACTCAAACAACATATGACTCTAAAACTGAAAAGAAAAAGGTGTTCTTTCACATCATTTTGTGAAGTATAAGACATCACAAGATTTAACAGATAATAAGATGAGAAAGAGAGGGGGTGAGAGAGAGATAGAGAGAAGGGGGGAGGAGGTTCAGAGGTTCAAACAACCCTTTTTGAGAATGTCTTAAGACCACATGGAAGATTTTTTTGTGTGTGTTCAAACCCCAGAAAAATGCACCCTACCAGCCGCCCCTCTCAATATTCCTGGATCTGTCCATGCTACAGAGGACAAAAGAAACAAAGGTGCCATTTTGCTCTTCTTCACATTTGCACATATATCATGCATGCAATGATAACTAAAGTCAAGGTCAGAGTTATGTTCATGTGGATGAGATGTGAAAGTTATTTCTGGTGTTCCCCACTGTGATTCACCAAGTATTGTTGGACTATTCATTATAAAGATAAAATGATGAAATGATTCAAGCACCAAACCTCAAATTTATAATGTATTTGTTGTCACCAGAGTTATGGGCTAAAGGATCCCGAGGATCTGCTGTCTCAAACAGAATGCTGCATTAGTTGTAAAGTTTCTCATGTGTCTTCCAAGCCATTACATGGACTACTCACTCTTGAATTGAAGGACCCTGTCCCAGCTTGACACTGATCCTGGTCAGCAATGTTGTTGTTGGCATCCTTGGTGCAGCAGGATGCTGGGTAGGCAAGCTGAAGCAACACCACACAAAACTTGACAACATGACTTTTTTTAGAATAGGCTGAGAAAGCTTGAAATGAGCAGAAAAAATTCCATACTAACTTGCATGTATATGTATATGTATATTATTAGGTAAATAATTTAACCTTAACTTTTAAGTTCAAAGCATTTCACAAACAGCACAGAAAAATGACCTGAAAATCAAAGTTTTTGCACAGCTTATTGAAAGTCATTTAAAATTAGTTTTAATTTAAAACTAAACTGTTGAGTGGTAGGCCAAGCAAACCTAAGTAAGGAGCTGTACATTCTTTACAAGTATCTTGCATTGTGTATTCTTGCTCAGTATTGAAATACAACGTCAAAGATACTAACACTATTTTCATAACAAAAAAAAATATCTATACCTATAAAACATTTCCCCAAACCATAATGATAAAAAAAACCTCATTAATATAAAACACCTTTTGATCTATGATTACACAATTTCATTTAGAATTTGACCAAATGCAACACGTTATATTTGGGATTATACTTTCTTGTCGAACTTCCATTTTTGTGGATGATGCGGTGGCTGAGTGGGTTATGTACATATTGTGTGCTGGCGATTAGGTGCCTGACTCTGAGGGTGTGGGTTTGAATCCCAGATAAGACCAAACCTAACTAAAGTAGCACAATATTGATACAAATATATAACTGCAGTTCTGCAGCCAGGATCACCTTGGAAGGGGTCAGTTAGTCCTACCTTTACGAAAGTGACAAATCTATTAGTCTATCATCAGTATAATTAAGTGCTTTTAGCAAACAAATACCATAAATTAACTCTGTACATCAAAACAAGCTCTCTACAGCGAAACAAGCTCCTTACGGCAATTCATATTACACAAAATATAAATAAAACACATGGTCCTGAAACCTCTATACCCAACGGGATTGGAAATCTGATATTTCATGATACGTCTTGGAAAAAGTTGTTTCAGAAACCATCATGTAATATTCTTCAATTATCACGCTTCACACAGAGGGGTGACAAACCGCTGGTGGAAGAGCACCAGCACACATTCAGGTGCAACTCAGCACAGCCAGGTGAGATGACTCAAACTAGTCAAATGCTGTCCCATCAGCTGTTTGTCACCCCCCACAAAAGAAATTTGTAAAGATGGTCATCCAACACAATACCTACTTTAGTGGCAGTGCTCCATTTGCTGTTGTTATAATCTGATGCCCCTGATCCACCACAACATTTGAGCTGCAACAAAGAACACAGAATTGAAGACAGCTAATGTGTCATCAACATTTCAATGTTGCTCTCAGCATTCTGGATACACTGACTTTATTCCACCTCATTATGATAGTGAGCGAGTGTGTTTTGTTCAATGCCACCTTTAGCAATATGCAGCCATATCACCAGGGCTTCACTCATTGCACTCACGTAGGAAATCAAACCCGGGTCTTTGGCATGACGAGCGAACACTTTAGCCATTTGGCCATCCCAGCACCTCCAGGGTAACAACAAATGTTTTGGGAAGATGTAACTGGGGATTGAACCACCAGTGTTTGATCTCTATTGGCAAATGTTCTATCCACGACATCATGTAGGCAAGATTAGCTGTTCAAATGAACAACTGCAATTCAACACCAGAAAACAGTAGTGGTTGAATACATGACAGCAAAACTGCAGCAATATCCTGGGTACATCTTTTGTACAGTTGAAACAACTCTTTGTCTTTTCTGTTCAACTCTGATTGAAACATTAGATATAACTGTACATGTACACTAAAAAAGAACTCTTTATCCATGCAACTACTGCTTGCTCAGGCACTGGTATTAGTTTCCTTCGATCATTGGATGTCAATATCTGCATCACATCATATTATCAATCTCAATTCCTGGGGAGTATACAACTCTTGCTGCCACTAGGCACACCAGGTTTATTTTGGCTCTCTCATCCTAACAAGGTGTCCAGTTCACGGCTGGGTGGACTGGGACACACAGTCACAGTACTTTGTTTCCTGCACATTGCTGTACCCGCAAATAGGAGTTTGCACATATTCATATGGCCACCATCTGGTCATATACCAAGAGGTGTGTGGGTTTTTTAAGTGCACACTCCCTTTTTGAAGTTGATATCAGTTTAATTCAAACACATGTAAATATCATAATGATTGTTGGAAAGACCTCTAATTGACACATTTGATTATCAGTACTTAAAGGTGAATTTCAGACAATTACAAGTCAAAATGATGACAGGTGGCGCGATAGTGTGATCGGAAAGTCAGTAACGTGTATGGCCTCTTTGACTGTTGACAACAGCATTGCAACGTTTGTACATGGAGTGAATAATAAAGCTGACCACAGACTCGGTGATATGCCTGAGAGAGTTCAGCTGCAGTCAGCTGCCTTGGTCACACATGATTGAGCCTCCCCTGAATCTCGTCCCTCAGGTGTACTATCGGGTTTAAGTCTGGAGCAATGGCATGAGACTGAAGTGTTTGTGTGCAGTGTTGATGGAGAAAGTCTCTAGCTGCTCTGGCAGTATGGGTACGCACATCGCCCTGCTGAAAGACGTGGTTTCCATGATGGCTAAATGTGGAACAATGAAGGGTCTCAGTGCTGGTTCAATGTAGTGGACAGATGTTACCCAATTTCTTCTACCTTGAACAATATTCTGGAAATCCATAGGGTCTAGTTTGTGATTAAGAGCAATAGCAGCCCACATCATTATGCTCAGACCTCCCCCATGAGTCTCTTTCAAGGACACAATCATCTGCAAGACGCTCCTCATGTTGCTACTCTCACTGTGACATCAGTAGTGGGCCAGCTTTCAGAGGAGACTACAATTCGTCACTCCCGGTGACGCCAATTCCGATGATGTGTGGACACATGGAGACGAGCATGAAGCTGCTGAACAGTGAGAATGGTACACTGGTAAGGCCTGCAAAATCTGACGTTTCCTTGCCTCAAATGATTGGTTTCTGGTAATTGGCAATGGTTGTCCGTGCAGTTTCCATAGCCCTAGTGAAACAGTTTTGTAGGTGACAATCTGCTGATTTTGACTAACATCACAGGTGGTCTTCCACTGTGAGGATGATTGGTTGTACTTCTAGTGGCTTGGACTCGTTGCTGCCGGCAGTATATTTTTCAAACATGAACAGAAAAATGATTTGCAACATGTCTGGCCAGCATTCAGTTTTCCTAAAGCTTGGTCCCTCTGTTTCGTTTATAATCGTGGCATGTCGCTACTGCCGGACAGTGAATTAATTATTCCATGCATGTTCGGTGGCTCTTCTCATAGGGATGACACCTTGGGATGCATGTGCATAATCATTTTCATGAAATATGGACAAAGACCTTGTCCCATCATAACTCTAGTAACTGCGTTTTGACGACATGTTTTTTGTATCAACACAGAATCTGGAACAAAATTTTCTTGAACATTGGCTACAAGCCACGTCTAACAAATAAAGCTTGACAAAATGATTAAAATTAACATGAAACACACTGGTCAAACGTTTTGGTAAGGTGATGCTTCTTTTGCAATTAAGTATACATTTACAATGATTTGCAGAGATTACAGATCTATATCCATTCTCAATTACAGAACAAACGGACAAAGCATGCAGAATGACAGGCTTACCTCCTCTTGCACCTTGTCAATGGCATCTCCAACTGAAGACCTGTTGGCGAAATCATATTCTTCCTTGATCTTCCTCTTCAGTTCAGTTTCCAGTTTGCTTTCCAGCTACAAGATTGAGAGAGTGAGTGAGTTTAGTTTTTAGGGCAAAGCACTGGCAAACAGGACCTTTTCAAGGATAAAACAAACTAGTGGCTTTTTAAGTTAAAACATTAGAATGTTCAAATAATTGCATAGATAAAATACTAAGATGACAATAAGTGAATTTGTTAAGCAAACTGAATTTGAGTGCTGAAAATAATCAAATATGTACCAGACAATGTCAGTGATTAGCACTGAGAGGTGTCATGCTCACTGTCAGGGTATGGATTGAATTTCTAGCAGTTACAGGCAAGATACAGCTTAAATTATTCTACATCACAGGGTTCCACTAATACCAGCGTACGAAACCTCCCCAAAATTTGTACCAGGGCTGACATAAGCCCTGAAAATATTCCTTAACTGAATGAGACCAGGGAAATGGTATGTTTGATGTGATTTCCTTAAATGCACAACTTCAAAAAGCTGATAGCTTATTGGACTTATATCAAGTTCCCAAGTAAACTCATAGTGTCACGGAGGGTAAAGATGAGGATATCATTGTTCAAATGATAACCTGTCAACCTGAAACATCACTTTTTGCAACCCAACTAAAAACGGAACCTGTCTCGGCCATTCTGGTGGAAGGGTCTTTCAAGCACTGCGAATACATAAAACATCTTGGCAAATCTGTGATGCAAACTCACATCTCCTCTGTAGAGAGCCACAAGGATACCAGCAGCAAGTTCTCCAGCAAACACGACCACCAGGAAGAAGATGTACTGAAACAACAAACACATTGACGTCAGTTATATAACTCTCATGCAGGATGTCTTTAATCTTCTCAATAAACACATAGAATACAGGTAGAATTTTTAAAAAAAAGCTTTCCCTTTTTCCTCTGTCCAGGACATATAAAATAAGACAAGAAAACGAGATAGAACTAAAATGATTTGTCTGTGTATAACTTTCGTGTTCCTTCCCAATTAGAGACCATATATTATGTCAAGGGGGATGATGGGGATTTTAAGAGGGGGATGGGGGTGAGGTCAACAATTTTGTACACATACACAAGTAGGGACAGCAATTTTGCAGATAAGGCTATGAAAAAATTATGCCTAAAAATTTAGGAGTGAGTGAGTGATTGATGGAGGGTGATGTTACTTTGCACATTTTCTAGGTTTGTGTGTGTGTGTGTTTAGAACTTACAAAGCCAAGAAGACACTGGCTGTTCCTGATGGCCCCACAGCATCCACAAAATCCAACAGCGAAGACAAAAGCACCAAAGGCGATGAAGATATATGCTGCATATTTGAGAAGCTCGCCTTCCCCTTTGACTTGAATGACATCCAGATAGGACGAGATGTTCGGGTCAACAAGGAACCAAATGCCAATACCCAAGATGGCAGCTCCGGACAGCTGGAGACCAGAAAACAAAGCACCATATAGACATTGACATGGTTACAGATCTTAACTTCTATTGTGAAAGGATGAATCAGCAATTCATATTCTATTACTGGTTCTTCACATTACACTCAGTTGTGTGAAAGAGATGTGCAAATAATTAAATCTGGACAAGACAAACTGGACGGCAAAATCATACTAATGATACTTGTCCTGACAAATTACAGTCATATATATGCATATAATCTTCTGAACAATTTCACCCCATTAGCATGACCTATTATGGCTAGACCTGATATTTCCAATGATAGAAAATGAAAATCAAGGAAGTAAACCATTTCAAATTCACATGCTATAATGAAGCCTTGAAATGATTCACATCTTTAAAACCTTACAATCAATAGCAATTGACTTACCCAGAAGATGAAATTAAAGACAATGAGTAGCACTCTGGCACAGCCAGCTAGACAGTCTCCGCAGCCCATGATTCAATACTCTGTAACCTGAAACAACAGTGAGCCTTGTTATTGAGTGAATGGCATATACAGCTATCATGCAAGACTCCTTACCCCTGTCTGTGATACACTAACACTGCTGCAGCAGTAAAGTAATTCAGGCCTAAAGTGATTATGTTACAACTGCAAAGTGTACCTGTTCTTTCCTAATCCTATTATTGATTACTGATGATTATTAGTTAAATTACCACATAATACCTACAACACGCCTCTGAAGCCATGGGTTCCATTTCACAAAGCTTGAGTCGTAAGCCTCAGATCTTGTAATTTTCTCATAGAATTCGTACCTCCTATTCTGAATGCTTCATGAAAAGTTACAAGATCTCGGGTTGATGTGAGTTTTGTGAAAGGGTTGGGAAACGTGAGACCTGAGGAAAATCCTGATTTGATTGATTTAGGCCATTATATTGTAGAAAGGGTTCCGGGACTAAGACAGACTGCACTATAAATTCAGTCATTCTTATTGCCTATGTCAAAACCTTTAACAGTTTCATACGTTTAATGCTTTTCATGCTTGACATCTGACATTTTATTGAGGAGTGAAGTTCAGAATGCTACCAGTTGTATACTTCATTTGGAGGGAAAAATATGTCTTCAACATTCCTTATCTCATCTATTTTTCACAAAACAGAAAAAAGGTCCCATCTTCCTCATCATTTTTTCAGTAAAACGTGCCCTATGTAATTATTAACATGCTCATGATGATCAATGAAGTGTAGACATAGTAATCCAGACTTCACTTGTGACAGTTGTTAATAACGTAAGTTTCAATTACTGCATATGACGTGATACTGTTAGCTTTGGTCATGTCTTACACAAGGATAAATTGGTAGAAACCAGTTCAAACCTAAATATCAATCATACCTTGCAGCTGTCAGAAGCATTCATATAAGGAAGATCCACAAAACCCTCACCATGTTAGAAATGGTAAACTTTGAACTATCAATGCAGAATCAGGTCACAACTTGTCTCCCTGGTTTAAGTCAGTATTACTATAGTTTATTATCCTCAAAGAAGAAAATATGCAGCCTTGAATTTGGTGGCGCTAGGGTTATTCATCATTGCTAACATTGATGAGAGCATCAGGAAAGCTGATGTAATCACAAGGGCCAAGCCTGGAATAAACATTTTTGTATGTGCATACTCAATAACCATAATACTCAGCTGCAGTATTATCGAGAATACTTTGACATCTCAGAATATTGATTGACTTCTGGAGCAGGCAACTTGTGTCATAACATGGTTTAGTTTAACTGGTGCATATTACGCAAGATAAAGTAATGACTACATAAACAAAGGAGTATTTGTCATGGTTTGTTGTTCCAAGTCACAGTCAGTAGTATTCTAAAATTTAGGTACAGTCGAACCCCGTTTATCAGGACGTTGTGGTTTCAATCAAAAATCGTCCAGATAGCAAGACGTCTGGTTAACTGGATCAAACAAGCAACACTTGAAAATTAAGTGAAAGCAAAACGTTTTCATGTACATATATCAATAAATCAACAGTCTCTATTTTGCCAACTGCATATTCTTTTTTTAATTTTATATGCCCTAAAACATATGACATTGCATCGAACTTATGCTGTCTGCAGAAAGTAAACTTCCGGATGGGATCACATGACTTAGATCATGTGGCAGGCTATTTTTAACTTGCATCGCATTCGACAGTAGGGGTCGAATTATAAGTGTTATATACAGTACAATTACAGTGTGGTTTACCTTAATCCTAGATTCCTACTTGACATGTGTTTTCGATACTAATGAGATCTTCTCACACCCGCCAAATTCTAATGCATAACCCGAGTGACATGCGTCCCTAGTGTTTTGATGGCTAATTAATCACTTCACATCAAATGCCTTCAGATAGATTAAGAATGAAATCACATAGTTGTGAGGTAAACGGTACTGACGTGACATACACACATGCACGTTGCACAGATCTCTCCGTCCGGATAACTGGATCATTTTCAAGGGAAACCAATGGGAATGGTTTGAAAATTCGCTGTCCGGGTCCAGAAGCATGGCGTCCAGTTAAGCGAGTACAATTAAGGAACATAAGTTTCATTTCACATAAAAATTGTATGGAAGGCGGGGTTTCCAGACGTGTGTGGTCTGCGTAAACAGGGGTTGGACTGTATAGAACAGGCAAACAAGTGACAGACATGTGAGCATCTGACAGCTTTGTTGGGACACGATGACTTGAATCAAGCAAGTCAGTGAACCCAACCATCTGACATTATCACATTTTACACAAGTATAGATTGGAGGGAGACCTAATCTTACCTGAATATCAAGCATATCTTGCATAATCATAATGCTATGTTTTCCATACAGTGAACTTCCGGGAACTGAAGGACACTAATATGGAAGCTAGATTTGAGGTACACTATCCTGCTCAAAGTCTGCTTACAATTACCATCATATGGCATCTATCAAAATAGCCAAGGACAATATTGCTTGAAGATGTGTTTGATGACAAGTCTGTTGTCATGTGCCATACAATACCAATGACAAAATTAATATCGCCATTAATCTGTCAGATCACTAGTGAAAATGGAAGCAACTGAATAATACAAAAAGATCACGAAAATTAATCGATCACACTGTCCAAATAGACATTTCTCAATAACTCATTTGTGATCCATGGGATAGAATCAGAGTCTGGCACCACTGCTGCATGTTCACAGTAACCTAGATGGTTGCAAAGGCATGACAGAATGTGTTATCAACCATGAGGATGAAAAATCAAAATTGCATCAGCATATGGTCTTACACACAAGCAGAATGTCATCCCTTGAGGACACATCAGCAGTTATTGTGTCCCAGTGAAAAACATAAAAATCGGTTATTCAAGCTCTACTTGCCCTGTCACAAATCATTATTGAATCCCTTGATACCAGTCACGTTCTGCTTAGTAAGAATGTTTTCAGATATGTTAAATATTTCTCCTTGTGCTTAAAACACTCAGACACAACATTCAGTGAAGCCTAGACAGTATCCTAAGTCAAGTTGGCTGGCAGCAGCAAAGTATGTCTTGCTGCAGTCAGGAGAAAAATGGCTTTCTGCGGAGTGTTTAAATAAAGTCGCCCCCACTATGTAGCTGGATAGTTGATCCAAACAGGTGGTATTGATTCCATGTCCTACTCATTATTCCACATCCAGCTCATCACCTTTTGGCTGACCCCAAGGACATTTTGAAAAATACCTTGTGTTGACCAACTTTCAAGCATTTCTGCCTGATTCTTTGGTTGTGATACAACACCTTTCACACTGAGGGAGCAGAAGAGCAATCAGTTGTTGCAATCGTCAAACAAATGTTGTGTTCAATGACACCAGAGTGAACATAACATATATCTAAGCTAGGCTTTTAAGCACCTCATCATGTCCAGACAGCACGAGTCTGTACATTCCCAACCTTGGAGGTCGCAGAAACTGAAACTACAGGGGATATTGAATCAATGCATAATGCAATACGTATGAAACAATATTTATTGGATGATCTTTCATTAAAATTATATCACTGAACTGAACCCTTAGACACGTAAGGAACATTATTTCAAGCCACACTGGAACATGAATTGTGGTGTACTGCATATGCTATAGGTACTTTCTGTGATATGAGCTTTATCTACTGACACTGACATATATACAGGATACAAGAGAACTAAACTGTACGATCTTTCAACAAGAACATAAAGGGCAAGTAAAACAAAAGGTATTTTGCTAATGTATAACTGTCAATAAAGCTGATTTGTCAATGTCAAATTTGAACAGCCATTCACACACAATTTGGTTGCTTGGTCAAACAGGTGACTACTTTCATATGGTTTCCTTTTCATTATAAGTATCTTTGGTAAACATGTAAACTTAATCACTCTGCCAGGGTTTAACTTTGACTTACACTAAGCTACAGTGACAGTCCAAGCGACCTCCACCAATAAATTTTACAGGTATTGTAAAGTATTGAAATGGTGTAGTGTAGTGTACAGTCAGATAATTACTTCAGAACCTGGAATGAATCAGTTGTCATACGGAGAGTGGTAGGTATTTATGTGTGTCTCCTTGGATGTAGCATTTTTGCTTTTCTACATCTTTTGTCTACATTTGTGCTTCACATAAAATGGCAAAATCCCTGCACCACTCAGACTATTTGAATGATATCACATGATACATATAATAATGTTTAGTGAGCCTGAAAATATGTTTTATGTTTGAAGTTCTTTATCACAGCAAAACCAAAAATATGGCCTTTTACATTCTACTGTCTTAAAGAATTTCTAAGTAAATGATCACTGTTCAAGGTAGATAGTGACAATGAAAAGTGCTTCTTTCTAACAGACATCTTATGATAAGTGCTGCTTACTAACATTACAGACCTATTATCACACTCCTCATTTGATTTTTCAAACACTGTAAAATATAATCAAATGTTCTTGATTTCCACTGGCATAATGAACAGACAATTTACAAGAGACTACCGTTACTTTCAGACTGTAAGACCTCTACTGTTTTGAGCATATAAACATGACAAATACACAACACTGTGAACACAATGAAATCAACACAACAATCAGCATGATGCGATAAAACTGTAGATCATTTCCTCAAACAACAACTTAATTATTCCATTTCAACTGCAATCAACGATCCATTTGAAAGCACAGTAACATTACAACAGTGGCTGATCTGGTATTGGAAGTCAACACAAGCAGTGCAACATGGAACAATATCGATATTAACACATCACTGGCGAGCGTCAATATCAGTCAGTCAGTCGCCTTGCTTGCTCAGCTGCTGTAGCTCTCATAAAAACCAACAGTAAATCTAGGGATCCACAAATAATCTCTGAACATGAGCACAAAACATTTTATTACATAATTTACGCGCATAAAGACTGATATTTGTTCATAAATCTGCAGCAGTAGGCAGTAAAAATTATGAACAAGGACATAAAAAAACCCTCCAACTTTGCAACTTATTAAGTTCCTCTCACAAGAAAAATGCGAAAAAGAAGCTCTAAATGTGTTTACAGTTGTAAAACAAAAGTCCCTTGCCTTCCAATTATTGTTCCATAAAACCTCAGTCCAACACAAGAAAGTTCTAAAGCAAAATGTCCCTTGCCCTAAGCCACAGGGGCTTGTAATGCTGAAAACTGTCATCAGGGTATGTACTGTCACTGACAGTAACAGGGCTTTAGCACTATATAAAAGGAAAGGGATATTACGAGGTCAACACACCTAGTTTGTTTCAGGGCAAATTTTCAATGCCCACTGTATGTATCCAATAAAACTTTAAATAAAAGTATGCAGAAATTTCAAGCCAACAGATTCACGTACAAACTGAGACTAACAGCACAAAAGTGATGCATTACTTTGGGGGCTTGGGTCTTCTGAAGCTCAAATGATGAGCTCACTGACTACAAATAAAACAGGTCCCAGCAAACGGGGACGACACAATCCTGTTTGCGATGAATAAATGTATGTAAACTCATTATGACAGTAAGGTGTAAATATCTTCAAAAGAATGGCAATTAGCGTGTTAACAGGTGCAATCAATTTGTGTTTTGGTGCACTCGTTTGTGTATACTGTGGAATAAACAAGAGCATATGTGAGCTACCACTACAAGTTCTGAGTTTGACTCATAATCAAGAAATCACAATTTTTCGAGCTTATGAAGATCCTAAGCCCCCAAAGTAATGCTTTGATTTTTGTGCTCTTACTCTCATTCTGCACATAAATCTGTTATGAAATTTGTGCATACTTTTAATGGGATACCTACAGTGGGCATGGTTAAATTCACCCTGAAACAAACTTGTCTGTTGACCCTGTTACATCTCTTTCCTTTTATCATGTTTATAAGTGTTAAGACCCCGATAGTGACAGTACATACCTTGATGGCAGTTTTTAGCATTACAAGCCAGTGTGCCTTTAGCATGCTTCTCAATTATTACAGTCTTTGGCTAAATCAAAAACATTTTATAACACTTTCAGTCCTGTCTATAATCAAAGCACTAATTATGTACAGTCAGAATGGTTCAACACATTACATTATTAACATGTCTGCCTGTAGGACACGGTGTAATGATGGTAATTAGTACAGTATAAATGATTGCATCTAGTATGTTTAAGAAGGATTGTACAACACTCCATCAAGTCTAGATCATGTCTAATGTCTGTGTGGACTCAGTGCAAACTGCAATACCCCAGTATCATTAATACCATGCATGAATAGAATCTTAACTGCTTTTCCTGGCAACACTGAATCCGAATCAATAAAACTCCCAGGGTTATAGCAGATGAAACACAAATGCATCCATTATGCAACAATCCAAAGTACAATGTAATCCAATCATGTGTACATCTCAATGGCACTTCCATGTCCAATATACCTTGACAAGATAATACTTCCATGGATTCCAATACCTCAGAATATTGACTTTGAAGGCCTCCCTGATTTGGGAGCAAAATGCAGTAAAATAATACAAGTCTGAACATGAAGAGAAGTATTCCAAACTACAGAAAGAGTTCTATCCTTGAAAAGATGAAAAGACGAACACGGAGCCAGCAGGGTCATTCAAGCTGGGTGAACATCTTTGTTGTGGCATCATTAGAAATGCGAGGGCTGAAGTTTCTCATGCACAGTGTTCATTTTAGAGTCTAGACATGTTCAGATGTGGGTCAATATCTCACCTGAATGCATAAATGTGGGTCAAACAGAACTTCTGATGCCAGTCAATCAATATTAAATGAACAAGTTTTGAGAGAACTTGGACCCTTAGCTGGTCCCAAGTCCCACCTCGCCAAGCAAAAAAACAGATTAAATTTTTTTTAAACAAAGGGTACAGCTGATTGGAGCATCTCACTCAGCTGAATGAAGGCTGCAAGCTTCCGGATGATCATCCCATCACTGCAAAATGAACTATCGATCAATGAAGGTGGATCTTTGTCAACTGTGAACAATCACAAACTATGTTGCATTTTTCATTTAAAGCTTCCAGACCACCATGTCACTGTTCAACAATAAAAGAGAGTTTTACACTGATGCAGTTATGTCAGAAAATAAGCCATACAAGAGCATGAAAAGGTGTATTGTCATTGTAAATCAATTGTCGTTACATCAACCAAACAATAAAAATCATGATACTTTCTGGTCAACCTTCCTTCTTTGCTTGGTGAAAGTATTTTGGGGACAGAAAGGAAAAGAATATGATGAATGATAAGCACAAGGTATTTTATTAAAATCTAAATATTTTAGATATTTAAATACTTACCTTACCATAGGTCTTATGCATATTACCTCAAGCTTCGCTAGAAGAGATCAGACAGTCGTTGATTCGCCATTCCCTAGATGGCTACCTCATGTAATCTACGAATGTAGTCACGGAAGTGACGTGATCTCCCCACTCGCGCAAGCGCGAACAATCCAAAAATCACTTTTACTGGCAACAGGAAGGTCCGAAGAGTCCAGAGTGGGGAGGAGCATCCAGCGTTGGGAGGGAGTCACCGCCCTATGGTAAGGTAAGTATTTAAATATCTAAAATATTTAGATTTTAATAAATTTTTAACTTACCTTACCATAGGTCTTATGCATATGGCTTCGACAGATGGATGGTGGTGTGGACTCCGGAGGACCATCCCTCAGCAACCAGTGCACATGCATTAGGAGAACCTGGGAGACCAATGCCAACAGTCACAGGACAAACCTGGAAGCAGGACAAAGAGTAACCCAAGGGAACTCCAAAGAAAAACCGACGCACCCTGAGGGTGAGGTTAATCTTAAGACCAACGGTAAGTAACAGTGTTATTACCTAATGGGCGGACGTCCGGGTAAGTTGCTGGGCAACCACCAACGGACTGAAAGACTGTAGTCCCTCCATGTCCTCAACTGCCAAGTCCCTCAGGTAGTGGGAAGCGAAGGCAGTAGACGACAACTTCCAAAAGCAGCCTTCCATAGTTTGTGGCATTGTGCAATTTCTATGGAGGGCCATGGTAGATGCCAACGCTCTAATCTCGTGTGGGCTGTCTGCCACCGGATGAGGTAGACGCTTGGCATCAAAAGCCGCCAGGATCGTAGATCGAAGCCATCAGGCGACTGTGTTCCTGTTCACCTCCCCTTGCAGATAGTCGAAAGCGGGATGAACAGTCTTTTAGGGGAACGTCTCTTAGAAGCCAACTTCCGGATGTAACATCTGAGGGCTCAAACGAGACACAGCAGCTCCCCCTCCATGTCCTCAACTGCCAAGTCCCTCAGGTAGTTGGAAGCGAAGGCAGTAGACGACGACTCCCAAAAGCAGCCTTCCATAGTTTGTGGCACTGTGCAATTTCTATGGAGGGCCATGGTAGATGCCAACGCTCTGATCTCGTGTGGGATGTTTGCCACTGGATGAGGTAGACGCTTGGCATCAAAAGCCGCTAGGATCGTAGATCGAAGCCATCAGGCGACTGTGTTCCTGTTCACCTCCCCTTTGCAGGTAGTCGAAAGCGGGATGAACAGTCTTTTAGGGGAACGTCTCTTAGAAGCCAACTTCCGGATGTAACATCTGAGGGCTCTAACGAGACACAGCAGCTCCTCTTCCAAGTCATGTTGTCCCAAGACTGCAGATGACAGAGGAATGGAGAACAGTCTGTCTGGCTGTCCAGGGAGCTGATTCTTGGCCACAAAATCTCACAGGAGACCCAAGTGGGCTGGTCCATGCCTCGACTGATCCAAGCGAACCTGCGTGACGTCCAGGGCATGAATTCCACTAGCTCTATCAGCAGTAGCGCTAACACTAGAATGAAGACCGTCCTTTTTTTTTGAGACAAATACACGAAGGAGGCTTCCTCTAAAGGCTTATACGGAGGTCCTCTAAGATGTTGTAGGACGATGTTGAGGTCCCAAACTAGAGGACGAAGCTTAACTTTCCGGTCCTCCAATTTGCAGGCCTTGAGTAGCGCAATAAAATCTGGTACCTTGGAAATCTGTTTATCTGCTTTAATCGAATAGAGTTCAAAGCCGACAGATAAGTCCCCAAGGTACTGCCTCTAAGATGCTTGCAGTTATGCAGGAACAGGAGGAAGTTCGTTAAATACTGTGGAGAAGCTGTCATAGGGTCTTGCGATCTTTGAGCGCAAAAACTCTCAAATGAGCGCCACTTGTCGTCATATAAGGACCTAGTGGACATTCGATGCGTACAAGCTAGGACGCTTGCCGCGCACGAGGAGTAGCCCTTAACTCTTATTGCCTTCTGCAGATGACCCAACTGTGAAGATGAAATCTCAGTGGGTCCGGATGCAGCTGCCAACTGTGCGGATGTCGAAGCAGACGTAACTAATCTGGGAGCTGGTACGACTCTCCGCTGGCGAGATGACGCAGGTCGGGGAACCATGGCCTGGCTGGCCACCAAGGTGCGACCAAAAGCAGTCGCAGGATCGTGTCGATCGCCCACGCCTGCAGGTCCATAAAGTGACTGAGTGGAAACCCTGTGCTCCAGGGTGATTAATTTCGCCACTTGAGATGAGTACCCCTTGGCCCTCAAGACTATCACAGATGGTCCAGGCGCAAAGATGAAACCGTGACGGATCCAGGTGCAGTGTCCAATTGTGAGGATGGTACAACAATTGGTCCCACTCTGGAAGCCGATATTTGAAACGTCTCTCGACACAACATATTCTCTGTTGGAGATAGACATAGGGGGCGAGATAAGGCGTCTGCCATGAAGATGCAGGCTCCTGGTGTGTGAGATGCTTTTATATGGAGGATCAGACTCGACCACGTCGAAGGGTAGAAACGACAAGTGTAGTAGAGGTCGTGGTCTCCTTGACCCTTGTTTACCTAGAGAGCTACTATTGAGTTGACCGAATGGATCATCAGTAGCTTGTCTCTCGGTGCTGTCAGCCAATAATAGACATGCATCACCGCTTATCTTCAACTGGGTGATGTGAAGAGATAGAGCTCCACTCCCCCAGAATCTTGCTGCAACCTCCTTGACTAGATAGGCACTCAATCCTGGTAGAGACGTGTCAACCTAAAGATGGTTGTTGAATGACGGCTCTAATATGCAAGTTCCAACATTGACCGGCGAGTCTACCACTGGTGTGGAGTCAAGACGTCCAAAGTCGTAAACCTGTCTTGAAATCATGATCAAGAAAACGCTGTCATAGACGTAATAGTAGACGTCTACGTCTGATCATATCCTAAGGTGACGTGAGCAAATCGAGTAGACATTATCACGGACATAGTGATAACGGACAGAGTACAGCTTGCTTTTAACATCGCCTTGAACTTCGACCCCCGAACCTGGGACGGCGATGTGATGAATCAACTCCCGCGGAGTTAGTTAGTCATCCAAGCTGACTTAATAGCCTGATAATGAAGTCCACCCCTCTCAAGATAATCTTGTATGCCGTAAAGATGCGTCATTCTTCGACTTCAGAATAACCACGCTGTTCATTATGAATGTGTTGACATTTCAAGGAAGTCTATTTATAGCTGGCTGTCTGTCCGAACAGAAACTGCCATACATCGCTGCACACCTTCCTGATAGGCAGCGTTGAGACTACTGTTAGAGGATCTCTATGCCGAGTAGAGAAATCCAATGCCGCTGTAGACTGCTAGTCTAGAGTGTAACGACATCTTTCCATCGTAAATGACTAAGTCACTGCAGACAACTTCCTTACACTAGAATAATAACAACACATTCTGCGCAGGGCGTTGTCCCTCGATGACCAATCAGATCGTAGATGTAACGTCCTGGGATCCTTTGCAGGGCGTTGTCTCTCGGGGACCAATCAAAATGTAGACGTGACGTCACCGGTGTAGCAGGTAACTAATCACCATAAATCTTGTAAACGGTGATACCCTGCTAGCCTGTAGGCTTAACAGTAACCATGCTGTATGGCGAGCACGTGTCTAAAGGAGTAAAGCGCGCGAAAACCCTTCCGCCGCTTGAAACGGACGTAGACAAATTGCTTTCCAAGTACATGTGTTGGAATTTTCCCCGAAGATAAATGCTGCCCTCTCTATAATAAGAGGTGTAGTTAGGCGTGGCACTTTGTAGTTGTCTCGAAAAATCTTCGTGACACAATGCGTAAAGCACGTGAAAGAAAACTTTCTCCGCTTGAAGTATATGTAGACAAATTGTAAAGTAAGGATCTTCGAGGATGCAGCCAGTCCCTCCAAAGGACACCCAGTCTCACGCCTACCAGCAGAGGAATATCTGGTACGGTGATCAATCCTCGAGGCGTTGTCTTCAGACAAGTCCATCGCCGTCGCCGAGGTAGCTGACACCAGAGCAGACAACGGTTTAAGCATCCGCTTGAGTTCAGTCTCAATGGTCACCCGCTTAGAATCCTGCACTCTGTAAGAGAGCTGCGAGGAGCCCAATAACCGCTACATAGATTCAACCAAGACCGCCACGCTGTCCGCGAAAACCAGGCTGTGTATCTTGTAATCTGACTTCTTGGATTTACACACTTAGAAATTCGGATTAGATGACAATTTTTCAAAGACCGCATCTAATACAGCCACGGCGTCCGCCACCATAGGATCAGGCGCTATGAGTAACTCCGGCGATAAATGAAGTGCTGCAGGGTTGTTGGAATTAGCCGAAGGTGAAGGGCAGTACGGTAACCTGTCAGCAATCCACTCGAAGACGACTGATAAGGGTAGTTAAGTGCCATCACCATCGCCGTCGCCTCCTGCCTCCTCGTCGAAGTCCGGGCCAAAAACCTGTTCTTCCAGGTCCTCATAGGAAACGGAATTCGAATCACGCCGCGACGTAGGAGACCAAGTCGATGCATGAGCAGCAGATTCCTTGGACGAGATCCAAGGTGGTTCCGGCGACCGCAAACGCCGAGTTCTAGAGGAGCGTCGAGGTGATATGGACTGGGAGCGCAAGCACCGTCTTCACCTGGTAGTAAAGCGAGAGTCCTCATTCAAAGGGCGTAGCGGGGACCGAGAGCGCCGACAAAGACTACTGTGGAGGGTACAGGATCACCGACTCCCAGGGAACCTGGAGCGCGATCTGCGCCGAGAGCGCTCTGCCTCCAAGCGCCGAGCGCGCCCTTCATCCAACTGTCGTTGTAAAACCTCTTCCCTGGACAACGTATGCAACACCCTGGGTATACGGTAAGGCGCAGGCGCTGGCGCTGGCATAGGGTCCGGCGTCGGCATAGGCGCTGGCGTAGGTATAGGCACTAGCGCAAGCACAGCCTCTGGCGCTGGTGTAGACAGACGCTGGCGTAGGCATAGGCATAGGCACTGGCGCAAGCACAGGCGCTGGCGCTGGCGTAGACATAGGCGCTGGCGTAGGCATAGGCGCTGGCGTAGTCACTAGCGCAAGCACAGCCTCTGGCGCTGGCGTAGACATAGGTGCTGGCGTAGGCATAGGCACTGGCGTAGACATAGGCCCTGGCGTAGACATAGGTATAGGCACAAACACAGGCGCTGGCATAGACGCTGGCGTAAGCAAAGGCGCTGGTGTTGGCATAGGCGCTGGTGTCGAGATGTCGAGACGCTGGCATCGCAGCAGCACCGGGCGTCAGGAGAGAGCGCAGGAACCTCTGGACTTCCGGATGAGACAAGGCATCTGGATGAAAACAGATCCACGATGGAATCCGAGCGAGGTGGTTCCGGGGACAAGCGTACAGGCGTCACAGACGAACGCCCCATCCCAGGCGTCGGCACAGGCGTTGAAGGCGGTTGTAAGTCAGGGTCGTCCGGCAGAGATCCCAACGACGACTCTCGAAATCCGCCACCAATAACACCTCGCAGTACTGGCAGTGTCCGTCAAAAGAGCAGGCTAGAGACGCACAATCCGGGCACCAAGGGTGAGGATATTCGCCGATTCCTGCCCCAAGCAGATAGTGCAAAACTGGGGAGATATACACAGTTAAGTGCAACAAACAAACATAACAATGCCTTGAAACCAACGCTAGGAGGTAGAAAAAACACCCCTATACCAGAAATGCAGCACCAACGCACCCCCACTATAAAGTAGGCACGCCCGTAAGCTCGTGACAGCGAAGGGCAAACAACCAAAACGGTTGCCTGCGTACATCGCAACGTGGCACGAAAAAACATATAAATGCAGTGAAACCTGGCAAAAATACTAATCGACATGGAAAACCACATGGAGGGAGAAAACCAGCAAGATATAATACCCCCACGGACGCCATGCCGCACTCACACACGACGCGGGCGAACCCACCCCGAAGTGAGAGAAAAAAGTAACACGAGGTAGCAAAGTAAGTGCAGTTAAAAGATAACTTACCTTAACACGCACACCTAAGGGATACAAACCATACCTACCCCTGAGGAAACAACTTTATTGAACCACAAAGTAGGTAAACTAAGCGAACCAAAAACGTCCGAACAGACGAACGCTAGAAGTAAAAGTGATTTTTGGATTGTTCGCGCTTGCGCGAGTGGGGAGATCACGTCACTTCCGTGACTACATTCGTAGATTACATGAGGTAGCCATCTAGGGAATGGCGAATCAACGACTGTCTGATCTCTTCTAGCGAAGCTTGAGGTAATATGCATAAGACCTATGGTAAGGTAAGTTAAAAATATAATAAATCCTTCTTACAAGTTCCATTGTTTAACGACCCATCACCTGTAAGTTTTAGTGTAACTACACAGCTCTTTCCGTGACCTACAATACAAGAAGACTAGTACCACAGTCATACATGTGTAGTTTGCCATTACTGCCAACAATTGATTTTCATTACTATTTACGTGATCATAAGATTATCTTGTTACAGATATTTGCAAACAACATAAAAACATACTCAAGAAGACTTTCATGTTGTATTATAAGTGTACTGATGTAGGAAATTGTTCAAGCATTTGAGGCATGAGAATGCAATATCATGGAACTTTGAAACGTCGCTAAATTATGAAGAGCACAACTGAAACACAAATTTTGGGCTAAAGGCTCAGCAAGTTTAAACACCGAAACACCTGAAACAAAAATTTATTCTTTCTGATTTCTAGCCATGGTTGGAATTTAAGAGTTATCTTTCCTGTGGGATATACATGTAGTACTTTCAAGCTGCCATAGGTGTCTATGGATTACTTAACAATCCATAGTCATCAAAGTCAACAATCAAAGTCATTCAGAGGTATATAATCACATTTTATTTAAATCTTAATAATAATAATAATAATAAATCTTTTGGTAGTATGGACATAAATGTAATGTGTTGGAAAATCAGAGACATAGAGTGAAATTATAATATCTCTAAATTTTTCATTTAAAAATCTCATGCTACGTGTTCGGTTGTAAATCAAATTTAGAGCTACTACAATTTTGTTAAATACCTCTGATTTTCCAGTACAGTATGTTTATCTCCTAAACAATCAAGTTTGGGTCAGACAATCCAGTAACAGACAGCATGAGCATTCGTTCACATCAGGTCCAAAGACATGGACGAAAGGAGACGGCATTAGAGACTAACTATAATTCAATGATACAGAAAGATTCACTTTGTCATACATACAGGTTCTTATCTCATCAAACCTTTCAATATATTAAAATCCCTGAAAAAATTGCCAAAGCTTTCAAACTTTTGATATGCTGACAATACAACCTTGTTTCTTGAGTCGGACAGTATCTATAATTATATATGAAAACACAAGCACACGTTGCGTAACCAAGGACATTAAACCTGTGAAACATCTAATTAGTAGCTAGAGAGCCAGCATGGTGAGTGATCACACAAAATGGTATGCCTGATTTACACAATGTGACATGCTTCATTGTGAGTTCCATTCAAATTCATACAGCACCTTGATTACCTCAATGACAGCTGTCTTCATGTTAACTACTACATCATATGTCACGGTTTTCTCACACTAAACACAAGACATACTGGCAGCTGTGCAATGCTACAAACATATTCATTTGTACATTATGTCTAAATACATTGGTTTGATGCAGCAAACAGCATTCTTGACACTGATATTAAGTGTCTTGGCCCTAATCATTTCCATCAACAAATTAAATGATAGCAAGGTTATACCTGACCGTGGTCACCGACATACCATGACTTCCTGTATTTAAGCCTTAGGCTTAATAATAGATAATGACCCTTCTTGTTAACAAATGAAAAAAACAACAACATAATTTAGCCCAGAAGTTAAATTCAGGTAATGCTTGAATGACGAAAACGACTCAATAGACAAAATAGGATGGAATCAACGGGTAAATATCCCATTATTAATCCCATGGGCATACTTATGAGTGGGCTTAAATTCCGAAATGAAGCAAAACTTCCATGAATTTTTCACTAACAATTCCACCAATACGGGTGCAGCATTTCAAAAATACTACCTGGAGACACCTCAGAGGTTACAACTGCCAGCAACAACCCATGCCATCAGAATACCATAGAAGACAATCTACCAAGAATGATCAGAAGATCCACCTCATTACTCAAATTCTAAACCAGAATACCTAGAGATGGTCAGTGAAATACTGTAGCATTTTGCTGACAATAATCATGCAAGCCAATAATCTATTCATACTACACCATCAAGTTGACCTACACGACCAGATAGTAAGGAATAACAACCCGCCAACTTGTATGGCATGCGTGCAGGACAGTGATAGCTCCTACAACTTGCCAGATTGAATAAACAGCAAAACTACTACACACTACAGATAAGGGAATTGACAAAATGATTGTGAAGGTGTACTCACAATGAAGGTCACTAAAACTAATTTCAGGACTGTAATTCAGTATCTGCTGTACCAACCATGTTGGCAATACAATGCACAGCACCATGTTCTATAGCATACAATGTTGATTGACAAGTGTTCAATACCCTTTGTATTATCCACAATACTACCTAAAGGGATACCCTAAGCTGGGCCGTATTGGTTGGTGACAGATCTCTCTTGCATACTTAGCGCGAGAACATGACTTGCAGTAGTGGTGTTCCAATGATCGAAAGTATTCTTAATCAACTGAAACTAATGAAAGAAGGATTAAAATTATTTATCTATTGTCAAAAAAACATATTTTCGATCAACTGGAATTTTGTTGTTTTAGTAAGACACATTTGAATGAAGTAAACTACCATTAAATATGATGAATATTCAGCATACTCATGAATGATGGTACATGTATTTAATGATTCAGAATAAAATAATCAAGTACTGAAAATATGAGAGTAGGAACTGTTAAATTTTAACCACTTTTATTGTTTAATTACAATTCCAGTGTCTTTGTTGCATGCTTGTATTTCATTGCATGACAGTATTAGAAATAGAAGAGAAGACAAAGCCATCAATATCCCCCACAATGGCAATATACACTTCATAAATATGTCTACTAGTTATGATGGTGTAAAATGTTTTGGTTTGTTCACGGCAAAGTGGAAGGAGAGTATTGAAAGGTTCTGAAGTTCTGCTTCAGAAAGGAATACTGCCACAAAAACCAGTTGAAGACAAACGTTTTGACATGGAACATGTGGAAGCACAAAAAAAATACCCTATTCAGAAATCCAAAACTTCCAAAAGGCACCAGCACACAACCAAATCTATCTATGTGCCATGTTTGTTGAAGAAACACTGAACGGTTTTGAAGCTCTGGTCCGCAAAAGAGCACACCCACCAAATTCAGTCAAAGTAGAACGTTTGCCACGGAAATGAAAAAAAATATTTTATTTACAAATCCAAAACTACCTAAAGGTACCAGTACACCACCAGATCTATCTATGTGCCAAGTTTGATGAAGAAATAGTGAACGGTTTGAAGTTCTGGTCTGGAAAGAGCACACCCACCAAATTCAATCAAAGTCAAACTTGTTGCCATGGAATGCAAAAAATATTTTATTCGGAAATCCCAAACTACCAAAAGGCATGAGCACACCACCAGATATGTCTATATGCCAAGTTTGGTGAAAAAATAATCAACGGTTTTGAAGTTCTGGTCCGGAAAAGACAAATGTGAACAGACGCACAGATGGAGCACTTTTTAATACCCACAGCAAAACGCTTTGCGAGTGATTAGACAAAAAAGACTGACGGAAAACCCTTGAAATTGGTGATGACTTCAAAAACTGTATGAATTTCTATTATAATCGGTAATCGTTCACCAGGAGTCCTCCAATAATTGAAAGTGGATTTGGTTTCTGATTCTCCACACTACCTAACAGTAACAGCCAGTTCAAAGTCTGTATGTCTTCCCGTCAGAGAAAAATGTTGACAAACTGGTGTGCCACTATTATTTTGCAGTTCCATATTTCTGCTGATAATTTTACCAAACCAAGAAAAGACAGGACTCAAAATTTCATCAACACACTAACAAGTTAAATCTTCATTATCAGAACTAAATTAGTTTTCATGTTGTGTGATACCACCCAACTCCATTAAACTACCACTCCCATACCAAATGTAGTCAAGACTTGTTAGTAATATACCCTGGCATAAACCTTGCCACTACTTGTTCTGCCCTCTGTGAGTAAGTGTAGATTTATGTTGCTGTTAGCAATATTCCAGCATCATCAAGGCGGGGAGTATCAGAAATGTGCTTCACACATTGTACCCATGTGGGGAATCAAATCCAAGCACCTTAAGCACTAGGCTACCCCTACCCTCCTAGCTATCGCTGAGTTAGAGGCACAAGAAAGTGCTAAGAAAACGTAATCCCAAACATAACAAATATTGCATGTGACCACTTTCTAAATGACATTGTTTATGGTACACTGTTAGAGTCACACTCTTAACAGTATGTTCCTTAAAGAGTCCTTCACAAAGCTGCTTTACAACATCAGATGCATTCTCGATATCTCCAGGGTATATGTTCTGATAAGTCTCCACTATAACCTGGACGCATCTACGGGTCTGGCAGATAAATTTATTATCTCCCTTGGCTGACTTTTTATCCAAGCAGGTAGTAACGCTGGGAAGTTGAGCGAACCAATCACAACTCACTTTCACTTTTTGAATAATCTAACAGATTAAACTTGGCTACACAAACCATGCAGACTTTCTCAAAAGGAGGTAGAAGGGGTTTTTGCATACATTGGCTTAAAGTTTCAGACCTATCAATTTGTATGTATTATTACCCCCTATTATGTATTATTTGCATCGCACTGCAAACAAAGCTTCGCAGCTGCGACCATCGTCTATCTTGACACAGGGAAGCTCGGCTGTAACGGCGGATTAGCTGATTGGCTAATGTGAGAATGCCGAACAAGCAAAGGGTAATAAAATTATCGGGCCAACCAGTAGATGCATCCAGGGTATAGTGGAGATACATCGAAACATACACCGTGGAGATATTGAGCATGCATCAGATGTCACCTTTCTGTTATTTTAAAGAATTCTGCACAGATATCCAAAACACATCTGAATCTGTTGCGTTGTACAACTGATGTACTGACACACTCTTGTCCTGGTGTTGTTTTATCTCAGATTTGCAGTAATCATGTCTCACAGTCGCTCCCATGCAAATCTCCTTGCTTGTTGGTACTTGTATCACAGATGACAAATTACACTTTTGTTTTATCAACTATTCTGGCCAACTCCAGGATACTGATCTCCTCACTATCACAACCAGAATTGGCCATTTTGTCTGGTCATCATGTTTTGGTCTCAGGCACATTTTCATGAATGTGCTTCGATAAATTGCATCAGAGACTTAACCCCCCTACAGAACATGTTTTGGCTTCTCTGTGGAAATCCATCACATACTGTTCATGCATTGTTATTACTACTAGATGTTCTGTTAAGATATTACTAGAGTCAGTGATTGCTTCATTCAAGTCACTAGTTCCCTGGTGTTTTTCTAATGTAAGTATATACTGTAAAATGTAATCGAGTATAACACAATATTTTCCTACACAATGTGCAAGTTAACACTGTCATTAATGTCAATTAATGTTGTACAAAGTTCTTCCCCAAACCATTCTATCGGAGAAGATATTTTCATTATTCTCCATTCCATGATACAATAAACATGACAATTTGATTTAATTTAATCAGTTAATAACATAGTATGAGCAAGAAACCAAACAATTAGCAATAAACATGATCTATATCTGCATTCTCAAAATGATCAATATCATCTCATTTTGCGTATATATCAACAAATGATGAAAGCATATTTTCTCCACAATCCATTTTTCCAATTAATTAGAACAAATACCCTCTCATCCCAATCATATTCCCATGTATGTTTCAAAAAGGACCATCTGTTCCTACACCAGCTGTTAATCAACCCAAGGCAACAATAGCCACTGGAGGTTTTGAGAGTGCAAGTTGACATACACCAGCAGCTTGACAAATCTCCCCAAGTGAATGTGATCTACACTCTAACAGCCATATTGCTAAATCAGTGACCTTTATTTATATCCTGAGTGGGAGAACTAGCCGTACATTAGTCTGCCCATCATGCGTCCTGTAGCCTGCTGCTGGGACTACATAATCTCATCTCATCCTGGTACAAGTGTCACTCTCATGAAACTTGCAGCGTGCACTCAAAATTATATATATTGGAATTTACTATAAGAAAAAATGCTCCCAATTTCTCAAACATCTTATCATGAATATCCCTGCTGCTTATTATCACACATATATCATTCTTTCTGACATGTGTGGGCAATTAAGTGAACAGGAATAAAATTCAATACAGCAACTCATATTACATGACATCAGGAAATTGATTTCCTTGGAGAAAAACTCCTGCTTAGAGTTTACAAGCTGCTGCATCAGCAATTATATGTATTGGATTCATTACGACATGCTAGAACTTGTATGTTAACAGTGATGAAAGAAATAACCAGCAGAATACTTTAAACTTTGCCTACCTAACCATAAAAAGAAAGTTGAAATTTTGATCAAAACACCCCAAGAGAACAGACAGTTTAACACAAACTTCAAACTTGTTTAGTCAAAGACTAGGCTACATCAGAGCAACAGTCATGTTGATGAAATGCAAAAATCTGTATGCATCATGTCCTAGTTTTAGGACCATTATTTCTTACAAATAACTCCTTCAAGGAAATATACATGAAGTGAAACATAACATGACAAAAACTGCCAGATCATTATCTATTTTGTATGGGAAACTTGCTAAGATATCTATTCCTCTTATCGTTTTTCTTTCTTTATCTACTGAACACTTTCAGGACAGCTATAAATATATCCATATTGGAAAATGGATTATTTACCTACTGGCCTATGTTTTTTAGGGGGGAGTGTGTGAAAAAACATAACTGAAAAATACCCCTTGCATTACCTGCTTTAACAAACAAGAAAGAAAATATTAACACAATTTATGTAAATAATTACGTCAGAAAATTATTACCATCTTTATGCAAAATCATCTTTCAAATGTCCATCCACACAATCAAAGTTTATAAAAAATGATCAAAGATGACAAATAAACTTTAAAGACAAATATTTCAAACTAACCTATTTTCCTCTCTCAACAACAAACAGGAAACATCCACATGAAAGGATCTCTCTCGGATAAGGAAAGGTCATCAAATGGCCAACAAAGGTGAAGTAGTTATCATGGTGATCAGTAAAGATAAACTTTATAAAGAAGACTCACCTCAATCAAGTATTGTTAGAAACCTGTCCACACTAACACTGAACATATTTACTGGGACATCCCTTGTGTGATCACTCAATGTTGTGCTCTCTCCACCACAGACTAGGTTATATAAACTAATTTCACATATCCAAATATCTGGCATTCATCCCATTTGGCAGCTCTAACACACTGTCCATAACAGGATAATAGGAGCTGTCTAGCAGGACACCAGCCATGCTAATTACCAATCTGTGAGGCATTACACTATTTAATCACAAGACAGTGCTTTGGGTCTAAGGAAGACATGGTCTGGTCTAACATGCTAAAAAAGTGATGTTAACTTTTTACACTCAGCTTCACGCTACAAATATCATCATAAACATGATATGTGATATATAGAATACAACAGTAAAGCTTAACACAATAAGCAAATTAAAGACCGGATCAGTTTAAATATGCTTTCACTGACTCTGGTACTTGTGTCTGGATAAGAGATCTTAACTGAAAACATGACAACACACAGATCTCTACCCTCTTCCTACTATATTTCAAGACCTTCAAATGTAACAAAATCATGACTGTCATTGACAACAAGCCAAAATTTATGTCTAACCGTGAACATGGTGAAGGTGTTTTCGGCAAATTCTTGGCAATGGACAAGAATGAACACAAAAAAGGTGTACTTAAACCCTCGAAAAGAAAACATATGAAAAATAAGGACAAACAGGTTCACAATATAATGTAGATATCAGATATGATGTGAATGTAAACAACAGCAAATTGTCAGGTGTTGAATAATGTTGAGGACAATGACACTAAAATGAAACAATTATCAACCCAAATGATGACAAAACATACATAGGCACAGAAAAAAAACATCACATTCATTGATTCAACAAGTCCTCAGGATACCTCTAACAAAGTAACAGTAGAAAATAATGACTAACTAGTCTATTCCTATTCCCATTTGTGGTAAAAACCTCATCAGTTATCCTCTTCATGTTTGCATGTACCATGTTTACATATTTGAGGCATTTCACAGGGATCACTAACCGTAGTTTCAGCTGCCAGAAAATATTGATGCATTACCATGGTAACACAAACAACACATCCTCTTAGAAAGGAACTGGTAATATGATTACATTTGTAAGAGAACATTTGGTAAACGTTTAAACAGGTAAACATGAACATGCTGAACCAGGCTAAAATCAACAGCTCCTTCAGTTGGCATGGATAAAAAAAATTGCATCTACTTCTCATCTTATACAGCTAGAAGGTCCATATTCAATATGTACAGTTATCACAATGATCACATCCGAAAGACCATAGATCACATGTTTTCATTAAATTTACCTATACCACCACCACAGTTCCAGAACAGACAGCAAATATAAACGTTCTTGATAACAATGAATTACTACAGTCACTGAATGACTGATATTTTTGCAAATGATATCATTGAAGTGCTACTAATGTTGCTAGGCAACCCAAATGTGAATTATTCATACCTGAACGAGTTGAGTGACTTGTAAATGAACATTCACAAAATTTACCATGTAAACTGATGTAAGTAGAGAAATAGTTTCTGTACAATGAGAACTCTGACTGAGATATAACCACTGCAAACAGTCACACCTCACAGACAGGCTTTGTGTGAAATCACTTGCAAACATATCTTTAGAAAATTGTTGAAGACAATATGTATAATCAGCTTTGATGGGTTAAAACCACAATCAATGAAAGGTAAACAACACTGTGAAAAATAGTTATTACTTGAGACATTCTCTAGACTACAATTCACATCCAAGTGTCAAGGAATTGCTCAGTTGGATACTCTAGTAAGATGAATGTTTCAGCAAACTACCTATTCTCCACTCATTCATGTTGCTTGTCTTGTTCAAGGAATATGTATGTAATGTGAAATGGTGAAGCATTAACATACCTACAGACTAGGTCCCTTTATCATAGACAATACAGTAAGAAACTTGGCATAATTAGACATAGTAGACATTCCTGAGGAGTGAAGCACTGTCACGCTTAGCTGACTGACACACGACATATGACACACATATTATCATAAACATTTGGAATTATTCATTGCAAGGTACTTTTGAATTTGGTAATGTTACATTAAATGCAGCTGGTTGGGATTCAAGATAGCCCAGTTATAAGAACAAAATATCATATTTATTTATTTTTACAATCTTAGTTGATCATGGAACACAGACTGATTGACAGGTGACTGCTCTCATCAGTTTCAGTTCAACGTCTTTCTGACCTGTGAAGGTCCCGGGGTAGAACAGACCTTCAGCAACCCATGCTTGCCATAAAAGGCGACTATGCTTGTCGTAAGAGGCGACTAACGGGATCGGGTGGTCAGGCTTACTGACTTGGTTGACATATGTCATCGATTCCCAATTGCGCAGATCGATGCTCATGTGGTTGATCACTGGATTACAGACCGCCGCCATATCACTAGAATATTGCTGAGTGTGGCGTAAAACTAAACTCACTCCCTCACTCACTCATCGTCTTTCTCTTCAGCTAGCATGAGAATGGTTTTGCGTCTTTTTGAGCAATATTCTGGAAATATACTGACTAGGGACACCAGAAATGGGTTTCACATATTGTATCCATGTGGACAAATGAAACAGGGTCTCTAGTGTGATGAGCAGACACTTAAGCCTTCAGGCTACCCCAACACCCACCTAAACCAGCATTTTAAAGTCAATATGGTCATTATGAATACTACTAATTATGTTCAACTCTACTCAAAGGATGGCAGAAATGTTTGGCTGGAGGTCTCTGTGATCTATCCAGAAATTGGGATAATGAACTTTGACAATGGGTCATTTTCCGGATTATCAGCCATTTCCTGATTCAGAATGGGCAACTGCCCTTGTAATTTTGTATCAATAGTCATCTTACAAATTCTAATGGGCCATTTTTTTTATTCTGATGAGCAAAATGGCCCATGGCCCAGACTTTCCCTCTATGAGTCAGTAATGTTACTTGTTAGACATTACACATATTTAAATCTCTGATCAGTCCACAAAACTACTTGAAACTATTTGTTTATTTCATTATCATGAAAACAAAATACAAAAAACAAACTATAAAACACAAAATTCAAGGGTTCAGGTTGCTGCCATGACTAAATGGTTAGTAGTAATAGATGTTTCGAGTACTTAGGTTTAAGACTGTCCCTCCACTAAGGGATCTTCAAGGATTATGGGATACCCTTAACTCACCCTGAATTTTAAGGATTTCTCTTGTCTTGACATAGTCGAGGACTTGAAAACTTCAACTTTGAAATTTACAAATTATGGTCATCCTCTCCAAATTTTAAACATTCGCCATTACAGGTTGTGGTTTACAGTGTTCAACTTCTAAATGCAATCAGAATCAAAAGTATTGATTTGATGCACTCACGTCCAGTACCAATGAACTGAGCAGTGACAATGAATATCGTAGTCTGTTGGTTGCCTTCTGACAAAGCAATCAGACATGATTTCTAATCAACAGCTAGCATGGTCATGGTTAGAAATTCAATTCAATGTCATCCTGCTTTACATATCGTATATAGCTATATTTTAGTTTTACACGTTTTCAGTTTGGTGCTCTTTGTTTTTACATTGCATACTCTATATAACAAGTCTGGACCATACAATTTTACACATGTACCATCAAGTTTCTCTTTTTTCCTTCAGTCACTCAAATGATGTAAAACTAGATTACCATAGGCATGCATCTATGGCAGTAGCTGGTCCCTTATGATAGCTTTTTAAGTGAATAACATGTTTGATTAAAATTTCACTAGTCTAAGATGGGTGACCTTATGCTTACAGCTCAGCAGCTGGCTAACGTGAATTATCATTAGCCATGATATATCCATCAAAGTTAAACAGACTTGTTACTGTATGTCAACATTACATATTGTGCACAATATTCAGCAAATGAAGACGAATTACTTAAATCCATTAGCTTATTATTATGATAATGCATGTTGACAACTACACATTTGAAACAGATACATTCAGATCAACATAAATTTCCAAGAAGACAAAACATACAGCTGACATACCATGGAATCTTAAACTTTTTCGGATTAATACCCCAAAAGTAATTAATCAATTATTGATTAACGCTGCATCTTAATCCTTTTAATATTTCAAGTCTAAAACTTCTACTTTTCACAAATAGATTGCGTCCACATGAAAATTTACTAGAATATTTTTAAAAAATGTAATAATATCATAATGGCATTATACTATCATTGTGCTCAATCAACTTCGGTGGTGATTATCAGTGATCTCATGTTGATGATGATGGTATGTGTACAGATCCATAAAGCAGAGTATTATCAAAAAACTAATTTTGCATCAGCAGACATGTACCTTTGATTAATCACTGACCCGAGTGTAAAGTGTAACTAATGACAAATATGACACTGATTGCACTGTTTTGACAAATAACACAACCAGTATCTAGTACAGACAAGTTATCTGTCAGCCGTCATGTTTTGCGAGGATGCCGTACCCAAGCAACAAGTTTGCCTGGAACCCACTAGAGTATCTGCTCCGTAAATCATGCAAACAGCTTCTTCGATACACCTATTGCATAGTCATACCTTATGCCAAGCCGACACGCTTCGTACTTTCCACAAATTCGTAAATTCACATCAACACACCTGAAGATAGATATATGAAATCGGCGTCTTCTCTACAGCGACCTCCAGTGGACGACTCAGTAATCAATTCGGATACTAGTTGGTGGACAACCGTTTATCTTTCCACTGCTTCATTTTATAAAACATATCCGAACTGTCACTATACTGGGAACCCTGTTTTAATCAAGTCATATCGGCATTTGTATAGATTATCTCACTACAATGGTAATAACATACTAGTAGTAATAATTGTTTTATTATCTAGAGTATAGAAATTGTCGTTTGGGAAACGGTTTACACGTTCCTTCGCAAACAGGCGAGATCTGTCAGGCACTTGTTGTCAACAGTTCAGCGCGTTGCAGGGCAGGGCAGCTTGTTCTACCGGCTAATAAGTTGTTTAAGGGAGTATACCTATTGTTAAAAAACACGGAGCAAATCAATACATTCCTGTTGCAGGTTGTTTGAATGTTTTCTCCTTTCGTTCATCAAAAAGTAAAGTGTATTTTTTTCTCACTCAAAAGGAGATTTAACACAATACCATATACTTTACCTGGCGATTGCCATTTTCCATTGGCTGTTTATATGTAAAGCTTACTCTATTAGAACTTGTTTGAAATCGAAGACCACCAACTTTTTTTAAATCTTACTATTTTATTATCTTATTATGTTTGTCCTTTCGTGTAGATCTATCTGCGATCAAGGATTAACTATGACTGTCATGTCAAGTTAACTTTTACATTTATGACCCGTTAATTTTTATCTAATTTGCATTAACCTGTCTAGACACAGGTAAAGAATATCCTTAAAAGGAAATGCTTACACTTGGGATAAACATTCCCGTCAATTATACATCAATAAAGGTGAAACTTTCCTTAACACAATCATGTGTTCAAATATGATGTTTAGATACTTGTGATGAAACGGGCATTGCACACGTGCATGGTTGACGCAGAATCAGGTGACACGAGACGATGCAAATATGATTAAGATAATAAAACACATAGAGGGACATTTGAGAGAAGTAGCGATGTGAACACCAATTCCGATACTCGAATCTGAGGTTCTGGTTTAAACAATCACGTTGCTCAGTACACTGCTTTAGCATGTTTATAGTAAAACAGATACAGAGAATTACCGCTTTCCACAATTTTCATGTGGCTGAGAAGAATATGGCACATAAATCGATTTGGGGGTTTGGTAATTAAAAAGGCCTATATGATATATTTCTGCTGTTATAACCAGAAGTTCAACTTATACATGTATGCTTAAATTGCGATTGTGTATGATTGAGGGAGTTTTGTTTAGTTTTACGCCGCACTCAGCAATATTCCAGCTAAATGACGGCGGTCTGTAAATTTTACTGGAGTGTGCACCAGACAATCCAGTGATCAACAGCATGACCGTTGATCAGCGCAATTGGGAACCCATGACATATGTCAACCAAGTAAGCTAGCCTGACTGCTCGATCCCGTAAGTCGCCTTTTACGACAAGCATGGTCGATTTTTGTGGCAAGCACGAGTTGCTGAAGGCCTATTCTACCCCGGGACCCTCACGGTTTTGCAGCCATATGAAAGTAACTTACCCCGTATATGAATACGGCTATTGTAATTCAACTCCCAATAGGCATGATGATGTTGTTTTTTATTGTTTGACGTCGCACCTAGCAATATTTCTTCTAGATGGCGTGAGTACATAATCGAGTGTGGACCAGACAGTCCAGTGATCAACAGCATGAGCATCAATCTACATATTTTGGATAAGGCGTTATATAAAGTGCTGGCGGGTCACACAAATCGGGAAGTCCCAGAGTTGGTTATGATGAGACTTTCTTTCACTGGGTCAATACAAACAGCTACACAGGAGACGTTTATGCCACAAATGTGGACTCCTATGCAGAGACAGATATAGGTCGTCCCACGAGAATTAATTAACTGAGTAGTACCCCTCTCTTTCACTGTTATCGTATACCATTACGGAATCGAACGCTGTTCATTTCATCAAGTACCGGTTTGTAATGTCCAGATTCAATCATGTATACACACTGCAGTGTTATATCGGGGACTTTGTTTTACTATGTCTGATTATTTACTCACCAAATCAAACTATTTCCCTACGTAAATTCAAAGACTCTGATTTAAGGTCTGTCAATTCTGATTACCCGACCCACCCCTCAAATCCAGTGCCGATCCTATTTTGTTGAGGTATGTATAGAATAAGCTTTCAGGTAGCATCGGGTTTTTTTTCAATGCACCGACGGATATCGGTCATATTGATAGAGAAAAAGTAACATGATGACCGCAAGCCAGCGTGCAAACTGAAACTTGCTCGAATAAACAAAAACACATTGATAAATGTGCTGATAATTCGTACTCTAGAAATAAACTAACAAAATATCCTACCTGCTTTCCTAAATTCTAAAGAGGTGTAATCGGAAGCACAGCATTTTTTATAGACCTACTTAATCCTGTTTTATCTCAAACGTTATGCGTTTTTATTAGTAGATTCTAATGCCTCGCAAGTCAAGTGCTTCGCAGGCAATATGAATCCAGCATGGCCCTGTACCTGTTTGGCTTCCTTTACATTTAAACCTATTGATGTACGTATGGTATCCAGTCATATATTACTATATCTCCAACATTTAAACAACGGGTAATGTAGAAAGAATACAATGTTCATTCGGCTTTTTAAAGCCACAGGTGACCTGAATCTGCTGTGATTTCTGTCAAGGTGAAAGACCGCGTTTAATGAAGGTGATTCATCTGAAAGAAGCCGATCTATTTCCTTTACAGTGAATTCCTGAAGTCCGCTGATGCCCCATTAAACATGCGAACTAAACAAAACCTTACGCAGCCGAGAAGTGATGGTCACTTACAATCGCTCCTGGAACCACAGGGGCTTGTAACGCTAAAATCTGCCATCAAGGTATAAATTGTCCCTGATGGAGTATTAGTACTTTTTTCATAGTACTAATACCCCATCAGGTACAATATATATATACCTCGGTGGCAGTTTTTAGCTTTACAAGTCCCTGTGCCTGGAACAAAATTTATGTGTTTTTGTTTTGTTTTCAACGCCGAGGGCAGGTGTATTGCATTTATATGACAGCGTCGTGCAAATATTCGAGTCAACACCAGATTATCCAGTGATCAACAGAGCATTGATCTACGCAACTCTGATACGATGACATGGTTTTATGGTGAAAGTCGAGTATGAACTGACGTCCGCTGAAACTGTCAAGCATGCGGCTTAGTCTTACGGGGCTCCAAGGCTGTAATAAATGTCAAACCCAATTGTGTATTGTAAGTCATCCTTCAAAACAGACAAGTCTAGAGAAGCGGATAGTACATAAGGACGCGCGTCTCGTATATATGGACGTGTCCTTTGTATTAATCTCTAGAAATTGTCTTTTAAACTATTAATTATTACCTTGGAGACTAGAGCAAGTCTAGAACCCTACTACTACTGCTGCTGCTGCTACTACTACTACCAGTTCTGCTCGTCCGTCTTTACCAGACGGTTAAGTGGCACGTTTGGGAGAAAAACGGTTGGATCTCAACAATAAGAATATGGTGAATACCTCAATTCCTGTCGCACACCTACACATACCCACACTACAGACCGGTTGTGTACAGACAAACACTGCGCAAAAATACTTAAAAACCCGAAAAAGAATATTCACCAGAAGTTTATATCCCCCACTAATCGAAGGCTTAGCGGTTTATTCACACAACATGTGCATGTGTTTGTGCGAGTGTTGTGGAATTCCTGTGTACATTGTTCTACTTATCGACCCTGGAAACCCGTTCATGCACCAGTGTCCGATCAGCTGTGCTGTGTGATAAGATCGATCCCTGTGGCGTATGTGTCATAATGCTTTTGGCACTATCACCCGAGCAGCTGGATATTATGCCAAGCGGTAAATGAGGCAATGTGAAAAAAGTTCGTTTTTCCATTCGTTAGTATTCATGTAAAAATTTTAATTAGTGTTGTGGTTACAACGAAAATGAATTTCTCCACTATACCTTGTGTGTGTGTGTGTGTGTGTGTGTGTGTGTGTGTGTGTGTCTTGAATTGCAAGAGGATCAAGTGTCTGAAAACCACATGCCAATATCGTCCAAGTAAACAACTGTTTTTTGGTGCAAAGTTTTGTCAAGAATTCGCCAGTTTGCACGGATTTTTTCATTTATTGAACTCCTGACAATAATCTTTTCAACATTGCGAATTTGTTTTACAATACATGAGATCATATGTAAACGGTACTTTTAAACAGTACAGTTGACAGAAGTAAACGGCTATATTTACAGTAATGTCTAAACCTTTGACGGGTAGTATGTTAACTGCTATTTTATACGGCCACTAATCCAGTAAAATCACCGCGGGCCTGTCATTTCCCTCACCGTTCATTTAGTATGAAGGATCGACTTTCAGCTGGCAACCTGAGTCGTATCAGCAGATATATCAGATGGCTTATCCTTATCGTTATTCACTGGGCTTTGGACTGTACTTATCTTATATTACTGAAGGAAAATCGCGTTTTCATTCACTTGGAAACAAGCATTCCTGGCATAACTGATCGGTAAACATTTCCTTTCACAACCGCAAAGTCACGTATACCACTTCTGTATAGGGTTGCGCTGGACATGACGTCTGTGATCAGGGCTCGACGCACCTGTCTGATATCAGGGCTCAACGCACCTTAAGCTTGTAACAAACACGGACTCCCACCCTTTTTTCCCACCGGACACATTACATGTGCGCATCAAAAGTCAGTGGCATGGGCATTTTGAGAACACAATCTTATTCAAAACTCTCAAGTCTGCTTTTGGAGGGGTTGTGGGTTAGCCCAGCGTTAATGCGCTCGTCATGCGGGAGACCCGAGTTCGATCCCAGGTACAAGGTGTGAAGACCATAAAACCTTACTCACTCATTGCTGCTTTCGATCTACCCCCAAACTGTAAAGTGCGTAAATTCTCAGGTAATGTATTTCTTTCATTTCGGGTTCTCCTGGGTCTAGATTTTCGAAGCTCTCTTGTTCCTGAGATAGTCGTACATTAACATTAACGCACGTCTATCTTAGAGCTAAGAGAGCTTCGAAAATATAAGCCCAGATTCTGCACTGTACGATGTCCTATCATCACCATTCTACATGGGTGTGTTAATAGTGTCTTGAAGGAATAGAGGTAAACTATGTTAGATAGGTGGCATTAAATGTGACGTCTAAGCGACGTAACCTATCTGTCTGTCCCATAAACCCTACAGAGAATGAATTAGGTATGAATATTACGCATGTGTGGAAAGATTTGACAAGCCTTGATTGCTTCGGCCACAGGAAACGTAATCAAGACATTAACGATTCTTCTAGGCTACACTCGGATTTCTAATTTACTTAAGTATATGTCTCCAAATAACATAACTTCACTAAATGTCAGCCTATTGTATCACGACAGCTTAGCTACGTGACAGATTTGCATGATAAATACATAAGGACTCGACATCAATCACAAATGCCTTGTGAATCAATGACGTTCATTTTAAATTCGTACATTAAATATCCCCGGGACTGTTATTCAGAGCAAGGAAAGAATAACTAAACACCATTAGTAGAAAGTTGATCCGATAGCTAGCTAGTGTTTCCTGTGTAACTTTCCCTTGGCGCATCAGCCTGGTCTACCGGGACTTTCACGGCAATACAATTTAAAGATTATTATTTTCACTGAGCACAACCATCGGTTGATGCGATAATAGACTGGTAATTCGCAAGAAACCAGCGATCGTTGGTTGAAATCCAGGGCCTACTAGCACAAAGCGATCTTAGCGCTAAGACTATCTTAAGCCTATATATTGGAGAAAGGGAGTTACAATTATTGTAGCGCTGAGATCGCTTTGTGCAAGTGGGCCCTGGTTGGCCTTGATTATTGTTCTTGATTTGTAAGCCCCACGTTTTGGAGCTTCACAAACGTACTGGACCTGTGATTTGCTTGTGTTTCAGCCAGACTTAAACAATATCCACTCACTCATCATTTCAGTACTTTCATGCATAAAAAATGGTCACGGCTAAAATGTGGACTGTTAAGAAGTATTGACCCACGAACTCACTTAACAAATGACCAATGTTAAATGTAATGAAAGGACGCAGAATGATTAAGTCATAAGGCATTTTTCTGTGTTCCACGTTGAAATGGTAGTGAGGTAGAGTTTGACACACGTCTGAAATCTTGATTTCCTTTCGAGACAGAATGATCGTCCCACTGTTTAGACTGAATAGTGAGTGCAATTTGCATAACAAATGCGACTTCAACCTACTGACTACTGATGGAACAGATCTAAAATCAACCTTCCTTTCTTTAAACCAGAGATCATATGCCAGTATATATAGTCTGGACGTATACAGAAGCCATGCAGAGGTTCACCAAAAAGATTATGGTTTGAAGTCTCGCGATATCTTATCCTTTTCGACGCATGGGTGTATCCTCCGTGATGTCCACAGAGGAATCAACTCGCATTAGTGATATCGTATCTAGGAGCTGCAAGATGATGTTGGGGAGGCAATACTTGACACGTCAGCATGCGAGGAAAAACGTTATACTTCGATGGCTCTGTTGAAGAAGTGTTGCTTTCTGAAGAGCTTAGAGTATGTAACTCGCTGCTACTCTGATCCTCTGTTGGGACCGACTCGTAGTCTTGACTGGAGCCCCGACTGGATGCAGATTCCACTTCCCGTCGTTGCTTCCTGGTCAGCCGCAGGCCTGTCTCTCGGTGTCGGTGCTTGACCGCCATCAGGAGCAGGAACAGCGCCAGGTCAGCAGGATAGGTCAGCGAGGTCAGCATGGCGTATATCCACGCGTCTACAACACAAAAATCAGCGCTGTTTTATGTCTGAATTCATTAAAAACATTCTTCATATATTCAGTGCTGATTTGTTAATCTACGTCACCGCCAGCAATAATATGCATCACAACAGCTGTAAATTGTCAAGTCATGGTTGATAGTATTACAAACGCCGCACTCAGCAAATTTCCGGCTATATGGCGGCGGTTAGTAGATAATCGAGTCTGGATCAGACAATCCTATGATCAATAGCATGAGCATCGATCATACCAAGTCAGCGAGCCTGACCACCCGATCCCGTTAGTCGCCTCTCACCACAAACATAGTCCCTTTTCTGACAAGCATGTGGCAAGACCTACTCTATCCCTGATCTTCACGGGTGCTGTGTATCAAGCTTAGGTGGGTGGAATGAGCATGTTGAAAACTATAGGGTCCGTTATCACTCACATTATCTCTGTGTTGCTGAAAACATAAAACTGAACTTGTCATGAGCCATGATGTAGCATATGTACTATTTGGGCTCACACTTTCGCACAGATTCTAGATGTCTGGCTGAGACTGGGGTTCGAACCCCGTATGGAAAAATGAGAGTTCCCTGATCGAAATACAAGAAAGTAAAAACTGTACTTTATTGACTAAAGTGGGATCCCATACATAACGTTACATTTGATCACTTTCGAATGGCATTGTCTTCTTATGAAACAAGTAGTCGCGGTCTAGACATTGTGAATCCCCAGCTAAGAGAAAACGTACAATTGGATATAGGTATAGATATAGATAATATAAATTTAACTGGAACGTGTTCTTACTTCTGAAATCGCCTTATCTCAGAAAACATGACATGGCTTTGAAGAGAAATTTGAACGGTGTCTATATCTCACGGTAATGTGGAAAAATCGTTTATTGGTTTGGTAGTTTAAATGAATCCTAAGACTAGCAGACATTTTTTAACATTCGAACCGTGGGACATCGTGCAAGGTAGGTCTGTTTCAGGATGAAGAGTGATGATAAAAGCAGACCACTGGGCATGTACCTGTATTCAGGTGCAGACGGGGGACCACTGAAAGATAAAACACATGAGATAAGTCACTGTGAGAGAATATGTGAATTATTTTAATGTGACTACAGTGTCGGGAAGGTGGAGTAGTTCAGCAGTTAAGTAGTTCAGCTGAATGCATGGGTTCGATTCCACACAAGGGTACAATGTGTCCCCTTCGTGATATTGCTGGAATATTGTTAAACGGGCAAAGCCATTAATATTCCAGCTGCACCACGGATCAGGGAACAATGACAGGACACACTCTTATACTCCACCCTCCATTTATGACACATTCTGTCAACACAGTGTATATTACATGTAACCTACTTATGATATGACGCTCACGCATGACACGACAAGCTGTACTGACACCCCAAATGTCACACTGTCAGTAAGTATGGAGGCAGTGTTTGTGCATCTCATGCAGACATGTGTTGAAATCATGTTGGATGCATGAGGTTGTATAGTTGTAACTTGTACCCCGCCTTTGGCAATATCACGAACAGAATACCATAGATGGGCTTCACACATCGCACCCATGTTGAACAGAGGACACCCCACCGTCCTATGACAGACACACGGGTTCATAAGTTCAAATTTGTCAAATTTGTCAACATCCCACAGAACTGCTCATATTGATCATTTCGTTCAAGTACATATTACATAACTCTCCGAGATCAACTAATTAATTCATAATTTCGTAATTAAGCAGGTCCTTCTATATTACGTTTCGATTTTCTCTGACAATCCTCGTATCATTGTCAACAGCCACACAGTCCCTGGACCCATTGTTTACCCTTCTGCCCACGGCCCTCTGAAATATTTAAGCTCTAAATGAAGCAAGTCTAGATTTCCTCAGGTTAATGGTGTCTTATCGTCTGCGAGAAAACTTACTCCAAGGGTCTGAATGTCCCTCTCATTGGGGCTCCTTTAAATTTAAATGGAATTATTTGTTTCTATCAAAACTGTATTTATTCCAAGGATAAGCGTTTGTCAACATAGTCAGTCGGCACGTCCATTGTTTTGTCTGGCCGAACGGAGTCATTAAACAGCAAAACAGCAAACATAACCAGTTGCAGCCATATATTTTGAAAGCTCCCATACCTTGCATACAAATGTAACCCCGGACTTTGTATCTCTCATCAACTCGCAGTACAGTACGTATCATTAGTGCTGACATTTGAACAAAGTAGGTCATGCAACCGCGACCTGATCAAAGGGCTGCTTCACTCGTTTTACAAATAACAGCACCCATATTTCTCGTACTGACTGAAATAGCCGATTATGTCATTATTCCAAATAATTACATATAAGTTCACAGTAATAAATATCAGTAGTATGTATGGATATATGGTGAGTGACATTTCATACATATAATATTTCATAACATAATTTAACATTATGCATAACCTACGCATTAATTTTATTCGTTGCTGGTTCATATTTGATGTCACCGGTTTTTTCCCTCCCAGTCATGATATTTTTTGTTTCGAAGAATATGGGTAAGTCCTCTAGAATCAATTGATCCTCGTGACCTTTTCTGAGGGGAGTTGAAACAAACGTTTAGAGTGACCTATGGAATGGGCGGTGGGGTAGTCTAGTGGTTAAAGCGTTCGTTCCTCACGCCAAAGACCCGGGTTCGATTGACATGCGCGACTGAACAACTGGAGCTCGTGCATCAACCAAGTCAGGGAGTCTGACGAACAGATACACTTCTTTCGCCCCTTACGATAAGCATGGGCTGCTAAAATAATTTCTAGCCTAAATGTTTACGGAATGATGTCATCAACACTGTTTTCAAAAACACAATGTGTCCGTTATTGTGGAAAATGACATTGTCTTTTCATCCAATATATTGCCCTGAGGTTAAAAAATAACATCCACGCATAAGCTAGCTGTTACATTCATAGCGGAATATATAAGATCTGGGGCCAGTTTCACAAAACTCTCGCAAGCCTTTTCTCGTAGCTCTTGTACCTGACATACTGTAACATAGGAGGTGCAAATGCTACGAGAAAAGTTACGAGATCTTAAGCTTACGAGAGTTTTGTGAAACGGGCCCCTGGTGTCCAAATAACAATGTCTTTCAAGTTGGGGCTGCTGACCTGTCAGCTTGATCTTGGCCTTCACCTTTCCATCTGCCAGACAGTGGTAGGTAGCGGTGTCGTGTGGAGCTGCGGCGGAGATGTGTAGAATATTGTCGGCATGGAGCAGGACCCTGTCGTCACTGTTGTTGACGTCAATAACTCGGGAGTTGTTCAGCCACACAACAGGCATATCCAAAGGAACACTGCAATGCCAATGTTTGTTTCTCATGAGTAAGTTGGGGAATGGGAATTTTGTTTAATCATAAACAGCGATGATCAGCAATGTTACAGTAATTATACATGACAAGGGCATGTAGCAACTCGCATTTGGACCAGTGAAACCGGTGATTGTTAGTACGTTCTTGCCCATACGGGAGGTGGTGTATGGGACATTTTAAAGGTCCTGTAATGCTCTTGAGAATTTGGGTTTTCTTTTTTTAAATTGATAAATAACTCAGTCACCCATATTCTTAAAAATTCTTATAATTCTTAAAAATGATGTAAATATGTGCAACTTGATTCATTTCATATACATGATAAGAGGTCTACAGGGCACGGTGACCCACAAGCAGCAGTCCATGTAATCACGGCACACTGACCCACATGTAACATTCATGATATTCAGGGCACGATGACCCACTAATAGCAATCTCTGCCATTCTGTAATAGAGACATCAGGAGAATCGTTTATTCTGGTAGTGGAACGAACGTGTTAGGAGCAAGTTGTTGCTGTAGAATCATCAATGTGGATCATTTCTTACCACATGTCCTTTCCGTACCCTGCATTCAGACAAGGATCTGTTGATTTCCTAAGTATAAGGAACAAGGCCCTAAAGTTGATTCCAGTCCTGCAATCACACGATTCGTGTGGTTTCTCGGATTTAAACCATGACAGATATAATTTTCTCTCCATCATTTGTGTCTTTCAGACACTTATTTCCTTGATGGTTTGTCGTTACCTACCCATGTCCATTGTTCTGAACAGACCAGAACAACCTTATCTGCCTGTTCTACCACTCTAAGTGAACTTATCCTCGGTGTATTTCGTTACACTCCAACACTGAGTCTAACAAAACCTAGTAGAAGGTCGCCTCAGGTAACCTTTGAGCGACCAATGACCGTCCAATCAAACGCGAGCCGGTTAAATAGATTTAACCAATCAGACAACGGCTACTATTTAGGGATCGGAGGGACTTTCAAAATATTCAGGTCACTGACACAGATCTCTCCACAAACAAAAAATCCGCATATAACACTGTCATTTGACCTGCAGTATATACGCTTTGGGGTTTCTGTAGACATGGTTACCCTTACCTAATATTTCCGCAAGATGACATCCTTGAATATTGCCAAAAACACTATTTTCAGCGACTGTTTACTCACCGTTGTCATAGTTGTACGTACTCCGTTTGCATCACCCGGAAGAGAGCGTACGCTAAATAGCATTTGGAATCGTTCGGGTACGAACCTTTTCGCGATAAAAAGTTCGAAAGACATGTGCGAATGTCCACTTTCGCTATTTGGTAAGCTGTGTTCTGATTGGTCAATCTCAAAGGTTACCTGACGCGACCTCCCATAAGGTTTTATTAGACTCAGTAGTGGAGTGTAACGAAAAGTACTGAGGATAAGTTTACTTAGACTGGCTGTTCTACTGGATTTCAGTCAAACCTGACCTTACTCTCATACCGAACACGACCGCATAATTGGCAGTACAATCCATATATCGACACAAGCCATATTTCCCTGACATCGATTAACCCTGGTTCAGTTGAAGATCGCAAATTAGAAAAGCTCAGGTAGCACTTACCCCTGACAAGTTAGATTTACTGAGGAGCCTTCGTCGATTGTTACCGTCCTTGACCTCTTCAGTTGGCCTTAAAAAGAAGCCTGCATTCTTGATGGATATTCGAAAATCTAATATTAATAACAACTTACATACCATTATGTATGTTGATTGGTTGCTTGTTTCTTGTACAGTCCCGCACACAGATATATTTCAGCTGTATTACGAGCCTGAATATCGAGTATGTACCTGACAATCCTGGGGTCGATATTGTGAACAGCGATCAACGCCGTCGAGACACAATGCCACTCAATAAACGTCACTCAGTTCGACTTACCCACTCAGTTTGGTCGCTTCTAACGACTAGCATGGGTAGATGACCACCAATTTTATCCCAAAACCCTCGGATCCAAATGATGCTCTCAAAAAATATTGAATACGAATATTTGTTCATTCGCTACACTGATAGTCGATAACAGCCCGTCTGTCATCGCAGTTTGTTGATTTAACGATCCCTGAAGTTTAATAGAACCTTTTTTCGTCCCCAAATCTGGTTGAAAATTTATAAATACAACAATCTTAAATTTCATTTCATCTGTATCAATTTCAGAATCAATATAATGTGTAAAGAGACATTAATGTTTGTACATGGTAGCAGGCTGGAAAGTATGCTCTGTGTGGGACAATAAAAATACACGCCGGTTGTTGCAGGTATGGTAATAATGAACATAGCTGGTATTTATTGAAACTCAGAGGTTTTCTTACTAAAATAAATTACTGACCAAACGGTTATCGTATTAATGGAAGGGGCACAAAATGCCAGTGCATTACTATATCAACTAGGTTACCGCTCTGTTTCCCAAAGGAGAGTGTTGTTTTGATTCCGTCAGGAGAAATGGCACCTTTCTTTGTGTTATTTAACCCCATCAAACCTGAAAAAAGAACGATTCAGTAAAACCAAATGAAACAGGCACAGATCTATGTATGTACATATGTGAGTGAGTGAGTAGTAGACAGATAGATACCAATATAACGAACCTTTCATGCAAGGTACTTCGCAGAACTTAGCCTCGATTTCATCTGGCCTCGGTTTGATTTCCTGATGGCCGTAAAACAGCGATGATCGACATGGTACGCCTGCAGGATATGACGTCATTATGGCGTCAATATACCACGGCTTGCACTTCCTCTGCTGGTTGATCTTCTTTATATAGCAAACACCTACAAAACAAGATGGCCGGGATGCACGATTCACCAGTCTGCAGTCATGCACGCTTTTCTAGCAAGCTACATAATCTCTGGAAAACGTTTAAGACTATATGTGGACTAGCGTATGCCATTATTATGGGAAGATGAGAGGTTCTGTGACTGGTTGTCTGGCCTAGTTTGGAAGTATGACCACTGCCGGGTGACTATCATTGTGCTCGACCACATAACTATTACCACTGCTGCTAACATGTCAAACAATTGATTACAGAACAGTCCCGTTTCCTGTTTACTGGGTTCCGTCCTATTACGCAAATTAGTGCGGTAACCAGAATTTTTAGACCATGTCATTTACCTGGATGCATAAATATTCAGTATGATTTGATAAGTCTAAGCACTTGTATATTGCAACACTAGGCACCTTTTAATCCTAGCAAGCAGCGTGCTGTTTCGTACAGCGAGCTCTAACTAATGGAAACGTGGAAATCTCAAAACGAGGCTCTGCTGCTAGAACAGTTTGGTGGTCTGGTACGGAACTGAATAACATCAACCTCATTGTGCGTTACAGAACTATGCTGAATAAGCGCAAAAAAACATGACAGGTGTAAACAGTGAGCCAAATACATGGTGAATCATTTTACGACCTCATCAAATGGCTAGTAAAGGGATGCCGCCTGAGCCTCGACATAAAATATAGAAAGGCGTTATTAAGGTTTAAAATTAAAATTCATTTGTAAATAACATTTTCATACGAAACAGGGAATTGGAATTCAGTTTAACCAGAGTGTTTGTGTATTTTCACTTTCACTCGAGAAAATTCGGATCGGTTAAAAAGTAGGTCATTGTCTGAATAGGTTAATGCAGTCTAAGTAAACTTATCTTCAGCACTTTTCGTTACACTCCTCTACTGAGGCTAATAAAACCTTATGGGAGGTCGCGTCAGGTAACCTTTGAGATCAGAACACAATCAGATCAATCAGAAATCGGACATTCGCACATACCTTTTGAACTTTGTATCTCGAAAAGGTTCATACCCGAACGATTCCAAATGCTATATAGCGTACACTCGCTTCCGGGTGAAGCACACGGTGCTTGACAACGGTGAGTAAACAGTCGCTGAAAATAGTGTTTTTGGCAGTATTCAAGGATGCCATCTTGCCGAAATATCAGCTAATGGTAACCATGTCTACAGAAACCCAAAAGTTTATATATTCAGGTCAAATAATTGTGTTATATGCGGATTTTTGTTTGTAGAGAGATCTGTGTCAGTGACCTGAATATTTTGAAAGTCCCTCCGATCCCTAAATAGTAGCAGTTGTCTCATTGGTTAAATCTATTTAACCGTCTCGTGTTTGATTGGACGGTCATTGGTCGCTCAAAGGTTTCCTCACGCGACCTTCTACTAGGTTTTGTTGGACTCAGTGGTGGAGTGTAACGAAGTACGCTGTGACTTAGTTTACTTAGACTGAGGTTAATGAGACTTGTTTCGGTATGACTTTATATAGCCATCCTGTTGTTTACTGCCACTGCATTTCCCTTGCAGTAGCTGGGTGTCCGTTTGTAATACTAGTTAATACTATTACACGGCTGTCTATTAGTTTCACACGGAATTGTTTTGCATATAGATTCCTGGGTTACCTTACAATTACATACTTGGAATTCGAGACAAAACAATACATGGAAAACAGAAGCGTGAGGTCTGCTACCATACCGAGTCTCTTCCTCTTTCCGACCCGATCACACACGTTGCACACGCCCCACTTCTCCCAGGATGTCATCATCACAAGGTTGTGATTGGCTGAAAGAGTCAACAAGCAGGTTATACGTCACTTGCAAGAATACTCAAATATCACAACGAACACAAAATGGCTGCCACAGATTACACCGGCATGGTACTCAGCATTCTCTTCCCACAGAGGTTACTCCTGTCATATCTTCCTACGTAGCCTCTGTTCTAATACGGCCCTTTCATGGTGTGTGTTCAATACTCGCGATTGGAGGCGTTCAGATTTAGTTGTGCAATCAGAGATGTTGTTTCAAGACTGATCATTCGCAAGATCTTGGTGATTTCCGAATGCATTGGGAAAACTTGCCACTACCAGTTTTTGTTTGTACATACACATCATGGCGATTGATCCCTGCACTCTCTACTGACAGTTTCTGATTTTCAGTTAAACGTGAAATACCGAATCTTTCCTTCGCACGTTGATGAACCAACTCCATGGGGGTCGCCATATTGGAGCTAAGTCTTTTTAACGCGTGTTCTGATTGAATAGTAACAAGGGAGAGATAATTCCTGTTGCGATTTTTTTGCCGCAAGGGGATTTCTCGATTACCGTGAAATATGGCCGTATTAGAACAGAGGTTACGTGGGAAGATATAACAAGTAACCTCTGTGGGAAGAGAATGGGTACTCAAGTGTCCCATCGTCTAAGAGATGAGCATTGTGGGCGTATTAGTTATGAAGCTACCCTGTCAAATTCAACTTGTATATTATCGATAATACATCAAATAATCAAACTGGAGTTTATGCGTGTGTTGTAACGGAGGAAACACTGGGTTTCAATGCGTTTCAACTGACGTTACTTCACGTCTTTACAACGTTGACAAATAACATCACTGTTATCAAATAACATCACATCACTTCGGAAGACGCATTGTCAATTCCACGTAGTGGTGTTCATAATAAAGCAAATACACCGGTGCCTTCATAGATGCAGGATACTGATTCACATTGTGAAAAATATACTGTTTTGAAAATTTGTGCAGTTTCACGTGGCCTTGCTGACATACATCGCTGACCAAAGTACATCATTAAGAGTTAATAACACAAGTAGCAATCCCAGTCTAATACTCAGTATTACTTAATCAGACTTACAGTAGGTTCCGATATTCTAATTATATGGCATGCAATACTTAATGATCGTAAGTACTTTGTTCTGCTGCTGATGCACATATCTTATGCATCTATACGGTGTATACAATAAAGGTGGAGTATTTATTTTATTTTATTTTATTTTTGTTCGTTTTTTTATCATTATTTGTTAATTCTGAGTCAGCATTCTGAACGTGCATTTTAAAACCACCACGTCAATATCCGAAATGGTTCTCGAATCTGTTCATTGGAATCCATAAATCTTCATGACTTGTAGGTCACTGATATGACTTACGGTGTGGTTTTGGTTCTGCTGGAACCATCGCTGGATTCCGGGACGACCTGGAAACTGGAACAGGACAATGACATTTCACTTTCACCATGATACAACAGTTTGTCCAGATATACTTGCATAATTTACATTTACACCGACAATCCTTTTGCGGGAGACGAACTTATTTTGCGGTAATATGACCTTCTGATAGCACATTTACCTTTACAAATTCCGTAGGTGCAAATACATTTTAGCACTCTTAGCTATTCTTCCGTATTGCAGAATGTGTAGTAAAACACTCCGTCAATAACAAATTGAAACCTACATGTGATGATTCGGGCTAGAATCGGTCCTGAACAACCAATGCTTGTCGTAAGAGGCGGAAAACGGGATAGGGTGGTCAGGATCGCTGACTTGGTTGACACGTCATCGTATACCAATGCGTAGATTTATGCTCATGATGTTGACCACTTGATTGTTTGATCCGGGCTCGATTAATTAGAGACAGCCGCCATATAGCTTGATTACTGCTGAAAGCGGCGTTTAACAACAAACCATTTGCATCCGATATCTGTCGGCAATAAATTTCCACGTTCTAAATAATACTTGACAGCTCATCCATCCACGCTTATCTGATTGGGTACGTAAAGGTCAAACTTTCTGAGCGATCGATCATTCAATACCAATATGAAAGTAATCGCCCACAAAATAATTCACTTGAGTGTGTATTATAAATTAGTGAGATGGTATATTCATAAAACGATCACATGAAAATTCTCGAGCCAGTCGAGCCAGTCACTCTGATTGACTGGTCCGACTGTATTTTTGTACTAGTCAGGGGCTAGCGGGCTAGCGGTCCAGTGGCTATGTCGCACACTCAACGTGTATGTTCAGAACAATGATTCAAAGCCCGTGTCGCATCGCCGAGGATTCGAGCCCACGAACCCTACCCAGTATCTGTCCAAGGGAACATAACAGTTAACACTTCTTTTGAAGAGAGATTATGTTTTCAAGGCATCGTATCTGGGAAAGTATTATTTTCTGTGTGCTTTGAAGCCGACATTGTTTCCTAATTCGTGAAACACATTTTTTCAGGACATCCAGTATCGCAATAACAGATGGAATAAACAGCGAGTGGTCCAAGCATACCGCTGAATCTGCTTAGGTTAAGATGATTAGCGTGGGTAGCATCCATTACTGGTCCCTGTCATCATGTAATGTCCGTTATCCTAGAAGTGTACTCGTCAATGTTATACTTAACGAAAATACTGCTCAATGCCCGCTAAAGCCAAAGTTCAAAGGTCACTCTTTGGTACTAGTGTGTTGTTACCTCCTGTTGACCGGTAATGGGGAATAGGTAATGAATGAAACTATTCAGAAAATATTCCCCACTTATGGATACGTATAGATACGTTTTATTTGGGCTGTGTTATGGATATATTGTATCAGGTTTCTTCTTGTTGTTTGTTCGTTGTTTAGAGTCGCTCTGGACACCATTCTAGTTCTATGGCGGCTGTCTGTCAATAACCGAGTCCTGACCAGACAATCCAGTGATCAAAAGCATGAGCATCGATCGCCATGATTGGTATACGATACCGTCAACCAAGCCAGCGAGCATGACCATCCGATCAAGCTGCTTAACATGTTAAAATAAAACAAGCAACAGCTTGTTCCGTATAAAAAATCCAACACAGCACACAATCTTCAACGACTATAACAATATGTCTTGGGTACCCAGACATATTTAACAGTATATGCATTACAGTTCTATGAACACATATGATCTTGTCCATAAACAATTATATATGTAAAATTATCCTATGCATCCGCACCACATCAAAAGAATTCTTACCTATTAATACAAAGGTATGTTTAATAATCATTAAATTTGTTCTCATTCAGTGTGCATTTTTCAACCAGCGCACCATACAATTTTCTTTCCTAGGAACTAAAAACAGCAAAGCGTGAAGTTATCCTTATACACTGACCCAAAAAAGAAACGCATAGCTGAAATCTCATTTTTAAAGTAGATTTTTTCGGAAAATATGGAATGGAATGACAATTAATGTAAATATTAAGTGTTTTTATAGTCAGTACAACCAAAACAGACAAACAAACACAACCTCTGGTGATTATTCGCCACACCACAGCACCTTGAAAACGCTTTGTATAATCTGCACGTGGGAAAATCTGAAAGCATTATGCACGTGCAAATGCAGGATCTCAATCCTGATTATGATGGCTATAAAAGGGGACAGGTCCTGTTGCGATTCATTCTTCGAATTTCTTTCTATGCGACGCGAAAAATGCCAAGGTTAAATGAAGAAAACAGAAATAGAGCCATTGGACGTCTGGAAGCTGGGGAAAGTCAGTCATCAGTTGCCAGACGTCTGAATGTGAGGCAGAGCACGATTTCCCGTCTCTGGCAACGATACACGCAACACAACTCGACCAGAGACCGTCCAAGGAGTGGGAGACCAAGGGTGACAACTCCAGCACAAGACCGCTACATCCGGGTGCTTCATCTGCGTAATCGGGCCGTCACTGCTACGTATACCGCTGATCACGTTCCTGGGCTGCGTAGAGTCTCTCCACAAACCATCAGGAATCGCCTAAGAGAGCATGGAATTCGACCTATGCGACCTCATGCAGGACCTGTTCTGCATCCCCATCACCGTCGTGCACGTCTTCAGTGGTGCAGGAACGTTCGGGCATGGAACCTCTTGAATTGGAGGAGGATCTGGTTCAGCGATGAGTCACGTTTTCTGCTGTACAGACATGATGGAAGGATGCGTGTTTACAGACGTCGAAATGAGAGATATGCTCGACAGTGCGTTCGTGATGTCAACAGACACTGTGGTGGAGGTGTAATGATGTGGGGAGGCATATCTATGAACGGCAGGACACAGTTGGTGCATGTGCAAGGGAATCTCAATGCTGTACGCTACCGGGATGAAATTCTGAACCGTCATGTTGTTCCTACAATTGACGCTAGAAGGGAAATTTTCCAGCACGACAATGCAAGACCGCACACAGCACGCATTACCACGGATTTCCTTGCCAACAACAACACTACAGTTCTTCCATGGCCCTCAAAATCGCCGGATTTGAACCCAATTGAACATTTATGGGACCAATTGGGTAAACGGTTACGACGTCGACAGCCGCAGCCACAGACACGTCTACAGTTGGTGAATGCGTTGCGAGATGAGTGGAGAAGAATCCCACAAAGGCGGATACGACGTCTTATACAGTCAATGCCCAGGCGATGCAGAGCAGTGATTGATGCCCGTGGTGGTCACACCAGATACTGACTTTCTCACTATGCCATGGAAAATAGAGACGCTTAATACCACTGTGAATGATTGTATATGTCTTGACACATATTTGTTAATACCCGTGTGAATTATCATTGCTCAAGTTCCATTACTTTTTGTGCAATTTAAGTTAATAAATCATCTCTCATAACATTGGATTTTCACCTATGCGTTTCTTTTTTGGGCCAGTGTATTTTGTAGCTTTAGACTGTCTGACTCTGTCTGAGCATGTCTCTACTAATATTTTTCATGATCTCGGTGGCTAAACAATCCCTAGTCTCGCCGTTTATAGATTGGGCACCAACTGTAACACTGTTTGACAGGCACCAGCAAATATTTACTGTATATATTATGTAAACTCGATGTGGTGTCAAGCATTATAATCGCCAGGGTATTGCAATTACTGATACATTCTACACATTTTGACACAGTGACTGTCAAAGACATGATTGTATGCATTGATCGTTGTTACTAGTACGTCACTGACGCCGCTCCGAGCATCAACTGTACACTCACTTTCTCTCACCACCATCTCCGACGTCAGCAGCACTGCAACAGATGTATACATGAACGAAATACATTCAGGGGATATTTTATACATAATATACACATCAATAGATTGTCTTTTGTGACGAAATACTATGGTAACAGCCAATTACTGTTTATTTTAGTGAATTACTTAAGGAATAAAAGAAACAAATTCTGATTGATGTCTTGTTAATAACGTGATTCTATTCCATTGGTTCAACTACTAGTCTTGTAGAGACTCCGAAAAATGAAATTAAAACCCTACTACACTGCTAGCATTTCATTTCAGACTGGACCCAGTTGAAATTGGGATCAACTTTGATACTGCATCGCTGGTTGTGTAAGAAGGTTTCTTATTAAGGCTGCTCTGGATGGACAACGGTAGTCTGGTTCCCTCAGTAAGCTGACACGACCGATTTTTACTTTTGAAAAGTGTAAGAATGGCTGGTTACAATTATTTATTAGCATTTTTTTATCGATATCGCAGCAAAGTATACGTCACCATAACAACCATTGTCATTTCCGGTCACCTATACGCGAACACCTGTTATCCTCACCATTTGCAAGCGATTCATAAACATTTGCTTATGATGCAGTTGGACTTTTCGCAGAAATCTCTTAGGGATGTGGAAAGGGTTTGTCGTTTTCATTTGCATTACGATTCGGTCTAAGTAAAATTATCCTCGGTACTTTTCGTTACACTCCACTACTGAGTCTAACAAAACCTTATGGAAGGTCGGGTCAGGTAACCTTTGAGATTGACCAATCAGAGCACAGCTTACCAAATCGCGAAAGTGGACATTCGCACATACCTTTTGAACTTTTTATCTCGAAAAGGTTCGTACCCGAAAGAATCCAAATGCTATTTATCGTGCGCTCGTTTCCGGGTTATTCCCACGGCGTACGTACAACCATGACAACGGTGAGTAAACAGTCGCTGAAAATAGTGTTTTTGGCAATATTCAAGGATGTCATCTTGCGGAAATATTAGCTAATTATAATCATGTCAACAGAAACCCCAAAGCGTATATACTGCAGGTCAAATAATTGTCTTATATGCTGATTTTTGTTTGTAGAGAGACCTGTGTCAGTGATCTGGATATTTTTGAAAGTCCCTCCGATCCTTAAATAGTAACCGTTGTCTGATTGGTTAAATTTATTTAACCGTCTCGCGTTTGATTGGACGGTCATTGGTCGCTCAAAGGTTACCTCACGCGACCTTCTACTAGGTTTTGTTAGACTCAGTGGTGGAGTGTAACGAAATACTCTGAGACTAAGTTTACTTAGACTGCATTACGATTAATAAACGTATTTTTATTTTTGAAAACAATGATAACAGTGCTAATTATGTACCCACCATCAAAATGATACATAAACCTGAACGTTCCGTTGTCGGAGAGAAGGCTGTAGATACTCTTCTCCACCATCTTCGTCTGGATCTTCTCGTCTTTTCTCGTATAGTCTCGGCAGAAATAGGTGCCAATGTCACCTGTAGGATGACATGGAGGCATTATATAACGATATGTTGTTCTTTCAAGGCGAACTGAGAGAGTTTAGTTTTAGGCCGCACTCAGCAATATTCCAACCATATGGTGGCGGTCTGTAAATAATCGAGTCCGGACCAGACAATCCAGTGATCAACATCATGAGCATCGATCTGCGCAAATGGGAACCGATCACACCTGTTAACCAAGTCAGCGAGCCTCACCACCCGATCCGTTAGTCGCCCCATATGACATTCATAGTCGCCTTTTATGACAGGCATGGGTTGCTGAAGGCTGAAGCAAGAGTAATTAAACATGCAGTATATATAGAAGTCACAACATAATTTTCAACGCCTTCGCGATGCATTTTAGCACGTTGCCTATTGGATGAGTTTACAATGTTTGGCTCAGCCACAGAATTCTCACGACCTGTCCAGACCAGCCAAACAAAATATACTGATTGTCTGTCCAATCAGACCATCATATATATTCTGCTCCTACATAAAATGAACTTTCCAAATCATATAGTATAACTGCTAGATAACACTTTTCATTTCTTCTTTCCACAGACGAAGTTGTTGGAAACGTAATTGCACTTCACCGATCGATGGAAGATTATCTAGGGCATCTCTTTATCCGATGTAATGGCTTTCAATCGATAATGATCTTCACTCAGTTTACAAACCCTGGTCAGGTCACCTCTGACGGCATATTTGTCAAGAGGCTAAATTTGTCACTTTAAAAACTGTGATGAATCGGCTTATGTAACAAAACTCAATTCCGGCAGTTCATTTTAAACCACGTGGCACAATCACTAAAATATTGGGAATGACATGGGAACAGGCAGCAAAAGAACAACAACATGGTAGCAGCAGCAGAACAACAATGTGACTTCAACACAGTGGTGAAATAGAACCGTAACGCATTGTCTGGTCTAAACACGATAATTTACAGACCGCCGCCATATGGCTGGAATATTGCTGAGTGCGGCTTAAAACTAAACTCACACGGTCTTCTTTATCAGGATTACTATGGATCAATCTAAGGCAGAAAACAAACGAAGGCGTAGGTAACCGAAAATAAGAACCCCTGCACATGGTTAACTGGCGGGCTGTTCTTCAGACGTGTCCAGGTAGTTCTGGTATCATACCCCTTTAGCGTTGATCGGTGCACATGTTATCAATCATTGGTTTTCCTTAGAGACTCGATGATATACAGTCGTCATTATTTGTCCACTGTTTTCCACAGTGTAAAGTTTCACGAACTGATAGCGTTCTAATAACCTTTCTTAGCTTGCTTGATGTGAAGAGTGTGGTCAGCCCCGAGGTAAACACGGTTCTGTGACTCGTCGTCATGCATGTCCAGTTCAACTTCCTTGAGAATGTACTTCCCTGATGTCTTCTGTCTAGTCAGGCGATACCACACCATGGACACGAATTTTGTCGATTCGTCCCCACTGAAAACATGGATTATTTTATTATCGTGAGTGGGAACCAGTTCGTTGTATAGAGAATCTCACCCGGGTGTCTCGCCAAGCCTGGGAGTAGTCTCACTTTTATCAACCCGTGGTGATATATTTGATATCAAAAGACAGGAGGGTGAGATTCTATTTATTATTTAAAATCACCCTTAATTTGTCGTTCGATAAAAATTAAAAACGAAACATAACTTGCTACAAATTCATTCGTAGATTTGCGTATGCATATATCCAAGGGTGATGTAAGAGAGACACTATTACGTCATGAAAAACAAGCACATAAAAAGTAGTGCAACATTTATTGATTAAATTTCTGATAATCATATATTTTCAGCATTTCTTGGTGTCATTGTAAGTAAACCTTCCTGTCGTCAGAACAAACCATAAACAAAAATATCTTAATTGCGGTAGCCATCTTTGTTTACAGCTGACGGAGATGAAGTACAGCGTAGTACAAAAATATTGATCATTCTGCTGGCAGATATCGCTTGATCTTCTACAAGCGATATCTTCTCTGAAAACGAATATTGGATGATAAAGCCATTTTGAGTAAAATATACAAGACTTCGGCGAAGAAAAAACAGTTTGCTAAAAGCATTTTCGTTATAAACGGAATTTACTGTACACACTACGTAATGTCCCAGCTACATCACGAGGCCGTAAATCATCGGTTCCAGACCAGACAATCCAGTGATTGACATGATGAGCAACGACCTACAAAGTCAGGGTACGATGACACGCCATTTGCTAGTCGGACATCCGATCCACAATAGACCATATTATTATGGGAAACCTCTCATACCCATATGGGTCGTTTCTCTGGAGTTCAGTTTACTTAAGGAGAGTTGTGCTATTGGCAGTTACGGCGTGAGACATCATTCACTCATTCACAACAAACCAATATTACAAAACAAACCATCAGCGTGAAAAAGAAATGTGAATTTTGATAACAGGTGTATGGGCAAGATGCACATATATGTTTTCATTTTTCACAATGGTGGACCCAGAAAGGTTCGGGGTAGAATAGGCGTTCAGCAACCCATGCTTGCCATGAAAGGCGACTATGCTTGTCGTAAGAGGCGACTAACAGGATTGGGTGGTAAGGCTCGCTGACTTGGTTGACTCGGTTCCTAATTGCGCAGATCTATGGTCATGCTGTTGATCACAGGGTTGTCTGATCCAGACTCGAATATTTACAGACCGCCGCCATGCAGCTGGAATATACAGCTGAGTGTGTAAGCAAAACTAAACTCACTCACTCACCTTCACAATGCTAGTTTCTTCCTTTTGTAATATCAGTGATTATGAGTTGGAATCGTTTCTCTAGTCCCTTAGTTTAAACATCATTAAACAGTGAGAATGTAACGCAGAAACATAGTAACGACCTATCAGATATGTATCCATTATGAATCCCATTTCTTTCAACTTAAAAAAGTATGTTGTATAGAACAAAAGAATACAAAAGACTCATTTTGAAAAAAAACCAATGGAAAATTCGAATACAATGTGACATCCATTCCATGCAGAATCAGTAATGATTTGTCAATAATGAAACGATTGTCAGTGAGAATATAATCGTCATTCATATATATAAATTTATTTAAACGAATACCAGACATTCTCCTATGCCCCAGGACAAATAACATCTTGAATGGATAAGGCGCTCACAATGCGTACATGCAAACTGTGCTCAGGTTATACTCGTTTCTGCCCTTTCCACGACTACCTCACCGCCACTTACCAGTAGTGGCAGGTAAACTGAGTTGCCTCCCCTTCCTCTACCATGCTGACCAGCTGTAGAGGCAGGTTATTGGCCCCTTGTCTCATTGTTTGGAGATTCTTAAGACACCTTGGTTGTTTTCTCTCTGTGAAAGGAAAATATACATATTCAAAGAACAGTAATTTGTAAGAAGTGTTTATTTTGTTGGGTTTTTTTTTAATACGTCTAGGATGTCACTGTTAAGGTTGTATTGTTCTTAAAATATGTGTTTATTTTGCAGGTCACCGGTCAGACGAGAGGATTGATGTGTCTGTCTGATTCGTTACTTTTCAGATCCGTTTTTCTCTAAATCGTAACAAAACTTAGGCCGCACGCATGACATCCTGTAAATAATTGAGGCATGACTGCAGCAATCGATATTCACGATCCACGTTATCGAGGTCAACCAAGGCACCACGCCTGGCCACCCGATACATTGAGTAGCCACTTTATGACAAACATAGATCTACCCCGGGGTTTAATGTCCGGCCCAGTCAGGGTAATCACTTGTCTTGTCCCACAGACTTCGGTTTGAAACTGCGGTATAGAAGCATTATATGAGACATCACTGAACCTCTCAGTGAAGCCATAGGCTTAATGACGCTCCCTGCCATGTTGACAACTGGAACACAGTGAAATATTCATGCAACACCGGTGCATTGTAGGAAACGATTGATTAAATCAGGTCGCTTGATTCCAGGCTTTTAAACGATCGTGCAATTACATCTCTACCATATAGTAAAATGGCATGCGATTTGCACGCGCGCACGCACGTACGCACACGCACACGCACACACACACACACACACACACATACATATTTTCTTTGCTTCTTCTCATTACAACCTTTGCCTGGATGAACATAAATTTCCAGTAAAGCTAAGCTCACTCACTCTCATTACAACTTCGCCTGGTTGAACATTTATTTCCAGTAAAACTAAACTCACTCTCTCTCATTACAACTTCCCCTGGATGTACGTTTATTTTCAGTAAAACTAAACTCACTCACTCCCATTATAACCTCGCTTTAAAGAACATTTATTTCCAGTAGGGCTTAACTACTCACTCTCATTACAACCACGCCTGGATGAACATTTATTTCCTATGCAAGCTGCGATGCTACTTCACTTCTTATTTATTACAGTGGTGTATACTTAATATATTAATCGGTTTCAGGTTATCTTATGCCATGGTCCAGATTACCTACCCTGGGGCACCAGAACTGCTGTGATGCATAGGTCATGTCTGTTAATAAGAGTTCACCTCAACGTTCATGCCATAAACTTAACTGCCGGTAATACTTCAGTATTCTTTCTGTTTATGAATGTGACATGAAAGTTATTGTGGAATCTTTACTACTACTACTGCTGCTGCTGCTGCTGCTACTACTACTACTTCTACTACTACTTCTACTACTACTGCTGCTGCTGATGCTGCTACTACTGCTGCTGCTGTTGCTGTTGCTGCTGCTTTTGAATTTCTCCAGCCATAGAGAGATCAGTGAATAATCCAACATATTAATGAGGTGCAAGCAGGATATGATAGGTTCCCTGAAAATGTTCTGAAAGACAAGAGAGCCTATTACTTGTAAGAGCAGCTAATATAGCTGAAGGCTATTCAAACAAGGACATACTACCACTATCGTTATAGACAAAAAAACGACCAACTTGGTCCCGATAATCATCAAGCAGTTCCCCACTCCGTGTCTATTTAAATATCATAAATAATTCCACATATAGCAATGTCGGTAAAAAGGGTCATCACTGACGTCATCACATGTCTCAAGTCTATGGGTTAGTGTAGAGGTTATCCACTACACAGTGGCTCTTTGCTGTAGGGGTTGGGACATGCCCTCTGTGGCTAGTCGGGTCGGAGTATAATATAGGCTATTTGTGTAATCTTTCTCACCAAAACTGATCTCTTGTCTCGTGCTCTTCCTCCTCCTCCTCCTCTCATTTCCTCCTCCATTCTGTGATCCTCTCTCTATCTCTCTTTCCAGCAGCCAGTTATCTGGAAACAAAATATGGTTGGCTGATATTAATAATGAACCACATGAATGTCCTCGCTGTCTAACGGAAAGGTTGTTTGGTGGCAAGTAGAGAGAAAATGATGTTTGCAGTTGGCACTTAAATAGTAAAATGATAGATAACGGACATATCGGCTTAATATTTCATATATGTTATGGCAGGACAGCGGTGAAGATCCTTCATTCTTTGGTACAACTCAATAATACATTGTTTTGTGTATCACAGTGAAGAAAGCATTGGTATTTGTTTTGAATGAATCCTGTACGGCATATAATAGTATCGTGGTACATATAACATTACATGTACACAGTAAGGCAGTGGTGCTGACGTACCATCTGCATATGGAAATCGAACTGTTTTAAGGCCAGGTGAGATAAGGTTTGAACCACCAGGCCCAAGGAGGTTAGAGATCACATACAAGGTATAATCGTTCACAAGATTCTATTATTCAAAATGCCCATAATTATAATTTCATAATGTCCTTTTATATCCAGACATCCATTCTGGTGCCATCTGTCCGTTTTAAAGCTGAAATATTGCTGAAAGCAGCAAAAACCTTACAGGATCAATTAATTATACCCAGATATTTTTTAACTTATCTTCATGCTATATTCAGTATCTTTCCACTTTCCGATATTTTATTCATTTAATTCACAGTGGAAGACAAATTACCTGTCTGTTCCCGTAGTCGCTTGTGATCGATAGTCGATGTAAAGACGATCCTGTAAGATCTCACACCTGCAGCAGATCGGAGAATTTGTATTTTCAAGATGCGGTTTATATATAATATAGTACCACGTACCATGTAACAAAGATTAGTGTTAAGGACATATTCTAGTGCAAAAACATTTAAGTCTGTAGATGTAACATCAAAACAAAGAAGATATAGTCTGGCAGTAGCTCCACAAGTGCTACGGTATTTTCCCGTAGATCGATGCCCATGCTGTTCATCACTGGCTCGTCCTGTTATGGAGAGCAGCCGGCTAGTTGTAAGTTTGCTGAGTGCGGCGTAAAACAAGAAACACTCAAAAAGCAGTCGTAAGTCTATGATAAACTACGACAGGTCGTAACGATACGAACGTTTTGTGGATCGAGACCTGGGTCCACTTGCACAAAGCGATCTTAGCACTACAATGATGGTAACTCCCATTCTCCATTGTAGGCTTGAGATAGTCGTCGCGATAAGTTCGCCTTGTGCAAATGGGCCCTAGACGAGAAAGACCATTGGATGTAGATCTAATGTTAAACGCGCAAGAAAAACTGAAAATTGTTAGTGAGCCATTTATCAAATCACAGCGGCAGGGAGCCTCAGTCAGGTTCAGGCATTCCGTTACGTGCACTGTTTTGTTTCCTTCAAAGATTTAACAAACCTAATCGAAAAACCCTAGGTCATAACTATTTCTGGAGTGTTATTTTGGTCTGAATATTTCAGCATTTACACGAGAATTAAGCATTAAAGGTCATTTAATGAACTTTAAGGACAAAAGTAAGTTGCGCACCCCCGCACCACCACCCCTTCCCCTTGTCATATTGACAAAGGGTACACCAATGCCCAGTTCACTCGTACCCGTATTACATCAAGTTGATCAAATCTATATTTACATCTTGGCCTATTACTGATGGTGAGCATATGAAAAGAATCGGATCAGTAGTCCAGATGTATGACAAATAACGTAGAAAGGACCCTGGCAACTTACCCTGACACAAAATACTGGCAAACAGCAAACATTGTATAAATAAAATCATTCCAGGAAGATCCTACTTATCGATACTTCACTGCCCATGTTCATGGCAGCCATTTGCATTGGTCTTGGTGGTGTATCCACGGTGACGCAATAGTAACATGACGTCACAGTATAATGACGTAACGCAGCTTCATTCGGACATTCGTCGGGTCACTCAAACAGCACCCATTGTGTCATACACTGGCAAAATAAAATATCACTTCCAGTATCTTTGTCATTCCAATACTAATGTTAGACATATTTAAATTGTAATACAACTCATATTTGTAATTACACTGACCCAAAAAAGAAACGCATAGCTGAAGTCTCATTTTTAAAGTAGATTTTTTCGGAAAATATGGAATGGAATGACAATTAATGTAAATATTAAGTGTTTTTATAGTCAATACAACCAAAAACAGACAAACAAACAGAACCTCTGGTGATTATTCGCCACACCACAGCACCTTGAAAACGCTTTGTATAATCTGCACGTGGGAAAATCTGAAAGCATTATGCACGTGCAAATGCAGGATCTCAATCTTGATTATGATGGCTATAAAAGGGGACAGGTCCTGTTGCGATTCATCCTTCGAATTTCTTTCTATGCGACGCGAAAAATGCCAAGGTTAAATGAAGAAAACAGAAATAGAGCCATTGGACGTCTGGAAGCTGGGGAAAGTCAGTCATCAGTTGCCAGACGTCTGAATGTGAGGCAGAGAACGATTTCCCGTCTCTGGCAACGATACACGCAACACAACTCGACCAGAGACCGTCCAAGGAGTGGGAGACCAAGGGTGACAACTCCAGCACAAGACCGCTACATCCGGGTGCTTCATCTGCGTAATCGGGCCGTCACTGCTACGTATACCGCTGATCACGTTCCTGGGCTGCGTAGAGTCTCTCCACAAACCATCAGGAATCGCCTAAGAGAGCATGGAATTCGACCTATGCGACCTCATGCAGGACCTGTTCTGCATCCCCATCACCGTAGTGCACGTCTTCAGTGGTGCAGGAACGTTCGGGCATGGAACCTCTTGAATTGGAGGAGGATCTGGTTCAGCGATGAGTCACGTTTTCTGCTGTACAGACATGATGGAAGGATGCGTGTTTACAGACGTCGAAATGAGAGATATGCTCGACAGTGCGTTCGTGAGGTCAACAGACACTGTGGTGGAGGTGTAATGATGTGGGGAGGCATATCTATGAACGGCAGGACACAGTTGGTGCATGTGCAAGGGAATCTCAATGCTGTACGCTACCGGGATGAAATTCTGAACCGTCATGTTGTTCCTACAATTGACGCTAGAAGGGAAATTTTCCAGCACGACAATGCAAGACCGCACACAGCACGCATTACCACGGATTTCCTTGCCAACAACAACATTACAGTTCTTCCATGGCCCTCAAAATCGCCGGATTTGAACCCAATTGAACATTTATGGGACCAATTGGGTAAACGGTTACGACGTCGACAGCCGCAGCCACAGACACGTCTACAGTTGGTGAATGCGTTCCGAGATGAGTGGAGAAGAATCCCACAAAGGCGGATACGACGTCTTATACAGTCAATGCCCAGGCGATGCAGAGCAGTGATTGATGCCCGTGGTGGTCACACCAGATACTGACTTTCTCACTATGCCATGGAAAATAGAGACGCTTAATACCACTGTGAATGATTGTATATGTCTTGACACATATTTGTTAATACCCGTGTGAATTATCATTGCTCAAGTTCCATTACTTTTTGTGCAATGTAAGTTAATAAATCATCTCTCATAACATTGGATTTTCACCTATGCGTTTCTTTTTTGGGCCAGTGTATTTAAGAAACTTCGTTGTCGTTTGAACTTCGTTTTTAATTCGGACACATGATAAATCGCCATATCAGTCTCGCGAACACTATAATATTGCGGTAAATAATCGAGTCTAGACCAGACAACCCTGTTATCAACATGAACATTGATCTACGCATTTGCCATACAATGAGACCCGTGAAGGTTCCGGGGTAGAATAGGCCTTCAGCAACCCATGCTTGCCATAAAGGGCGACTCAGCTTGTCGTAAGAGGCGACTAACGGGATCGGGTGGTCAGGCTCGCTGACTTGGTTGACACATGTCATCGGTTCCCAATTGCGCAGATCGATGCTCATGTTGCTGATCACTGGATTGTCTGGTCCAGACTCGATTATTTACAGACCGCCGCCATATAGCTGGAATATTGCTGAGTGCGGCGTAAAACTAAACTCACTCACCCCCATACAATGACATGCGTCAACCAAGTCAGTGAGCATGGCCACCTGATCCCGTTAGTCGCCTCTTACGACAAGCATGAGTTGCCGAAGGTCAATTCTAACTGTTTTTCTTCACGGGTCGATTTGAAATAAGGAACTGCTTGTTGTCAATACTTCAGAATTAAGATACTTTATACCCCACAGATCACGGTAGCGGGGACCATTGGATATCCAAGTGGTTCAAGCACATCAAATGTCGGGACGAAGGTCGGGTTCGATTTCCCATGTACATGTAGCTGTCTGCGATTTTGGGAGAAGGGTGAGTGGGTAAGAGGTAATACTGAAAAACCAACGCACTTCTCCACACTTACGTGGCGGCAAACATCTTCATTCAGTGCCCGTTTCATAATTTCATAACATATGCAACTAATGCCCTGTTTGATGGGACAGGGGGAAGAGGCGAGGTCGTATTTTCCATCATCCTATGTCACGCACGCACGCACGCACGCACGCACGCACGCACACACGCATGCTTTATGAATGTAAAAACTGTAGAACTATACATTGTGCAAAACAAAGTTCCCTTGGGATAATGAAGAAATTAATTTATTCTCAATCAACTTCCACTCCAGTAAATAATATTATGGGAATGGAGGGAAAACTCTGATTGTTACGAAAATTCACCACTTCGCTCTCACAGTGGGAAAATCCCTATAGGGGAATCCCGCACGTGTAGTATCCTAAAAAGGAAGTGTGACGTAGGGACCGGTTTGAAATAGAGGCGCCAGCAAAATGGCGGCAGATGAGACTGTCGAAAGTAAGTGTAAATACCAAAGTGGGTGTACATTACGATTCTGTGTCGGGTTTGAGTGAATTAGGGTCACTGGTGTGATGATCATAACGATTTCATGCAATACATATTGATACCTTTTGCAGTAGCAGCGTTGATCTAGTGGAACCGGCAAAGTGTTTCGATATCAACAGTGTCAATGGAAGGGCCCTGTTTAGGTGTCGGGTGTGATGATGAAATACGTTTCAGAATCATTACATTTTTTTCTGGTCCATTGATACTTTCCTTATTTCATGTAGACACAAAAATGTTTGTTTCATAATTAGGAGTTTCCTCTTAAATTTAAATCATTTAGTACTTAAATGTTTCACATCTCAATATTTGACGGTCTTTTCAACGTGGGATTTAATGCCTTAACAGGGCCCCAGTATATGATAAACATGACACCTCAAAAATATGTTGACTCCCCCATACAAATATAGGTATCAGGGAGCAGCTGTATTAAATATAAAAACACATTAGTTTTGTTCCTTGATGTAAGCATGTCATTTCTGACATCGTTTTGTGTTTGAGTTTAGTAGCTTAGAAATTAGACTAGCATTACAGTATGAGTCAAATGGTAGTGAATCTCCTTGAAGTTCAGATCAAGTTACAAGCATGTGAAGATTTCAATGGCATAATTTTCAAAACCACATAGACACCAAAAATCTTAATCTTGTCAACATCAAACTGAGAAATGTATTATTTTACTATGTTCATGGATATTGGATCTATAGACAGCATTGGCTGATTCAAGGAAGTGAATGAAATTAAGTAAATGTTAGTAGGTCCAGGTAGGTCTCTCTTACTTTTGATAGTTTAATATCCATTCACTGAAGCATTTGTTTGTGTTCAGAATATTTGCCTGCTGAATGGTGTTGCTAGTAAATGTATTAGTCATGGCGAAAACAGAAATATTTAATACAGATAACATGCACAGATTCCGCTAGAAGTTCAGGCCCGTTTGATAAACCAGTTGAAGTACTTGAAACAGTGTTCATGGTAGGTTAAGTGTGTGCAGAAATATTATAAATATGTAGGCCAGATCTTTTGCATATAAAATTTTAATTACAGTCCTGAATCATTTCAAAATGTGTTGTTTGTTTTTTATGTTGTTGTTTAGAAGTACTTTTTAAAACTGAATAGATCAGAATCTATGCATCCAAAGCACTCACACAAAATACTTTTTGCATGTTTTTAGGATAATCAGTGTGAAAAATGCAAGTCTCCGCATTAATGTGGACCCTGACTTGAAGATATAACATGCATAGATACGGCAATCACGTAGCATCATTTCATCTTTCCATGTAAGTTAGTCACTGGGCAGAACACAATGATAAGCTTAGCTGCACCCAGCATTATTCTGCTGAATGGTCAAGTATGTATGTGTGTGCACCAGAAAATATAGTGATTATAGATCCATTTATCACAGGTACGATGACACCCATGTCTGACCACCCAATCCACTGTTTTGCCTTCTATGGCAAGCATGGGTCACTGGGAAAACTGCTGTGACAGACAGCCTTGTTTGAGTAGCATATTATGACAGACAGACTTGTTTACAAATTACCAAAGATTTTGTATGGTGATTTAAGTCCACACTAAGTAGGGTTATGTCTCTCCAGAGTCCAGTGACTTGGGGGCTCTAATCCTTACTAGTGTTCATGCATTGGGAACTGAGTTGCACGAGCCTCACTTTCACCTTTCTTCCCACTTTGTGCTGACATGGTTTTACTGAAATGGTTTTATCTCACCCTTCAAAAATAGGAGTCCAGGCCATTCCTAGTAAGTCAGGTGTTCAAATTCTTTGCTTTAAGAGCCAGTTGCCATAGGGCAAGTGAGTTGAAGAAAGTTACTTCTGTTGCCTATTTTTCTACTTATCCTGATTTTTATGACATAATCATGGTGATGTAATTATCAACGAATAAATCAACATGGTATTTGATGTTAATGTTTGGTGGACTGTTTGTTGAGAAGTGGTAAATAACAAAGAAAGATAACTCTACTTTATGATCATTGTTAAATTTGATAGCTACATTTTCAAGAGATATGAAATGAAATCCAAGTTCATATGCAGTTTGAAACTGTAAGCAGAATTTATCTAGTGGCCCAGAGACGAGTAGGATATCATTATTTGATTGCCCAAAATGAAAACTGACTTGTCCCAGACATTGGGCGATGAGTTTTTTGAACCCCTGTATGTAGTTTCAAGGTAAACTTCTGTCTGGAAATATGAAGTTCCTATAAAGTTTTCACAATGGTGTTTCAAAGTAACAGGACATTGGTCCTGTAGGTTTCAGATGACTGTCTGACCCACTGAAAATTCACAAAACCCACAGAATAAAGTTAAACAAACATTTCGGATTTGACATTTCTTATGATTGGCATTGAAATTATTAAAGGTCACATGCAGCAAAAAAAATCAAACATAATTAAAACACATTTATCAATTATTCATGACATACAATATACATTGCTGCTTTTAAAAAAACTAATAAACAAAATTATGATCGTACACTTGGGATTCAAAAGTGCAATATTTTGTACTTGGGCTTACTTCCCCCGAAACGAAGCCCTCGGGAGACCGAACCCAGTCATAGCGGGTGGATGTGCACTCAAGTGTAACGACGGCTTCCGATTGGCTGTTTTATTTGCTGATATGCTGAGGGTTCATTGTGTGTACAGTAAGATGATCTGTTTGATGGGCATTTTAGAAGAATAGCGAGTCACAAGAAAGTAAGATTCTATATGGATAACAACTTCTTTTTGTGTACTTGATGCGTCGTTTCAGTATGGAGTCATATACTGTTGTCAAACAAAATCATATACACTAAAAGAAGTCATTATCCATGAAGAATGTATATAGAGATGTTGGGTTTTGAAAATATATGTTCTCTGAATTTGCGCTCAATCCAGTCAAAAATCATGTCATTAGAGATGGTAAACTACTGCGTGGCTTGAATCTGTCATTCATCCAAGTACAAAGCAGGACTTGAAACTGACAAGAGTTTGCACCAGTTTCCGTCAGATTCAGTCATCCAAAAAAAATGAATGTAGTTTGTTTGCAACCCACACATGTCATGTGTATCACACGTGCCTAATTACATAATGTGGCAGAGACGGGACTCGGGTGCACGAGTCTTGAATCAACTTAATATCTTTATGTCGTATAGTCTGATAGGTGTTAAGTTCAAATTGCACGTGATCAATGATTGAAGCTGTGCACTACATGTTGTCTTTAGCAGACAGGCAGGCAGACATTTAGGTGTGAATAAACCAGACACTGAGCTTTCTCTGTGACAGAGACTGCTTACCACAATCAACAAGGTTTTTTACTTAACAAGTAGATTATTTACTTGTTTGTGTACACAACCAAGATTAGACTACTGCTCATGACCTCAGACATTGGGCATGCATACGGTTTCAAGCTCGCGAACCTATTCACTGTACATGCGTTATGGACGCAGCGCAGCACAGCTGTTGAAACCAGTTTTCCCCCCAGCGCTGGGGGGAATTTAGTGAAACGTTTGAATGTTTCGCAGGCTTTTTTTTCATTGCGTTGTTTTTTTGGTTTTTTTTCAACTTTATAGGTTGAATTGTCATTTTTTATGATTTGTTTCGGTAAGTGCATACTGAAAGGTACCAGAATCTGCAAAGTTGTGTTTTATGTTGCATGTGACCTTTAACTTTATATGATAACAAACATAAGATTTCTAAACAGCACTCAAGTGTCACATGCCACAAATAGCAACTTCACTCAAAGACATTGTGAAATATTTAGTCAGACACTGGGGCTAGTGGTTTGGTGATTTCTGTTTGACCACTAGTGAATCTGCCAGATTTGTCAGAGGGTGAATACAGGTACCGTAGTGTACAGTACTCCTAGATGTAATGATATGCTTCATAACAGGCACATTATATTTCTTGCTGAGGTATTATGAATATTATGTTGTATCCCAAGGAATGTAATGCATATGTTTTTAGGCATCCATTTCATACATGTGTACTGGACGCCCATATCCTTATGTAAAACACTGCTGAAAGAAAATAGAAAGTGGTGAAACTCCACCTGTTTATTTTGTTATTTGTATGTTTTAGAGTATTTGTACATTTGTAGGCTCTGCAAATGCTCTTGTGAGTCTGAAAGAGGGTATGTATACCTATCCATTGGATACTCTCACAATCACTGCTTTGCCTTCACCTTCCATGGGGTTTGTGATCTGTGTCTAATTATTTGGTTTGTTAATGTATTCAGTTTCATCATCCTGATCAAGACTTATAATTTGCTCTGTGAGACATACATCGTGTTTGAAACTAGTTCAGAATTTTGTAGTAAACCTTATTTGACCAGTTTGTATCTAGTTTTGATTGAACTTAACAAGATTTTTACATTATCTGTCCTGTTCTTGTTCAGTCACATTCTTTATTTTTACAAATGAACCCTTCAAGACTAGCATTGAGTCATTGCACGAAAATGTGTGTAGTCGTTAATGACTACCGTTTGTGGTTTATATCCTCGTCCTTCAGCATTGCGTAAGGCTGCATACTTTTTCGCTTCGAAACTTTTTCCTGTCTGGAAGAAATGTAATGAAATAGGTTGTAAAAGTGTATTTTCTTTTGATAATCCTTCAGGTATTTGCAGCACATTATATTCAATGTTTCATATTTAATTTTATATGTTTACTTTGAATTAAGTTCACTGATACTATAGTATTAACTACTTGGACATATTGAAAGAGAGACTTTTACATTTTGTTGTGATGTTTAGTGGGGTCTTCAACTTCAAAAATTACTACAAAATTCTGCAGAGTTGGTGTGTTTTTCCTATTTAATTTAGCATTTACTTGAGTCATTTATGATTATTTCTTTTTGAGTCAGAGTGGAGATTCACTGTGGAGATTTTGACTTCAATGGACTATATGTGTATTTGTGTCATGCACCTGTGCCACATGTTAATTGCATGTTAATATATATGGCAAGGTTGTGAAATGAAATTCAGTTACCATGGTAATTGAGATGTGAATTTACAATATTTTACATAAATACATTTGTTAAACAAACTAGTTCTGATAAAAGCCTGTATTCTAGAACATGAAAATTTGAGACTTATAAAGATTTAGGGATTATTCGCACATTTGAATGTCATTTTTAGTGTTTAAAGTTCAGAAAACCGTTGCCATTGCTGATACCAGAATTTATGGTAATCTTTTCTCATCAGGGGTGGAAATAACCCATTGCCCGACAACCCAGTCTTGTGTTTTTCTCTGTCGGGCAAGCTAATTTGTATATCACACTTTACCAGTGTCCAGTGGAGTTTCCATTGTTAATTATGTAGTTTATTTAAATAATCAACAAGAAAATCGCCTAATATAGTGGAAAAAATATCAGGGCAAGTGATTTTACAAGTGCAACTGTACCAGGGTACTTTAGCAATTCAAGAATTATTTCCATCCCTGATTATGCTTCACAGTTATGTTAGATAAGGAAAACAACATCCCATGCACTAGAATATAGAATAAGATGCTGTTGTGTAGCTTTACATTGTACAGTGTCAACACTTTGTTGCTGCTTATCTGCCTTCATTATAAATATAAAGATGTTTATTTTGTATACTTCCTTTCAAAAGTTAAGACTCACTTTAAACTCTCACAGTATGTTGTGTATATGCTTTCAGATTCACATAGACATTATATATATCTGGTCACATTAATGATCAATTTATCCACAAACTTGGGGGAACCAACTGCATTCTTAATGCAGATGAATTGCATGCATCAACATGATCAATTTGCTGAAAAGCATGTGCAGTTATCATGCATGTGAACAGTGGCATTTTTATGTACAGTTTTGTTAAGAATTTGCCAATTTTCACTGATTTTTATCATTTATTGGACTCATTCCTATAATCTTTCTAGCATTACAGATTTGTTTTACAATACATCAGTTCATTTGTAAACAGTACAGTTAAACAGTATGGAATGTTTTGCAAAATTTTGTTTAGAACAGTTGACTGAAGTAAGTGGCTACATTTACACTATAGTCTGTTTGGCTCAAAAGCAGACTGTTGTATTGCAATCTAACTTGAACACTAATGAACATTCAAGGTTCAGTTCAGTTCACTATTTGTTACCCAGAGGGAGGAGTACACAGAAGGGAACAGGTGTATGAGAAATGATAGGGACGGGTGATTGAATTAATAACTTTGTCAGCACTTGTGCACGTGCTTAGCATCCACGGGGCTGTATCAAATAGTGAACTCTGAAGGTTTTAATGATGTTTGTGAAAGAAACTCTTTTACTCTTAGGACGTAAATTCTGCAAATTAAACTCTCAGAGTTGGTCTGAGGTTTTGATCATCATCAGTGTTTCATTGAGTATTACATGTTTATTAGTTTTTGCGTTAGATTGCAATTCAGTGATGCGCTTTTGAACCAGATGGACTACAGTCTAAACTTGGGAAAGGAAGTATATATGCTTTGTGCATTACCAGCAACAGCCAGTGAGATGCTTGGCATTTTAATTGAATACATGATAAGCATTTTTTGAAATATCATCAAGTTAGTGGAAAGGAATATGATTGTTTTGTCTGAACTGTTCCATTAAAAATGTTTACTGACTTCTGACTTCAAACAGAAAACAAGAATCAGTGATGTGTGTGAGAAATGTGAATGCATGCCCATAAATTATTGTTTTCCTTCTTTAGGTACAATAATGTTAGGTACAATAATGGTTCTTTATTTATGCTACATTTTCCCATTAGTTCACAGAGACACGGGATCACTGTGTCTCCTAGCACCTGTGCTTCATGAAGGAGGCAAATGGTTTGACTAGGCTTGGAGACATGGTTGCCTGTTTGCACCCCAACAACAGTGTGGATCGTTGCTGGATTGATCACCAAATTATCTTATCCTCACAGGCTGAATACATATTGCTGGTATATTCCAGAGTGTGGCAGTTTACAGCAAAGAAAGTAATTTGCTTTTTGCTACTGTCAGTTTTATTATGGATCTGCCACACTTACCTGTTGAAAATCTGATTCAGGCAAACCAGCAAATGATAGGTAGTGATCACTCTACGAGTCTCTTCAGTGATCCAAGTGTGTTCAGTCAGAGCCTAACCATCCAATCTCCTGCCCATTGTCTCTCACCAAACACTCTGAACCCTGAGTGAGTGAGATTAGTTTTACGCCGCACTCAGCAATATTACAGCTATATGGCGGCGGTCTGTAAATAATCGAGTCTGGATCAGACAATCCAGTGATCAACAACATGAGCATCGATTTGCGCTATTGGGAACCGATGACATGCGTCAACCAAGTCAGCGATCCTGACCACCCGATCCCGTTAGTCGCCTCTTACGACAAGCTGAGTCGCCTTTTATGGCAAGCATGGGTTGCTGAAAACCTATTCTACCCCGGGACCTTCACGGGTGGTCTGAACCCTGAAGAAAATGTATTGTATTGATGGACAACAAAGAATATATTTTACCTCTTTCTGCTCATCCCAGTGGCTTTGTTGTAAGATAGGCTTGTAGTGAAAGACAACAAACAGTGGCAGAAAAAAGGACAATGCTAGTTATAGTGCTGAGTCAGAGAGGGTTTAATAATGGCATTAGTAACCCAAGTACTTGTTCACCTTTGTGGATTTGCTCGCAGAATATGACTCAATATTGTACATGTTTTAAGGCAATACTGATGCTGATGCAATCAACAAAGAGAGTGAATTCTTAGATTGTACCAAGTGAGGAATTTTGTGCTCCATTGATCCATTAGTGCTATATGTCAGATACTGATAGCTTATTCTTGTTTTCAGGGAAAGGTAACTCCTACAAGACGCCTCCCAGAAGAGGAAACGTAAGTCTTAGATCTTGTTGCTGAAGCATTGTTATATGATGAATGTTATGAACAGTGTACCAAAGTAATTATTCCAGTGATATTTACATATGACTAAGTGCAAATATTCATAGAGCTTTGCTAGTTTTCTGTCAAATTTGGGAGCGATTTTGGAGCCAGATTGTTAAAGTGTTATCTAATCACGGGGAAGACCTGGGTTTGATTCCTGTCATGGGTACAATGTTTAAAGCCCGTTTTTGGTGTTGCTGGAATATTTTTAAAATGTAAAACCTCTCTCACTCACCCACTCACTCAAATTTAAAGAGTTTTCAGAAATAATGCTTCTATTGAATTAGGATTAATCCAATGTTTGAAAGACATTCTTGCACATGAGGTGTGTGTAGAAAGATACTACTGTTTCTAGTTCTTGCACAACTTACTATGAATAGTTGACAGAGAACAAAATTTCTGATATGATAGAGGTAGGACTGGAATAATTTACAAAGACAAATGTTGTTTGATTTCAGCCTCCTCGGTTACGGAAGAAGAACCAGCGATTTTACAATGAGGATGAAGAAACAGATTATTCCCCAGCCCGATCACCGAAGAAACAATCACGCACCACATCTTCCAATTCAGCTGGAGTGAGTGTTCATGTCCATGCAGTAGAGTTCATAAATGTGATGAAGTTGCAGTTAACATCTGAAAGACTTTGTTTCCCCAATCTAATAAACTTTGTGTATTTTCTGTCAAATGGCTATCTACTTGTAACCAACAATTACTGTTTCATTATCTTTGAAACTACTATTCCTAGGAGGTTTCATCATGGTGTGTCCTCATGTTAAGAGCATTTGTTGTCTTGACGATTACATGTACATTATTGAAAACATGTCACTCACTTCAAAATGAGAACTTAATATAAATTTTTCTTGCTTTCCAGTCAGTAGGCAGATCCACCCTGACAACGCCAGACAAGCGGGCAGCACAGGCAATCGGTGTCAGACTTCGGAACTTGCTCAAACTTCCTAAGGCACACAAATGGGTCTGCTATGAATACTTCTACTCAAATTTAGACATGTAAGTTGATTGTCTTCAAAGCATGAATCGACAAATCTAACACCCTGCATCTCCTTTTAGTTACTTTATAATTTAATGTCCTGGTGTCCCAAGCAGATGTCATCAAAAGTACAATTGCCTTATGGTTAAGAAGTACCATATGGTTTTGAGCACATAAGGCAGCTGGACTGCACTCCCCAACGTCATCTAATCGACATGAGATTTGAGCGCTTGCTTCAACTGCGTCGCTTTGCAGTAGTTATTACACTGTCGTCTATAATGCAAGGTTGTTTCTGGAGATCTGACACAGTCTTCACCAGTCATTATTTGCACATCATGGTTTACTCAGATGATATGCTTTATCTCTGCTGGCATTTATTTGGCTCTATCAGACTGCTTTTCATGGGACTTGTTCCACAAAGTGATTGTAGCACTACAGTTGTGGGGAGCCTGCGTTACAGTAGTGTAGTTAGGATTATTCTAGTGCTGCAGTTAGGACCCAGGAGATTCTCAACAGTAGTACTGGGGTCCACTCAGTGTTTCCCCTGATATTTTTTACAGCTGAACGTTGTGACTGCCTAGCTTTTCAAATATCAGTTATTTGTAAATTTTGCCGGTCAAGTGATCATGCTATTCTTTGTGCATGAGACCCTGCACCCAACAACCAATTAGAAATGAAGAGGGTATTGCAATGTATCAGTGCTGCTATTTTAAGTTGGGTTTTTCCAAACTGCAGATTTCTCTTTGACAGCTTCATTTCAGTGTAAAAGCGTAACCTTTTTTAAAGAGAAGTAAAATTGACCGAGGTCATCAGAAAACTGATTTTAAAATTTGCAGACCGACACCAGTGAAATGACCAGACATTCTGAATTTGTAGTGGTCAATGTCTAGTATATACTGAATATACTGAGCCCTGCCCCAGCATACGCTTCAGTTGACATACTTGATTTTGCTACTGTGGCTTTATATGAGTGAGTTCTTCCATCGTATTATACAGTTGAAATGACCTAGTGTAATAAACAAGAGGTCATCTCTGAGACAATGACTGTATTAATGGTTAGATGTTCCTAATCTTCACCTCATATACATGTACAAACACTTTGTTTTGCATCATGACCCGGTTAGAATAGGCCTTCAGCATCCCATGTTTGCTCACAAAAGTTGACTACGCTTGTTGTAAGAGGCGATTAACGGGATCGGGTGGTCAGGGTCGCTGACTTGGTTGACTCGTCATCGGTTCCCAATTATGCAGATCGATGCTCATGCTGTTGGTCACTGGGTTGTCTGATCCAGACTCAATTATTTACAGACCGCTGCCATATAGCTGGAATATTGCTTAGTGCGGCGTAAAACTAAACTCACAATAACATGATCAGCATGTATCATTCAAAAACATGTACCAGGTCAAAAGTAAAACTAAACTAAACTAACTCACTCACACACTCACTCACTCACTCACTCCATAAATCAATCATATTCATGTACAAACACTTTGTCTTACATCATGATGTCCTTACATCTACTTGCACACAAGTAGTAAGTAGTGCATTACAAGATCAGTTGATCAGCCTCCGACTTGGATGAAGCTTACTGTGCATGTTCATGATATCAGTCACTGGATTGCCTGGTCCAACTCAAACCTATTATCAATAGTTAGCGTTCCCCCTAGGGTTCAGAAAGGGCAGGGTAAATTCATGGAAAAGGGCACTTCATAACCTCAAAGGGTATGTTGGTGAGGAATATCGAAAGAACAACAAAATGTATATGAAGTCAAATTGTCTTATGATTTAAGTTCTAAAGTTCGTTTTAACTCTTCTCAGTTGGTATTTTCAGATTAGAATTTGAAAAAGCGTTTCAAATCTGGAAAATACACACCCGTCATAGTAAACGACTGCGATTGAGGCGAAAAAGGGCAGGGTGCAAAATAAAAAAGGCAGGGCGCAAAAGTCAAAGGGCAGGGCACTGCGCCCTCCTAAATGTGCCTAGGGGGAACACTGATAGTGGTCTTGTATGCTAAGAGAAATTCCCAGTCTGTATCTCTTGTACCAGCTCAGCGCAGTGAAATGACACACATGACTTGTGTAGTCCTACCAGACAACCATGGCAATTATCACAAAATGTTGTTACATATTCAGTTTACTGATCAATGTCACCATTCCAAGTACTTGTCCATACTGGCGTTTGACATGGAGTTAATCATGTCAGTCAACTGTTCATATACATGTTTGCGTTTTGTTTTAAGAAAAAGTATGAAAAATAGGATGCCTGACGACATATGAATGAACATGTTTATTGTGCCATACTGACAGTATGACTGCATGTTATCAGCCCTCTGTTTCTGGGAGAGAATGACTTCTGCATCTGTCTCCGTGAGTCCTTCCCTCAGCTGAAGACAAAGAAGCTACGGAGAGTCGAGTGGTGCAAGATCAGAAGACTCATGGGCAAACCCCGAAGGTGAGTTGATCAGATGTATGGAAGCTGTGTTTTTCTGTAGGCCATCCTAGCAAGTCTGACAGGGACTTATCTAGACGTGTTCGCTGGTATGTAGCCCCAAGGATGCAATGAAAATCAGTAGAATTTCCCACGCTGAAGTTAAAAGTATGAATGACAGCATGAAAAGTGAGGTATGAGGTACACGACGAAAGGAAAGTTACCTGCCCTTGGCTGTAGGGGACCCTGCACGGCCCTGTAGGGGTGGTCTCACACGGCAATATGAAGTTTTTGGTTTTGAAAATATTTTTTATTAAAATATTGTTAACTTATAACTGGGTAGGATTTAGTATGGACATTTTAATGCTTATATGTACCCCAAGGAGGACTTTCTTCCAAGAAACAAAACCGCTGCAGGTTTGTATGAATTTTGTTGATTAGTTTTAACTTCTGTTGTTTGGCTTCACCTACCAGGAAGAGGTTTAATACTTGGTTTAATAACTTGTTTTTTTATGGCAGTGTCAAATACACATTAATCTTGGACAATAAGAACTTTGCTTTAATCCTGTATTTAGCTGAATGTCTTTTTCATCAAATACTTTGGTAACATACCTATACTTCTCAAATTGTGAAAGGTATTAGAAGTTTTTTTTATATGTTGTCATGCACAAGGTATTCAATTTTATCAAGTAACTGAATGAAGCATATACATTTCATACTCAGCTGAAGAAACCTAAGTACACAGTTCAATGAATTGGTATCCAGTTTTTATGCTGCCATTGTGCCAAATGCAGCATTATGCCACTCAGTCACCTGATGTGTTGTTCCCCAGGTGTTCTCCAGCGTTCTTCAGAGAAGAGAGAGCCGCCCTGGCTGAACGGAGAGAAAAAATACGACTTCTGCAGCAGAGGAAACTGAACGAATTTAGCAGCCTCAAAGATCTTCCCGAAGAAATACCTCTACATCTAGTCATAGGAACCAAAGTCACAGGTTTGTCTCTCAAAAGCTGAGCTAAATTTTCTGATGAAAAGAGTTATAAGATACGTTATCTGTGTTTCCTGTTGGGATTCCAAGGCAGAATAGGTCCCAGTAGACCTGTAGCAAGAATGGAGTAAAGAGCTATGGATTGTCACAGCTTGTGAGCTGGTGGGTTATACAATGACTTTGATTTAATTTCCCCCTTTGGTACACTGTATAAAGTGTACATGCACAATCAAACTCTGTTTATCCGGACGTTTGGGTTACACTCGGAAATTGTCTGGTTCACGAGGTATTATAAGGACAGGCTTTATGTATTAATTTTTTATTCAGATGATGCGATGTTTCGATACAGATTCTTGTATCGTTGTTGAGCTGGTATGAGTAAGTGGAAAACAGGCTAATATATAAACAAACAAGCAAAATGTATTGATGATGAAAAGTGAAAATTTATGTCTTGCTGTATCTATGCTGGATTAAAAGGACCAACAGCAGCTTTTTAACTGTAACTTGCTGTTCATTATTGTCACCAATATAAGGTTATATTGTTCAATTTGAGGAAACTTGCATCAATTACTCTTCTTCCAAACCATGTTCATACTCTACTATAATAGATGTGGAATGTTGTTAACTGGGTTTAAACAGATTATTGATATATAATGGGTCCCATGAATAATCAGAAAAAGTCAATGAGAAGAATTATGACGGATTATAGATGTGAAAATTGTGTCAACAGTATCTGAACAAATACCCATCTTGATTATATTTTTATTTTGTTTTCACATTCTTGCCAGAGGTTGTCACCCCAAAAGCCTGAGTTTGATTCCCCACGTGGGTACAGTGTGTGAAGTCCATTGAATTTCTGGTGTACCCCACCATGATATTGCTGGCATATTGCTAAAAGAGACCTAAAACCCAACTCACTCTTGCTGAAGCTGCTTCTCCAGTGTTTATTGATGAACGAAATTCAAGTAATGGTTCTCAGTCTCTATGAGGGGATGGTTGAAGCTGTTTGGATTAGAGGAAAGTATGTAGACAGAGTATTGACGGAGATGTTTGATTGTATGTCCAGCTCGACTCCGGAAACCCCAGGATGGTCTGTTCACGGGGACAGTGGAGGCTTTGGACACTGTGGACAGCACATATAGAATCACATTTGATCGACCAGGTCTCGAGACACAGTCAATACCAGACTTTGAAGTCTTAGTAAGTTGCTGACCTTTTGACCTGGTAGTTTACATACATGTTTTTGAATGATACCTGTTGATCATGTTATTGTGCATTTGACTGCAGATGGTTATGTGATAGTAGAGTCATGCACTGGAGTTTTTGTTGCAAAACATTAAAATGTCCTTGCAACAGTTTAAGATTAAGGGGGATGGTACATTTGAATCACATAAAACTGCTCCTAGGAAATCAAGATTTTCTGTGTTATAATGTTTGAATGTCTGATATGTTATATTTAGGGAATTGGGAAACAGCCTCCATTAGTTCTATTGCCACAGGTGAAGTAATGACAGTTTATGGAATGATCTTCCAGAGTAATGAAGAAGCTGAAACAATACCCATCACAGCGTTTCACCAAAAACATCGACCCCGACATGGGATATTTTCTCCGCCAAGGTTCGTCCCAGGACTTGGCTCCCCAGGGCAGCAGCTGGTGAGTTCTTGGTAACTGACAACAACATTACTCCACCTTTTGTATCTTTGTTTGAAAGCTCTGCAAATAATTATTGAAATAGTGGCTTGAATTAGGAGTCCAACAGTAATGACCACTAATTTAAGTTTGTTTCATCAGTAGTTTGTTACTTATGTCAGTTTGTTTTTAGTGCATTCATTGCTAGAAAGGGGATAGTAGGGTAGCCTAGTCACACCGAACACCTGGGTTCAATTCCGTACTTGGGCACAATGTGTGAAGCCCCTTTCTGGCGTCCCTCGCCATGATGTTGCTGTAGTATTGCTAGAAGCAGCGTAAAACCAACCTCACTCACTCACTGCAAGAATGATTAAACCTGCCATGTTCCTGTGTAGACCAAGGGTGGCTAACTCTAGTTCTAGTAGAAAGCCATTCAGAAAAGCTCCACTTACTGCTGCTCGTGATTGCCGTTTCAAGTCCAGCCACAACTGCGCTTACTGCATTTTTCAAGTAGTTCAATCATTTGCTGATGACACAAACATGTACCTCCATTTCTACCACCATTATATTGATGGAGCCTTAGAAACTGAGGTCAAAGTTTGTTTAGTATACTTAAGAGTGAGTGAGTTTAGTTTTACACCGCATTCAGCAATACTCCAGCTATATGGCAGTGGTCTGTAAATAATAGAACCAGACAATCCAGTAATCAACTTCATGAGCGTCGATCTGCGCAACCGGGAAACAATGATGTGTCAACCAAGTCAAGGAGCCTGACCACCCAATTGCATTACTTGCTTCTTACAACAAGCATGGGTTACTGAAGATACATTCTACCTGGGACCTTCAGTAGTATAGGTAATGGGGGTTCTGGACCACTTTCAAGAAATGTCTCTACAAAGCCTTATTTACTAAATAAGGCTTTGGTTGGGCCATTAGCTCTTGCTACTATTACCCCTACTACAAAAAAGTTGGCGGTAATTACTGTGCCTTGGTAGGAGGTAACACTGTGCCGTACGGTACGATCAATAATTCTTCTCTTACAAAACCCCTACCCGGCCCATCCCTCAAGTAGTATAAGTTAGGTTCGTCGGCTTTCATATCCACTTTATCTATGTTGTAAGTTTTGACTGACCATATAGGATCGGTGGCTCGCTTACGGCTATCGCCCTCGTGTTCCCCCGGCTGGTATAGATACCTCACTAGGGCCCTATCTGGTATCTGTTTCTCCTTCCCACGCAATGGAGCGGCCGACTCTGCAACTATTGATTTTAGTTTGATAGCGTCTGCCGGTTTCTTACCGGTGAGACGGGTGACTTCATGGTTGATTGCCGACACCACCTTGGGTAACCTCGTGACCCATTCAGTCGATCGTTTTCCAGGGGTGGCCATCTCCCTAGCATACTGATAGCCGAACAAGCGCTCAGCCAAAGTCCTATTAAATCTCTCAACTATGGCTTGGCTGCGATGGGCTCCGGCCGTGCCACGCCTGACCTTTGTATCGTGTTTGGCTAGCAGTTGTGACACGGCACCCATGAACTCCCGTCCGGGGTCAACTTGCAGCTCTGTTGGCCACGTCAGCGGGCTGCGTTTGTATATGCGTTCGAATCCTCTGGCTACCTGGGCCGAATCTTTCGTGGTCAAGGGTTCGGCTTCCTTGTAACGACTGGCTACGTCCACTACGGTTAAGGCATACTTGTACCTCTTATCGTGGGGTAGGAGCAGTAGGTCTGCCTGGTGAATGCTATTAGGTATGTTAATACCGAACCTCCTCCTAGGCACGTAGCGTGGTGCCGGTAAATAGATCTGCCACAGGGCTTGTTTTTCAAGCCACGCTTTGGCTTCCTCCTGGGGTACTCGTGCTATTTTAGCTAGCTTATCTACTGCGCTAGCTCCTTTCCAGTACCCACGCGGGCTGTAGTAAATAGCCTCAAATTTTTTCATGTCCATACGCGTATGTGTTTATCCCATCAATAGCTATCCAACGTTTAGTGTCCATAGGCGACAGGGACGTCTTGTTTATAGTCAGTCCGTATATCTTATGTCCATCACTTCTAAGTGTGTTCATTTTATGCCTAAAGGTACGGGTCTTGAATAGGGCTTCCTTGAATCTGGCGTGTTTGATGTGTTGTTTCACCACATACTTCTTAACCCCCTTAGCCTTCCGGATCTCACTGTTGTCGGCTTTCAGTATGGAGTACATCTTAGGTCTCAAACCTATGTACTCGGCTATGGGCGTGCCAGCACACTCGTCCTTCATCTTACCTAGGACCTTTTTATTTACCGTACTGTGTATAGCATGGGTCTTAGGGTAGTCGCTGGTGTCGTATAAATCGAGGTGTTTTTTCATGTCCTCGTACACGTCCTCGGTTCGAATCTCCATCAGCAGGGAATCCGTGTCAGTGTACAGCACTTCACACCTGTCACCGTACTGTTTCTTGAGCTCGTTGTAGTAAAAGTCGTACATCAGGTGTTTGGATAAATCGAGGATGCTCATCCCCACGTAAACAGGCCGGTTGAATTTTATGTGGCTTTTCTTCATGTGTATGGCAACCAGGTTGTCTGTAAATATTTTATTACGGTTGAATGCCGGACTGGCTATCAATTTCCTGAGCTTGTCTTCCTCACTAGATCTAACCAGCTTCACGGTCACGCGTTTCCTCAGGTTTTCCATAGTCTTACCAAACACCGAGTTATTCATGAGCTTGTAGAGATTTTTCTCAAAATCACTGGTGGCTTTTTTTCGTAGGTCTGTGTTCATTCTGATGTAGGGCTCCATCCATGGGCTCTGGTCGAACATGAGCACCCTGTGTATTTTGGTCAGCCTCATACCCAACGATACAGCTGTAGGTTGCGATAGTGAACGATGTACTTGGTCTTATTCATTAAGTTAGGCACGAGTTTTTCAACGTCTGTCACACGACCACCTGACAAGTTATGTTGGTACTCAGACATCCAGTCTGGGTTAACCCTCATACGTTCGGGGGCTAGGGGGTAGCTGTTGTGCGATGTGTGTAATTCCTTGGGATACTCTAAGTCAACCTCGAGGATATACCCTTTGTTCGAATCTGGTGCAACCTCTATAACATCAACGTGGGGTACCCATTCGAATCCCCCTGTAGGTAGATACTGACTCATGGCCCAGCCGTACAGGTTGTTTGCGTCGAGGTAGAGAATGTGATTGGTTGGTTTGTTAGGATCGTAACCTTTCACGTATTGATTATTTGCTTTCGCGTATCGTTTGGATGCCATGGAAATCCCACCTCGCAAGCCTTTCTCAATGAATAGGTGCATGTCGTAATCTGTTAGCAATTCCAAATTAACTCCGGTCTTTTTAAGCAAGGCGTCCCACGACAGACCTGGGCTGGTGTAATACCATGCGGGGTCGAGTTTATACTGCTTTAAACATGTCTGCCGAAACGTTTCAAACACGTCGGCTAACAGCAGTACATCTGTCCTCAAGTACAGGTCGTGATAATCACCCAGGTTCTTACAACCCAGTTTATTCCATACGTTAGTCGCGTGCGAGTAATCATCTCGTGAGACGGACGCCTCATTCAGCTTGCTATAAAAGCAGTCAATAGGGGGTAGTCTGGTCTCGGTGAACTTGGCCCAACTATCCATGTACTCATAGGGGTACACACCCTTCCTCATAAGCAGGGGTCTAGTCTCGGCGTCTGTGTATCGATCGGTGATAGGGAAGGTATTGTTGGCCTTGACCAGACTGTCGAGTGACGACAGGAGGAACTGAAACGAGTCAATGAACCTAAGTCCGTTTAAGCTGAAGGAGATGTATCTCTCCATGTTGTTGGGGATGCACGTTATATTACCATCGATTTTCGCGATGGCCTGCATGATCAAGTGTGAGTCGTACCCTCTCAAGTTGTGAAAGACAACGGGGATGTTTATTGTCTTAGGGTTGATTTTAAGCTTGAGGTTGCACGCGTTGTGAGCGGCGCCTCTATACTTACCAGTTATGTGACAGTGATCTCTCACCGAATCACCGTTAAGTGGTGATTCACACACGTGACAGTTAGTGCTACTAGCGTGAGCTAGCCTGTCGGCTAGGGTCATACGCATGGGAGCGATTCTATACAATGCATTCCTAATAATTTTTTCTTCCTCCTGCAAACACTTTAGAAACCTTTCAGCCGCGTCAGGGCCCCTATACACTACCGGAGCTTTCGTTTCCCCGTCACAACGGACGACAATGTATCCAAACGAACAGGCTTTATGCTCTTGTGTCTTGTGGGTGAAGCTACCACCACTAGGGGGTGTGGGGTATTCCCCCACAACTAAGGCTTCGAAGTCGGCGTAAATGATATAAGGTACAGACATTTGGTTCTTGTGGTTACTGAATTTTAGGATATTGTCACCTTCCTTAGGCATGTCGACTCGTATGGTCGTCTGCCCCACACCTTGACAATCATCCCGGTGGGATTCTAATAAATCAGCTCGACTGAAACCGTGTAGGCATCGTACACAAAAGTGGGTCTTTTCTCTGTGTGCCAATTGGTCATACAACAGCCTGCTAAAGTGTTTTATCCATGTGTAGTGATACTTGTCACCTCGCTGGATCATGAATATATTGATAACTTGGCGATCCTTCACCGGGCTGACCCTGTGTACTATTGTTGTGTTACCTTCGTGCCCAAAGACATTTATAGCCAGATTATTCTGTTTTTCTACTTTAGTGATCTGGGATATTGGGGTGGGTTCATCTATACCATCCCAGTTGAGCCCATCGTCTTGGGGATAGCTAGAAAGCCTATCTGAATGAGTGCCAGCTGGAAATAAGGCTGACCTGATAGCTAACCTCAGGCAATCGTTTCCTCTATTCTTAACGTTTACTATGGCATGTTTGTTTCTATAGTAGGGAGGCAAGGCTAGGTATGACCCGCCTCTGAACGGCACGTATTTAGCTATGTCTAGATAGACATTATCGATTTTATCTACAACCCACCCGGACCCCAGGTGTGTGTAGCGTTCTAGGTATTCTCGTATCTGCTGAAAACTTGTATCGATTGATGCGTCAATGGTCTCTGTATGTGTGGCGACCTCTTGTTGACCTCGGAAGTAAGGCTGAACATACTCAGTGGCCCCTGTGGGGCCCCCAACCTCCTTATCGAGCGACATTTTCACTGTGATCTGAAACTTGATACTTCCTAGGTTATTTAGTTCCTGGTTGACCTTATCAGCTATCAGAGGCTTGATATCTGTAATGTCTATGTTTCTATCAACGCGCATTAGCCAACCACTCAAATAATTGCCTACAGCGCGCTCAGTGCTCACGAACTGTAGGTCAATAGCTCTATTCTGTCGTAATAATTCTAAAAGCTGTGGTTTTCTCATACGGGAATACCCGCCTAAACCCAAATCGTGTGCCTCGGCTTTCAGTTGTTTTACAGTTGGACGTGCTACGGGGGCATGTGATAACAATGCGGTTAACCCGGCTCTCCCCAGGTTTGAATAACCCGTGTGTCCAAGCTGTTTTGCTTGAGCTTTTAATTGTTTTACTGTAGGAGGGGCTTCTAAACCTAGTAATCTCAACAATGCTGACTTCCGCATTCGAGAATACCCGATCACACCTCTCTGTTTTGCGACCCGCTTTAGCTCGCGCACAGTATACATAGTGTTTACACCTAAGAGAACTAATGTCTAATTGGTTCACAGTAAGGGGAGGTAACCCTTTCACGCACTGGAGTCTATCTTGAGCAGTCGCCTACGTTCTTTTATGTAGCCTTTTTTATTCTCGTAGATGAGTTGATGTCTGACTACGTTCGCTCCGTGAGCTTTACATAGACAGTAGTGTCCTTTAACCCCGATACCACACACAGAACACGTGTAGTTAGGACTTCCCATATGGAAACAACAGAACCCCTGATTCCTGCATTTCCTACCACAGGCCTCAGTCTTCCCCATAAGTATGTATTCGCATCGGTATGGAGCGGGTCTCATGTTTACTTATATAGGTATTTTAGTTTAATTGCTTAGCAACCAACGCAGTAGCTGCTATACCCAACACTATGAAGCCCAGTTCACGATTCATTTGTCCCTTGGATGGTGTGTAGTACTGAGCGAGTGTGGGTTTATTGAGCGGTTCCAATTGTTTACCAGTTAGTAGATAATATTCTTTCATTGCTTCATCAACATCGTTGAATGTTTGAACGGCATGGTTTTCACGCTGGAGTTGTTCGTTAATAAAATCGATCCTCTGGAGGCGTTTTTTAGCGTACTCGGCCTGTGCCTTTTGTAAGTTCTCAGCAGCGAGATCGTGCCGCTTCCTTTCTTCCTGTATTTCAGCCCCATCTCGTAGTTTCGAGAAGAGGAAATTACTCCCGGAAAATGCCAGGGCATTCACTAACGCCCCACCGACCATCATAGCTATCGTGGCCATCCCTATATTTATTTCATTATATTATCAGGTATGATCCCTTGTTTTACTAGGATGTCTTTTGTGGCCATCGCCATACCAAGGTTCATTATGAGCATACCCATATCCTGCAGGTTGAAATCTAGCTTGATAGTTGGTTGTTTAAGCACCATTTTAGTCAACCGAGCGTACCCTACAGCTAGACTGGCTACCACTGTGGCGTGGTATGCGTCGTTGACGAACGTTTTCCCCTCAGACATTATGTATATGATATAAAATATTAAAATTATAACATGATATGCGGGTCAATAGTGGGGCCTGCCGGCGGCGTGGGGGGCTCACTGTTGGGTGGTGGCTCACTGTGGGAGGGTACCCCCACGTATAACCATGTTATAACCACGGCAGCAGTTACGCCTACAGCCAACAACAGTCGGGTTGGGTTGGTCACTTTATGTTGGTTACACCACCGTTTTTTACCGGCAGCTACTCTCTTAGGATTCTTCTGCCTGGTTACTGTGGGGGTCACTTCCCTCACTGGGGTCACTGGTTCCTGTGAAGGGGTCTCCACCGTCACCTCGGGACTCACTGTTGGGGGTGGGGTCTCCTCCATCACTGTTGGGGGTACCTCCACTGGGGTTTCCTGTGCAGTATCCATCTATACTATTATTATTATTCTTTCTCTCAAATTGACAATGTTTTGCCGTGATAATCGCCGCCGTCACTGGAGCCAACAACATACCATATTTGTGGTACAGCCCGCAGCTGATAGAGCTCACGGCGTGTTCGATAAAAGGGTCTTTCTCGAGGTCTTCCCACAGGTAAAGTCGGCGCTCTGGTGGAATGGGAAAGAAGTATGATACAATACCGGTGTATATCTGGGTCATAGCCGATCCTATTGTCTTTGTCATTTCTGCTGTCGATTTCTTCGGCTGGCATTTTGTTAATTTTATCCGGAGTGTAGTCTCCAAAGTAATGTTTGGCTTTGCCGCCAACAGCCAACGCCACCAGTTTCTCTCGCTTGTCATCAGTGGGGCCTGCGGGCGGCGTGGGGGAACCCTCCAACGACAATTGTTCGAGCAATTCCTCACACTCCATCTTATAATATAGCAAGTAAGATTTAGTTTTAACTATATAATACCCGATGCAGACAAAACACAGAGAAATGAAGGTTAAGTTGCACACGACAAACACTTCAAATATCATAGCTTTGCTTAGCTTTGCTTAGCTTTGCTTAGCTTTGCTTAGCTTTAGCATACTATATATGCTACTGGTTGGTCGGTCTTTAGCACGAGCTTAGCGTGTTTAGTTTCAGCGAGCTGTTTCTTCACCCGTTCCCGTTCTAATTTACTCATCACATCGTTCTCTCTCAAACACTCTTCCTCGCGTCTGCTCCCTGAGGTCTTTCAACACCGAGTTGAACTTCTGCGTTAGCACCCAGACGCTGTGATTTGCATGCCGGCCGGAGAAGGCCAGGTACGATAGCATGTCTCTCTTTTTTGTTATCTCGCGATTAGCGCTGCAGTCGTCCAGTATAAACAGCGTCGGTTCCCCTTTAAATTTCTCGTGAAGAGCTTTCAACCAGTCCTGCAGGCGTGTTCCAGGGTCGATTTTGTGTACGTCCGGGTCCGTCATCACCCAAGGTCGCGCGTACGTTTTATTCATGCTCAGAGTAGGGCACATGATAACGATGTTATCGAACACATCCTTGTAGTAACCCTCCAACATATCCAACACGAAAACGGTCTTCCCACAGCCAGTCTGCCCGCATATGATAGCGCAGTGTGGGTCAGTGGGTAGTTGTGGGTACCCCCCACTAGTAGATGGCTTGCACAAATCTCCCATTATCTATATTAAGTTGCGCGTCCATAATAACGTACAGATATAATTTCAACTTACCAGCGGTTTGAGCCTTCTTAGTAATCTGGATGGTTATCCCTTCGCTGCCGTTATCTATACGGCGCCCGCTACCGTGCAGTTTATCATCATCCGTGGATCGCATGTCCAACCATAGGGCGTACTTGGTGGTCAGGTATTCACCGATCTGCACGGAGCCTAGGTCCAGGTCCTTTGTTATGTAGTCCCCCACTGGTAGCTTTTTTATCTCATCCCACTGCTGGTGTGGTCTCATGCCATGACTGAACAGCTGGTTGGGCACGCCCTCGATGGTCACTTCCACCTTTTCAATCTCGGGGTTGAAAAACTTCTCGCTGTCCCTCCGGAATGGATCGTAATCCTCCACGGGGACGACCAGGATACCTTTCATCGATCGCGCCGGCACGTTCAGGTTGATATTCCACACAGTGTCGCTCTTATCTCGCACGACTGATCTATGCCTCAGTACGCGATCGTACAGGATAGCCATCTTCCCAGAGTACTGGCTTCGAACCTGCCTGGCCAGCTCAGGGCTAGTGACCATGTCGAACTCCAGAGAGATGTTGTCTATGGTATAACTGGCCTCATCACCGTTCGGCGTACGCACTACTTTGCTATAGTCGTTAAACGTGAGCTCGTATTCGAGCCTATCACCCAGCGCGGCCTGGTAAAACGGCGCGTGTCCCGTGAGCAACTCGAAGTCGAGCGGCACGCAGAATCGATTCCCGTATGCTAGAGCGATGGCCTTTTCACCGTCCGATAGCTTGTCTTGCTGGTCTGTCGTGAAGACATACCCTATGCGCGCCCGGGTTGATTTGCTGATGCCCTGGTACACATCATTGACTCGTTCTCTCTCGCTTTTCCAGAGATCCTTGTAGCAGTGAAACACGTCGCTGTCGTCGATGCTCAGCACCTCGTTACCGCTGATCTTGACGGTCGTTTTCTTGATGATAGCTCGACCCACGTTCCGCACTAGCTCGCGTTTGTCGTTGTCGGAGGTCAACGTGATATTGAACGCCAGTCGAACAGTGCCTGGTACAATGAGGTCATTCTCACCAAGGTTTGGAAATCTAACCAGCAGAGTTTGATTCTGGTCTATCTTGCTGGGATTGTTGGTGATAGTCACCGACTGGCGCACGGCTCTGGCTCCTAATGGCTCTCTCAATTTTCTGAAAGGATCTAATTTTCTGCCGTACATTGTTATATAAAAGAAATATATTTTTAATACTAATGGATGAAGACATACCTATGGATGAGATGCCGGGCGCTAGTGCCCAGGCATTCGATGATGAGCAGGAGACCTCATTTACTAGTTCACCATTGAACCAAGAACTCTGGGAAACAACGGTAAATGATTATTACGAAAGTTTAAGAAGAGATAAAAACTACGTTGAACCACAGGGTCGATACCATAAGAATTTTTTTATTGATACAAAGGGTGTTCTACGCCTTAAGTCTGACCCAGGGGTTGACCTCTTTAACAAGAGCAATAAAAAACCACTGGCCTTGTCAACTCTAGCCAGCCGCCATGGTGTCGAATTTATTCGTAAAAATCTAAACATGAATGATTACGGTGGTGCAATACCTAAGGCCGTTAAAGAAGATCTGCAAGCTACCAGATCCCACCTCACCACTAGAGATGAAATGACACCACAGCGTGCTACAGAAGCCTCAGACAGCATAGAAAAACTGTTGAGCACCTACTGGGACAAACCGTTACCGGGGTTTGACTTTCCGGTAAGGGAACTGCGCGGCTTAGACGAAGCCGTGAAACGCGTGCGTGGAGAACTCGTGAACAACATGGGGAAACTGAACGAAATCGACGAGCACATCGCTAGGGAAAAAACCAAACTCAACGAAACTGAAAACGATGATATGAAGCGTCGTATCAATGAACGACTACGCGATTTAGAAGACGAGAGACGTACACGATTGGAATCCGCTTCCTCAAATCGTGAACAGCTTCGATCCCAGATCAGTCGTATTCGGGAAACAATCGATAGAATACTGAATGAGGATACAACTTTAGCCAACAGGATTCGGATATTGTTCCGGGAGCAAGGGATCACCATCGCCAGCATTCTAACTGCATTGGGTTTCATCATATCAACCCTGGTGGTGTCACTGACAGGGGGAACCCCTGTGGGGCCTGCCGGCGGCGGGGGAACTCCCACAGGTGGTGGTGTTAAAGACTGGATAAAAAACTCGGGGAAGGCCTAGCTAAACTGGCTGGTAAAGCCGCCGAAGCCCTTCCCGGCATCCTGGGTAGCATCGTCTCGTGGTTGTTGAGCGCTCTGTCTAAAACTGCCATGTGGCTCAGTCAAAACCTGTGGGCAGCCATCGTCGCCGTGGCGGGTCTGGTGTACGTAGCGGCTAAGAAATCTTTAACCAAATAAGTCCCAAAGTTACCCCACCAACCACTAGGGCTGTTTTATTATCAATATGCTGCTGATAGGGGGGTACCCCCACATGCACATGAGGGTGTGTGGGGGACACATGAACTTTAGGCTCCGGGGGTGGCGCCACTATACCCTTTTCACGTGGTGGGATGTGTGGGATATAGGTGGTGTTAATATCGGGGTTGATACCCAATTTTTGATCCTTCGTGGCTATGACTATTTTGTTGTTATAACCCACCACTTTTTTTACTCTCAGTTGCATATCACTCGGAGCCATGTACAACCCCACGCCGAACACGTAGTTGACTTTCGATCTGGCGTATTCTAACACGTTTTGGTAACGGTTGATGGCCCGCGGGAGATCAACTGGAGAATTGATAGCATCCTCAACGTTGGCAACGAACTGTTTCTGAGCGTCGAAAGCAGTTCCCTTACCGATGATGTTGGAACGCGTCATCGACTGAGCACCCAACAGCGCCCACACGTACGTTCGAATCGAGTCGTTCAACCTGACTATCCCGGCACGAGTGAATCCTTTCGACGTGTCCAGCATGAACATTTTCCACCCGTCTGCGGTTGACTGCTCCACTTTCTGGATTGTGAAAGCAACACCACCTTTAAAGTCCATACGATCATCCCTCCATTCATTACTCGACAAAGCAAAGTCCTGCCTAAGTATACCTCGTTTCAGTAAATCATCACTTGCATCTTTCACTGGTTTTGGCCCATATTTGGTAGGTTTAGGAACAATTTCATCTAATTCACGGAAAAAATTCTCAGGACTAAACATTTTTCGTTTCATAAAGTTTGTTAGTAAATCTTTCTTAAATGCTTTTACTGAGAGCCCATCGCTGTAAGGAATACCCAACCCGTGGTTCGGCCCCGGCAAACGCCAATCCGTCTTCGGATTTATTTCGAATTCATTGCAAATACGTTCGTAGACCCGTCTATCGTACGGGTTGTTTGTTGCGTCCCACGCTTTGTCCTGTGGGAGGGGGGCGCTGATCTCTTTAAGGATACGTCTGACCTGGTAGTACACGTGGAACTTGAACACAGACTGACTCAGCGGTCCACGCCGAGTGTCGGTCAATGTCACACCACACCCCGTTGTAGCGCACCACACAGCAAAGTTTAATTGATTCTGCCAGAACTGCATAGGGTTGTTGAACCACGCGTGGACTGCCTCAATGTTAGTCACCGAAAGCTTATACTTATCGAACACATCTAAAAGCTGGGCATTGAAATACAACTCAGGAGCAACCACGATCTTCATGGGGGAGAAATCTACATCCAGTTTAGGGTAAAACACACCAGGGGAATACATTTTAAAACTATTATATAATAAATATATATGTAATATGTACATAACACTTCCAGGAATAACGAGCGGTGAGGCCGTTCAGCTGACGCACGCGATCGATAACACGTCAGGTCAACTCGAAGTCGCACTCTGCGATATCACCTACCTACCGCAATGGACTAACATCAACATCAGCAACAATAAGCTGTTCGTCAGTGGGGCTCGCAGCCAGATAACTGACGGCTACTACAGCGTGTGCTCTCTAAACGACGAGGTCTTCAAACCCCTGGGAGCCGAACTCAAGATGAACGACTCAAACAGTACAGTGGTGTTAATCAACAACGGAAGAACCTCCTTGAGGCTCGGCCGACCATTAGCTAGGATACTCGGTATGTCTCCTGACGAGATAAAACCTACAACAACCGTCACAGGCACGAAGGTACCCGATCTAGTACCGTACCGAGAGCTGTACATTCATCTCGGTCAGGTGAGCACAACGTACAACATTCAAGGAGGTCACCCTTCCACTATACTGAGAGCAGTGCCGGTGAAAACTGAGAAATTCAACGACGGTAGAACCGAGTCGTTTTCACCACGGCAGTATAAGAGATTAACCCAGGGCAACATACCTGAGCTGACAATATCGGTGTTAGATATAAATCATAATCCTGTAAATATAGGATACCTCAGCTTAACGCTTCATGTAACATGACCAGCGCACAAGGGCCCGGAGTGAAAAAATGCGTCAATATCGGGATCTCCGACCTTGGAGACACGCGCGGTTTCGACGCTCCCGGAGTAGATGGTAAATCGTACGCCTTGCAACTGAAAAACAACATTTACAAACGCGTTGAAATCCCCTCCGGTGGAACCCTAAGTGATATAGTAGATACCACAAGAGCAACAGTCAACACTAAGTACACCCTTGTCAACACCGGTGATAATAATTGGGTAATATACCCATCGTTCGGAGGTAAACTGTTCGACTTAGACGATGTTGAGAGCACTACCGTCGCCCGAAACAAGCCATATATGCTCGTCTTCACCGAAGATGACAAGTGGGTGTTGTTACCCGATAACAACTGGTTTCTCAATATTAGACTCGTCTCTCCCTACGTGTTTACTGATAACAAAGACAACCACCTAAACAAAGTCGTGAACAATGGAACCCTGCTCGTGGCTTATGTCCCAACTCAGAGACGTAGCGTAGTCGTCAGCCCAGTCAACACTATAGCAGCCCACATGCTATCGAGTAAACCAGCCATACAAAACGTGAAATTGCAGTTGGTGTCTGAATTCGAAGGCGTGGTCAAGATACTAGAGAGTCTACCGGCAAACTCAACACTGATCATCAAAGTCTACCTAGGGGAACCATCGGTGAATGAGGTCGAGATCGTGAAGGGGATCAAACTCGGGTGGGTGAAACGACACCAGTATCAAGTTTGCAACGTTTACGTGCGGGTGGGTGTCGACTCCAAGACCAGTCTGCAGGGGGTCAACGTGATCGTGGAAAACAAGATATCACTAATCAATATCTTCCTGCCTGACAACATACACTTCATGGGTATGAAGTTAACCCCTGAATTATTATCAGAAAACCAGTTGGAAATTATATCGTAATAGTATAATAATGACCAGTCATCATCCCAACACTACGCTTAACGACCTGGGAGATACAGAGGGATTCGATCAGCCTGGTGAGGAAGATGAATTATACATCCTGCACTTCAAAGACAACGTGTACAGACGGGTGCCGTTACCAGATTTAAAAGAGCCCAAATGGCTGATCAACTTAACACTCGCCTCACCTTATATCACATTAGACGCAGATACGGGGTATACCACTAAGATTAGGAACAACGGTATCTGGCCCGGGGATTTCATTCCGGAGAGGGGATTACGCATGATAACTATTTGGGACAGGAAAAAAAATGGGTTAAATACTAGGTCAAACAATAAATTAACATTTAGTAATCCAAATGAAAGAATATTAATCCCTTTCACACTCATCATAGAAGTCTTCTTTGAGTTAGACAATGAAAACACCTCAAGAGTACACCAAATTTTACCCGGGGTGTCAATACACTGGTCTAAAGAACACATACACCAATATTGTCGTATTATTATACAACAGGAGACCACCTGGGGTTCTATAAACCGCTTAATAAACCTCAGTGGGGTTTTTATTACAACAGGAGAGTCTATTAACCTCTCACCTATTATCATTGGTAATAATCTAACCCTTGTAGACTTCAAATACATTGAAGGACTATTAACTGAAACCCAATTAAAATATCTTTCAAAATATATATTATAGGATGGGTCTGTACCCAGTCGTAGAGGAAGTAGCGAAGACGCTGGAAACCGTAGATGGGTTCCGCTTGAGGCAGTTATGTGATGTGAAACGCCAACTAGAACAAGACCGTGACACTCGGAAAGCACTATGTAAAAAGTACAATAGAGCTTTCAATATCGTGGACGGGGCTGACACTACCCTTATGGCAACCAGCATGGGACTAGGGGCGGCAGGCGTTGGGTTGTTAGCTACCATCGTGGCTGCACCTATAGTGCTAGGTATTGAAATAACGGCTGGGGTGACAGGGTTGGTAGGGTTGGCGCTTAAGTTAGTATCACGCAGACTTAATCGTAAGGCATTGAAACACGACGAGATCAGGGTTCTGGCCGAAGCAAAGCTGAACACAGTGAGTGAGCGAATTTCCACGGCACTCTCTGACAGTAAGATCTCAGAAGAGGAGTTTCGTTCAATCCTCTCTGAACTCAAAAAATATAACGGAATGAAACAAGATATTCGGTCCAAGTCTCGTAAGTCTGCTATCAGCGAGGACGAGAAAAAAAAGTACATAGAACAGGGGATACAAAAAGCCCAGCAAGCCTTTATTATGAACACCAAAGAGATCGTAGGCGGTTCACGTTAAACTGTTTCATCGATATAAACATAACATAGGGGAACACGAGGGCGATAGCCGTAAGCGAGCCACCGATCCTATATGGTCAGTCAAAACTTACAACATAGATAAAGTGGATATGAAAGCCGACGAACCTAACTTGTACTACTTGAGGGATGGGCCGGGTAGGAGATTTGTAAGAGAAGAATTATTGATCGTACCGTACGGCACAGTGTTACCTCCTACCAAGGCACAGTAATTACCGCCAACTTTTTTGTAGTAGGGGTAATAGTAGCAAGAGCTAAGGGCCCAACCAAAGCCTTATTTACTAAATAAGGCTTTGTAGAGACATTTCTTGAAAGTGGTCCAGAACCCCCATTACCTATACTACTCCTTCATTGGTCTGTACATTTTTCATGTTACAGAATGATGATCCTTTGCTGAGTGGCTCACCGTTCAAGGGGCGGTTGATGAGTTTGGATGGAGGAACATACGGCGGATTTCCTATCAAGTTTTTAGTTTTAGTGGTAAGTAAACATATTTTTACTTTTGTGAAATATCAATCCTCACTGCATAGCTCTCATTTGACTAAAAAGTTGAGGGATTTATAGAAGTTTCATGTAAAATGTGATGGTTAACATTGTCAGATGAAGGTTGTTTCAGTGTCTGCTTTATCTGATCAGATTCTCCATGTGTTGTGTTCCAGACACGGCTGTCAAAAATTCTTATGATTAAAAAAGACTGGATTAGACAGTTGCAGGATATGAACACGCAAGCGGAAAAACTGGTAAGTCTTTTTAGAATGAGCTTGTTTCATACTGAGAAGCAGAACATTTAAGCTGATGCATACCTGCATCTCTTTAACATTTTACACTTTGAGAAAATATGTTGAGAACCAAAGAATCAAAGGACGGTCACCTGAGTGTGGTATAGCTTCAGAGTTAAAAGTGGCTCATCAGTTGACAGTTATGCCTTAGATCCTGACAGGTGAAGTTGATTAAAAGATATTTGGCCATTTGATTTATTTTCTTATTTTTTTTTCAAGTTGAATTTCATGGAAGTGTCTCTGAATGACGTCTAACTAATTTCTTTGTTGTATGAAAACTATTTTTATGTTTGTTCCAATATTCACATTCATCATTGCCAAGGATTACACCACTGTCCCAGACCAGGCTATGTAGAGACTCCCAGACCCATGTTTGCTGTGTGTTTCAGAAGTCATATCAGCAGCCAATCACAGTGGAGTTTCAGAGGAAGTATGCTAACATTGTGTTGGAGCTGGAGAAACTCAACAAAGACTTGACGGAGTATCTGGTAGGGGTGCAGCAGTTCTGTCAGGAGGTACGTATCTGGAGGGGGTGTGGCAGTTCTGTCAGGAGGTATGTAGCTGGTAGGGTGTGGCAGTTCTTTCAGGAGGTATGTACCTGGTGGGGTGTGGCAGTTCCGTCAGGAGGTATGTAGCTGGTAGGGTGTGGCAGTTCTGTCAGGAGGTATGTAACTGGTAGGGTGTGGTAGTTTTGTCAAGAGGTATGTACTTTGGGGGTGCAACAGTTCTGTCAAGAGGTTTGTACCTGGAGGGGCTGCAGAAGGTTGTGGCAGTTTGTCAAGACACGTATTCGATGATGGGAATAAACATTTAAGTCATTACTTGAAATAGGACAAAATTGATGCAGTTACATGTGGCTGAATTGTTACTCACAGTGTTAGTTTTCTTCAAATAATTTTGGCAAAATGTTCTTGAATATGTTGTTTAGAGAAATTTACAGCAAACATTTTCTGCATCTGCTTCAGCTTGCCCCTGGATCTGGGATGATGCCCATTGACCAACCATCTGAGATACGAAAGAAGAGTGAAGAGGAAGCACAAGCCATGGTCAGCAGGATTTGTCAGGTCAGTGGAGAGGCTAGCCAGCCTCTACCGGTGTATCGTTGTCTGTAGCCAGACACATGTAGTGCAGGTGCCATGCCATCTCACACTTGCACCTCACCATAAGCAAGCATAGATAGGCTTTCAGGCCTGCTGTCCACTGAAGCATGTGACTGCTTGCAAGTTTACCCAGCACCCAGTTCAAAAAGTGGGTATTTGAGGTGCAGTCTGACAGGTGTACTAAGGGGTACAATGTCAACTGCATTCTTTCAACATGTTTTGGAATGGGTGATTTGTTGGTTTCTTGTTAAACGCAAACCTCAGCAATATTCCAGCTATATGGTGGCTCTCTGTAAAAAAATCAAATCTGGACTGATGGGATACAGTGACAGGTGTCAGCCAAGTCTGAACCTGACCATCGGATCACTTTAGTTGCCTTCATAACAAAGGTATTACTGAGCACCAGTTCTAACCCATATCTTCACAGGTCTGTTTTGGAATGGATTATACACCATACAGATTCAGACACTGAATACTGATGAAATACCTACCATTGTGGATGTGAAGGCTTAATTGTTGCCATGGATGTTGAGCACCATTGTATTGTCTATCGGGGATGGCAATTTTCCCCCTATTGGTGGATTTCTGTTGATTTTATATCAGATTCTCCCCCGAGCCCCTCTTTCTATGACAATAATAAGATTGCCGCTACTAATATATTTCCTGTTGCCATCCGTGGTCTATTAATACTATTGTCCTGTCTTGCATGATGAGAGCTGATGTATTTCCAGGGCGGTAATCACACATCTGTGGTATGTTTCTCACTAGTGAAGTGTTATTTCATGTTCCCCTGGCTCATTGTCATAAGAGCAATCTCAATGCAAATATATGTGGCATCAATCAGCAGTGTTTTGAAGACACAGTTTGTTAGAACATCGCTGACATTTAAATCCCTTGACAAAAAGCCTTGGAATATTTATTGTATGGAACTTATTTATTGTATGACTGCCTTTGACAGTTGTGTGTGAGTGATTGCTTCTTTCTAATTAATGCCCAGCAATATTATATGGCAAGTCTGTATATAATCAAGTCAATCCGGTTATCAGTAGTCAAATTGTTGGTTATGATTGTCCTTCAAATGTCTAGGATTAGGAAATGAATTTAAGAGACTAGGTCAAATGACCTAAAGTCTGACTGAACTAAACATGCTGCATGTGAAAGTCAAGCAGAAACTGTCCAGCACCTGTTGGTGTCTGTCTGGATTTGATCAACAGCAGGAGCATCGATCTATGCAATTGAGATACGATGACATATGTCTACTAAGTCAATAAGTCTGGCGCCCTGACCCTGTTAGTCACCTCTTATGACAAGCACAGGTTGTTGGAGACTAATTCTAACCCAGATCTTCACAGTTGTGTGTATGTGAGGGGAATATTGTGCTACTATAACCATGTTTGGAAGCTATGCTGTTAACACCATCAACTACTATAAACATATACTGGTGTCATCAGGCTCTGGAAAACCTGTTCTGTGAAGTCACAGGGTTTCTTATTATTTAAGAAGTCCATCAATTTGACAGAGACACATTACTGCCCATTTAACATTTATGTATTTCTGACTGTGCCAAACAATGATTAAATGATCCAGACCAGGTGGCTTGCATGAAGATATTTCTTCCCAACTCTTGAGGGAATCATGAATCAATGTCTTAATACATCGTGTGGTAAAAAAAAACTTGTGTTTGAGATTGCTCTTATAGTTTGACCTGCTTAAAAGGTTTTTCATGTCAGTTTTTTAATTATATTTGTCGTATTTTGTTGATCTTCTATTTTTTCTGCAAGGTTGTTTTAACCATTTCATAATTCCTTGTTACCGTTATTTACTGTTCCAAGATTGGCTATTATAATGATAGTGAAGTAACTGACATTTGAGCTTACCAAGGAAAACATGTCAGAAATCTGTGTTTAAAATCACTCACTGAGGTAACATATGATCCATTCTAGACATGCCATTGATCATGTTTGATCTCCTGAAGATAAGAAAAGCAACTCTTAGACAACAAAACATTATGTTTTCAGAGTATGTTCCACAATAAAAAGACGGCCAAGAATGAGAGGATACTGAGTTTAGTGGCCAACCTGACAGCCCTCATGTTACAAGTCAGGGTGAGTATGGAGACTAACAATCTCATCACTGCTGGAGTCACTAGCTATAGAATCGAGGAGTGAGAGAGTGAGTATAGTTATACGCCAACCTGACAGCCCTCATGTTAAAAGTCAGGGTGAGTATCTAGACTAACAATCTCATCACTGCTGGAGTCACTAGCTATAGAATCGAGGAGTGAGAGAGTGAGTATAGTTATACGCCAACCTGACAGCCCTCATGTTAAAAGTCAGGGTGAGTATCTAGACTAACAATCTCATCACTGCTGGAGTCACTAGCTATAGAATCGAGGAGTGAGAGAGTGAGTATAGTTATACGCCAACCTGACAGCCCTCATGTTAAAAGTCAGGGTGAGTATCTAGACTAACAATCTCATCACTGCTGGAGTCACTAGCTATAGAATCGAGGAGTGAGAGAGTGAGTATAGTTATACGCCAACCTGACAGCCCTCATGTTACAAGTCAGGGTGAGTATCTAGACTAACAATCTCATCACTGCTGGAGTCACTAGCTATAGAATCGAGGAGTGAGAGAGTGAGTATAGTTATACGCCAACCTGACAGCCCTCATGTTAAAAGTCAGGGTGAGTATGGAGACTAACAATCTCATCACTGCTGGAGTCACAAGCTATAGAATCGAGGAGAGAGAGAGTGAGTATAGTTATACGCCAACCTGACAGCCCTCATGTTACAAGTCAGGGTGAGTATCTAGACTAACAATCTCATCACTGCTGGAGTCACTAGCTATAGAGTCGAGGAGTGAGAGAGTGAGTATAGTTATACGCCAACCTGACAGCCCTCATGTTACAAGTCAGGGTGAGTATGGAGACTAACAATCTCATCACTGCTGGAGTCACTAGCTATAGAGTCGAGGAGTGAGATAGGGAGTATAGTTTCACTCCACTTTTAGCAGTATTCCAGCAATATCATGGCAGGGGACACCTGATATTAGTTCTGCACATTGTAACCACATGGAGAATTGAACCTAATTTCAATTAATCTATTGCAGAAAACAAATGACGGTGTCTGTGACCTAAATTAAGAATCCTCACACAGGGCTAACTGACAGGCTGCTCTTTTGACGTGTCAGCCCCCTACGTTAAGACAAAAGTTACTAGAAAAACAAATGATGAACAGTTTGGTGACGGTTTATGTTCGGGTTAAATATCTTCTCTAGATCAATTTAATTACATCTGTGATTCTCTTATACTATACAAGGCACTATGACCGTCTCATTTCTACTATCAACGGATGTTTAGATCAGTACATTCAGCTGAAGCTGACTAGTCATGCAACATTCCACGATTGCATTGTGGGAATGTAAACATTGCAAACATTACCATGTCTGTGTAAAAGCAGTTTACTGTGGGAGGCTGTACGAGGTGATGGCAACTGACATCCATCATGACGTCGGTTACATTGTGATGTAATGCAAAAAAGTTCGATTACGAGGAGGCAGGCTGGAATGGCGTAGTGACGTCAACACATTGTGTCGTAATGCAAAAAGTGCACATTATTGTCTGATGAGGTATTGTCATCGCCTTTGATCTTTCACCAAAGCATCTTAGCATGATGATTAACATATCTGTTTGTGTCAGATTATATACAAATTATGGGAGAATAGGGAGATAATAAGATTTGCTATGTAGTTCTCATATCAAGAAATTTGTTTGAATTACACCAGATAAGCAGGGTTTTACTGTACACAGATGCATTGAACTGTCTGTTTCTTGAACAAGATATAAAAACTATGAAGCTTCCCAACCAATGTTTTAGAAATGGTAATCTGGTAATTATATATCCTCATTCATTCCTTGCAGACATTCTCTGAGAATGATTTCAACTCATTTGAGTTCAAATCTCTACAAGACAGTTTACAAGATATCAAGGTTACACTGGACGGAAATAACATAAAGTAAGTATCAGTACTATTGTGAACATTTAGAGAATAACCTGTGAGTGATAGGATGCTATGTCCTGTAGTTAATTGTATTTGTATAAAATTTGTATAAAATTTCATGATTATCTTTCATCATTCATCAAGTTTAGAATGAGTGATCATGAGTGTCAGTCCATTTGAAGATCAGTGATTATCTCCAAATCTAGTGGACAGATGTGTGGATGCATGGAAAAAATTACCTTGGACACCAGTAACTATGTTATATTCCCTTGACCATGAAGGATTTCTTAGTCCCACAAGTGGGAGGCAGGTACATAATTTATATGGTTGATATTAGCTGTTATTCCAATTTGTATTTCATTATCTTACTTTTACAAGTCTGCTCAGCTTTATGTTGGCTCTATGTTTCATATGACTCTGACAGCTTGAAAAATTGATCATCGTATTTACAGCTATATGTTGACATGATGTCACACTGCTACAAACATGCACTACTAACATTGATAACAGTGCAGCAGATGATTTGAACTAGCCATTCAGATTGAAGCAATAGCTGTTAAGTTCAGTGTATCCATTCCTAGCTTTGAACCTTGCAGTAATGATTGTTTTCTCCAAGATTTCCTGGATTTGTTTGTTTGAATAACCTCATCAAATTTTTACTCCACTTAATATAAGTCATTTGAGCTTATGTCATGCTTGTGGGACGTCCATTTTTGTCTCAGAAATTAATAAGGCAGTTTCAGCGAAGCATCACATGCTATTTCCGTCATGGCATTCTTTTTGAACAGTATTTATGGACATTACTTGGCTGCTTGTGTTGAAAATGTGCGGAAATATGGCGCATGAAGGGCTAAACATTGTGCTCAGATATTAAATATTAACCTTGATTTGACATTGCACTTCAGTCATTCTTATGATGCCCAGTGATAATTTTGTCGGAATTGTTCCAGTCTGAACAAGTTTTTATTGGACATCTGTTTCAGCCTAGCAGCCCAAGTAAGACTGAGTCAATAATGTGAAATATCAGATTCTTTATCCACGTTGGCAGAAATGGTTAAAGACATTTCTTCATTCAGTGTCTTTATTGTTGCAGCTCTTTCCAGAACAACGTGGAGATCCACATCAATCACATTCAGAGCGGGCTGTCACAGATGGGCAACCTGCATCGTTTTGCTGCCACCTCCTACCCAGCCTGATCCCCCTCTCCCCTACACCTCACTCTCTCATGGTGCTCATAATGGACACTGGGTGTCCTTGCCTACATCCTCTGCTGATTCCCCTGTTGATGGTGATGAAGGACCATGTTGATGTACAGATTGGTCTTGGTTAGATACTAGGTGCTCCTTTCACATCAACTTTTACCAAGGTTAACCTAACTCCTATTCTTTAACATTGCACTGAGGTTACCTTTGTGACTTACGATCACCTTAGTGTATTTAACTTTGCAATAAGGTTACCTTATTGACTTACGATCACCTTAGTGCTTTGTGAAAGGAGGCTGCAGCGTTTGCTCCACACAGAAGTGGGTGTCCAGTACGCACAAAGGCATGGAATGGACATAGAAGAAAATAATATGTGCCAAGTATGCACAATAATATAATAGTCACTGTACTGAATTCTTAACAAATGTGTAATATCTGTAATTAAATTATTAGGTCTTACAGTTATGTGCTGTACCCCATTTCCTTAGTCATCAGGACCATCATACAGTGAGGACACTTAAGTTAGTATATATTCTTGTGAAACCCTTGTCTTGAAGGTCAAGGTCAAACAGTACTGCTGGGAAGTGGAATGGATACCATTGGATGCAGATTGTAGATCATTGTGGCCTTGTTGTGGGTTAATGAACAGCCTTTCATATCCGTAATACTAAGAAGGCAAACCCCGATTCCTTGAATCAAACAATATAACATGGTAAAAAATATTCCCTTATTGGGATTAAAATGTTCCCAAATCTTGATAACATGTAGCATGATGGTATGGTTAGTACATCACTGATAAATGATGGACAATAAAGAGCCTTTAATGCATAGTTTTACATCATTGAATGTAACTTTACAAAACCTATGAATTAAGGGAAATGACACTTAATAATTTTCCTTTTCCTTGAACTGTGCTCTTTGTTTGTAATTTTTGTTGAATCCCTGTCGACAAAGTGGTCTGTTAAAAATGAGAAGTAGTGATGCCAATATATGGTTGCCAGAGAGCATGGATCTGTTAGCCACACATGACTTTAGACAGTTGTGCCATCATTCATCAGAAGGCCGAGCCAAACAAAATCACAAACCATACTGTGCCAAAATCTTGTGTGTCTACTGTCCCAAATGTAACTCAGATTATCAGTTCAGGTGGATGCTAATATCATTATTTTCCCACTGGAATGAGATTTTACTTTTCTCCAAGACTGTTGTATAAACCTTGGTGTAATTCTGTAACACCGGAGGTTTTAATCACAGTATTCAGTGAGTAACTGTTGTTTGATATTGTGAGTGTTTAAATCAATTTCAGTTGCAATTTTTCCAAAAGGAGCTGCAAATACACTCCCAGATTTAAAGCAGGAGAATATGTCAGAAGATGTTTTATGCCACTGGTAAATGGTGTTAAAGGGTACATTCTTACTGGCAGAAGATTCGAATCCCTTTCTGGGGTGTTTCTATTCAAAAGACGTCAATAATCACTTCCAATGAGTATAAACAATACAATAGAATGTGTTAAGTTTTATTTCCACCAGTAAACATATTGTTTCTTTGTATGCTCGGTTGTTTCTAACTCAGTGGGTAGTATTGAGTGTAAGAAGGTGATTAACATCAACTGAGAGCTTCAACAAAGTACAACAAGCTAACATAAGTTGACTACAAGTGTAGCCAACATTTAGATAATGGCTATGTTTCCTGAAAAGCTATCATCATTCATATAATAGCTCAAGTTGCCCTGCGGTACCTAAAGTGATTCAGATCTTAGCCGCTGGTATTCCTAACTTAGCTAACATCCAGGTCAAAGCTACTGGCTAGCGACCAGTATTCGTTGTGCTTGTGAAGACGGTTTGATTTGTAATTTCATAGTATTTCACACATTAACACATCATTAAAGTGATAGGCCTCATGAGTTTAAATCAAACTGTCTTTACTGGTGCTACAGCCAGGTGTTGTGATAACTGGTACGGGGCAATAACTTCTTGCTTGCTAGTACAGTTGTTCTGATGTAACAAACAGCTCTCCGATACTAACAGCAAATGTTACTAAAGTATTTTATCATATTAATGTTGCTAATGACATTCAAGACTGAACTACAGTTGTGTTTACTCAGTTACATAAATTAGATACAAACAAAATATCTGTTCCTCATGTTTAGCTTACATTATTATCCTACCATCTTGATATCCTGCTTTGGGAGAAGGACTTGATGTGTGAGATGTATCCATTTGTTTGTTTCCTGGGGGGATGTGTGTGAGGATGAGGGTATGAATGACAAATACAGAGGCTGAAGAAACATGTAACCATTACCTCTATCAAGAGATGTGTTGAGAAAACATTAATCTGTATTTTGGTAACTCACCAAGTTCCTCTATCTTTACAACTTCTTTTAATGCCTCTCAAAGAGGTTAAGTGTAATGTTGCTATTATTCTTATATCTCATAGTCAAGGTGATGATATAACTGTTATTAGAAGTACCAATATACATCATTTCATCAGCAGGATACTGTTTCATGAAGCTATCATAGAGCTATGACTGTCGTACCTCCTATACTTTAACATAGACTTAAGACAGTAGTAGCACTATGATAGCTTTGTAAAATGGGGACTTCATCTTCTATGATAGACCTAAAATGCTTCCATTGGTTTGTGTTTCCCATTTCGGCAATACAGTTAACAGGTGCATCTCATGTTGTCCAAGACAATATGTATGGTGATATGGAGTCATTTGTTGATATCTGTTACTGTGGGATAGCGTGGTATCATGGGAAAATTGGAAATTGTTTTCACTCATTTTATTTTTTCTCTTTTATCATGGTACGCCTGTGTTCTCATTTGCATTGATAAGCCTTTTTCCTCCTCTTCATTTTGATAAATCCATTTTCCGATCAATCTTGACAGGTCCATTTTATCATTTATCATGGCAAACGTTTTCTTGTCTATTTTGATAAACGTGTTCCTGTTAGTCATAATACTTTGTTTTCTATAGGTTCTCTTTATTACTTTCTTTGTCAGCAAATTGACAGCTCTAATATTTTCTTAAGGTCACATTATATGTGAAAATTAGTGATGTTTTTTCCTTACAGGTCTGTACCAATATTATATTTGGTGAAAAACCTCTTTTGAATTCTGTTATGTTAATGAATACCCTGATATGTATAAATTTATCTGAATATGTGTGTAAACTGTACATAGGGCATAGAGTGTCACAATATCATCATTTGTGACTATAAATAAAGTTGTACATAGTCATCACGTGTCTGCTGTTTTGTCTGCCATGGAATCAGTGACAGTGTGCCAGTTCCTGACAAGCACGAAGATCCAGGTTAGAACTGGTGTTCAGCAAGTCGTGTATATTATAAGAGGCGACTAACTGGAGCAGGTGGCCAAACCTGCGTAGAATCGACTGTTGATCATTCGATTATTACAGACCACTGCCATCTGCTAGAATATTGTTGAGTGCTGTGAAAAACTAAACTCACTCACTCAGTCCTGACCTAGTTCTTAATGTATTGGATGGATGGAACATGATGGTTCAATTCTGGACCACGTTACACCAAATTATGGTACTTGTTGTGTCTCTGCCTGATGTTAGACATTAAGGGATGAAACAAAGGACTGGTAATGTGGTCAGCTCAGAGTTGCCAGGAAAGAAAACCTTCCAGTGTGTCAATGAAAGGCTCACAGAATACTGTGGTTGAGCAGGTAATCATGGAACAGAGGAGCATAAAATCAGAGTGTGCTTGCATTAAAAAATATATCATTTAACCTTACCTCATGCCACCTCAGGGGAATATGTTTTATGATCATCGGAATCTGGTGTCTTGATAAGGGAGTCCGGATCGGTTGATCACTGAGTGAGTTATGGTTTATACCACTTTCAGCTATAGTCCAGTAATGTCAGGGCAGGAGACACCAGAATTAGGCTTCACACAATGTGCCCAGTTTTGGAATCGAACCTGGGTCTTCACTTTCCCCGCTAGACAACACCCCTGCCTAGTCAGGATCAGTAATTTGATGGGTCAAACTTCATGGTTCTGACAGTCAGGATTGTCAATGCATCCCACTGATTTAAAAATGTCATGAATAAAAATTGTGTTTATTGCACTGAGCAACATTTCTAAACTAAGTTGCATGCTTCATTATTGACTCAATGATCAAGCAATCACCTACTGGTTTGTCTGATCTCAGATCTATATAACAAGCATAAAACATTCACTGTAGCAAGGGGGATTCCCGAGGAAGAGATTCCAGTCATGAGAAAGGAGACGTTGGAGTAGACAAGTGTCATGTGCTGCAGTCTTATTTGGACTGATCTGAAGACAATAACTGATATTACAAGATCTACCCGTGAAGAGCCGGTTCGGGATTTATCTTCAGCAACTTATGCTTGTCTTAAACGGAGACTAACGGGATCGGGTGTCCGGCTCACTGACCGGCTTGGAACTTCTCATTGTATATCAACTGGGTAGACCGATGCTGTTGATCACGGGATTGTCTTGCCCAGCCCAGGCTTGGTTATTTACAGACTGCAACCATATAGTGGAATGTTGCTGAGTGTGGCAATATAACCAGGGAGACTATATAGAGAGTTGTAGATTATCTCAGATATAACTATATGGAATCTGGTTCTTGACGGCCTTGCAGCATTACCAGTCACACAATGAGGTCACGCGCTATCAGCAGATTGAACTGCGTGGAATGTTGCATGTTGTACAAAATCCTGCTTTAAAGAAATAGTCCAGTGTAAGATCAGTGTGCATCTCACGCACAGGGGGATACTGCCATTCCTACAATACGTTTTGAAAAACTTGGATTCCCTACATTTTACATCAAATATGAGAGTGTATTAAGGCCACGGTCTAAAATATTTTTTTTTAAAATATCATCATATAAATTGCTCACATCTACGTATTAATCCATAGATAATAATCTCGTCTTCGTAGAAGATGCATTCATCTCCTTATGTGATATCCTAATCGTGTTGTTACTGAGACCATTATGACACCTTACAGTTCAAACAAACGGTGGACAGATTTTTTTTCATGATGGTATATAATTGTTTTGGCAAATGATATTCTTTTTCATTTGGCCTTTTCTGTATATGAAACCATGTATATGTATCAGCGGTAAAATGAAAATATACACTCCTTCACCAAAATTTCGACACATTTAATGCAGAGTTCTTCTGTTGAATTTTCTGATCGTACCTCAGTATAGTGAGTTGATATTTATCGACACATAACCTCATTAAAAACCTCGTTATTGCCCTTAAGTATCACATCTGGCATCTTAGAAGCATCCGAGAGCTTTATTGTTAGAGCAGTTCAGAGCAAATGGATACTTTATTACACTATACATGGGGGAAGGGCGAACTGTATATCTTGAGTAATAGACATACAAAGCATGTTTTACGGAAATCTCCAAATGAGATGTGGAGATTTGCAAACACTCCAAATTTGACCAATGTGCTATGCTTTCAATCAAATGCAATTCAGTCATTCAACCAAAATGGTGTCAATTGATGTCTGTCCATGTCGCCAACATACACACGGTAACAGACACTTAAAATAAACAAGAAACTGCTTTGGGGGTCTTTAACTTTTGTTTAGGCAAGGCTGACTATAAAACAACTGTTTCATTACTGTTTGTCATCAGTGCCAGAGTACTTCACTGTATGTTCCAACATCTCCTTGAAAGTGCCCATTAAGCGAACAAAAATGCATTTACCTTGAGTATAAATGAGATCACAACATTTAAGTTGATGTATGGTTATTAAATTTTAGGACGTTCCCACACTTTTTGTTTGTAGTATACACAGCAAAGCGGACATTACTTCACAGAGTTCTTCACGTGCTCCATATGGACACATGGTGGATTTTTACGTTTGTCTGTTGTTGATAAAACAGACAATTTTAATATAGCCCTACGTACGTTCAAATTCTAGTGTTGCCTCCATAAAGTGTTGCAAGGTACAGCATGTATTGCTTTATAGCCTTTAGAATTATAGTGAAATTGCCATTTGTGAACTTTTACAGTGATCTTAATGGTATTATTTCGTGTTTATGCTTATAATGAGAATTTGGCATTACTGATCATGTCGTTTGTTTGGGAGTGAACTAAACTTTAGTATTATGTGAAATCTTGACACAGTTATTGTTTTGACTGATTATGGTGTATGTTTTATATAAACACATTTGGAATGGAACATTTATTTTCCGTGTAAGTTTTTCATCAGACACGAATGTTTTCACTTTACAGTATCTGATTACAAAGGCTCGAGGCAAACAAAGTTTATTGTGCTTCAACAGAATACATACCCCTCTTTAATTGGACAAATGTTTAACTGACCTATCATGATAGGAAGAGATTAAATTTGAAGTATGTCATAATTCTTATCTCCGTACGAGAAGATGTCGAAGGTACATTTAGAGGTGCCATATCTCGAAAACCAAAAGTATCTTTGAGTGGAATTTTTGTTTTAAATAGGTTGGATGTTTATTTTCTAGAAATAAATGTCATTTTAGTAATATTAGATATTTTATTTTTGGTGTCTCTGTAACCCCAAATGGGTCATTTATGCTGAAATGACGGAATTTCGTGTTTCGGATTGACTCCATTTTTCGTATTTGTTCAACCGATTCCGCAATTTATATATACTCAAGCTCCACAACAGCACGTTTGTTAAGGTTTGGCTGTTGGGAGTTGCGAACGACCTGTCATGGGTCAGTCAATTTTTTGGGGAGAGGCACAGTCAGTGGTCGTTGCGAAAACATGAAAAAAGGCGTTCCCACGGAAAATTTGTGTGGCTACTTGTGTCATATAGCTGACGGAGATTGTCGGGACAGAATCGCTTTTCCCTGCTTGCTATCAACCTTCCTGATACGTTACCCTCGGTGGCATTCAATTGAGTCGGCCAGCCCATGTGTGAGCCATATGTCAGAAGTCCGAAATGATGACGTTTGACGGTTTGGAGTGAGTTGAACAGTAGCCGCTTGTCTCACAGAAGAACACACGCCTGACGCTTACGGGATTCCGTATAATTTGTTGACTTTTGTTTTAAAGTTGATGGATGGCCAACAGGAGGCTGTTTTCATCCTCGCACATTCTTCTACTGTGCTTGGCTCTAACGCTGGTGTTTTGTTTCTACCTTGCCCGATATCCGTTACCAGATTCAACACAGTGCCAATGTCCACCCAAAGAGAGCGACTCCGTGCAGACGGATGTTCGAACTGTCCAGACACCAGCTACAGTTGACCGGTTTAAATCCAATCACACCCTGGCGGTTGTTGTGCCTCTGAGAGACAGGTTTGAAGAATTGATGGAATTTGTACCTCACATGCATACTTTCCTTAACAATCAAAACGTTCGTCACAAAATTTATGTTGTGAACCAGGTTGATAATTTTCGGTTTAACCGAGCATCCCTTATCAATGTTGGTTTTCGCGAAAGCAGTGAAGTCTGTGATTACATTGCCATGCATGATGTGGATCTGTTGCCGCTAAACCCAGCTCTCAGCTACTCCTATCCAGAAAATGGACCTTTTCACATTGCTGCACCTAATCTCCATCCTCTATATCACTATAAAACATTCGTAGGTGGAATACTTCTCTTGAAATCATCTGATTTCAAATTGTTGAATGGCTTATCAAACCGATACTGGGGTTGGGGCCGTGAGGATGATGAATTCTATGTCAGAATGAGGAAAGCTGGGATTATTGTTCAGAGACCTCAAAATATTACAACAGGAAACAAAACCTTCAGACATGTCCATGACAGGAAGAGAAGGCCCAGGGACAACAAGCGTTACTTTGACCAACGGAACAAGACAAGAAGGCTGGACAGGGAGACTGGGATGTCAACAGTTCAGTATAACATCGCCAGTAGAAGAGAACTGACTATAGACAATGCTCCAGTGACCATACTAAATGTGAAATTAATATGTGATGTCCAGTCAACTCCATGGTGCTTACAGCCTGAAGATCATGAATGGTATTTACAAAACTATTCACAGAACAATGTTCAATAAGTTATGTTTGTAAGTTAAGCCATTATGCTTTGTTGATGTTTTAATAGCTATACTTGTGGAAATGTCTCCAAGGGCAACAATATTAATCATGTTTATCAACCTCATGCCTCATTTATCCAGGCTGTGCAGATTATGAATATATCAAGTATTAATAATGTTATTTATGCCAATTTTCAGACCTGTATATATCACATCTTTAAGGTTCTCCCAGGAAAGCTTACATACTCAAATTAACCTTGTAAAACATGTTAAAATAGTCATTCTATAATATGCCTCTCTTTATCATTGTAGCTTATTCAAAGATGCATACAGACTCCTTGAAGATAACGATAGGGTCATTTTTTTAAATATGTATTATTTTTGTTGAAGTTTTAGAAACTGACTGGGTAGGGAGGGTTGGATTTATTTTTCTATTGTATTTCCTTAGTAGGTTACAGACCATTTATGCTGTACTTGATTTTAATGTACCACTTGACCCTTTTGGTCGCACGCTTTTCTGCTTGAATTATACTCCCCAGGGAGTAGAGACTAAAATCAAATGTATGTTGATGCACCTATCATGGTTGAAGTTCATTTGAGAAGTTCTTAATTGGAAAGTCTACAGATTCTAATAACCCTTATTCATGATAATAAATAAGGAGACTGGTCCTTCAACCATGTCTTATGTTTGAGTGCGATAGTGATAGGAACACTATGAATAGCCGGTTAGAAATTTTATGATCTTGTGCCAAAACATGATTTGAATTTTAAAGGTAGTTTTTAATAGTGCTAACAAATATGTTATTTGTATTAGGGGCAGGTGCAATTTTAGGCATAGATTGGTAAAATGCAACAAGGAATATATTTTAATAGGTGTAACTATACTGGTGTACTCTACATTTTATGTTGTGTACAGTTACTAGTATTCCATGGTAACATTTTCAGTATCATGTAGTATCTTTCATTGCTTGTAAACAAAACCTACATCAGGAGTATGGAAACTCAAAAACATTTTAACAGTGTGAAGATGTGTCACAAATTTCATTTTACCAAAACCTTTTGTTTATCAAATTATCATGTTTAAGAGCTTTAATGAATCTTCCAATTTTGACATGTTTTATTGATGAAGATATATTTTATGAGAATGATAATAAAACATGTTTTATAAAATTCCCTAGTTTGTCATGCTTGTATGTATTATTGATAGCTAGGATGTGTCCTGAGGGTCACACGTTTGTTTGTTTATACAGATTGGGCTATTTATAGCATTACACAACTCTCAGCATGTTAATGTAAACCATATACTGAACAGCAAAATAAATGCAAGTCATTTATTCTATAGAAAATACAGTCGGTTATATAATTGTTCACACTGAACAGCTTTCACATTCAAATTGATCTCAGTCCATCAAATGGATATACCCCTGAACTCGAAAAGTGACGCTTTCGTAGTAGCCACCTTGAGCTTGCATTCAGGCTGTGTAATGTCGCGTCATTGAGTTCGCGAGAGTCTGAAAGAATGCTTTAGGCAAATGGTTCTACTCTTGACACCAATCAAATGTTTTATTTGGATGTCATTGGCATGACATCATCTTATCTGAGTTCATTATGTCTCTTTACTGTGAACGCTAACTCTTATGGTTTGTTTTGCTGTTTAGTATACATGTGTTTTATGGTTGTATAATATTTGTGTAACTTCTCTGAAGAAGACACATGTGCCCCAGCATCTGATGAGTTGAGTTTGCTCTGCAGAGTTGCATCCCTTTGGCACACCAGGAACCTTTGATTGTTGGTTTGAATCTGAATGCCCTTGTGCTTGTCAGCACAATGTTCTTTGTTTTTACCAAAGTGGAAATGTCTCACCTGCATCACATCAGACTTTCCTCCCTCTTAAACCTGACATGCTGTGATGTAACTGGGTCAGTATTCTTAAAGAAACCAGGATTTTTTCTTCAGGCAAACCTGAACTGAAGTTTTGAAATCAGACTTAGCTTACAAACTTTCTGGTGACAAAGCTCCTCCATGTGATGAGTGTCTTTAGTGTGGCATCTAGTGAGTGTTTAACTTTTATGAATGGCTGTGCGGCAGCATCTGGCATTTTGAGGCTGGCGACGAATCTAATGCCATAAATATACTGTCCTAGTAATTTTACGTTATTGTTGTCAACAAGTCTTTCCCTCCTTTGGCGAAACAAGTGACAACCCAGTGTTATGGCTGCCATGTTGTTTACTGACTAAAATCAAACACCTCCTAGTTCAGCCTGCCCCTCCCTATTCTTAAGATTTAGTCATAAACTGCCAAAACCTAAGCCTTAGTTACTTGATATACAAGACTTAAAGTCTTAAAATTTAAGTCTGAAAAAGTAAAAAACTTGAATTTTGTTACATGTTAATTTTTTTTACATAGACACTGCCTCTGAAATACTGTTCCTACTCACTCCTCTTTTTTGTAAGGATAAGAACAACCTTCATATAAATTCAAGTAATTGTTTACATTTTGAGTATGTCTTTAATTATTTATAGTTTTCCTGTTTTCGTCCCAACACATTAAGTTGCTTTAAGATAACTTTAAAAGTTGCGATTTAAAATGTTCATTTATGTTGGAGTGTTATAATGGATTAATGTGTTTATGGGAGTGTTATAATAGATTTTCAACAGGGCTTATAGCGTTTGACATAATGTGTTTCTGTTAAATGCCACAGTGAAAGCAGAGAATAAATTTATTTAATGTAAGTTGACAGAACAAAAATAAAACTGCTTTTGAGCTGTTTCTTCTTTTTTATATATTTTGTTTTCATGGTGATTTGATTCATTAAACAGTTAAGCAAACAATTAGTCTACTTGATGTTATGAGAAATCTCTGATACGTGCTTACAAGCATATGACTTGTATGAGACAATGATATTGTGACAGTGTAAACTATATATTTGATCAGATCTTCTGGTTAAGTACACATCTGACTTAAGGATCAGTTTGGGGCAAGAGGGAAAGATTATCAATTTCATTATGAACACAGAGTAGTGTATGATTACTTGTGTACTCAAATTTACTCAGGTGATCTGAGAATCTGAAGAAGAAATAATCATTGTAAGACATTTGAGGTCATAGTATATCACAATGCCAGGAAAGCTGAACTAACTGCATGTTTAGTCATGGATGTATGAATGTGTAACTGAATACTAGTACCACTATCTTGCATAGCTGTCAAGTTCATAACATGCTTGGAGAATCTGTGATAAGAGTTGTCAACCAGTCAGCTTTCAGATGTTGTCTAAAGATCCTGAACATAATACCCGTCTTAATGTCATCGCAACGCAGTGGAACCTCTTCATTTCAGTTTTGCAAATTCCAGAGGAAGAGAGAGCTGAAGACTCTCGTTCATAGCTTTCATTTAAGTGAATTTAAACCATTAGTTACCATATATTTTTCAGCTCACAAACGCTTAAACGATGGAAACTAAAACATTTGAGCATTATATCATTTTGTATCGATGGGGGTTTTGTCGCATGAAATCTTACGATGCGTCGATATCTTTTAAATCTTACGGTTACAGACACGCCTTTACACATGCACTTCAGCTCCCCGTACATAAAATTTTCTGAGATTATGTCATGCCATGCCCGTTATGTAGCTCATGAATCTCTGAAAACTGACCACTGAATCCAAACTTCACATACTTGTTACCCCCGGAAATAAATTCAATTGATTTTAAATCTGAATTTCAATATGGCTGCCACGAAAGCCATATTGAAAAACCTATGTGTGGCCATTTTGTATCCACTTGTGCAATGGATAGACATGGTTTATTTTTAGCTAGTTCTGGGCTACATGTTTGTTACAATATTTTCATTTGGCCATAATAGAGTCATCTGACGATGGCACTCAAATTTAGTAGGGAGTTTTGTATATACTGTATTGATAAAAACAAAAAGCAGTGGAACTTTATATGTATTAGTTGTGGGATTCAATACGTTTCGGGAAGTTTTGGTTGCACCGTGTGTGTTGTTCAGTCTGAGGTTAGCAAATACATAAATGACCAAAAGCTGACATTCGTTTTGTTTTAAAATATTTTACAGTTCATTTGGTCGGGAAATGATTCTCCACTAGACACTAGGTTGGTCAGAAAATACTTTGAAACCAGCGAGTTGAAGGTTCTCTCACGTTATGAGTGTGAGTGAGTTTAGTTTTACACCGCACTCAGCAATATTCCAGCTATATGGCGGCGATCTGTAAATATTCGAGTCTGGACCAGACAATCCGGTGATCATCGATCTGCGCAATTGGGAATCGATGACATGTGTCAACCAAGTCAGCAAAACTGACCACCCTTTAGTCGCCTCTTACGACAAGCATACTCGCCTTTTATGGCAAGCATGGGTTGCTGAAGGCCTATTCTACCCCGGGACCTTCACGGGTCCTCACGTTATGAACAACCCAGACTCGAAAACGTGAACCCGGCGAAGACAGGCCACCATTGCGGCTTACTTGATGACAACCATTCGCCTCTTAAAGTCCTGAAGCACAGTTGATTACCGGTACTATTTCTCTGGGTCTCTACGTGAACGGTATCCGCCGGAAAGGAAACGGGTACCACTTCCGAATGATCAGCAAACGTCTTCTGCTAAGGTAGTGGTACCAGCATGCGCTTAACTTGGGTGTTTGCGACGGCAACGCTGGAATTTGAGGACTAGACGAAGAATACATCAATCTGATGAAAGCTGATTCATTCTTCATGTAACTGAAGTTTGTTTATTTGCTGGCTGTTTTAGCGTTTGAAGGCAGAGAAATACTGCATTTGCAGGGGAAAAAACATTCACCAGCTGTTGATTTCGGTTGAGGTTCGTCATGGCGTCTCATATGAAAACTTGACAACAGTGGAAAGTTGACGGGTGATCAGCATGTCCAGGAAGTGCTGGATCCAGTTGTTGTACCGCATTATGATAATCATCTTCTTGCTACAAAACCTGTTTATATGAATGGGACCGTCTTGGTGCAGTGACATCTTTCATTCAGAATAATGCAGTGACACACCTTCCGTGGCCACCTCGAGTCCAGATCGGTCAAGGCCGCCTAGCGTACATTTGAAACTTTACCTGTTACAAGAACCAGGTAACAAATAAACGCTTTTGTCTCATCCCATGCCTGATCCTCTCTCCATATATGTAACAGGTGTCATTTTGAGCAAGAACACATGTTCATATGGTTTGTTGTAGTCAAGACATTATCTTGCTGAAAAAGAAATTACTAACTCACTGAAGTACTCCTGTGCATGCACACCGCTGATGTTAGAAAACTTGGGCAACGTAGTAAAAATACAAATTTTCCGGGTGTATATAAGTGCTTTTTCCAGGTGTATATAAGCCTTTTTCAGGGTGTATATAAGGCTTTTTCCAGGTGTATTCTGAAAATGGTGTCACTCGATGTGTGAACACAATTGCACGCGGATATTCTGTGACATATAACAGGAAAGACGTTATAAGACAAGTAAATCTGAATTATTTAGTTATCATCGAAATATTAAATACACATATAACTAGTAAGGACTTCTGAAATGAATTCAGGTCCAACGGATCCATGCAACATCGAACGAACCTTAATCTGCTAGTCTCAAACATTCACCAGCTATCAGTTTGGTCTATTTAGTACATTTTCGCACTCTTCAAACAGGCGTGCAACTAGAGGCTCATAAGGTTTCCGATGAAATCATGATAACATTAGACACCATATGGCGGACAAAGTATTATGGGCAGATGATAATATCCAGTTGCGAGCTGTCTGTTGATAAAGGTTTGAAAACTGATGGCATAGTGTAAAGTTACCGTGTTTGCCTTCTTAAGCTCACAGCTTCATGTAACGCAAATGCTCTTACTTAACGCCCACTGCCAAGCTCGTAACATTACACAACATCCTGAGCCCCTTTCACAAAACTCTCGTAACCCTAAGGTCTCGTAACTTTTCTCATACCATTCCTACTTCCTATGTTACAGGACAGGAGGCACGAATGTACGAGAAAAGTTACGAGATCTTAGACTTACGAGAGCTTTGTGAAACGGGGCCATGTTCTTTCTTGTGTTGTTATGTAATGTTGATATACAACTATGTTAAAACATCTGGCGATGTGTTGCTATACCGGTGATACATACACAAACAACGACGAGACAAAAATTCCTTGATAGTAAGAAAATACTCCGTAATATATTTGCTTGACTATGATACACCGTTGCTCCTTTTTTCCCTCTGGTGATTCACCAGTGTCTCCGATATCATTCATTTTGATTATCAAGATGCAGAGAAGGCTTATATGGTGCAGATGAATGATACTGGGGGCATAAAGGATGAGGACTGTTTTATGGATATACAACTTCTTTATTTTGTATTAGGAACATTTCGACACAGATTCTAATGTCATTGTAACGTTTTCGCCTCATCCCTCATCTGTTGTCTAAACACCTCATGTATTTAAAGGATGGGGACTATTTGATGTATATACAACTTCTTTATTTTGTATTAGCGACATCTCGACATAGATTTCTAATGTCGTTGTCAAGCAAGTCAACGTCGAAACGTCGCTAATACCAAAATACAGAAGTTGTATATCCATAAAACAGTTCTCATCCTTCATCTAATCAACTTCTAGATTGCCAATCAAAGAAATCGTTGGGGGCATAGCTGAATCTTCAGAGGAGGGGTAATTGTATTACAATTAAGTAATCGTGACTGTTTTAACCAGGTTATCGCCCAAGAAAATAACATGCAGCAAATATTGATTACTTCGTTTTTGAAGCACTTACTATTGTAACTTTACCTGATAACATGTGTTATTTCGAACGTTGGAATTTTAATAAATAGGTTCCATCATATATGCACCAAGGGCTCTTATTACGGTAAGTACAGTTTATTTGTATATGTGTTCGCTAAATAATACAGAAATAAGTCCACCTTTTCTAACCACAATTGCTTTTGATTTGTTTATAGATAATTAGTTGTTACATTCTGGTAAGCAGTATTCCAGCTTTATGGCGACAGGCTGTGGGATTGTAGTGAAGGTATGACAGCTTGCACCAGAACGAGCCATCCCTTGCGTGCGTGAAAGGTCCCATACAGTGTGACCCTACTGAACAGCAAAAGAAACCCAACTCCGTTTTTTGTCAAGCCATAAACATGAAAGATTAATTCCATGAGGTTTCATTTTTTTCGAAACTTGCGTTTCTTTTCCTGTTCAGTATATATCCATCATCATCAATACCGACCAGGTATAAACACACATATAGTCAGTCAGCAAGGCCTCGTTGCATACATACGCACCGAACACATGCGCACATACACGTGTGTATGCATGCACACACATACACGTACGTACGTGTGATCATGCACGGACGTACATCCCATCTACAACGACGAGATATAAATATGCGTATGGACCAGCATAGTCGTGGAAACATAATCATACGCACATTCAGACATGTCACACGCTCGCACGCATTTTCTGCACTCAAGCAAGTACAAACTGGCACAGACATGCATACGTAAGAACATACGTCGTCTTATAGTTTCCATAGGAGGCACCTAATCGAGTCAACTACATGTATATAGTATACCCTGGTTATAATGGCACTGTTTGTCCAGGAGAAAATATGGCATTATATCCAGGGTGGCATTGTAACGAGGTTAGACAGTTAGAGGTCCTCTGAATGCCCGGGTTCGATTCCCCACATGGGTTCAAAGTGTGAAGCCCATTACGGGTGTCCCCTACCGTGATGTTGCTGGAATATTGATAAAGGAGGCGTGAATCTAAACTCACTCACTCAGGGGGCCCCTAGCTTCAAAGAAAACACGGGGCATGTCTGGCTTATGGGATGTCATCGTCATGGTTGACTGGTTCAAGTCTTGACCGCTCCCATGCTTATACAAGTAGTTGCAACGTAAGCGTGCGTGCTTGCGTGTGCGAAACACTGTAGGCTATCAAAGCATGCCCTTGAAGATCTGAGATAAAATAGTTTTCAGCAACCCATACTTGCCATGAAAAGTGACTATGCTTGACGTAAGAGGCGACTAACGAGATCGGTCATCGGTTCCCATTTTCGCAGATCGATGCTCATACTGTTATTCACTGGATTGTCTGGCCCAGACTCCATTATTTACAGACCGCCGCCATATAGCTGAAATATTGCTGTGTGCTTAGTAAAACTAAACTCACTCACTCAGCCTATCAAAGCGATGGGCTCGTATTATAAATTACAAGTTCGCACGAGAAATGTGTCAGAATTATGTTGACGGTCAAAGAGTCCCTGTATATGTAGTCAGATGACCTGATGTCAACGCGTACAATCCTGCGGACAGTTTGCTCATATATCCGTTAAGATGGATGGTGATGACCTAAAACCGGCCTCCGCGACAAAACTGTTTCACATTATCTCAGTGACGTGATGAATTACAACGAGCTTGTCGGATACCAACAGATTAAGCTTCCACTTGACTCTCAGACACACTGCCTCTTAAATTAATTTTGCCTTTGCCGTACAGTTGATGGGCAGTCATAACCAATCCTTAGAGTGTTCGCTCTTTGGTGGCAAGTCTACTTGCGCAAACATTAGCCGCAACTAGTCTATTTCCTCAATGTTCGCAGTTTTTCTCACAAAATTCTTAAGGTGTTTTACATTTTACAAAGAAATGTCTACGAGACTAAGAACTAGTCGATTTACCCTCGTACGTATTATTGTGATCTTTAACAACATGAAAATTGAACTGAAATGAATTAAACTGAATGGAAACGTCAGGTCCCCCGTAATATGGCGGTGTATGTTTATAGTGTCTTACAACAATTGCTAGAAGAGCCAGGGCCAGGTGACTCCATATCATTAACAAAGGCATTTACAGCATTCATTACGAGGGACTTATTCCATGTTCAGAGTAGCCTATTCTATGAGTTACCCGTTTTCAAAGAAAACGTTGAAAATATGGCTTCCTTGATACCAAGTACATCCATTGTTTGTTCTCGCCAGTAGGGTAGCCCACTGATTCAATCGTTCGCTCGTCACGCCTTAGAGACGGGTTCAGTTCCTCACAAGGGTACAATGTGTGAAGCCCATTTCTTGCTGGAATATTGTTAGTTAAAACGGAGCAAGACTTACTCAATCCTTCACTCAATTGGCATTGTCGTTCCCAAAATAATACATTCCACTGACTTTGTAACTTGATGTTCGAGGAATTTGCAGCATTAATCACCAGGGACATAATCCGCACTCTCTGAAGAGAGTAGTTTATTCTATTTGTTCCCTGTTTTATGATATCAGAGGTTGGGTTGTTATTAACAGAGGTTTCTGTCTTCTGATAAAGTTTCACCTGTTTTCCAGTTATTTCTGACGTAAGAAAATTCACATTCCGGCCGTTATCTACAGGACTGAATTGTAACTCAATATTATCTATCTGGCGGTGCAGTCCCGCTCACGCGAGTAGCACGGCATCTATTTACCCTGCAGATGAAAGCACCACACTCTCTGTGTTGTGTCAGCAAACAGCAGCGATCCTCTCAGGTGGGCTCTTGTCGACAACACTCCATTGGTACGGCTGAGGGTGTGGATTCGAATCCCGGATGGGACTAAGCCCAACAAAAGTGCTAGAATATATATGTACAGTATCGAATTAGTGTAATCCCAAGTATGACATATGTTACACTACATCGATTTCCACATTCCCTTATTTTATCCCTGGGACTAAAGATGAATTTTATCCCTTTGGTAATCAAATTATGTAACCATAATTGAACTCAGGGCTTGTCGGCATGTCTTGTATGGATTTGGTACGATTTTCTCGACATTTCATATTATAATACATTAACAATTACAAAATCCTGCAGGTATCCCAGACCTTCTCGTGGAAGATGTGATCGACATGGACGGTTATCTAAACGTGTACTTGGTTTACATGTGATGACACCCCTTACTCTGCTCTGGCGTAATATGTCCGATTACAACATTTTCCATCTCGGTGGAAACAGCGTGTGTCATATGCATTTATTGGTGGTCAAGTATCTGACCTGTTTCAGGAGACCAGTGTCATGGAATCCCCTGACTGCACTGAACGTTGCAAATGTCCTTTTTCCAAATAGAGACATCACTGCCAACAATATACTTAATTATACCCATGGGTCTAAAATCTTGACTTTTGGCCATGGGCCTAGGTACAGGTAATCCCGGTACATGATTTCAGTGTGCGATTCATATATTTTGTTTTCTGGATAGGGAGGATGGGGTGAGGTGGTGGAGAACATGATGTCCCTTCGTCCCAAATTACCAGTGGCAATGACAGCATTTAAGCACATCCATTATTAAACATGCCACCCTTTGTGGTGGTAGAAGAGACCTAATGCATTGTCGACGTCATGGTCTCTTTTGGGAGTAGGGGAATCGAAGCGAGTGACGATTGAACGGTCTTACCTCTGGGCTACCCCACCGCCCCTACTGAACTCACCCACGGTGTCTGATGCACAATATATAATAGCAGTTTGAAATATATACACCACATTTTAGTGTGTTTCGTGAGGATATCTATACATGCAACACACAACGTCATTAATCTTGGTTAAAATCTAAGCAAGTTAACCTAATCCCGATTCTCGATTCGCATCGGGATTCATCTTTTTAACCTCTTCCGGCTGAACATTCCTTCTTCCGCCCGTCGTCAAAGACGCATTGGAAAGCTTGCTAGCAATAGCTTTTCTGTGCTTATTACGTTATCAGTTCGGTCACGTTTTAGATTTTAGATGTGTGCGATCTGAATACGCACGTAGAGGTATTGTCACAGACAGATAAGTAAAACTGCATGGAAAAAGAAGGCTACTAATTAAAATCCGAATATGAATGAGCCTAGCCCTGAACGCCAAAATGCAATCAATCGAAATATTGACGAGGGGGTTCGGCAGGTGATTGACAGCTTCGTCAACAAATCTCAAGAGACAACGGAATCGCTGATCAAATCGTTTACATATCTGACGATGGGTAATTATCTCCAGTTAATTATTGTTTTGGAACAGTTTGTTATTACTGAGTCACAAAGGGGGGTGGCAGGAGAATATGTCCAAAGAGAGACCATCTATTCTATGATATAGTCACTGGTCCAAAGACGTAAAGTGATATGAAATAAGAGAACCAGCATGAATGGTGACTAATAGTGTTTGGATAGGTATTTCTCTGAAAACAATTACATAAGCTAACTAAGACACGTTTTAAGGGTGTAAACTGCACAAGCTCAGTGCAGAATACTTTCAGTTATGAATTTGAATAGGTCAACCGCATCCATTGTTACCACTGAACATGTTGGCCTAATTCCTAGTATGACACATACATTCTTATGAAGACAAAACCTGTGTGATGATTATTGTTATTATGTTTTACAGATTAAGATAAAAATGCAGCAGAGAGGGTTTGGGTGATCCTGGCACAGTCAGGCTGGTAAGGTTCATCATCAGTTCAGGGCCCTTGCCCCCTCTACATGCAGCCCAGACAGCGAATGGGACTTCTCCCAGGAAACGCTGCCTATTTGAACCCACCAAGTATATGAAAACCCCCAACACTGAAGCCTTCTGCATTACGCAGTTTGTCAGAAGGGCTGTGCTCCTGGTGGACAGTGTATTTGGGTTACCAGCGAGACATTTTGAAGGCGAGGTCCACATATTTTTCATGCTTTTCCTGAATCTTTTGCTGTTAAAAGGGACAGAAAATGCACTGATATAAATAAAGTCACTGGCTTTATCAAAAAGGACAAGATCAGGTTTTTTGGTAGGAATTCTTCTGATTCTGTATATAGGCCTATTCCAGAGAAGTTTGAAATCATCATTTTCCAGGATGCCCTGGACATGTTCAGGGTCATACCATGGATGGACCTCAAACATGTCCAGGGCTTCCTGGAAAATGATTATTGTGGTTATATTGTTGTTTAGTAATCACTCTTTTGCAGATGATGTACTGGAAGCTGAATCCAAGAAAAAGAAGGGAACAGTCTCTCCTGTTGTCCAAAGTAAGGAGAGACCTGTTTGCCTCTCCTCAGCACAGTTGATAACAGAGGCAACTCCTTTACCCAGACATGATCCACAAACAGATGATGATGGTGTAGAAGAACAGGTGAGAGGAAGAAACAGTGCAATGAACTGATGCCATTTAGCAGAGTATGTACTAAATCTGACATCCATCACTATGTTTAGACGCCTCAGTTGGTGGAGAATTAACTTAACACAGAATCTTGGTATGCTCAAGGGTTCAAACCTGTGAAGATCCGGGTTAGAATTGATCTTCCATAACCCATGCTTGTCATAACAGGCGACTGACAGGATTGGGTGGTGACGTTCGCTGACTTGGTTGAACATGTTATTGTATCCCAGCTGTGTAGATAGATGTTCATGACGCGGATTACAGGATTGTCGGGTTCAGATTTGATTACCCTGGTACTTACATACCATCATATAGCTGGAATATTGCTTAGTGCAATGTTAAAGGACAAACACACAAAACGTGGGTTTAAAAAAGGGGAAGTTGTCCACACCTTCTGTGAGAGAGGAGTAGTTTAGTGGTACACAGTAATCCTCCAGTTTGTTAGATTATGCTTCCTTGCGCTTAGTTCCTGCAAACATTGAACTCATAAGCGATGACCTGATTGAAATACCCCTTCGGGTGCATTAATACAAACTCATGACACACATATATACAGTTAAACAGTTACATTTTCTAGAAACTGCATGTGTAGACCTCATGGGAGTTACAGCAAAATTTACCTTGTAGATTGTCCGTAATGGTGACACTGTTTTGTTGCAGACTCTGGATGAAGGAACCAAGACCGGCACAATGACTGATGGAGCCATTCACCATGGCAACCGTCCACTGAGAAAAGTATCTCTCCTCTTCAGTATTGCATGATGTGATAAGCTAATCTGATAATTGCATTTGACCTTCATGATGTAGTTATGGGAGGATCCAGGAATGTTGAAAGGATGAATGACCTCTTCCCCCCCTAATGGTGCTCATGGTATCAGTCACAAAATTGTCTGGTCCAGACTCAATTTATTTTAGACATAGATATGGAATACTGCTGAGTGCAACATTACACAACAAACAAAATCACATAAGAATCTAAACTGTAAGGCTTAGGGTTTTCTCAGTTTTGGGACCTGTGAAGATCCAGGGTAGAGTAGGTCTTCAGCAACCCATGCTTGCCACAAAAGGCAACTATGCTTGTCGTACGAGGTGACTAACGGTATTGGACTCCGTCAGCTTGTTGACTTGGTTGACACATGTCATCGGTTGCATTGTCGATTATTTACAGACTGTCACCTTATCGCTGAAGTGTGGTGTAAAACCAAAATCACTCACTCACTCGGTTTTTAGAAGTGCTTTTTTAACAAATATTTAGTGCAGTAATAATCAGTTTTATAAATTCAAAGCCCAGTTCTTCCTTGTTTATATGCAGAGTACGGATATCTAGGATAGTTGATACTTGTGGATCCCAAGCTACGTGAGTGTAGGATGCATGTAGGATTCTCCTTTCACTGGTACATATCAGTATTCAGAGAACATCATATCAGTGTTTGTATGTATGATTCCCATTCGATCAGTTTCTCATTGTTTATGAATCATCTGTCATACACGTCAAAGTTAGTAATTTGGGTTACTATATTAAAGCTCTTGTGATCTTGTTTTGTTCAAAGCCTGTGATAGCTTTGTGAAATGTTATGTTGCAGTTTGACAATTTTGTTGATGATGCTGGTAGTGATGGTGATGATGATGGTGATGATGATACTGATACTGATGATGTATCAGCTGGAGGATACAGTGCAAGCTTTGCTGAGACAGGTAAGCTGGATGTATTCGTATGTTCACCACATAAGGGTATAAACATCATAAGGGTATAAAATACGTTGGAGATATTAACAAGAAGGTTGTTGTGTGTTTATTTAGTCTGTACTGGTACTTAACTCTTGAGACCTGGGTTTGATTCGCTACTTAGGTAGACCTGTGAAGGTCCCAGGGTAGAATAGGCCTTCAGCAACCCATGCTTGGCATAAAAGGCGACTATGCTTGTCGTAAGAGGCGACTAACGGAATCGGGTGGTCAGTCTCGCTGACTTGGTTGACACATGTCATCGGTTCCCAAAAGTGCAGATCCATGCTCATGTTGTTGATCACTGGATTGTCTGGTCCAGACTTGATTATTTACAGACGGCCACCATATAGCTGCAATATTGCTGAGTGTGGCGTAAAACTACACTCACTCCCCACTTGGGTACAATGGGCGATGAGCCCATTTCTGGTGACCCACGCCATGATATTGCTGGAATATTGCTACAAAATGATGTAAAAACCAGTTTACTTAACTAGTTTACTTACTTGAAAAATGTGGAAGGATCTACATCATAGCAGAATATAGAAAGCTGTCATCCTTGTATCTTGCCTTTATCTACAAGTGCCAATTGACAGGTCCCCATATTTCAATGATTTTTTTCAAAGCGATTGTAAATGTTGAGAGACTTGTACTCTTGAATGATTCATCTGCAAAGTATCTGTCAACTGTGTCTTATGTTTTATGCCATTTTATATGAGGAATTTGGTCACTGGTTGCATGGGTGATATCTGAAATTCTTTCTGGAAAATACACAGGTAAATCTGTCACTGAAGGGGAGGTAACTCAGGACAAGGAAGAGTTTTTGTTAAAAGAGCAGCAGTTGCCCCATGCAACACAGCAAGCTACGGAGTGTGACCTGAGTATGTTAGTGGATCAGCAGTATGATGCAGACTTTGTTGATGAGGATGACGATGATGTTGCTGCTCATCTTAACCCTGGAGAGGTTGAGGTTCCCCCTGACATTGTACCCACAGAGTTGGAACTGCTACAGGTCACGAGTCTTGACATAACCACCACTCGGAAAACTGGCAACGAGGACAGACCACATGTTACTCAGTCTGAGGATCAGGTATTTACATTCTGCCCTTTTTCCTGTCATTTTACGTTTAGGGGTGGTGGGGTAGCGAAGTGGTTAAAGCATTCACTTGTCAAACGGAACATACAAGTTCAATTCCCTGAATGGGTACTATGAGTGAAGCATATTTCTGGTGTCCCACGCCATAGTATGGTTGGAATGTTGCTAAAGGGGTTGTACAACTCACTCACTCACTCACTCACTCACTCACTCACTCACTCACTCACTCACTCACTCACTCAATGTTGGGAGATCTTAATCAGAGATTTTCTGATGGGTTCTTTAGGACTCAAGGAGAGTTTCACAAGAGAATCTAAGTCAGGGATTCTAAGAAGCTATACTGAAAGACCAAAGTCAATGGACTATATTTCACACTGTGATAAAGTAACTTTGAATTAAACAATAATCTGTCAACGTCTTGACACTGTGCAGCACACTTCTCCTGCAACTTAAATTGGTAACATTGTTGTTTCATTGCCAAATTCATTATAGCGGACGCCAATCTTGTGTTTCACTTGTATCCGACATCATTATCTTCTACAGGTGTGTATATCATATTTAATACAAGTGTTGAGATGAGTTGCCTCAAGTGACTGTAAACAAACGGAAAACTGACATAAGTAAATGCTCAAAACTAAATACACAAAGAAGATGGATTGTCATTACTTTTCCTGAACGGAAATTATCCTAACGTACATTGACCAAAGTTTGTAATGTAAATAATTACATTTGTAAAACCTCTATGTCATGTGGCAAATTTGACAAACCAAGTCAGTCTAAGTAAAATTAGTCTCAGTGTATTTCGTTAAACTCCACCACTGAGTCTAACAACACCTAGTACAAGGTTGAGTCAGGTAACCTTTTAGCAACCAAGGACTGTCTAATCGAGACCGTTAAACAGATATAACCAATCAGACAATGGCTACTAGTTAGGGATCGGAAGGACTTTCAAAATATTCAGGTCACTTTCACAGATCTCTCCACAAACAAAAATCCGCATATAACACAATTGTTTGACTTGCAGTATATACACTTTTGGGTTTCTGTTGACATGGATACCATTAGCTAATATTTCCGCAAGATGATGTCCTTGAATATTTCCCCAAACTCCATTTTTAGCAACTGTTTACGCACTGTTGTCATGGTTGTATGTACATTGTGTGCATCACACGGAAGCAAGCGTGTGCTGTATAGTTTTCGTAATTGTTCGGTTATGAACCTTTTTGAGATAAAAAGTTCAAAAGGTGTGTGCAAATGTCCACTTTCGCGATTTGGTAAGCTGTGTTCTGATTGGTCAATCTCAAAGGTTACCTCCCATAAGGTTTTGTTAGACTCAGTAGTGGAGTGTAACGAAAAGTACTGAGGATAAGTTTACTTAGACTGCAACCGAGCATGCTTCCTCCTCGGATGCCTGACCAGAGTTACTTCCCTTAAAGATCGTTTGCAAGTGCAAAACAGAATTTCCATTAATACCTTCACAAACATAACAGTCAACATTACTTGTCAGTCAGATTGTTCCTTTAAACTAATTGAATAAATGAGTGTTGTGTCTGAGGCAGAAATTACAACTGTCTCCTGACATGGCATAAGTATTCTGTAATGATTCAGTTGCCCATGTATCCATAAGTTGTTCAATGTACAGCATTTGACAACAAGATGCAGTCAAATGAAATGGACACCCTTGCTCTTCCTCCTCCCTGTTCGTCCATCAGCTCCATGCAGGTTGTTGTGTCATGTTTTTGTTTGTTGTTTAATTCTGCACTCAGCAATATTTCATCAATATTTCAGCAATAACATGATGATCTGTAAATAATTAAGTATGGACCATATAATTTAGTGATGGACGTCAATCAGTGCAGTTAGGATACAATGACATGCATAAACCGAGTCAGCAAGCCCGACCACCTGATCATGTTAGTTGGCTTTGCTGTAGTGGCTGTTGCTCTGGTGCCAGCTTAAATCTCTACAGCTGAAGTGAGTAGATTGAGTCTGACATCAACATAAAATGTTTCTTTAAACTTCCTTAGTCTCAGTCTAAATAAACGTAGGTTCAGCATTATTTGTGAAACTGCTATACTGATTGAATAATACCGTTTTCTGAGATTGCTGCATTTTGTCATATGTTCCAGTGTCGGTACAGCAGGAAGCCTATAAAATTGTTTCTTGTTTGCTAGTATTGCCTTGTTTTATTTGATGAAATAACACTGTGTGCTGATTCATGCTTCATTTGTTATTCGGTAACCATGGCAACCATGATCAGATGTTTTCAATAACTGCTCCAGCCCTACAGCTTGTGAGAAACAACAAGAGTGATTATTCAGAGCTGGCAACATGTGGAATGTTTTAAGCAGGGTGTGTTTACATTAAAAACATGATGAAAAGTTTCTAGTTTTTCATTGAATAATCAAACAATTTTCTTTGTTGATGTTTTCTGAAATAAACATACGCTACTATTTTCTGATTGGTTGATGATAAACTGGACATAGCTTGTGGTGAGCTATTGTACTAAATGATGTCATTGTTTTGTAGGTTTTCCCGTGTTCTTATTTTATCATCAGTTAAATAAGCCGTCTGAAAAGTTATTTTTCAGGCATTTTTAGATAAAAATTGAGTTCATTATATTTTTGCATTTTATGGAGTACATCTGCAATCCAGTGTACCCACTACATATATCTGTTATGCAGACTTGCAGATAGTCTGTCGTACATACCCTGAAGTAAAAAAAAGCCCACGCAAGTCTAGAAAATGTGGCAAGTCTAGATTTCCTTAGCCTCTGAAAATGAAGAAAGTCTCAGGGCTCCATTTCATTATATTATTTTTTTTCACTACGAACGTTTTTTTTCAGTAAAATATGTTCATTTCAGAGACTAGCTGTTAGTCTACTTTGCAGAGTGTTCATGCAAATTATTAGATTTTTATTTTAATAAGTGCAAATGAATTTTTATTGATTTTGTTTAAAATATAAGTCATGTTTAATGTCTGAATGGACATGTTTGACTTCGGCAGGTGTGTTCGGACCAGGTGGAGGCGTTCTGTCTTGACGAAGATTTCGACTATGACAATGTGAAGCTGACTCCTAAGTTTACACCTCAGGAATGGCAACATCTACAATCTTTCATACCTGCAGATAGTAAACCCAGCTGATGTCTAAAGCTGACAAAGATTTGCAATAAGTGTGTAAATATTCATGTGGAAACAGAAAAATCATGCATACATCCTAAATAAAATATGTTTCATTCATAGTTCATGTTTGTCCATGTGTTCACGATCATCTTGCATGCATCATATGAACAGTCCTTTTAAAGCATGGACATTCACAGGCAGTCATTTTGTCACGTTGGCTGCATTTATTAGCACTCTTACAAAAATATCCTATCTGACATTTCTTCATTTTTCTTTGGTTTTTGTATTGAGATTAATTAGAACAAAGTTTCTAGCTTCAAAACAAATAATTTACCTAAACTATCAAAACCAAGGCTACATGTGAAACAGTGGGTCAGCATAATGTCTGTTGGTTTCCTGATCATTTTCTTTATCACTGTATTCAGTCTAAATGGATTTGTATCACAAAGTATTTAAAGCACGCATGTCAACCCATCTGGCCATGTTTAGCTGACACTGAAGTTAAAGGTAATTAATTACATAATTGTCAAAATAACTTCACTATAAATCATTATATTTGTATTTTAATCAGTAGAGTCAGTATATATCTACATGATCAGCTGATGTCAAAAGACACTTCATAGTTGATAAAACAAGAATATTTATGACAAGCTACAGCAAACATGCTCCAGTTTATCAGCCTGTTATCAATGCATCTGTCCTTGTAAGATTTATTTAATAGCTATTATGTTTTTAGATTCCATGGCAACAAGATTTGTATACATATTCATGACAAATATTTACCATTTTGGAAATTACAATTATCATGTACCCTTGTCCAGGTTTTACCATTTAAGGCCCTCTTATTTGAAACATAATCCTTATCAGAATCTGTCTACAGTGAAACAGTGGTGGGAACCAAAATCAATGTTTATATTCCTGGCTCTCATCACTAAAGGAGTTGAACAAGGACCGGCTGGTTCAGAGTCAGCTATCTGTGTCTCCAACATGGTATCTCACTGTGTTAGTGCTATCAAACTGAAATTAGTCACATGCAACTCATGCATACACATTGCCATATAAGTGGAGTGACACTGAATGTGACCTTAAACTTTCTTTCTAATCACATGCAAGGTTAGATTATGAGAAAGGCAAGTATTGATGTAGCAGTATTGACTCTTTAGAATATACATCACTGACAGTTTCTCCCTATATTTGTTCAAGGTTGACAGTTGCCCTGGTTCAGTCCTTTGACCCAATATGGCTGAAACATATGGCACATGTGTGACAAGAATTTTTAATTCCTTTAATTTCAGTTTGAGACCAATAAAAACTAAATGTTCAAAACAAAAATTTCTTCAAAAACCATAGAAACATTAAGAATCCAACACACTGAAGATAGAGTTGAATTGGGGATTACAACTTTATACTTTCAACTTTACTTTACTTATATGCTGAGGTGACATAGATGCTACCTTTATCAAGCATTACTTGTGACCACATGGGTACAATGTTTGAAGCCCATTTTCTGGTGTCCCCTGCCGTGACATTGCTGGAAAATTGTTAAAAGCAGCGTAAAACTAAACTGACTGACTGACTCACTCACTCATTACTTGTGAAGATTCAATTAGAATTTGTCTTCAGAAACTCATGTAAGCAGCAGCTAATAGGATAATTCATGAGGTGAGGTGCTGCATGTTATTGAATCTCAACTGTGTGGATCAATACGTATATCAATCACTGGACTGTCTGGTTTATACCTGATTATTTACAGATCACTGTCATATTGCAGGCAAATCACTAGATGCGCTATTAAACAAGCAAATCTCTTTGTGATTGGTAGGCTAGAGAATATGAAGAAAACATTGTTGCCATATGTTTGGAAAAAGAAAAAGAATATGTCACTGTGTTAAATTAAAATATATAGTTTATTTACAAAAATACAATGGAAATGTCACTGTAAGCACAAACAGGTTTGTAAACATTGGACGGAAGATAATCTCTAATCAATGTAACAAACATGAGGGTTATATGCAGGACAATGATCTCATAATCTCATAACTCATGGACTTGACATGTTGACCCTGTAGTGTGGTGGAACCCTGGGAAATAAACCCGAAGCGTCTGGTGGAACCCTGGGAAATATACTCAAAGCGTCTGGTGGAACCCTGGGAAATATACCTGAAGACTCAGGCGGAACCTGGAAATGGACCAGGGCTCCGTTTCACAAAACTCTCGTAAGCCTAAGATCTCGTAAGTTTTCTCGTAGCCATTGTGCCTCCTATACTGTAACACAAGAGCTACGGATGCTACAAGAAAAGTTATGAGATCTTAGGCTTACGAGAGTTTTGTGAAACGCGGCCCCGGCACCAATTTCTCAAAAACTTAAGAGTGTTGACTCAAATCTGAAAAAACTGGTACACCAGAATAGACTGACATCAATATTTAAATTCAAACATAGTAGACAATTTCTGTGTGGTGAATAGAATACTTTAGTTGTTTGGGCTTATTACTTTCAAAATGCAGTTGAGTTAAAAATTCAGCTGTTTCAAATTGTCACACTCAGTTTGAAATGTGAGTAAAAGTTATAGATTGTTTCGAAAAAACAGGTCTGATGTGTCACGAACTGAGAGAGATGGACCTGAAGAGCCAGCAGGTATCCAGGAACATGGAATGTAAGTTTCAGGCAGGGTTGTTCCGGGAGGGGGTGCAAGGGAAAGCACCCAAAGTCATTGTTCAGCTTACGTAACATTTGTCCATGAAGAACTTTCTAAGTGACTGGGCATACTTCAGTATAAGTACAGTTAGTATGTCTACACAAGGCAATACAGTAATGTTGCTGGATCTTGCTGATCTGTCAAGTGGAAATGATACAACCTTGCTCTACAGACCTCTTCAAACATTTCTAGTTGGTCAACGGGGTGTTGTTCCACAAACTGAAACTATCACCACTCTCATGACTTACCATAAACTTACAACTACAATAAGCTTATTGTGAAACAGTATGACAGAAATATCACGCCACTCATCAGTGTTAAACAATAAAATAAATTCAACATTTTTATATCTTTCTATTGACACTTCTTCAATTTCTGTTGATAAGATAAAAATTACCATCACGAGATACAGCATTTAAACCATAAACCACTTGCTTCATGCAGAATTTTACAGTTAATCTTCCTGATTCATATAGCCAGCATCTTTATGGACCAGCAACAAAATACAAGTCAAAGTGATACAACAATGTCACTAACTTTAAAACTTGTTCTTGTTGATTTGTGCAAATATCCAGTTATGGTAGTCTTCAGGGACTTTAATTTTGCTATAACTGGACCTGAACACAACCGAGAGTCAACAAGTGATCCAGTCTAAGTAAACTTAGTCTCAGTATTATTTGTTACACTCCTCTACAGAGTCTAACAAACCCTAGTAGGAGGTCACGTCAGGAACCTTTGAGTGACCTATGACCTATTTGACCTGCAGCATATACATTTTGGGCTTTCTGATGACATGGCTACCATTAGCCAATATTTCTGTAAGCTGACATCGATGAATATTAACAAAAACACTGTTATCAGTGACTGTTGATAGTGTTGTAGCATGCTCTATGTGCATCATACGGAAAATAGCATTCGGAATCGTTCAGGTACAAACCTGTTCAAGGTAAAAGTTCAAAAGGTAAGTGTCAATGTCCACTTTTGCAATTGGGTAATAACACTGAGGATAAGTTTACTTAGACTGACAAGTGATTTTACTGACTACAGTTAGTTTGGTGTTACTCCGCTTTTAGCAATACTACAGCTGTACCCAGCAAACCCGGTTATTTAGCGTGATAAATTAAGCCACAAGGTGACCCCAATGCCCCTCAGCTTAGCTACAATCTCTAAAGAAAAAACAGTTTTCCAGAAGTCACCAAGTCTCTGAAAAAACTTATTTCTAAGACAATGATAAGATACACATATACCATGTTGTATATACAACATGTACAAATATTTAACATATAATTAATCTGCATAGATATACATGTTAAAATGGTTAAATACCATTGATTTCTATGTTAGGAAGCGTCAAACAACTATACTTTACCTATCCTTATTCTCGATGTCTGTGAAGAATTTTGTGCTGAAACTTGAGACTATTTGATTTTTCTCTTATTTCCTAAAAAAGTGTAGAATGCAAATGCTAATATTATTGCCAATGAGGATCTTGCCCAGAACCTGATTGCATCTAAAACACTGTCAAAGACTTCCGCCTCAAAATTGAAGGGACCAAAATACTTTAAATATCTGAGAGAAAAAAGGAATACAAAGGGACCAACTGTTTACTTTAAGACAACCATAAGTAAGACACTTCATTGTTTGACTGCATACAGAATGAATGGACTGTGGTGACAAGGTCTGGCAGTATGTTTTACACAGCCAGGTTTACATCTAGTCAATCCTTGCTACATATCATCTAGTCCAGTAATTCACAGAAACAAAAATGACATTCTGAACAAGCAATGATTATAACTGACAATTTCCAACACTATGCAAATACACTTATAAAGACATACTTCATCCAGCCATGTAAGTATTACTTATGACTAGATATTTGAAAAAATATCAAAACATAAAGTGTTATAAAACCTAAGATACGTCTAGTGTGCATTCTTTTTTCCATAGCGAAATGCACATCCTTGGTGCTTGCACCTTTTGAAATATTTGACTTGCTGTATGGTTGTAGTCCTTGACAAGATCTGGAATTTTGTTATTTACATATACTTCTATCTACCTAAATGTTAACTTGTAGTAATAAATCTAACACTATCATTAAAGGCAAGAATCAAATCTCCCTAATGGCCCATCTTTGAAGAACATTGTATTAAAAATGATAAAAGCAATACACAAAAATACACAAGTAACTACTGACTTTTCAACATTGTAAACCAAAAGTCACTGTGTTCTGTAATCTGATTGGTTGAAAAACATGATCAAATGGTATTAGATTCCCGGAAACTGAAAGACTATTCACCGCGTATTGACACGTAAACAATTGTTTTGTTGTGTCATCAACAGTGGTGACGTCATTCAAATCATATTGTGACGTAAAGTTAGAATGACGTCACAAATGAGCAACTCCAGATGCTACCATGAGAACCAGCTGAAACGGCCAGCTGATGACACTTCACTGCTGTGTCCGTATTCGATGTAAATGAGTGCAGACACAAAAACCCCTTTGGTTTACTTTTGTGTTACGCTGACGCCGTCGGTTCCAAATGCATTCCCGTGCTTCAAATACTCAATAACACCCGGAAATTGGCCAACACATGATGTTTATCTCCTAATTATAATTGATCAAATACATTTATGTGGAGGATGTGTTTTGATATACAGATCACCAGAAGAAACTCCCTTTCGTAGTTATATGCATGCATTGTATATCACCATACATGAGTAAAAAGTATTGAACATCCTGCATGTTATACAGTGTTTACATAAACCTGACCGAATCAAAGTACTTTCCTCCACACTTAATACAATAAGTAAACAAACTCATTTTCAAATGATCCCAATGAAGTAGTCAGTAAAGTATAAAGTGAGTGTTCCAAGTTCTGCTTTTTCACCAAGAATGTTTAAAGCTTGTGACAACTTGACTGTAACAGAGATATGAATTGTCACACTGTTATATACCACCCAAAAGAAGCTAAGGACACCTTGGATGTAATCATTCCTATGGTTAATCTGCCATGGTATGATCCTTAACTACTTTTGAGTAGTATATATAGATTCTGCCAGGTGGAGACCCGTGAAGGTCCCAGGGTAGAACAGGCCTTCAGCAACCCATGCTTGCCATAAAAGGCGACTATGCTTGTCGTAAGAGGCGACTAACAGGATTGGGTGGTCAGGCTTGCTGACTTGGTTGACACATGTCATCAGTTCCCAATTGCACAGATTGATGCTCATGTTGTTAATCACTGGACTGTCTGGTCCAGACTCAATTATTTACAGACCGCCACCATATAGCTGGAATACTGCTGAGTGCTGCGTAAAACTACACTCACTCACTGTCAGGTTGAAGGAGAGATGAAGGCAATATGATATACCATATACAGATAAATGGCAATTATCATTAAACAAGAACCTACCCATAGGATGATATGGTATCTGTGAACCTTCTAAGTCCCTTTGGGTGTCTTGTGGGATTACCAGGAAGTTGAGATTAGAACAGAGTACACACTGGTCCATTGTCCGGGGTAAAAATGTTAGTCTTTGAGCATGCCCCTTGCATACAGAAGCTAGTGCAATAACTCCACCCACAACGATTCTTGTTCAATGGGTTGCTGATTATAAAGATGTCAATATTCAAAACAAACTTTTTGCATATAATGTATATACCATGCGTTAGATAGGTTGATAAAAACAATTGCAAAAAATGTAAAACAATCAAATGAGCAAATGTTCTCATTTAACACATTATGCATTAATAGACTGCTGAACACAACAGTCTGAACATGAACGTAATAAACTATTGTCATTATTTAAAAAGACTTGGATTCTTAAATAGCAACAATTTCAATACACATGTTACATTAACAAAACAACTTGTGAAAAATAAATTAAATCATTTTCAAATTATGATTACAAATATCAAAATTAAGTAACAAATCACTTACAATATGTCATCAATATTACGGAAAAGTCTTGGACACACATCCAAATGTGATGTTTCATGTTACATTTGTAACAGGAGAACAAGCATGAATCAGTACAATCGACGACATCGTCAGATGTGTTGATGCAATGATAAAATATATAGAATATGTATCAGCTAACAGTGGCAAGTCATCATTTCTCTTAAAAAACAAATATTTTTATCACAGCTTGAAACAAGCATAAAAACCAAAATGTATTACACTGGGAAACAAATCAGTTATTTCAAGATATTGTTATTGCTAATTTGACAAACAGCGTGAAGATCTATGCAATGCAAGTAATATCAGTAGTAAATAAGCCATTTGTGTTAAAAACAATTAAAAAACAAATAAAACGAACATAAAAATCAGCTGATTAGCTAGACAGCTAGATCACAATGTCTAGTCCCTCTTTAATGATTCTCTCACCTGTTTGGGAGAGTAGTATGCAATAAAGTAGAACCTTTGTATGACACAGATACTACATACAGACATATTTTAATAGAAAATTGCATTGCAGGACCACAATTAACAGTGGATGTGAACAAATATAACAAGCCAATAGCAAAACAATATGAGCTGCTACTGAAAACATTTGAAAACAAAAATGTCAATTGAACATAAAACGTTCATCGTGAATACATTAAGTACCAAATACTTGCATGTCAGCATTTTTTTGATGTACTGCGATACAAACAAATAATGAAATTGCATTGGGTACATTGTGTTTGAGACAATACAATGTAAAGTAAAAATACAATGTCAAGCTGCCTTTACAGAACACGAATGAGTCAATTCGATGAATTTTGATATGTAACTAAATTAAGTACCTGATACTTGCATGTCAGAATTTCTTTTGACGCACATGTATTGCGATACAAACACACATCAGATGAAAAGGCATTCAGTACATTCTGCTTGAGACAAATAAAAAGTCAAAATACATCGTTAAGTCAATGCTGCCTTTACACATTTCGAATGGGTCGAGTTGATGAATTTTGATAGGTGACATCAAAAAGACGGAATGAGCGTAAAACCATTGCAACTGGCGTTAACACTCCATGAAGAATTTCAATCACAGGTTGTAACAGATGGCGTACACCTGTGAAGATGTTCCAGAAGAACACAATGACGGGCTGGAGGATGAGGCTGAAGGTGAGTGAGAGAACCGGCTTGAGGAAGAAGTCTCCAACACCTGTCAGTAGACCAATGATAATTGGCTGGGCCACATGGTGGAAGACAAATTTCAGTGCTTCTATGACAAAAATGATGAAAATGCCAGTGACAAGGCGTAATCCTCCAAATACTTCCTGCCACAGGCGTCGTACAACTCTCTCTGCTCTGAATACATAAAAGCATTGTCAATGATTATGAGATAACAGGCAATGTACAACTCTCTCTGCTCTCAATACACAAAGTCATTGCCATTAATGACAGGCAACATACAACCCTCTCAAATACAATTATGAGGATTCGTAACCTTAATTTCACTTTATTTGATTTACTTTTGTAATTAAATGGAAATTCACTGGTACGTTTTCACTGCAAATAGACTATATTGGCAATCTGCTTAGGGCTGCCTAAACTGCTCTTGTCTTAGTAAAAGTGAGAAGCTTTGTATCTATTGTGTTTCAAAGTAAGCAAAAGAGAGCAAGTTCAACTTTATGCCTCTTTCAGCAATATTCTAGCAATATCATGGCGTTGAACACCAGGAATGGGCACTTTACCCGTGTGGGGAATCGATGTCGGGTCTTTGGCGTGACAAGCAAACACTTTATCCATCAAGCTACCCGACCATCCCGGTAGCACAAGCACTTTCTCATGTTATATTTATGTACTTACTTGTCAGCCACACCAGGCATGATGGCTGTATCTTCGGTGTCAGGCACTTCGTACATCTTCATGTTGCAGGGGTGGAAGTGGTAGAGGATCCTACAACACAACAACCATTAGTACATCTGTCAATACAACTCAAATACTTGTGAGTGAAGATCATTTTCAAATAAGTCTTTCTACAGTTTGTGGTGATCCACTGATGCACAGTTTGGGGTATTTTTGCCAGTTTAAAGTAACACATTGTGTTTAATCTTCATTGCATGACACCACTCTCAGCAATATCACTAGTTTTACGCTGCCTTTAGCAATATTCCAGCAATATCACGGCGGAGGACACCAGAAAATGGGCTTCACACATTGTACCCATGTGGGGAATCGAACCCGGGTCTCCAGTGAGACGAGCAAAATGCTTTAACCACTAGGCTACCCCACCGCCCCAGGTGTGTTAAAGAGTGAGTTTAGTTTTATTCCTCAATATTCCAGCTATATATGGCGGTGGTCTGATAAATAGTCAAGTCTGGACCAGACAATCCAGTAACCAACAACATGAGCATCGATCTGTGCAAATGGGAACCAGTGACATGTGTCAACCAAGTAAGCGAGTCTGACCACCCGATCTCGTTAGTCGCCTCTTACAACAAGCATAGTTGCCTTTTATGGCAAGCATGGGTTGCTGGAGGGCTATTCTACCCTGGGACCTTCACAGGTCCAAAGCACTAAGGTGGTCATAAGTCAGTAAGGTAACCTTTGAGCAATGTTAAAGAATGGGAGTTAACCTTAGTAAATGTTGCTCTGTGAAAGGAGCTCGTGTAAATTAATCAAATGTGGGCCAGAAATCTCTGTGGTCAATATTCTGAACAATGATTCATTCTTTGACATCCACAATACCCATTCACCAACAATGAGCAATGATCCATATGGTCTCCTCTGCATGGTTACTAGGGAACGACTCACGGAGTGCATTCATCATATTTCACTGATAAAAAATAAAGCTTCAGATCTCTTTGTATATAATACACTATAGAAAAGTTGAAATACACGAGACAAAAAAAAACGCCTGACTTTTGTCTTATCTCTGTTTTTGGATAAAAAAAGTCACTCCTAGTAAACTTCTTATTTGAAATGATACCTGGATTTTATAAATATGGTGGGTATGAAACAGTGTAGATATCCTCTTGAAACTGGAAATACCCACTTAGCATCTAAAGTAGGGGTATCATACACACTTGGTTAACAACTTATTTGGAGCTCTGCAGTAAGCTATGGTATATTGAACTGACAACTATATCAACATATTGTTTGTCGTGTCCACATGCATTATATTTTAGTCAAAACACATGTAATGATTGACTGTTTGTTCTTTAAGGTTGCACTCAGCTAATATTTGGGCTACAATGTGGCAGTCTGTAAATAATTCAGTGATCAACATCATGAGCAATTAAACGAACAAATATCAATGGTCTCTTTGATTTTGTTACAAACTGAGAGAAAGCCGACCTTGCTCCGTCCTCATCATGGAAGACAACGGGAAGAAGGTCAGGGTCATCCACATGTTTGTTGTCTGGCATGTTCACCAGGACGTCACGTGCGCTGTACGGTGACATGACTTCTCGTCGTGTCACGTCTTCATAAGGCAAGTCTTGCTCATATCGCTGGTCATATTGCTAGAAGATAGGAGACATTGGAAAATTAGTATCTCCTCTTTCTGGAGTCAGGATTTTCAGAAGGCAGTAAAAATGATCAAGTTACACAATTCTAAATATGAAGAGGCCAGTGAGGTAGCCTAGTGGTTAAAGCGGTAAATCATCGCAATGAAGGCCTTGGTTCGATTCCCCACATGGGCATAGTGTAAAATCCGATTCTGATGTCGACTGCTGTTATAATGCTGGAATATTGCTAATAATGGCAGAAAACACTCACTCACTCACTCATAAATATATAGAAACTCACACATGAAACTATTCTTGGATTTCAATTCAGTTAGAACGTATTGCTCTTGCTTTATGACAAAAACATAACTCCTTAATAATGATACCAATCACTGAAACCTGACAATGACACTTGATAATGAAACCAAATAGTCAGATTTAACAAGGAAAGCTGATAATGAAATCTTAGAATGAAACCATATGATGAGACTTTCAAATAATGAAACCTGATGATGAAACCTTATCATTACATCTGACAATAAAAACTGGTAATTAAACCAGATTCTGACATTTGATAACGAAACCTGATATTTAAAAGTTAAAAAGAAAGCCTGGTAATGAAACCTGCAGTGGAACAGTATGTCATATCAAACTTGCTGTGTTGACAAGTTATGTCTCTGATTATGAACTACTGACTGAACCTGTGCTGAATAACACCAAACACATGTCTGCTCAGGCCAACGATTACTCACCGTAAGGACTTAGTGTGTCCACAATTATCTGCCTCAAGGACTTACTGTGTCTACAATTACCTGCCTCAAGGACTTACTGTTTCCACAATTATCTGCCTCAAGGACAACCTGTGTCTCTGATTATGAACTACTGACTGGACCTGTACTGAATAACACCAAACACATGTCTGTTCAGGTCAACAATTACCCACCTTCAGGACTATCCTGTGCTCACAATTACTTGCCTCAAAGACTTCCTGTGTCCACAATTACCTGCCTCAAGCACTTCCTGTGTCTGCAATTATCTGCCTCAAGGACTTCCTGTGTCCACAATTACCTGCCCTAAGGACAAACTGTGTCCACAAAAATCTGCCTCAAGGACTTACAGTGTCCACAATTACCTACCTCAAGAATTACTGTGTCCACAATTACCTGCCTCAAGGACTTCCTGTTTCCACAGTTATCTGCCTCAAGGACAACCTGTTTCCATACTTACCTGCCTTAAGGACTTCCTATGTCCACAATTACCTGCCCTAAGGACAAACCTGTTTCCATACTTCTCTGCCTTAAAAACTACCTGTGTCCACAATTACCTGCCTCAAGGACTTCCTGGGACGTTAATTACCTGCCCTAACGACAAACTGTGTCCATAATTACCTGCTGTAATGACCTTAATTACTACCTGTGTCCACAATGAAACTGACCTGTCTTAATGACTCCTTGTGACAAGAATTGAGAACCTGTGTCTGGTACTGGCTGTGTCAAGCACTACATGTGCCATGGTCAACCTATGTCAAGAACATAGTCATGGACTGCCAGTATCAAGCCCTCCCATATAAAGGACCAACCATATCTAGGTCTACCTGTACTGGTTGTCTCCCCTGACTCCGACCACTGCTGTAAGCTTGGTTGCCCCTCATGTTGTCTGACCTGCTGGTGGGGAGATCTGTGGCCTGGGACCTGTCTGCTAAGAAACAACAACTCTGCTACACTTGTGACTTACATTTGTTTCTCATGAAACATTTCAGATAAAAGAATAACATAAAACTGAACTTGTGATTATGTAAACAGGCTGTGGCAGGATGACTAGATGGTCACAGATTTATTGTATTAATATGTTCAAATAACTTTCTGCCTGATATGGATTTAGAAAAGTTTTTTCGATTAGCACTAGTTTCAGTACACATGTCAGCAGGTTTTGGAACAACATTTCAATATGTGCACATTCAAATACCAAATGAAGGATGTAGTAGTATAGGGAATGACAGTTCTGGACCACTTTCAAGAAAAGTCTCTACAAAGCCTTATTTAGTAAATAAGGCATTGGTTGGGACCTTAGATCTTGCTACTATTACCCCTACTACAAAAAGGTTGGGTGCCTATGTCACGTTTATATCGATGAAACAGTTTAACGTGAACCGCCTACGATCTCTTTGGTGTTCATAATAAAGGCTTGCTGGGCTTTTTGTATCCCCTGTGCTATGTACTTTTTTTTCTCGTCCTCGCTGATAGCAGACTTACGAGACTTGGATCGAATATCTTATTTCATTCCGTTATATTTTTTGAGTTCAGAGAGGATTGAACGAAACTCCTCTTCTGAGATCTTACTATCAGAGAGTGCCGTGGAAATACGCTCACTCACTGTGTTCAGCTTTGCTTCGGCCAGAACCCTGATCTCGTCGTGTTTCAATGCCTTACGATGCAGTCTGCGTGATACCAACTTAAGCGCCAACCCTAACACCCCCGCTATCCCAGCTGTTATTTCAATACCTAGCACTATAGGTGCAGCCACGATGGTGGTTAACAACCCAACGCCTGCCGCCCCTAGTCCCATGCTGGTTGCCATAAGGGTAGTGTCAGCCCCGTCCACGATATTGAAAGCTCTATTGTACTTCTTACATAGTGCTTTCCACGTGTCACGGTCATGTTCTAGTTGACGTTTCACGTCACATAACTGCCTCAAGCGGAACCCATCTACGGTTTCCAACGTCTTCGCTACTTCCTCTACGACTGGGTACAGACCCATCCTATAATATATATTATGAAAGATATTTTAATTGGGTTTCAGTTAATACTCTATCAATGTATTTGAAGTCTACAAGATCTAGACTACTACTCAGGGCAATAGGTGAGAGGCTAATAGACTTTCCTGTTGTAATAAAAACCCCACTGAGGCTTATTAAGCGGTTTATAGGACCCGTGGGGGTATCCTGTTGTATAACAATATGACAATATTTTCTTCTGTGTTCGTCATACCAATGTATTGACACCCCGGGTAAAAATTGGTGTACTCTTGAGGTGTTTTCATTGTCTAAACTAAAGAAGACTTCTATGATGAGTGTGAAAGGGGAGTATATATCAAGATTTATGTTTAAAGAATACTTGATAAATGTTAATTTATTTTTTACTACAGTCCTTAACCTATTTTTTTCGGTATTAGTAGTTCCTATGAATCCCCTCTCCGGAATGAAATCCCCGATCCAGACACCGTTGTTCCTAATCTTAGAGATAAACTCATTTTCGTCTATTGTGATATAAGGTGAGGCAAGTGTTAAGTTGATCAGCCATTTGGGCTCTTTAAAATCTGATAACGACACCCGTCTGTACACGTTGTCTTTGAAGTGCAGGATATATAAGGCGTCTTCCTCACCAGGCTGATCGAATCCCTCCGTATCTCCTAGGTCGTTAAGCGTAGTGTTGGGATGATGACTGGTCATTATTATACTATTACGATATAATTTCCAACAGGTTTTTTGATAATAGTTCAGGGGTGAACTTCATACCCATGAAGTGTATGTTGTCAGGCAGGAAGATATTGGTTAGTGATATCGTGTTTTCCACGATCACGTTGACCCCCTGCAGACTGGTGTTGGAGTCGGCACCCACCCTCACGTAAACGTTGCACACTTGATACTGGTGTCGTTTCACCCACCCGAGTTTGATCCCCTTCACTATCTCGACATCATTCCCCGATGGTTCCCCTAGGTAGACTTTGATGATCAGTGTTGAGTTTGCCGGTAGATCCTCTAGTATAGTGACCACGCCTTCGAATTCAGACACCAACTGCAATTTCACGTTTTGTATGGCCGGTTTACTCGATAGCATGTGGGCTGCCATAGTGTTGACTGGGCTGACGACTACGCTACGTCTCTGAGTTGGGACGTAAGCCACGAGCAGGGTTCCATTGTTCACGACTTTGTTTAGGTGGTTGTCTTTGTTATCCGTGAACACGTAGGGGGAGACGAGTCTAATATTGAGAAACCAGTCGTCGTTATCGGGTAACAACACCCACTTGTCATCTTCGGTGAAGACGAGCATATATGGTTTGTTTTGGACGACGGTAGTGCTCTCAACATCGTCTAAGTCGAACAGTTTACCCCCGAACGATGGGTATATTATCCAGTTATTATCACCGGTGTTGACAAGGGCGTAATTAGTGTTGACTTTTGCTCTTGTGGTATCTATTATATCACTTAGGGCTCCACCGGAGGGGACTTCAACGCGTTTGTAAATGTTGTTTTTCAGTTGAAAGGCGTACGATGTACCATCTACTCCGGGAGCGTCGAAACCGCGCGTGTCTCCGAGGTCGGAGATCCCGATATTGACGCATTTTTTCACTCCGGGCCCTTGTGCGCTGGTCATTTTACATGAAGCGTTAAGCTGAGGTATCCTATATTTACAGGATTATGATTTATATCTAACACCGATATTGTCAGCTCAGGTATGTTGCCCTGGGTTAATCTCTTATACTGCCGTGGTGAAAACGACTCGGTTCTACCGTCGTTGAATTTCTCAGTTTTCACCGGCACTGCTCTCAGTATAGTGGAAGGGTGACCTCCTTGAATGTTGTACGTTGTGCTCACCTGACCGAGATGAATGTACAGCTCTCGGTACGGTACTAGATCGGGTAACTTCGTGCCTGTGACGGTTGTTGTTGGTTTTATCTCGTCAGGAGACATACCGAGTATCCTCGCTAATGGTCGGCCGAGCCTCAAGGGGTTTCTTCCGTTGTTGATTAACACAACTGTACCGTTTGAGTCGTTCATCTTGAGTTCGGCTCCAAGGTGTTTGAAGACCTCGTCGTTTAGAGAGCACACGCTGTAGTAGCCGTCAGTTATCTGGCTGCGAGTTCCACTGACGAACAGTTTATTGTTGCTGGCGTTGATGTTAGTCCATTGCGGTAGGTAGGTGATATCGCAGAGTGCGACTTCGAGTTGGCCTGACGTGTTATCGATCGCGTGCGTCAGCTGAACGGCCTCACAGCTCGTTATTCCTGGAAGTGTTATGTACATATTATAATATATGAATTATATATTATAATATGGATTTAGCACACTTGAAAATCGTGGTGAATGCAGATGGCACGGGGTTTAAAACAACCTTTATTAATATCTTTGAAAACTATATCGTGTCCGTTAATAACGCGCAGGCGGTGGTAAACTGGAATCAAAACCCAATGCAGTTTTGGCAGAACCAACTCAACTTTGCTGTGTGGTGTGCGACGACAGGGTCAGGTGTGACACCAGACTACGGTATAGACGAACTGAGTAAGGCGGTTATTTTGTTTCATATTTATTATCAAACGAGATGAATATTGAAGGAAATAAAGGCTCCTCTTCCCCAAGATATAGGGTGGAATATGACGAATAACGGCTATGATAGACGCGCTTATGAACGTATTTGTGGGGAGTTTGAGATTCCAACGAATAAAGACTTTCGCCTTCCTGGTGTGAACCATGGTCTCGGTATAGTTCTCGTGTACTTCTACAGGTCCGGAACATATCAGGCCGGTTCTAAAGATGGTTCATACAACCCACACCGTCATACATTTACAGGCCCCACAACGAATGAACAGATCCATGTCAGCTGTATAAAGCAAACCAATCCTGATGCAGCCACAGCCTGGACTAAAATGATCTCAAAAACATCGAAAGAATTCACTCGTGCTGGTACAATACGCTTGAACGACTCGATTCGAACGTACGTGTGGGCGCTGTTGGGTGCGCAGTCTATGACGCGTTTATTACGTGTTCGGCGTGGGGTTGTACATGGCTCCGAGTGATATGCAACTGAGAGTAAAAAAAGTGGTGGGTTATAACAACAAAATAGTCATAGCCACGTCGGATCAAAAGTTGGGTATCAACCCCGATATTAACACCACCTATATCCCACACATCCCACCACGTGAAACGGGTATAGTGGCGCCACCCCCGGAGTCTAAAGTTCAACCAACACCACAGGAGGTGGCCCCCCATATTCAGACCTCCTATCAGCAGCATATTGATAATAAAACGGCCCTGGTGGTTGGTGGGGTAGCTTTGGGACTTATTTGGTTAAAGATTTTTTAGCCGCTACGTACACCAGACCCGCCACGGCGACGATGGCTGCCCACAGGTTTTGACTGAGCCACATGGCAGTTTTAGACAGAGCGCTCAACAACCACGAGACGATGCTACCCAGGATGCCGGGAAGGGCTTCGGCGGCTTTACCAGCCAGTTTAGCTAGGCCTTCCCCGAGTTTTTTTATCCAGTCTTTAACACCACCGCCTGTGGGAGTGGGAGTTCCCCCGCCGGCAGGTGTGGGGGTTCCCCCTGTCAGTGACACCACCAGGGTTGATATGATGAAACCAAATGCAGTCAGAATGCTGGCGATGGTGATCCCTTGCTCCCGGAACAATATCCGAATCCTGTCTGCTAACGTGGTGTCTCGGTAGAGGACTTGATTGATGGTTTCCCGCACACGGTTGACCTGGGATCGAAGCTTTTCTTTGTAGCCGGACGCTGTCTCCAACCAGACCTGCCTTTCATCTTCCAAATTACGTATTCGTTCCTCGATGGTGGCTTTCATAGACTCGTCCTCAGTTTCACCGAGTTTTTCCTTTTCACGGGCGATGTGGTCGTCTATCTCACTCACTTTGGCCGTGCTTTTCCAGAGCTGGCCACGAATGGTTTGCATCAACAGGTCCAACCCCTTCAGTTCCCGAAAGGTAATTTCGAGGCCCGGGAAGGGCTTGTTCTCGTAGTCGGCCAACACCTTTTCAATATCATAAGTCATGTTTTGAACCGATGTGGCGTCCCTGATGCCTTCCAGATCTTGACGGGCCTTCGGGGGAATCTTAGGTCGCGCGTCATCGTAATTTATGAAACCTAGTTCGCGGAGAAAGTTAGGTCCATGTCGACTGTCTAGTGTTGATAAGGCAAGCGGTTTTCCCGTGATTTTATTCATGAGATTGATCTCCTGGTTATCATATAAAAAATGCAGCTTGCCCGTTCTATCGAGGGTAAACCTGGAATGGTGACTTCTAAACGGTTTGATGTCATCTCTTTCTTCAACTGCGTTGTAATAATCGTTGACGGCGCCCTTCACGAGTTTGGTCCTTGGTGAGAATGAGGTCTCCTGCTCGACAGCCGGCTGTAGGCTGAATGAGGTCTCCTGATCGGCCCCTGTATCATCCATAGTATCATCCCACATCTCCCTCATAGGTATGTCTTCATCCATTATTTAGTATTAAAAATATATTTCGTTTATATATAATAATGTACGGCAGAAAATTAGATCCTTTCAGAAGATTGAGAGAGCCATTAGGAGCCAGAGCCGTGCGTCAGTCGGTGACCATCACCAATAATCCCAGCAAGATAGACCAGAATCAAACTCTGCTGGTTAGATTTCCAAACCTTGGTGAGAATGACCTCATTGTACCAGGCACTGTTCGACTGGCGTTCAATATCACGTTGACCTCCGACAACGACAAACGCGAGCTAGTGCGGAACGTGGGGCGAGCCATCATCAAGAAAACGACCGTCAAGATCAGCGGTAACGAGGTGCTGAGTATCGACGACAGCGACGTGTTTCACTGCTACAAGGATCTCTGGAAAAGCGAGAGAGAACGAGTCAATGATGTGTACCAGGGTATCAGCAAATCAACCCGGGCGCGCATAGGGTATGTCTTCACGCAAGACCAGCAAGACAAGCTATCGGACGGTGAAAAGGCCATCGCTCGAGCATACGGGAATCGATTCTGCGTGCCGCTCGACTTCGAGTTGCTCACGGGACACGCGCCGTTTTACCAGGCCGCGCTGGGTGATAGGCTCGAATACGAGCTCACGTTTAACGACTATAGCAAAGTAGTGCGTACGCCGAACGGTGATGAGGCCAGTTATGCCATAGACAACATCTCTCTGGAGTTCGACATGGTCACTAGCCCGGAGCTGGCAAGGCAGGTTCGAAGTCAGTACTCTGGGAAGATGGCCATCCTGTACGATCGCGTACTGAGGCATAGATCAGTCGTGCGAGATAAGAGCGACACTGTGTGGAATATCAACCTGAACGTGCCGGCGCGATCGATGAAAGGTATCCTGGTCGTCCCCGTGGAGTATTACGATCCATTCCGGAGGGACAGCGAGAAGTTTTTCAACCCCGAGATTGAAAAGGTGGAAGTGACCATCGAGGGCGTGCCCAACCAGCTGTTCAGTCATGGTATGAGACCACATCAGCAGTGGGATGAGATAAAAAAGCTACCAGTGGGGGATTACATAACAAAGGACCTGGACCTCGGCTCCGTGCAGATCGGTGAATACCTGACCACCAAGTACGCCCTATGGTTGGACATGCGATCCATGGATGATGATAAACTGCACGGTAGCGGGCGCCGTATAGATAACGGCAGCGAAGGGATAACCATCCAGATTACTAAGAAGGCTCAACCCGCTGGTAAGTTGAAATTATATCTGTACGTTATTATGGACGCGCAACTTAATATAGACAATGGGAGATTCGTGCAAGCCATCTACTAGTGGGGGGGAGACCCCCACACCCCCCAACAATAAACTGCCCCACCTCCCCACTGACCCACACTGCGCCATAGTGTGCGGGCAGACTGGCTGTGGGAAGACCGTTTTCGTGTTGGATATGTTGGAGGGTTACTACAAGGATGTGTTCGATAACATCGTTATCATGTGCCCTACTCTGAGTATGAATAAAACGTACGCGCGACCTTGGGTGATGACGGACCCGGACGTACACAAAATCGACCCTGGAACACGCCTGCAGGACTGGTTGAAAGCTCTTCACGAGAAATTTAAAGGGGAACCGACGCTGTTCATACTGGACGACTGCAGCGCTAATCGCGAGATAACAAAAAAGAGAGACATGCTATCGTACCTGGCCTTCTCCGGCCGGCATGCAAATCACAGCGTCTGGGTGCTAACGCAGAAGTTCAACTCGGTGTTGAAAGACCTCAGGGAGCAGACGCGATGGGTTGCCTTATTTCACTGCAAGGACAGGGATTCGTTCGAGGAGTGTTTGAGAGAGAACGACGTGATGAGTAAATTAGAACGGGAACGGGTGAAGAAACAGCTCGCTGAAACTAAACACGCTAAGCTCGTGCAAAAGACCGACCAACCAGTAGCATATATAGTATGCTAAAGCTAAGCAAAGCTAAGCAAAGCTAAGCTAAAGCTAAGCAAAGCTAAGCAAAGCTAAGCTAAAGCTAAACAAAGCTAAGCATATAGCTATGATATTTGAAGTGTTTGTCGTGTGCAACTTAACCTTCATTTCTCTGTGTTTTGCCTGCATCGGGTATTATATAGTTAAAACTAAATCTTACTTGTTATATTATAAGATGGAGTGTGAGGAATTGCTCGAACAGTTAGTACCTGGGGGTACGGCAGGCCCCACTGATGATAAGCGAGAGAAACTGGTGGCGTTGGCTGTTGGCGGCAAAGCCAAACATTACTTTGGAGACTACACTCCTGATAAAATTCACAAAATGTCAGCCGAAGAAATCGATAAGCTGTACGCTAGATACGAGTCCCGGCTCGGAGCAGAAATGACAAAGACAATAGGATCGGCTATGACCCAGATATACACCGGTATTGTGTCATACTTCCTTCCCATTCCACCAGAGCGCCGACTTTACCTGTGGGAGGACCTAGATAAAGACCCTTTTATCGAACACGCCGTGAGCTCTATCAGCTGCGAGCTGTACCACAAATATGGTATGTTGTTGGCTCCAGTGACGGCGGCGATTATCACAGCAAAGCATTGTCAATTTGAGAGAAAGAATAATAATAATAGTATAGATGGATGCTGCACAGGAGACCCCAGTGGAGGTACCCCCAACAGTGATGGAGGAGACCCCAGTGGAGGTACCCCCAACAGTGAGTCCCGAGGTGACGGTGGAGACCCCTTCAGTGGGGGTACCCCCAACAGTAACCAGGCAGAAGAATCCTAAGAGAGTAGCTGCCGGTAAAAAACGGTGGTGTAACCAACATAAAGTGGCCAACCCAACCCGACTGTTGTTGGCTGTAGGTGTAACTGCTGCCTTGGCTATCTCGTGGTTATACGTGGGGGTACCCTCCCACAGTGATCCACCACCCAACAGTGAGCCCCCCACCCCCACGGTAGACCCGCATATCATGTTATAATTTTAATATTTTATATCATATACATAATGTCTGAGGGGAAAACGTTCGTCAACGACGCATACCACGCCACAGTGGTCGCCAGTCTAGCCGTAGGGTACGCTCGGTTGACTAAAATGGTGCTTAAACAACCAACTATCAAGCTAGATTTCAACCTGCAGGATATGGGTATGCTCATAATGAACCTTGGTATGGCGATGGCCACAAAAGACATCCTAGTAAAACAAGGAATAATACCTGATAATATAATGAAATAAATATAGGATGGCCACGATAGCTATGATGGTTGGTGGGGCGTTAGTGAATGCCCTGGCATTTTCCGGGAGTAATTTCCTCTTCTCGAAACTACGAGATGATCACGCGGCTGAAATACAGGAAGAAAGGAAGCGGCACGATCTCGCTACTGAGAAATTACAAAGAGCACAGGCCGAGTACGCTAAAAAACGCCTCCAGAGGATCGATTTTATTAACGAACAACTCACGCGTGAAAACCATGCCGTTCAAACATTCAACGATGTCGATGAAGCAATGAAAGAATACTACCTACTAACTGGTAAACAATTGGAACCGCTCAATAAACCCACACTCGCTCAGTACTACACACCATCCAAGGGACAAATGAATCGTGAACTGGGCTTCACAGTGTTGGGTATAGCAGCTACTGCGTTGGTTGCGAAGCAATTAAATTAAAATACCTATATAAGTAAACATGAGACCCGCTCCATACCGATGCGAATACATACTTATGGGGAAGACCGAGGCCTGTGGTAGGAAATGCAGGAATCAGGGGTTCTGTTGTTTCCATATGGGAAGTCCTAACTACACGTGTTCTGTGTGTGGTATCGGGGTTAAAGGGCACTACTGTCTATGTAAAGCTCACGGAGCGAACGTAGTCAGACATCAACTCATCTACGAGAATAAAAAAGGCTACATAAAAGAACGTAGGCGACTGCTCAAGATAGACTCCAATTACAGTGCATGAAACAGCCACTTAAGGGTTACCTCCCTTTACTGTGAACCAATTAGACATTGGTTCTCTTAGGTGTAAACACTATGTCTACTGTACGCGAGCTGAAGCGGGTCGCAAAACAGAGAGGTGTCATCGGGTATTCTCGAATGCGGAAGTCAGCATTGTTGAGATTACTAGGTTTAGAAGCCCCTCCTACGGTAACACAATTAAAAGCTCAAGCAAAACAGCTTGGATACACGGGTTATTCAAACCTGGGGAGAGCCGGGTTAACCGCATTGTTATCACATGCCCCCGTAGCAAAACCTCCCACTGTAAAACAACTGAAAGCCGAGGCACACGATTTGGGTTTAGGCGGGTATTCCCGTATGAGAAAACCACAGCTTGTAGAATTATTACGACAGAATAGAGCTATTGACCTACAGTTCGTGCGCACTGAGCGCGCTGTAGGCAACTATTTGAGAGGTTGGCGCATGCACATTGATAGAAACATAGACATTACAGATATCAAGCCTCTGATAGCTGATAAGGTCAACCAGGAACTAAATAACCTAGGAAGTATCAAGTTTCAGATCACAGTGAAAATGTCGCTCGATAAGCAGGTTGGGAGTACCACTGAATATGTTCAGCCTTACTTCCGAGGTCAACAAGAGGTCGCCACACATACAGAGACCATTGACACATCAATCGATACCAGTTTTCAGCAGATACGAGAATACCTAGAACGCTACACACACTTGGGGTCCGGGTGGGCTGTAGATAAAATCGATAATGTCTATCTAGACATAGCTAACTACGTGCCGTTCAGAGGCGGGTCATACCTAGCCTTGCCTCCCTACTATAAGAACAAACATGCCATAGTAAACGTTAAGAATAGAGGAAACGATTGCCTGAGGTTAGCTATCAGGTTAGCCTTATTTCCAGCTGGCACTCATTCAGATAGGCTTTCTAGCTATCCCCAAGACGATGGGCTCAACTGGGATGGTATAGATGAACCCACCCCCATATCCCAGATCACTAAAGTAGAAAAACAGAATAATCTGGCTATAAATGTCTTTGGGCACGAAGGTAACACAACAATAGTACTCAGGGTCAGCCCGGTGAAGGATCGCCAAGTTATCAATATATTCATGATCCAACAAGGTGAAAAGTATCACTACACGTGGATAAAACATCTCAGCCGGTTGTTGCACGACCAGTCGAAACACGATGGGGAAAAACACTTTTGTGTACGATGCCTACACGGTTTCAGTCGAGCTGATTTATTAGAATCCCACCGGGATGATTGTCAAGGTGTGGGGCAGACGGCCATACGAGTCGATATGCCTAAGGAAGATAATAAAATCCTAAAATTCAGTAACCACAAGAACCAAATGTCTGTGCCTTATATCATATACGCCGACTTCGAAGCCTTAGTTGTGGGTGGGGATTCCCCCAGTGGTAGCTTCACCCACAAGACACAAGAGCATAAAGCCAGTTCGTTTGGATACATTGTCGTCCGTTGTGACGGGGAAACGAAAGCTCCGGTAGTGTATAGGGCCCTGACGCGGCTGAAAGGTTTCTAAAGTGTTTGCAGGAGGAAGAAAAAATTATTAGGAATGCATTGTATAAAATCGCTCCCATGTGTCTGACCCAAGACGACAAGCTAGCTCACAAGCGTAGCACTAAATGTCACGTGTGTGACTCACCACTTAACGGTGATTCGGTGAGAGATCACTGCCACATAACTGGTAAGTATAGAGGCGCCGCTCACAGCGCGTGCAACCTCAAGCTTAAAATCAACCCTAAGACAATAAACATCCCCGTTGTCTTTCACAACTTGAGAGGGTACGACTCACACTTGATCATGCAGGCCATCGCGAAAATCGATGGTAATATAACGTGCATCCCCAACAACATGGAGAGATACATCTCCTTCAGCTTAAACGGACTTAGGTTCATTGACTCGTTTCAGTTCCTCCTGTCGTCACTTGACAGTCTGGTCAAGGCCAACAATACCTTCCCTATCACCGATCGATACACAGACGCCGAGACTAGACCCCTGCTTATGAGGAAGGGTGTGTACCCCTATGAGTACATGGATAGTTGGGTCAAGTTCACCGAGACCAGACTACCCCCTATTGACTGCTTTTATAGCAAGCTGAATGAGGCGTCCGTCTCACGAGATGATTACTCGCACGCGACTAACGTATGGAATAAACTGGGTTGTAAGAACCTGGGTGATTATCACGACCTGTACTTGAGGACAGATGTACTGCTGTTAGCCGACGTGTTTGAGACGTTTAGGCGGACGTGTTTCAAGCAGTATAAACTCGACCCCGCATGGTATTACACCAGCCCAGGTCTGTCGTGGGACGCCTTGCTTAAAAAGACCGGAGTTAATTTGGAATTGCTCACAGATTACGACATGCACCTATTCATTGAGAAAGGCTTGCGAGGTGGGATTTCCATGGCATCCAAACGATACGCGAAAGCAAATAATCAATACGTGAAAGGTTACGATCCTAACAAGCCAACCAATCACATTCTCTACCTCGACGCAAACAACCTGTACGGCTGGGCCATGAGCCAGTATCTACCTACAGGGGGATTCGAATGGGTACCCCACGTTGATGTTATGGGGGTTGCACCAGATTCGAACAAAGGGTATATCCTCGAGGTTGACTTAGAGTATACCAAGGAATTACACACATCACACAACAGCTACCCCCTGGCCCCCGAACGTATGAGGGTTAACCCAGACTGGATGTCTGAGTACCAACATAACTTGTTAGGTGGGCGTGTGACAGACGTTGAAAAACTCGTGCCTAACTTAATGAATAAGACCAAGTACATCGTTCACTATCGCAACCTACAGCTGTACCTGTCGTTGGGTATGAGGCTGACCAAAATACACAGGGTGCTCATGTTCGACCAGAGCCCATGGATGGAGCCCTACATCAGAATGAACACAGACCTACGAAAAAAAGCCACCAGTGATTTTGAGAAAAATCTCTACAAGCTCATGAACAACTCGGTGTTTGGTAAGACTATGGAGAACCTGAGGAAACGCGTGACCGTGAAGCTGGTTTGGTCGAGTGAGGAAGACAAGCTCAGGAGATTGATAGTCAGTCCGGCATTCAACCGTAGTAAGATATTCACAGACAACCTGGTTGCCCTACACATGAAGAAAAGCCACATAAAATTCAACCGGCCTGTTTACGTGGGGATGAGCATCCTCGATTTATCCAAACACCTGATGTACGACTTTTACTACAACGAGCTCAAGAAACAGTACGGCGACAGGTGTGAAGTGCTGTACACTGACATGGATTCCCTGCTGATGGAGATTCGAACCGAGGACGTGTACGAGGACATGAAAAAACACCTCGATTTATACAACACCAGCGACTACCCTAAGACCCATGCCCTACACAGTACGGTAAATAAAAAGGTCCTAGGTAAGATGAAGGACGAGTGTGCTGGCACGCCCATAGCCGAGTACATAGGTTTGAGACCTAAGATGTACTCCATACTGAAAGCCGACAATAGTGAGATCCGGAAGGCTAAGGGGGTTAAGAAGTATGTGGTGAAACAACACATCAAACACGCCAGATTCAAGGAAGCCCTGTTCAAGACCCGTACCTTTAGGCATAAAATGAACACACTTAGAAGTGATGGACATAAGATATACGGACTGACTATAAACAAGACGTCCCTGTCGCCTATGGACACGAAATGTTGGATAGCTATTGATGGGATAAACACATACGCGTATGGACATGAAAAAATTTGAGGCTATTTACTACAGCCCGCGTGGGTACTGGAAAGGAGCTAGCGCAGTAGATAAGCTAGCTAAAATAGCGCGAGTACCCCCCGGAGGAAGCCAAAGCGTGGCTTGAAAAACAAGCCCTGTGGCAGATCTATTTGCCGGCATCACGCTACGTGCCTAGAAGGAGGTTCGGTATTAACATACCTAATAGCGTTCACCAGGCAGACCTACTGTTCCTACCCCACGACAAGAGGTACAAGTATGCCTTAACCGTAGTGGACGTAGCCAGTCGTTACAAGGAAGCCGAACCCTTGACCACGAAAGATTCGGCCCAGGTAGCCAGAGGATTCGAACGCATATACAAACGCAGTCCGCTGACGTGGCCAACAGAGCTGCAAGTTGACCCCGGACGGGAGTTCATGGGTGCCGTGTCACAACTGCTAGCCAAACACGATACAAAGGTCAGGCGTGGCACGGCTGGAGCCCATCGCAGCCAAGCCATAGTTGAGAGATTTAATAGGACTTTGGCTGAGCGCTTGTTCGGCTATCAGTATGCTAGGGAGATGGCCACCCCTGGAAAACGATCGACTGAATGGGTCACGAGGTTACCCAAGGTGGTGTCGGCAATCAACCATGAAGTCACCCGTCTCACCGGTAAGAAACCGACAGATGCTATCAAACTAAAATCAATAGTTGCAGAGTCGGCCGCTCCATTGCGTGGGAAGGAGAAACAGATACCAGATAGGGCCCTAGTGAGGTATCTATACCAGCCGGGGGAACACGAGGGTGATAGCCGTAAGCGAGCCACCGATCCTATATGGTCAGTCAAAACTTACAACATAGATAAAGTGGATATGAAAGCCGACGAACCTAACTTATACTACTTGAGGGAGGGCCGGGTAGGGGGTTTGTAAGAGAAGAATTAATGATCGTACCGTACGGCACAGTGTTACTTCCAACACACGTTAAGTAGTAGGGGTAATAGTAGCAAGATCTAAGGTCCCAACCAAAGCCTTATTTACTAAATAAGGCTTTGTAGAGACTTTTCTTGAAAGTGGTCCAGAACTGTCATTCCCTATACTACTGATGTTCCCAGTTTCAGTATTGCAGAATAAATATAGTGAAAATGTATATAAATTAAAAGTATGTGGTACAGTATGCCCATCCTGCATGTATTTGTTGTGTATCACAATAGATTGACTTCAAATATTCATACTGCCCAAATGTAACATACAACAACAATATCCAATAACATTTCAATCTGTACCCTAGAAAAAAGAAATAAAGCGATAAAAAATCCAGTCATGATATGTAACATCCTGCCATCCATCTGTAACATATTCACTTCCTTTGTACCATCATGAAATATCTCTGTGACATGATGTTTGATTCGCCAGGATACAGATCACTCTGTGTGTCTCACCATCTCTCTGCTCTTTCTTCCTCCGATTTCTCTCCTCTGTCTCTCGTTTCTTCTCCTTCTTCAATGTGGCGTTCAGGTCTCTCAGCGTCCTCTCTTCAGCATCAGAGTCATCCCATGATCCAACACCACCTAAATAAACGGACACTCACTGTGAGCTCTACTTCTCACTTTGACTATAACTACATGCAACAACTATTTCTAAGATGCTTCGGTGAAAGATCAAAGGTGCCGATAATACTTTATCAGACGATAACATGCACTTTTTGCATTACGTCACAATGTGTTGACGTCATTGCGCCATTCCAGCTGGCCCCCTCATAATCGAAATTTTTTGCATTACATCACAATGTAACCGACGTCATGATGGATGTCAGTTGCCATCGCCTCGTACAGTCTCCCACTGTAAACTGCTTTACTGAGACGTTCATATTGCCTTGTATGGTTTAAGAGAATCACAGATGTAATTAAGATGATCTAGCGAAGATATTTAACCCGAACATAAACTGTCACCAAACTGTTCATCATTTGTTTTTCTAGTAACATTTGTCTTAACGTTGGGGGCTGACACGTCAAAAGAACAGCGCGTCAGTTAGCTCTGTGCAACGATTCTTAATTTAGGTCACAGACACCGTCGTTTGTTTTCTGCCATAGATAAATCGAAATTAGGCTTAGAAATTATTAAATACGCCATCTTAGAAAAGAAACACAGTTCATTCTACCACCATGTATAGTGTAATAAAGCACACTTTCGCCCTGAACTATTATATCATTAAAGCACTTGATCGCAAGCGTCCTTGTGCTTTAACTATAATAGTTCAGGGCGAAAGTGTGCTTTATTACACTATACATGGTGGTATTTCTTAAATAGATACTAGGGATATCAGCCATGCTGGTGCAAGATGTGCAGATGGGGAAAGAAAATTTAAAAATTTCAGCATACTAGTCATTTGACAAAACCATATCTGTTGCACATATTGGGTTTGAATGTCCTTGTTCAACTGTGAGATTGAAAGTGACAGTGACAAATAGTTTGATAGGGTCCAAACATATGAATCCTCTGAGTTGGTCAAATTAATTGCATTTTTCATTAATTAAATATATTGTAGTGAGTATTAATTATTTGTATCATTTTAGGTGCACTGTCAAAGGACTGTGAAAATATTTCATCCTTGCCATTCCAATATTTACCGTACCATGGCACACATATAAACCAGTATTATAATCACAGCAATTCGTAAGACATGGCATCCATTTCAGTAATCAAATAATAAGAAAATAATATTTATGCTTGCAATATGTGTGTATGATAAATTTAAGATCCATGAAAATGTATAAATATATATTTCAACCTGATCACCAGGCATACCTGTACAATATTTCACTTATATACATGCCATCACTTTAGGTGTCTGGCATTGTCTGATATTTACAGATATTCAGACAATCCAAATGCATGCATATAGGGAATACAGTTCTCAGCTTTAACTGAAGCTGTGAGACGATGTGACATCTTGCATCGTCTCACACACTTGGGTAAGTTTCAGCTGCGTCAGCACATCATCAACACACACACTAACCTCCTTGCCCAGCTGGGTTGGCCAGTTGCGGGGTTGGAGAGACATCGTAGGTGTTGCCCTTCCTGCCCCGACCTGGCCGCTGACCTAAGTCTTCCTGTCTGCCATCATCTGTACAACACAAGGACAAGTGGTCAGCTTATGTTTCTTGACCAGCCTTAGTTTCCTTATTTCTCCCTGTATTTCCCATGACCTACCAACCCTGACTTTTCATATCCATGTAAAGCAAGAACATGTTTCCTTATCTCAGTTTTCCCAGCACTTTTGAAATATATTATTTTAGAAAATAAAATATCCACATCACTTTGATCTTTCTTCATCTATAGCTAATATGAAATTGTTTCTGGTGGAAAGTGACTGATCTGTGATATCTACCTTCAAGTGCTCAGTTGAAGTTGTAAGGTAAGGCTGTCTGTGACAGTTGCCATAGTTACTGACATGTGAAACTGATCTGTGTTATCTACTTTCAAGCATCACGTTGAAGTCATAAGGTGAGTTGGCTATGACAGTAACCACAGTTTTTGACACATGTAAAACAGATACTGACACATGTAAAATTTCAAGTGCCCCACAAAGTCATAAGGTGAGTTGTCTGTGAAAGTGTGACAGTTACCACGGTTGCTGACATGTTAAACTGATCTGCGATATCTACCTTCAAGTGCCCCCTTGAAGTCAAAAGGGGGATTGTCAGGGACAGACTGGATCCGAGGTGAGGTGTCGGCCGGACTGCCACACAAAGACAGGTGAAAAATTGTAAAAAATACTGGCACACAACTAATGTTCATCTAAAAACCGTCACAAGCACTACACAAATTATGTGCAAAGCATTCTGGGTATTTGACAACTCTTATACATAACCATGACTGATAATGAAAGCAGTACGCCTTGTGGTGAATTATAATTGCTGGTTTTGTTAGATGATTTACAAACTACCTGTTTAATTAGAATTTGTTTTGGTTGTGAAAATATCATGGTTGTAAACTGGAGAGGGAGGCTGCTTCAAAAGTGTAATTATCAGACTCAGCTGTAAAAACCTAATTTTGAAACATAAACCATTGGAATTTGTCTCACCATTATTTATTATATGGGACAGTGATCCATAAACAATTATTAACCAATAAAAAATGTAATTTTATCGGCACTTTAATATTCTGAAGGGCTCTTTCATCACTTCACAGTGACAAGGATTCTCTTTCATTAACCATTCAAAACTTGAAAAACATTAAAAGAGTTCTACCACAAAATGTGCCTACAGAAGGATTCAAATGTTAATCTTTTACCAATAGACGACAACAGTGAAGTGCTGACAGATGAAAAATATGTATTTGAAATACAACCTACTTTCTTTGTTTGGGGATTATGTTTGAATTCCGTTGGACTGTCTCTCCATTATCTGAAAAGATATATACACAAGCATCAATATACTCAAACACAGAGACAATGTGTTTGTGCTAACTTAGCATCACATGCAGTTCTACCAAAGAAAACTTGCAGAACACTGTGCAGAAAAATGCAGAAAAACCCACATAAGTCATGGAAATAGCAACATGAACATATTACCTTACTACTGAAACAATAAACTCGACAATATTTTTTATACCAGCGAACGTTGACCTCTACTGCGCATATGCATTACAATCTGCACTTTCAAATTAACAATCTGAATCACATAGAAAAAGTATTGACTACTTTGAAATAATTACTATGAATTTTTATTTTTCATACCAGTGGAAAGTAAACAAAACAAGTGTGCAAACTTCCTGTCCCATATGCACACACACAAAATCAAAGTGGGCTCGGACAACATAAACAAACCTCAAGGATACATGAGTCCATGGTTCCCTCGCGACCAGTGAACAACTTATAATATCCCACTTGTGTAGATCTATGCTCATGTTGCTGATCACTGAATTGTCCAGTCCAGACTCAATTATTTACAAACTGCCACCATATAGCTGGAATATTGCTGAGTAAGGCACAAAACTAAACTCACTCACCCACTTTGATCACACTCACTGGGTTCACTCAGTTATACAGGGTCCAAAATCTAGTCTGGTTTATGCTGGCAATATGACAAGCCACAACCTTTACAAAATCCCAAATTCTACAGTGACACAACAGACACATATCAAGCCCCAACGATCATACAAATGGTTTGTTCACAGGAATGGGTCAATATCAGTGACCAAAATATCACAGTATTAGCCAGCATCTAACAGAGGCCTAATATGAATGTTTTTCAAACGGGCATATGCCCCAGCATCATGCAGAACCAGGCGCTAGTCTACGTGTGGCGTTTAATTGAGGAAATATGGTATAACTTGATGTGTAAGCTTGATGTTGGAAGAAAAGCAGAAATGATGCAGACGAGGGATGGCAACAGGAAAATTGTTTTTCAGCTGAAAACTCAATAACACTGTGTCACCGAACTGGGGGTCAGATAATTAAAAAAACTGACCAACTGGAAATAAAATCAGTGGAAATTGCCATACATGCAGAATCCCTGTAGAGCCTGAATATTCATGGACACACATCAAGGAATGAATACATAATGCTACCATTCACTTGCTTCCCTGTGGACCTTTCCTTGGGCTTGGGTCTGGCTTCACTCATCTCAGACTTGTCTTCATCATCCTGTAGTGCAGCGTGGTATGGGGATCGGAGGGGCACTTTTTTCTGTTGCCGTGGTGATGTGAAATCCAGGGTGCTTTCATCATCCCAGTCAGATCCAGAATCACTGGCAACAGTTTGACTTCTGTCAGCCTGAAACAATCACAATCTCTGTTCAGGTTGATGTAAATACTGATCAGTTGTCTTTGAAATCCTGAACCTGAGGAAATCTAGACTTGCTTCATTCATTTCGATCCCTAAATTTGCAGAAAGGAAAAGTAATGTGGTTCAGGGACTGGGAGACAGACTGAATCGATATGTGTTTTTTGGTGAACATGATGTGCTCAGTACAACTGCAAAACAATTTGATGAAACCGATAGATCACTTTACAAATTGTCACAAACACTATCAGTTCTACATGTAGAATTAGTAAACAGATATATCAATCTAACACTGAAAACAATGTTGACACACAGCCACTAACTGTCAAAAATATGGATCTTTTAACAATTCGTTAATACTTCTAATAAACAAAAATGTTCCACAGAATTGAACAAACTCATTGAAAAGTCCACTGAATACTTGTCTCTGGACAATTCCTGCTATATGCAAAGTCAGAACTACAATAATGGCCTCTTAACACAATTCTGCCTAGGGCCCTTTTCATAATAATTCCTGTAATGTTCAAAATAACAAATTCAGTGTCATACCACCATGACCACTGAAGCTAGGGACACAAGAGACCCAATTCATTTCAGACAATTATAACTATTAACAACAAGTTCTGGTAGTTAATCAAATGCAACTTCACAATTTCCTATCGACTTCTGCAACTCACACTTTATGATGCATTGAATGTCAAGATCCTGTGGTCATGCAAGCTATTTTGATTAATCTATGTGATCACGTCCCAAATGGGTCAGTCTTTATTCATGGTGTCAGCCACTGATCTTCCTGACTCAATTGTTTACAAATTGCCATAAGAAAGATGGAATATTGCGGAGTGTAGCATTAAACAACACATTTTCTGTCTGAATACATGACATATATTATGGGCAACAACTTTTTCCATTCTTTATCAAGACATTTAGCTAAATACTTCCATCCATCACATCACGAAGGAGCAAAGGTTGGTTCAGAAGTGTCATGATAAAGAACAAAATGAAATTGTTATCATAAAAACGTGTCATATATTCATGTTCGTCCAACTTCTAAATGATTTTTAAGAACAGAATTTGGTGTCATTAATTAAAGCTATCAATTTGTATTTGATTACCTAGAAGATTTATCAGTAACTGTTCCCAACCACTAATAATGATAAAGATGACAGCGAAAGGTTTTCTTGAAGAGGATGGAGATTATCTCAACTTGCTAAGATCCACGAACATGAAGGATCATCTCAATTTCTGCAACAAAGTCTTATCATGCACCACCTTACTAAATTGATTCCACTTATCCTGCAATAAGATTGAAAATTACGTAACTGAGAAATACTGCCTTTGTTAAACTGAAGCTATTTGTAACATAATGCACTATATTTCTAAATCCCGAAAACATTCGGTACAATCTCGATCCTAGCCGAGATAAGGCTAAAGATCTGACATCATGATTTATACAATCAAGGAACCACAAGTTATCAAACACCAAGAAATGTCTCATTTTCCACAGATGGAATGACGTATTACGCTCACCATCGTGAAACAGCGAATCAATATTCCTTAACGCCGGGACGTTGCGTAAAACATTTGCTCATAAGAGATGCACCTTGGAATTTCCGAAACCAAGGCAAATACGTAAACTTCCGGTTTGACATGCGCACATTCAACTAATAATTTTTGAAGCGGTCATACAATCTTCCCCGAGAGACATTTCGATGGATGCATTACTGTATTAAGCAATGCACATTAATATCTGTTTGAATATGAAATCTTTTTTCTCATCCGTCTTCATTTGTTTAAGACACACGGGAGACTAAATGCTTCGGTTATCTACTGTGCTGCTGATCAAGATTAATGTCCCTACAAAATATGTTTTTAGATAAAACAACATCGAAAAACATGCATTTCCTACAAACTCATATGAATTACACTTGTGGCAATTTTTTATGATATCAAAATAACATACGAGAATCTTTTTACCATAAGTTACAGAATAACATAAACCGAATATTAATGGCGGTGAAACTCAGGTAGTGCACGTGCCTATGTCATATACAACTGGTTTGTTGTAGTTTAAAGTGTCAGCTGGTATTCTTGTAACATGTGTTTTATTTCCAGGCTTCTTTGCTTGTCGTAAGAGGGGACTAACGGGATCGGGTGGTCAGGCTTGCTGACGTGTTTGACACATGTCATCGGTTCCCAGTTGCGCAGACAGATCGATGTTCATGCTGTTGATCACAGTGTTGTCTGGTCCAGACTCGATTATTTACAGGCCGATTTCCATATAGCTGGATTATTGCTGAGTGCGGCGTAGACCTAAAATCACTCACTCACTCACTCACTCACTCACTCACTCACTCACTCACTCACTCACTCACTCACTCACTCACTCACTCACTCACTCACTCACATCTTCCAGCAAGCTTCGCAACCCGCTGGCCACATAGACAAGAGCAGTTTACTTTCAAGTCCCCATAAAAAGCAAAATTGTCAAAAAGATAATTTAATTTCTATATTTGGATTTTAACAATTGCTTAAAGGTATTAGACCTCCCTCAATGATCTTTTGCAATGTGATTTAATCCGTCTAACAAGAAATTATAATAATTTGTATACTGTGGCATGATCTTTACCGTACAAACCGTCCAATCACAGAAGCACAGTGGTCTCTTCAGCTGAACAATCCAGACGGTTGCTTGGAGGAATTGTAAATAATTAATGTCGTCTGACCGAGAGATCACGCCGATGTTGACAGGTGCTAATGTGTGCCCATTTTGTCTAGCTATTGCCATGGCGCTGACTCCGCCATTCCGAGCAGACGAGAAGATGTAGGTGAAGGTATTGGCAGCAGACGTTCAACCTGACAAGGTTCGAAGGTCAATGTACATTATCTATATTGATTATTTCTTCAGGGACCCTCTGACAATTCTGAGACACTGCATCGTCCTGGACTTGCTCCAAGCCTTCACTGAATGGATATACAGTCATTCCATGAATTCTTTCGGTCTGACAAGCAAGTCTTATAATATTACAGGAACGGTTGGCAAGTCACTCCAAAGAACCGGGTTCTATTCCCCACATGGGTACAATGTATGAAGCCCATTTCTGGTGTCCCCCGCTGACATTGCTTGAATATTGTTGAGATATTATGTTATACGGGCCGATCGGGATCTGATTTTAGCTTTCCTATTTCTCTCCTTCTTTCGTTATACTACGCTGGATACATAGAAAATTTAAGCGGCGTCAAGTCTACTCGTAACGTATCTGTTGTTTTATGCAGCGCTCAGCAATATTCCAGCTTCGTGGCGGAGGACACCCGTGAAGTTCCCGGGGTAGAATGGGCCTTCAGCAACTATGCTTTTCGTAAGAGGCGACTAACGGGATCGGGTGGTCAGGCTCGCTGACTTGATTGACACGTGTCATCGGTTCCCAAAAGTGCAGATCGATGCTCATGTTGTTGATCACCGAATTGTCTGGTCTAGACGCGATTATTTACAGACTGCAGCCATATAGCTGGAATATTGCTGAGTGAGGCGTAAAACTAAACTGCGGAGGTCTCTATATAATATACATGTAGGCACGACCAGATCAGAATCATTTGCATCGTTCTACACAAGTGAGATACGATGACATGTGTCAACCAAGTCAGCGGCTTGACCACCCGATCCCGTTTGTCTCGTCTTACTAACACATCTGTACTTGGATATCGCTATATCTTATATAAAAACCTTCTTACTTCTTCTGACTTCTTTCAAGAATGTTTAATGGAACAGCACTGGGGACAAGATACTATTTTCTGATATTTCTGTGTCAATATATATATACATATAAACACTTATGTCGTCCAAAGGGCCGAGGAGAAAGGACCGATGAAACACAACACGTCAGTCTGTGAAGACCTCAACCTGATGCAACTGGGTCACTACTGAATCGATTGAGTCGCTCGTAAAATATCAAACCTGTTTCCAAACTGTCCGTTCGCAGAGCGTTAGGCAGACATATCAGTAGCTCCCCCAAACATCTTTCAAAACAACGTCCGGGGCTAAAGTCGACTCTTAATATACCACGTTCTATTTCATGCAGCTCAAAGTCGATTAGTTCTTTGAACTTCAAACGCCATTAAGTGGTTGAAATCACCTGTCAAGTTCACAGGATATCATATCTCGCCATCTATTGATATCCATTCATCTATCGCTGATAATCCCTGTTTCGGAACATATCTATTTCTCTCAATTTAAAACCTTTCTATTCCAGTATCGACATCCTCGCTCACCATCGCTCGGCTCTTCCAAGGATTATATCGATAATGCTAGCTTTAATACCTCTATCACTACCTCTATTCATAGACGCCATTAAAGTAATAACGCAAATCTCATCGATTTCCACCAATATGAAGCGATCGCCTTAGTTCTGAGGCTCTGGTGCAGTTTCATTATGGTAAATGTCTGTATCAAAGCGAAGATCAGCAATACTACACGTTTGGTAATCGTCTTTTAGGCCTGTTCCCCAGTTGAACTCCAGATTAGAAAACGTCCCCCGGTAACCAATATGTGTGTCATAAGAAGCGACTCGGTGAGGATCGGTTGGCTAAACGTTCATCACCATTCGCCCCGTTACGTAACGTCCAAGAGTGAATGAGTTTAGTTTTAAGCCGTCTTTAAGCAGTATTCCAGCAACACCACGGAAGGAGACATCAGAAATGGGCTTCGAACATTGTACCCACGAAGGCAATCGAAACCGGGTCTTGGGCGGGACGAGGCTGCTATAGGCTACCCCACCGCCCCTACAGTACAAGGAATGGGTACACCTCATATTACGTCACGGAGGCGCGCCCATCTGATTGGCGAATTTCGTTCGCGGGAGAGAATTGTGCACTGTTGTCAAAAAGATTAATCTAAGGTAATTAAATGTCGAAACGAGCAGTTTTAATGACAGGGTTTCATTCATAACGATGTTAATATATGCATTTATGCTTTTGTCCCCCCTTGAGTATATGCGATCTTTGAGTGAGTGAGTTTAGTTTTACGCCGCACTCAGCAATATTCCAGCTATATGGCGGCGGTCTGTAAATAATCGAGTCTGGACCAGACAATCCAGTGATCAACAACATGAGCATCGATCTCCGCAATTGGGAACCGATGACATGTGTCAACCAAGTCAGCGAGCCTGACCACCCGATCCCGTTAGTCGCCTCTTGCGACAAGCTGAGTCACCTTTTATGGCAAGCATGGGTTGCTGAAGGCCTATTCTACCCCCGGACCTTCACGGCTTATATGCGATCTTTAGTATCATTTACAACAAAATGGTATTTTTGCAGATAACGTTCAATCTTCTTCAAAAATCTTTGTATCCCTAGTATCTATGAACTTTGTTACCATTTTGTTGCAAAAATCTTCAAATGGTTGGTTTGGGCGACAGGGGCGGTTGGGTAGCCTTGTTGACACGTTCGCGTTCAGCGAAAGACCCGGTTCGATTCTCCACATGGGTACAGTGTGTGAAGCCCATTTCTGGTGTCGCCGCCGTGATATTGCTGGAATATTGCTCAAAGCGGCGTAAAACAGAGCTCATGATCACTCACTCCTTGTTCATATATTCTTGTTTCTTTAGCTGCTCGTTATGTTCGCGCAAACTGTCCCACAGATACCCAATGTTCGATGAAGTAAAATCTTTGCTCATAAGTGGAATTTAAACTGAAGACAAAACGATCAACAATCAAAACACGTCATTTCTAAAGGGGCTCATTGAACCAACAATTAGATCATTAATATTAATGTAAGACACCACTGTGTCATTACCGAAACAATTTATGTCCACATGTGACGCCAAAGACGCCAGCCATGTACCCAATACCCTTCAAATGGGCGTTGATTTAGAAGAAGAAGGTTTCTTGCACATAGTCACACAGTAGAGCTTGTAACGGGAAACATTTACAATATGTTGTAAATCTTGAAGGCGGACCATGGTCTAAATTTCAATTAGCTAAATGAGGCCGATGTTTAGATTTAACCACGGGGCATTACCACGTCTCTTCATGCTCAAGGGCCTTAGTGTGTTCGGACATATAGAACCTTAAGAACTATACCCTTGCTTCTTTTAGGGTTCTGCATGCCAGAAAGTGTTTGGCGGAAGGGAACATTATGTGGTTCAGAAAACTGAGACGACTTAGTAATGCCAACTAGTCTTATGCTTTGTGCATGATGCTATCAAAAGAAAGGATAAGATAAGAAATTTCTTGCATGTCATTCCATTAAGGATCAGTGGCAATATTCTATAAACTACAGGTATAAACATAAAAGGTACGATATAGAACTACACATAGGTGATCCTTATCATAACAACAAAGGAATGAGATGATTGTGTGAATGAATCAAAACTGCAAAACATAAAAACTGTCAATCTTATCCGCATATTGCCAACGACAATGCCAATTACACACCTCTCTCGTGCGTTATATGATATGGATTATATGTTGTGGCTTATAATACTTGCTAAGCAGGGGTGGTGGGGTAGCCTATTGATTAATGCGTTCGCTCGCCACGCCGAAGACCCGGGTTCGATTCCCCAGTACAATGGGTACAATGTCTGAGGCCCATTTTCTGGTGTCCCCCGTCGTGATTTTGCTGAAGCGGAGTAAAAGTAAGGTCACTCACTCACATACTTTGCAACAACCCACGACGATTCAGCAACGTACACGCACCGTAGCAGGCAACTGACGGGATGTCACCGTGTCCCATTTGCGTAGAGCGATGCTCATGATATTGATCACTGGAGAGCGATGGGGTAGCCTAGTGGTTAAGGTGCTCGTTCGTCACGCTGAAGAACCGGGTTCGATTCCACACATGTGTACAATGTGTTGAGCCCATTTCTGCGATCCCCCGACGTGATATTGCGGGTGTAGTGCTAAAGGCGGTCACTCTCTCACTCACTCACTCCAATCATATCGGAGCCCTCTCCTACAAACTATTTGTCTCAAAGCCAGACAGGCCCAGCATTTCACGAGGCAATGATGAGAACATGTCGAAGGGAGGCCGTTTATATCAGTCAGTGGAGGGGCTAACCAGACCCGTTTTCCACGGCACTCGCATCTGACCAAAGTTTGGTGCTACCAAGCCAAACCATTGCCTGATCTGTTCAAACCACGTTGCAATAGATGTTTTAGTAAGGTTTTAATGGATTGGTACAATCCCTAGCGTCTTGGCGACGTCTTGCAGCTTCGCTCATATTACTTAAATCCAGGATGCATTTAGAAGACTCATTTAGCCCTGGGTGATTTACGATTACTCTGTCAATGCTCTGCCTTGATCCAACCCGCTGTGATGTTTTTGTCGAGCATCTAGCCCGAACCTGCACGTCAGTCTCTCATCGGAGGATAAGTATCGGGTGCACCATACCTACCTCTTTGATGTATTGTGTGCATTGTCCTCCCACGCCCATTGTTCTGTAATCTACAACCGTCATGAACAATAGGCTGCTAAACACGGGAAACGTATGTCTCTCTGTGTGCAATTAGAACAAGATTTATGGCTTTTACACAACATCATGTAAGGTGTGGTGCATAGCACTTGAAGGTCACGACTGCATAGAATTTATACCTCACGGGGCGATATGGTTCCACGAATCCAAGTTCCACTTTTGTCATTATCATGTTTCTTCATGCTCAATTTGACGAGCTTCGACAACGCTTCCCCCCTTAGGCAATATATTCTCGTGTAGCTGATGCTTGAAATGAAAGCTCTGAAGCAAATGATGGGTAAATTAGATCAAAATAGATCGGATGCGAACACCAAGACAGCGCAGGCCTTTCCAACGCAAAGAGTTATCTCCCTTACACCGTAACAGCCTGGGCAGATACACCCGCATAATAGCATGGGTGAAACAATATGTATGTTTACTTCAACGAAACATGAACCCCATAATGTTTGGAAAACGTGATGAAACAATTAAACATCCTTATGAAGAACAGTGATTTATCTAAACATTTCAAGGGCTTATATTAGGTCTAACAGTAAAAAAAATACCAATTAAAATTCAGAATTAATAATTTCTCGATTTTTCTACTGTTTAAGAAGATCGGACTTGGACATCATAACATTGTTCACAGTTTGCCAACAAATGCACTATAACTGGATTCCTGGATTCATAGATGTATACCAGGTTGAATCAAAATATTACTGCCCAAACGGTTCATCATAAAGCCGCCACTGTAGAGTATTGCATCTCTTTCTCTGAAAGATAAAGACTAGCAGCGATCGCTAGTTGCCAAATTCGACCGGACATTGTTCAAGCTAAATATCTGTTTTAATTCCATACTGTACTGCAATGATTATGATAATATTAAAATAAGAAAAAAACATAAATAAAAACTGATGATGAAAACTGATCTTGCACTCGCATCGTCTTTTATTAATGGCCGGCGCCAGTAATACACCCAGTCTAACTTTGCCGGAAAAGCAAGTAATTATAAACACGAATTTGCTGTTAACTTTTTTCAGTATTTATACAAGAGAACCTCAAAACTGAACAGAAGGTTTAACATGTCTGTTGAAATAACATTATGGGTATGTTATGTGGGCTTGGCCGTGACTTGAATCATTGGTAATAATATAGGTGGATGTAATCGGAGATAGGATATACACACAATACACCCGGGTACATACGCAGTAGGGTGGTGATGAGTTCATCCATGTCAATATTTCCCTCCCTCAGTTATTTCCTTATCTCCACAAACAATAGACTCACGCAACTATCAGACTGGGAGCGACAGGTGCTCTTTAATTGGGGTCGCCGAGTCAACCACATATACACATAAACTAACGTCTAACAAGCGCCTGACATATTTGGGGGTGGTGGGTATCTTGGTCTAATGATCACTACGACATGCAAGGGATTGGGCGAAACACGACGCCGGCCGTGCCGGAGACAAGAGGTCGTGTAATGAGCTCATTCTGATAAATCTGTATCTAAGTAGCGCTGTTGGAGTCTTGTTGACAGTTGCCTCCGCCATACTGACTACCAGGAATTTCCTGTCGTTATCTACCCGACCTGTGTGTACATCCCGAGTCTACCAGGGCATCCTGGTGCTGATAGATTAGTGACTCACAGAAAACGCCATTGTCCATGCTGACCTCTAGCCACTTGAGGCGTGTGGCATGTCATGTTGTTATTACGTAGATATGTTATACATGTATTTTCATGTTTTAGTTAAATCCAAAGCAGTTGTTGCAAATGAGTATCGGGTGGCCTGTATCAATCCGTGAGTGGGATTTAAAGTCACTTTCATCCATGTTGCTTCCTCAGTGAGAGACATGGGTTTAACGCGAATTTTAGCAATATTCCAGCAATATCAAGTCAGGGGACACCAGAAATAGGCTTCACATTAGCCTAGTGGCAGAGGTCGAAGATCCGGGTTCTATTTCCCCACATTGGTACAATATCTGAAACCCATTTGTGGTGTCTCTCTCCGTGACATTGCTGGTATATTCCTAAAAACTAAGCTCACTCACTAATTAGTGCAGCGTCAAAAAAATAAATAAATAAATAAAATAAAACAAAATAAAAAAATAAATCAATCAGTGACTACGCATAGCAATGTAGAGACAATACACTTACTCCGAGCCGCATGCACCCAGACCTTCATGCACAGCTCCAGGCAGGGTACAGAAGTAACATTTTAATGTCCCTTTTCAACGCTTTTCTTTTTCACATGACACGATCCCGCGTTGAACTCCAGCATGTCAGCTCCAACCTGTAAGCGTTCTCTCTCACATTGCCTATAAGTCTCGACTAACCTACAGATTGTACATCGTATTCATTACGCCCTATTAGGCTCATATGCCGAGGAACATATCGCGTTAACTTTTTAATTTCCTTAAAAAAATCTGTTTCAGTTTTTAGACTCTTTCCAATTCCACCAGAGTACAATATATCAAACTTTAAAAAAGTGCAGTTTTTTTACAACTCCCGAAAATTACAGAGCAGTTGCATTTGAGGGGTACTGAAGAAAAGGTGCCTCGGGTTTTGAGAGAAATAAAATGAACGTCCGCTGGACATGATAGATGTTCTGAAATAAACGTGTTAAAATTTAAATTAATCGGCTTCTCCTTTCAGAGAAAATAACTGTCTCTAACAATTTGGCAGACCACCTCCAGGGTGTTGAGAGGTCAGTTCCTTACATTAACGTGTAGAGACACCCAGACTATGGAACGGTCCCCTCATACATATTGGTGTCACCGGCCAAGTGAGCAGCAACTATTTGTCTGCCAGTTGTATACGACCGAGCGTGAGACTGCATATTCATTGCTAGTTATGTCGATGATGTTACCCAGCCTGTCCGAACAACTTAGGCAGTCCTAAAACACATTTCACTTCCCAGTAATGACCAGAGAAACTATTGCTGTCATTCCGATAAGTATGCTGGTTTTTTTTGCCAAAAAATATTTCGTGCTCGTGTTGTACAAAGAAATAAGAATTATTCGCTAGGCATGCTGTCTGTTCTGGGACTTTGCGGTTTGTAAATTTTTTTGTTCTGATCCTCCCTTTTCAGAAAAGAAATTATGTGTTTTGAAGTAGAATGTGAAACAGGTATCCTGTCTCTAACCTGTCCCCCGTCCTGTTGGGATGCAGTGAATAACGTTAAACGAACGCACGCACGCACGCACGCACGCACGCACGCACGCACGCACGCACAAAGACAATTTTTACGTAAGCAGCTCTCAACGTCGTAAACAACGACGTTGTTGATGGTTCTTGATGCCACCCTGCCTGGCGATCGGCATATAGGGAAGGAATCGCAGACTTCAGATTTTAACCTGTCTCACAGCCCCTCAGTCAAAATATTTTTCTTCCCAGCCCTTTCTGCAAAGCCAAAGCACTTCTACATCCTCCCTTTTCAGCTTCAACAGTATTATTGGTTACTACCACAATTACATATGTTCAGGGACTAAGCGTTTGTCTTCCCGGGCCTGTAAAGTGGGGCGAAACTATGACAGCGTCAGAGTTGGCTAGCGGTATAAAACGAAGGAACGGACAGTCCGGAGTCGGTAAACCTGACCACTCAATCCACTTAGCGGGGTAGCCATGTCAGACTCCGTTATTGGCTAGGACTTGGCTAGCACATAGCAAGTACTTTTTACCCGCCATAAGCGAGGACGAGTGTGCATTTTTATGAACAATCCATTTCATTCAATCTGGAAGGTCATATTTTCCAACCCTTGATATCTACCTCTTGACAAGTATTAGATGAGCCAGCGCAGTGAAAGCGTTTGTGACAAGCAGGCGGAGCAAGTAATCTGAACGAATACACTTGGCTGCTACAGGTAGATTGGCGATTTAGCAAGTGCAATACATGCTGACCGTGGCGTGAAATCAATACCGTTACTGTTTAACACGTCGAGCGATTTAGTTCAGCAAAACACCGTCACGACACGATTCGCACGAGGAAATTGAACTTTTCAATATTTAGACGACAACTTGTTTCCCTCTTGTTTCAAATGGAATGTCCTAGGGCGTTCCCATATATGCAAATTGCTGTCGTTTGTCAGGTAGTGGCTCATCTAATACTTGTCAAGCAGTATGTATGTATTTGTAGATTTTTGTTGACTTCACCTCGAGTTTAGGCTATACGTAAATATAAAGTAATTGTGTGGTATAAATAAATAGTGTCTCGGTCAGGGCATTGTTAATCTCCGTGTTATACGGTTACCACTGTTATTGGGTGTAGTTACCAATAGATGACCAGTAACGATAAACATTCCGTTCCAGTTTGTTTCTAGTCTGTAAAGAGAGTACGTGTGTGCAGGAGTTAAGCTTTTGTGTCACATCGACAGCTTACGCCGCATATACTACTATTATAGTTATAAGAGGACCATCTGTAAAGAATCGAGACTCGACCAGCAATCTAGTGATCGATATTGAGAACAACGACCCACACAGTTTGGACATGATAACAAGAAATGACTTGTCCCTAAGCCTGGACCCGTGAAGATCCGGGTTAGTCTTCAGGAACCCATGCTTGTCGTACCCGTGAAGAGCCGGGTTAGAATTGTTCTTCAGTAACCCATGCCTGTCGTACCCGTGAAGATCCGGGTTAGTCTTCAGGAACCCATGCTTGTCGTACCCGTGAAGATCCGGGTTAGTCTTCAGGAACCCATGCTTGTCGTACCCGTGAAGATCCGGGTTAGTCTTCAGGAACCCATGCCTGTCGTACCCGTGAAGATCCGGGTTAGTCTTCAGGAACCCATGCTTGTCGTACCCGTGAAGATCCGGGTTAGTCTTCAGGAACCCATGCTTGTCGTACCCGTGAAGAGCCGGGTTAGAATTGTTCTTCAGTAACTCATGTCTGTCGGAAGAGGTGACTAACGGGATCGGGTGGTCAGGCTCGCTGATTTGGTTGACACATGTCATCGGTTCTCAATTGATCACTCGATGCTGTTGGTCACTGGATTATCGGGTTCAGACTCGATTCTTTACAGACCGCCGTCATATAGCTGAAATATTGCAGAGTGCGACGTTAAACACACCAACAATCCAATCCTAGTTGTGTAAATCAATGCTCTGTTGATCACGGGGTTGTCTGGTCCAGGCTCTATTCTTTACACACCGCCTCCATACACACTGCTGAGTGTGGCGTCAAACAAACCAACAAACCACACCCAATTGCATAGATCGATTTTCTTGCTGTTAATCACTGGATAGTCTGGTCCAGACTCGATTCTTTAAAGACCGCCTCCATACAGCTGGAATATTGCTGAGTGTGGCGTCAAACAACAAACAGACACGAAGCCTGACCACCCGATCCACATAGTAGTTGTTGACAGCTACCGAGAGCATGTTTATCCCGGAATCAACGCGGCTTCAATATGTAAGTAAACCCTCCGCTTGTACACAACAATCTGGACAGTAAACTGGGCATAAGTACATATCCCTCTATGTAAATATACATCATGGCCATGTTAGCTGATGGCGATCTACGACTGTCCGGCCCGCCTTTGGCCGCGAAACAAGTTCCGGACAAATAGCGCTCTAACACTTGATAACAAGCGGTCAACAGTTCATTAAGCTGCCGGTGAGGAAATGAGATTGGTGTTGGCAAAAGTCCGCTACTCTCCTTCTCCGCTTGTCAGTCCACCCAGAAACGCTGGGAACAAATACTCTGCCATTTGCCTGGTACATATACCATATTGTCGGGTCTCCTTATTGACACACTCCTGTGTGTTTACATCAATTAAAACTGGCACGGCGTTGCTCTCCTCTGTGTGTCCGTTTACTAGAATGGCCATGGGTTGATAATTAAAAGGTCTGGAGAGCAGACCGGAGCGTATCGTTGGGACTTGGGGTCCACAAAGTGGACAATTTCAGCTCGACTAATATACACAGAACGTCGGTAATTTGGGGGTTTGTTTAGTTTGGAGATCGAGTGAATTTGGATTGATTCAGATTGAATTGACCTCTGTTCACTGACTGCTCACATCAGGAACGAAAGTGTCTTTATGTTATTTTCCGCCATCTTTGTGTTGTGTGTGATCGTTTATCTGTGTGTACGACAAATGTCTGGTTGTATCTTTGTGTTGTGCGTGATAGTTTATCTGTTGTTTATACGATAGATGTTTGGCTTTATCTTTGGGCTGTGCGTGACCGTTTGGCCGTTGTTTATACCATAAATGTCTGCCTCTATCTTTGCGTTTAAGTCTGATTGTGTTTCAATTTTAATAGGTAGATAAGACAAACCCAGCTCCACTTTAGCCTGTCCTGTGACCACTTAAGTGCTATGTATACAAGGACAATCTACCGCCATCTACGTGTTGTGTCGGATAACTTATGCCTGCCTCCCTCCGTCTATCTCTTTCAGGTGAACGTTCATCTTTTGTATATTCTAGTGAGTGAGTATAGTTTTACGCCGCTCTTAGCAATATTCCAGCGGTAAAACGGTGGGGGACACAAGGAATGGGCTTCACATATTGTATCAATGTGGATAACTGAACCCGGATTTCTGCGTGATGAGCGAACTCTTTACCCACTAGCCTACAACACCGCACGTTTGTGTATACGAGGGTCGACTACCTTCATCTTTGGACTGCATAGTCTTTATACCCGCTGTATAGAAGCATAATTCCTGGTGCCCCATGATTTGACTGTAATACCCGCATGGCCCTTTAGGTGTGAGAGAGGCGATAGGGTAGCCTTAAGGTTAAGCGTTCTCTAGCCACGTCGAAAACCCGGCGTCGATTCCCCACTTGGGCACACTGTTTGAAGCCCTTTTATAGTGTGCCCCCGCCGTGATATTGATAAAAGCGGCGTAAAACTAAACTCACTCACTCATTTAGGTGTAAGATGCTATTATGCTCTGTAGGTTTCTGACAATATCAAGCTTGTATTGTGATGACGTCTCTTCTCAAAAATCCCATTTATTTCACAAACTTTTAATAAAAATGACATGAATCTTTCTACGACATTAGACCTGAAAACATTCATTCCGGCTGTGCACAGGGCGCGATGAACGTTCAAATATTTATATATTTATTCTCCTTATCAAACCACCTTTTGTTGAGTGTGTCACCATTAAAGAATGTGTAACACCTAGGAAGATAATAGCATCGATTACATCCACATGGTCGGGTTTACAGCATACATCAAAGTCCAAGCAGGTACATTGCGTCTTTCAGCGTAAGACCTTTTAGGAGTTTCGTGAAGTTTTTTTTCGCATCTTCATATGGGGTGCAGGGGTGCGCACCCGCTGCGTCAGTCCCTGCTCGTCCATCCTTACCATAGGTGGTGGATGATTTGAGGTGGTGCAGTAGGCAAAGCTTCTGCTAATCTAGCCTAAACACCGGATTACACTCACATCAAGGGCGATAGTATCGTGGTTAAAGTGTTCGGTCGTCAAGCCTCAGACCTGGGTTCGATTCCCCACATGGGTATAATGTGTGAAGCCCATTTCTGGTGTTCCCCGTCGTGATATTGCTGGAGTATTGCTAAAATCGGCGTAAAACTACACTCGCTCTCTCCCATTATCACTAAGGGTATTAAATCGTTTGGTTTGCTTTGTTTGGTGGTGGACCAGACAATCCAGTGATCAAGGGTATGCAGTGTGAAACCTCTGCCTGATGTCATACCAACATCATGACTTGATTACTGCCCCCACAGATATACAAAATAAGAAATGAAATATCTAAATGTTCTTTAGATAAAATACTTTAGATGAACTAGTAAATTTCTAACAATAATACATCTATCACGGCACACTACTTACTCAAGAAAGCCATAATATGTGTGTTCATTATACGATACGTACAGCCTATGCTATATAGCACCGCATCTACACTACACATTTGGCCCCTCAGCGTGGCTTCAGCGTGACTTCAGCGTTGCTTCAGCGTGACTTCAGCGTGGCCTCACACTCACGTATAGGAGCTAACTCAAAACCTAGGAAATCGTTTAAGCATTTCTTTTCTGTTTTTGTGTAGAAATTGGAATGAAGCTAACCTTGCATCTGTATAACTGAGACTGGTCTGGTTTGATAAATTACATGTATTTCACAGACAATGTGCAGCGGTAGCACGTTGTCATATCAAGGAGTGAGTGAGTGAGTTAACATTTAACGTCACATCGGCAATATCGCAGCCATATCGTGACGAGAACATATATGACAAAAAAGAATACATATGGATATTATGAAGAACCTGTCTACGAAGGACAGTAAAACCACTAGATTATCACAGTTAGTATTAAAACTAGCGTGGAAACTTAAAAAATGATAGTATCACTATTTGGACAGTACAATATAAAAACAGGTTATAGATCGCCAACAACAAAGGGTAGATCCCCATACCAGGGACCATGGGGACTTACAGTACCTCTGCTATCTGCTTGGTCCCTGGCTGGATTTACACCATCCCCTCAGCTGTTGGCGACTGTATGCAAGATTAGCCACAAAATAAAATGACACATATTCTACGATTAAAAAAAAGTGAAAGATTCAGTCTGACTTAAACCGTTTGGGGACTTACGTACCCTCTCAGGAGGACAGTAATTTTACGGTACTTCAACCCCCTTCGAGGATACAGCCACTAACAATCTTAGCTGCTAATTCAACTTCCAATCATAAAATACTTATTTATTCACATGTCAGTCAATAAATTCAATTCTTTTAAAAATGCAATAATTAAATGAGAACGTACGTTACTAAAAAGGTCCTTTATAGTTCTTGATTTAAAATAATTGTCCCTTGCGATGGAATATTCAACACAGTCAAGCAAGACATGCTTGACCGTGATGATTTCATCACAAGGGATGCAGAACGGAGGAGCCTCACCTTTCAAAAGATAGTCATGCGTATACCTAGTGTGGCCAATACGACATCGTCGTAGTATGACCTCTTCAAATCTGGACCGACAACCCAAGTAGGTGTAACCAACATATGGTTTTATTGCATGGAATTTATTGATACCTACTTGGGTGTCCCACTGCTTCTGCATCAGATCACGAATGTAAGATCTAATTGTAGCTTTATAATCAGTATAGGGAATATGAAGTGGTGTCACAGATTTGTTTAGCGCTGCCATAGCAGCAAGGTCAGCCAAAGTGTTACCAGAGATTCCAACATGGCTGGGTCATATCAAGGTTTTAAATGCATAGACTGTTTCATGTTACTCAAAAACAAAGCCCACTTCAATAGTCATTATAACACAGCGAGTGGCTCGTTGGATGAGCGCGTGAGAGCGCTTTGGATCGGGTTTATCCTGTAGTATTTCAGTTATTTTGCTGTCTGAGAGCCAAATTTTGAAGCAAAGCCTATGCACTCTTCACACGGTTAGTAAATAATTCTGTAATTCTTTTGACAACCTTTAGGTAAGATCATACATTCGCCAAAGACCCGTGGGTGAGTGAGTGAGTGAGTGAGTTTAGTTTTACGCAATATTCCAGCAATATGACAGAGGACGACACCAAATTTGGGCTTCACACATGTACACATGGAAAATCGAATCCGGCTTTTAACCATTAGACTACCCCGACGCCCCAAAGACCCGTGAAGATGAGGGTCTGAATTGGTTATAGTCAGAGGTGACGAGCGGGGTTGGAGGTAAGGCTCGCTGACCTGGCTGACACATGTCATCGTATTTCAGTGCGTAGATCAATGCTCATACTGTTGATCACTGGATTGTCCAGACTAGACTATCTGTAAACCACCAACATAGAGCTAGAGTAGTACTAGTATTGCCAATAACAAACCTACACGAAACCGACTGCAGACCACCTACCCACAATTTCTAAACCCGACCCTCTCGTTCTGAACACTAACGCACATAGCAACTGTCTGTCTTTCCCCCAACCCCCATCCTCCCCCCCGACAGAAGTGCACTAATCCATAAGCTGACGTTATCCAACTCGTACGGCTTGTTTTAATGGAAGGATCGCGTTTCACAGAAAGGTGTATTTAACAGATTGTGTTACCAGAGTGTAACGTCCACTTTAGCTTGCTTTACGAGCGTCTACATATGACGGGTTTTGAAGTGGATGTCTATTACACACCTTTAATTACAGCTTGTCGCCGACCGGATCAAAGCCTAAAATGGGCACTTTATTTCACCGTAACATTGCCTCGTTATTCCGCTAGAAAGATACGAATTCCCTCATGACAGAGGTTGAACTAATGCCAATGGTTTACATGGCGACGGACATGAGGCAAGGGTATGTATACATGGCGGAGCTCTGGCCTCCCTATGAGAGGATGTCTTGGAAATTACTGCTAATGTTGTAGAATATATTCCGCTGTCATCCGCTGTGATAGTCCCAATACCGCGGTGTATGGGCTGAGCCGGAACCCCTGTAGCTCAGGCTACGTATGGTAAATAGGGATCCGGCCTCCAGCTGTCAAGTTATTACATAGAGATAGGTGGCAACTGTGGAAATGACCATTCTTGATAGAAAGGCAATCGCTCGAGGTACTTCACGCCGCACTGGGGTTTTAAAATAGCCAGTTTGATAGCCGCATGCTGGTATTCTGAGAACATACCAATTTAGACGTGGCGAGATTAACACAATTTCTCGTTCAATCATAGCTTTCATAAATGTGTTTATCATTCAACAAGATAGCGACATTGGTTTTCATAGTTTATGGTTTGCGGGACTAATGTAAATTTGGTCACTAAATACATTGGTGCGTGGAAGAGTGAGGGCATGTATCTCGTCTTCCACCTAAACACTACAGTATTCATTGTCAGCTTCAAATGATTTCAAGGTCTATTTTGTCTAACCTTTAGTCAGCCAACTTTTAGCTAACCAGACAACAGTGCCCAATCGGCGTGTGACCATACACACCTCAAATTCCTTAAAAAATAATACCCACACCAGTCACTAGTCGCCAATGAGCACCTCAAATTACATTAAGAAATGCCCTCCCCACCCCACCTTCACCTCACCATTGAGTATCCACACGTTAAATTCCATAAAACCCACCTGCTCTCATCAACATTGAGTTTCCATGAGATATCAGGCTGTCCCACATTCCATGGAAAATCTACTACCCACCCTCCTCCACCCCTACATACGCACACCAGTCAGACGTTCAGATGTCCATCCTATCTTACACACCTACCCAATTGCCAGTTTATGACCCACAGCTACCATAAACGATTTAATGTTTTCCTGACCGCCTCTGAAGTCGCCTGCCCTTCTCTATTTCCCTTCTATCCACTTGGAAACCAGACACCTGTGAGTCTTCTTGCACCGGTTTGTTTCCCTGAAGCCTACGTGGAATAAACCTTTGTCTAACAAGCCTACATTCAGGTGACTATTGTCTGTCATCGTCGAGTTATTTCCTCCACACAATCAAACAGATCGTAAACAAACAGCTGTATGGAAATTTTGAAATCAGATTCCATAATACCCCTAAGAAGAATTCGAACCCTTTCTTGGTAATGTTTGTTTAAATGAGCAATATTTGCTGTTCCGATGGGCGTATGCGAGAAGAACACTTGAGGTTGAATATTAACAACAATGGGATGTGAGAAGTCATAAACGTATTATAATAAAATGGAAATTACACCACCTGTCCTAATACCTGTAAACATGTCTTTTCATATCATATCTAATTATGTCCATTTACCTGGATGCAGTAACAGAAAGGACAATTAGATATATAAAGGAGCGATTGTCAGGGGATTAGACAGGGATAAGTGTAAACCTCCGCACATTGTCCCTAATTACGATAAAGGAGTGAGTGAATGCGTTTGGATTTAATGGCTGATTTAGGAATCTTCCTTTGGATCACTGTCTGGATAACTGGACGTGGGGCAGGTTTTCCAGTCTAAGTAAACTTATCCTCAGTACTTTTCGTTACACTCCACTACTGAGTCTAACAAAAAACCTTATGGGAGGTCGCGTCAGGTAACCTTTGAGACTGACCAATCAGAACACAGCTAACCAAATCGCGAAAGTGCACATTCGCACATACCTTCTGAACTTTTCATATCGAAAAGGTTCGTACCCGAACGATTCCGAATGTTATTTAGCGTACGCTCGCTTCCGGTTGATACACACAGCGTACGTACAACCTTGATAACGAAGAGTAAACAGTCGCTGAAAAAAGTGTTTTTGGGGATATTCAAGGATGTTATCTTGTGGAAATATTAGCTAATGGTAACCATGTCAACAGAAACCCCAACGCGTATATACTACAGGTCAAATAACTGTGTTACAGGGGGAATGTTTGTTTATGGGGAGATCTGTGTCAGTGTCCTGAATATTTTGAAAGTCCCTCCGACCCCTAAATAGTAGCCGTTGTCTGATTGGTTAAATCTATTTAACCGTCTCGCGTTTGATTGGACGGCCATTTGTTGATCAAAGGTTAAATGACGCGACCTTGTAGGTTTTGGTAGACTCAGTGGTGGGGTGTAACGAAATACACTGAGACTAAGTTTACTTAGACTGGCAGGTTTTCAGACGTATGAATCCTGCATGGTATAATGTTCAAAACCCTAGAAACAGACTGACGTCGAGATTCGAACCCATATTCATAGGTGTCAGGGTTGTCGAAGGGAAGTATCTCCGCACAGCGATTGCTTGATTGAAGCACGTTGAATGACAGAGCTACCATGCTATCAACCTGACCGTGGTCAATGGTGGTCCGTCAGCTACATGCTGAGCAAAGTTTCTCTTAAAAATCTAGTCAACTCGCTTACTGTCTTGCCAAGAGCTTCCGTTGTTGTTACTTGCTGAATGGTCATGTTCTACCATCAGTTACCTGTCGCGCAGACATCCGGTATTACACTGTGAACTGGTACAGATGGGTCACCCCTGGGGTGCACCCTTCATCAATTTCCATCTATATGAGTAATCGTCTATACTCCACCAGAACTTGTCAGACAGAATGTTGGCAGAAGCCATTCCGAAGCGTCGTCGGCGAGATGACAGCTGACACAGTGATACAAGGAAGATACTGGCTCCCATATATAACCAACATCAAAGTACCTGATTCGTGGTAATATGGTTTGAATAACAAAAGATGATTTTCTTTTGTCTGCATATACACCTGTATTTGGAGGATTCATCAAATGGTAAACCCCTACGATTGGCGATTCTTTTGGGCTTCCTTCAACATCTCATTTACACGCCGTAATTCAAGTACATATCACACCGGCGTATTGCACTCTCGATATATGATAATCGAGACTGGTTAAATACTGGCCTTTATAGTTTATATTCAAACAGTGGCGCGGTGGCCCAGTTATGAGGCCCCTTATTTGCCGTGCTGCCAGAGTTAGCTCTCTTTCACGTTTCCCTGTATCCTGTCATTCGAATCTCCCATTTGTCATCTTCCTTGTTGGTCTGTCACTACCATATCACTGGTCGTGTTGTTTCCCAATACAACAAGATCGACCTTAATCAGGGTTTGTTTTCCTCTAGTGTAAGGTAGGGACAGTGGGGTAGCCAAGAGGTTAAAGCGTTCGCTTGTCACGCCGAAGACTCGGGTTCGATTCCCTACATGGGTACAGTGTGTAAAGCGTGTTTCTATTTCTGTTGTCCCCTGCTGTGACATTATAGGAATACTAAGAGCGACATAAAACTAAACTCACTCACTCATTGTTTCTACCTCCATTCCTGTCATATTTTACACCGCCTCTGTAATAACACAACCACTGTGTTTTGTACAGTAAGTCTCATACACAGTCACCGTAATTCCATTCATGCTGTTTGCATATATTTGTCAAGTTGGTTAATATTAAAATACAATTGATTATAAGATTTCATTGATGTTTGTTCATTTCACACTGAATTCTTTTGAATTCGGATTTCTTTGTTAACATTGTGTTTCAACTCTAACAAGTAACAGAAATTGGGGGCTAGTCCGGGAAAATTTACCTTAGGACTCAACAATACAGCTGTAGGTAGCGAATGTCCAGCTTATGTAGCAGTTCGCACAATCAATACTGCTGTTTGGGGATGCCGCCCTCACAGTTGGCCCTGGTCTCATAAGTCGATTTTACTGCTCCGACTTTCTTTGTGCATGGAATAGAAGCTGGTCCTGGTGCTGAAACATAGACAGATTGGGGGATAACAGCATCACGGACTGGCGCTTATATGTACACATATATATATGCAGCAGAATTAACGTTGTAGTGTTTAGCAACGTCGCATGTTAGATGTGGATGTAGTGCCAGGCATCAAATACTCCAATTGCTAATGGCATGTTTATTACAGTTGCTTCCGCAATACTCTAGTTTTATTTAGAGCCGTGAAGGTCCCGGGGTAGAATCGGCCTTCAGCCACCCATGCTTGCCATAAAAGGCGACTATGCTTGTTGTACGAGGCGACTAACGGGATAGGGTGGTGAGCCTCGCTGACTTGGTTGATACATGTCATCGGTTCCCAATTGCGCAGGTCGATGATCATGTTTTTGATCACAGGATTGTCTGGTCCAGACTCGATTATATACAGACCGTCGCCATAAAACTGGACCGAAAAACCCGATCCTGTTATTCTTCTATTACGACAAGCACGGGTGACTGAAAACCAGTTCTGACCCGGATCGTCGCGGATGCAACATGGTGTGAAAGCCGGTGCTGCCAGTAAGGCAAGATGTGTTTAATGTTCAACTGACACCTGGTGTTATCACTAATTTTCAGGGGCCCAATCATATCATATTTACTACTAATTTGCCCACAACATCCACAGGAATCTGTTCCGTTACGTAATCGAGGTTCGGATTTCTTGGTGATTAGCGAGTACGTAATCGAGTCATGTGACACCCACGTGATCTTTAGCAATCCCGCGTTTGCGGGACCACATCATACTGCATCCTGTATCCTTATAACCCTCGATAATGAAGGGTGTTATCTCACCATTATTTCGCAGTAAATACCCTGGGCCCATTTCAGCATTGCTTTCTGTTATCCGACTGGACTAGAAATTGAAAATATAGTCAAGGTGCAGCGGTCATTACTCAGAGCGGCGTTGAACAGTACTCATTCATTTGAATAAGACATATATTTTTCTCGCGGCGCAAAACAATACTCAACACTGACGTTCATGCAGATGCTGATGTTCAGTGTCAGAAATTCACTGCAACATCGACCATTAAATACCCTGGACCCATGATAGATCAATGAGTGAGTGAGTTGAGTTTTACGCCGCACTCAGCAATATTCCAGCTATATGGCGGCGGTCAGTAAATAATCAAGTCGGGACCAGACAATCCTGTGATCAACAATATGAGCATCGGTCCACGCAATTGGAACCGATGACATGTGCCAAACAGGTCAGCGGACCTGACCACCCGATCCCGTTAGTCGCCTCTTGCTACAAGCAAGTCGCCTTTTGTGGCAAGCATGGGTTACTGAAGACCTATTCTACCCGGGATCTTCACATTGATGGCAAATGAACGAGTATTTGATGGAGACTAGGCGCTGGTTAAGTCGCATATTTAACAAACACTGGGAATACTTGGGAATTCGTCTTCAGAAGGGAACTGACAAAAGCGAACGAGAGCAGGACCTATACCGCTTGACACCTGTTGTGCCAGTTTCCTTAATGTTTTAATTTATCTGCCTGACTTAGATCTAAATCCACCGTATCATCATTTCGACAATCATTTCGATGGGGACTCAACTCAAGTATTCACTGACATCACAAAGTTTTCATCATGGCGTGAAGCTTCTCAGGTACTGTCCCACCTTTTTACATCGGACTCTTTCATCCAGGTGGGTTTGATATCGGAGTAATCCAGTACACAATACGGTATCTAATATCACAGCAAACTACGCTTGCCATCCCGGAGCACAGAGAGTCATTACCTAAAGCAAACCATAGTACCTATTATGAGCAAAGTCCCCACGAAGCTCCTTGTTGGATCATCAGATTGGCCAGCTTAAGGTGAGGCTATCGGCAGCGGGCGTACCAGGTGAACTACTGTACCTAGACACCGCTACCCTCATCAGGTGGCACTGTGAAAGGGGCCTGTGACACGGAAAACACTGCAGACAATGGCGTCTCTGCTGGATGCTGGATGAAAAGTGCTGTGTCCTCACGCAAATATTTGCCGGGAGATTATCTCGTAAATCTACTGTTTGGAGGGTCATCACCTACAACACTGGTCGCGCCCCCACCGAAACACAAGACACAGGGAACGACCCGTCGGACAGGGACGAGTTGTGGTTGAAGGGCTTGGTGTTTACTTCTTTCTCCCCACCTGACCAAAGTCGTTAAACAAGACGCGGTCTGCACCCCGACTTTGGTTGTTGCGCATCATGGAACACGCGGAATTTGGAGCTGACGCTCGCTGCTATTTCCAGTATCTCCTAGGGCAGGTTATTATTTTCACGACACTCGATGTGATGTGATAACTTTGTTCTATTACATTCTTGTCAGCCATTTTCACCTTAACAATGGGTGGTGGGGTAGTCTAGTGGTTAAGGTGGTCGCTCGCCACGGCGATCCCGGTTAGATTTCGAAGCCAAATGACCCGTGAAGGTCCGGGGTAGGAAAGGCGACTATGCTTGTCGTAAAAGGCGACTAACGGCATCGGGTGGTCAGGCTTGCTAACTTGGTTGACACGTCATCGGTTCCCAAATGCGCAGATCGAAGCTGTTTGTTGATCACAGGATTGTCTGGTCCAGACTCGATTGTATACAGACCGTCGCCATATAGCTGGAATATTGCTGAGTGCGGCTTAAAGCTAAGCTCACTCACTTACTCGAAGCCAAATTATGGTGCCCCTCACGATG